>NC_090437.1:773665787-774270473 GCF_031143425.1 Pleurodeles waltl | reverse complement strand
GCCCTGTGTCGTTGCACTCCCCAGGACCAAGAACAGGGCATGTTCCCCCTCCAGGAGCAGTGGCATTTTACCATATTCCGGGCTGAGGTGCCCGCAATTCCCCAACCCCCTGAGGTGCCTTTCTATTTTTGACCTGATGCCCCAGCAGTGTTCTCTCTGTGTTGTTGCAGGAGTGAGGTTGGGCCTTGGACTTTGTGATGTGGCCAACGGACATTGAGGACTGGCCAGTGTCCCTTGCATTGTAAATATGTATATATGTTTTGTTTTGGATGCACGCATTTCACCTATATTTATCTTATTACACCCTTTTTACACTATAGTAGTTGTCCTTGCATTATTCCTGAGGGGTACGGGGTATATATGTTATGTTAGTGCATCTGGTTGTGTGTGTGTGGTGTTGGGGGTGGGGGTGTTGTGCGTGTGTGTGTGTCACTCTCTTTTTCCTCCCCCCTTCCCCTGTGTGCTAGGCAGCTGTACTCACCGTGGTCGTCTTTGCCGGTGGTGGTGTTCGTAATGGAGCAGAAGGTAGAAGAGCATAGGTAAGACATGCAACTAGGGCTCCATGGTGATGTGGTTCTTCCTTGAGTGTCCAGAGGTGAGTTGTTTCCCTTCTGTGCAGTGTTTCTGCCAGGCTTTTGATGTCGTTGGTACTGCCCCGGAAAAGGTGGCGGATAGGTTAGGTCATATTACTGTGGGTGGTACATTGTCTTCCGCCTGGCTGTTTGTGGTTACAGCTGTGGTGCCTGTTGGTTTCACCCTGGCGGTCGGTGTGTTAAAGTGGCTGTCTGTGTTGGCGGTTTCCACCGTGGTCATAATTTCATAATTATTATGGTGTTACTGCTGCTTTATCACCGACTACCAGGGTCGTAACGGAGGCCAATTTGTTTCAACATCATTATCTTCACAGACTGTCTGTGTGTGGACTTGAGCATTGTCTTTACATGCAATTTAAGTGGGGATGTGAACAGTATTGTCTTCACACATTATCGCTATTGTGATACAGCAATCACAATAACCCAACACTATCTCTGAGGCACTTGAACATTACTATAATGGCACACTATTTCTGTGGGGACTTGAAGATCACTTTAAACACACACTATCTCTGTATAGACTGGAACATTACCACACACTAACTCTGTGAGGACTTAAACATCACTTTAACCACTCACTATCTGTGTGGGGACGTGACCATCAATCACTACAATCACACATTATCTATGTTTGGACATGAACATCCTGATCTTCACATTTTATCTTTTTGGAAACTTGAATATTTCTTTACACAGTATTTCACTAGGTACTTGAATAAGATTATCTTTATGCACAATATCCTTGGGGATGTGCTCATCACAATAACCACAAACTATCTAAGTTGGGGCAATAAAGTTCCTAAATTCACACACACTCAGTTTGGATTTGAAGATCATTATTTTCACATGTTCTCTGCGTGGAGATTTAGTATTGTCTTTACAGAATATTACAGTGGGGTTTTGAACACAATCATCCTCACACAATATCCTGAATATTGTTGAATCGAACAATATCTTTATGTGAACTTGGGCATGGTTACCATCACACACCATTTGTTTAATTATGTGAACATTCCCATAATCATACACCGTGGGGGTCATTGTGACTTTGGCGGATGAAAAATCCCGCCCGCCGAAGTCTCAAGGGGCAGGTTGCCACCAGTGCGGCCGCCATACCGGAGGCCCCCATCAAGAGTTGGCCCCAACATTGTTCCCACCCGCTGGCCCAATGGGAAACGGCCTACAGCATTGTCACCATCTCATAATAGAGTCGGCTGCAATGTTGTAGTGTGTAGAGTGCAACAGCACCCATCGCAATGTTCATTGTCTGCTGGGCAGTGCAGGGCCCCCCCTGGGTCTCCCTGCACCCTGTCTCTGTCAGCCTTTACATGGTAGTGCTACTGCCATGTAATCGCTGGCAGGGAAGTGACTCATAATCCCCAGGGCAGGGATGCTTATAGCGCTGCCCTGGTGGGTTAGGGCGACCAACACTGCCAGACTGATAAGAATTCGTAATCTGGCAGTGTTGGTGGTCCGAACGTGGCGTACCACCATTGTTGAAATGTGGCAGTTGGACTGCCACATTGGCGGAGGTCTGACCGCCACCGTAGCCATGGTGGTCTTAAAACCGCCAGGGTCGTAATGACCCCCTACATCTATGGGAACTTGAATATCATTATCTTCACACACAAACTCTGTGGGTACTTTTATCAAGGATGACATTGTGGTGGTCATTCCAACCTCGGCGGTAAAAGGCGCTTACCGCCAGACAGAAGACCGCCATAACACCACCGCGGTCGCGGTAAACCGCCACGGTCATTCTGACCCACAACAGGCAAACCGCCAAAATACCGACATCCACAAAAGTCAGCCACACCAAAGGTCAGCGATAAACTGGCGATGACCAAACCTCCACCGTCACGCCAACAGAAATACGCCCATGCCATTACGACCCACGAATCCACGCGGCGGTCTTTCAACCGCGGTATTCTATTGGCGGTACACACCGCCACGGTCATTCTGACCCACAACAGGCAAACCGCCAAAATACCGACATCCACAAAAGTCCGCCACACCAAAGGTCAGCGATAAACTGGCGATGACCAAACCTCCACCGTCACGCCAACAGAAATACGCCCATGCCATTACGACCCATGAATCCACGCGGCGGTCTTTCAACCGCGGTATTCTATTGGCAGTACACACCGCCGCGGTCGAAATACACATACTCGTACAAAACACTACCACATTGGCCAATTCGAAATACACACACCTGATACACATACACACACCACTCTCACACACCCAATATAATATAAAACACACACCCACATCACCCACAAACCCCTACGACCAGAAATTCTGAGTGAAGGCCAGCGAGAGACACCACAGTCAACTACCAAGCATCCACAGGCACACAATACCAATACCCACAGAACTGTCACACGCCTCACACAACACACCACTAAATAGCACCCCACCTATCACTACACACTCCACCCCACACATCATCCACACCACCCCATGGCACCTCAAAGACACCCCAGGTTCTCAGATGATGAACTCAGGGTCATGGTGGAGGAAATCGTACGAGTAGAGCCCCAGCTGTTCGGGACACATGTGCAGCACACCACCATTGCCAGGAAGATGGAGCTATGGAGCAGAATAGTCGACAGGGTCAACGCTGTGGGACAGCACCCAAGAAATAGGGACGACATCAGGAAGCAGTGGAATGACCTACGGGGGAAGGTGCGTTCCATGGTATCAAGGCACAACATCGCGGTACAGCGGACTGGCGGCGGACCCCCACCACCTCCCCCAGAATTTACAACATGGGAGGAGCAAGTCTTGAACATCCTGCATCCTGAGGGCCTCGCAGGAGTCGGTGGAGGAATGGACTCTGGTAAGTCTCATCTTCACTACTTCATCCCCCCCACCCCACCTGCATGCCAACTCATACCCCCACCCTCACCCCCATCACAACTACCCCTTGCAAATGTCTCACCATCACAACCCACCCATCCCAAAACTTAGCCCTGCATGCGGCCCCAAAGCATGGACACCCATCACCAAAGCATGCCCAATGCACATACCCATCACCCCCCCCTCCCAAAACACCGTCACAACAGCCCCCACAAAGGAATGCCAGCACTGGGGTACATGGGCACCCACCCATTGCACGCCATTGGCACACACAGAAGCAATAACCATACTTTTATACCCCTGCAGGACCCAAACGCCAGGTCACCGCGCACGAGGATACACAAATGTCCACTCCACCCCCAGAAAAGGCCCACAGTGATGACAGCAGCTCTGTCTCCCTGGATCTAGATGACCAGCCAGGTCCATCGGGGACCTCGGGACAGTCGGTTCCCCTCAGACAGGCACAGGCCACAGCAGACCTTCCCCCCTCTGGGAACACCAGCACAGCACCCAGCGGGCCCATACCTCTGTCCCCAGGACACGTCAATCAGCGGTGTGTCCACCACTACAGGGAACCCAGGCTAACCCACCACCCCAACAACAACAGGGACCTGGGGGCAGTGGTAGTGGGCACACGGTCCAGGGGACGGAGGCCCAGGGAAACAGGGGAACTGGGAGGGCTGCTGTGCGACATGGGGGGGACAGGCCAAGGGAACCCACTCTCCACGAGGCCCTCTCCTCCATCATGGGAGCATACCACCGCTCCCAGGAGACGATGGCGACGGTCCTGGCCAGGTTTCAGGAAATCCAGCTTCTGCAGGAGCAACAGTATATGGGGTTCAGGGAGGAACTAAGAAACATCAGTTCTGCCATGGGTACCATCGTAGTGGCCCTGAATGAGTTAATCACCACATTGCGGACCACTGTGGCACCTCAAAGGGCCCCTGACACTAGCATGGACCAAGAACTGGCTACCACCTCCGCCGGCGCTAGTGGCCCCGACACAAGACCAACAGGCCACCAGAACCCCACCCCCTGCAGAAGGAGAACCACCCCACAAGCGGGCCCTGAGATCCAGGAAGAAGACAGAGTAACATGTCAAGACCCCCGCCAGCAAAGGATACCGCCCTGATTGTCATCCCACTGTCCCACATTGTCACCCTGTCCAACCTTAAACTGCCGCTGCTCCACTTCCCACAGGCATTTGGACAATGCACCTGTGATACTGATAGTCTGGACTCTGCCATGGACAATCCTCCACCATCACCCCTCACCGATTTGCAACCACCCATCCAAATTAGAGCACTTGAATAAACACACTTATTACACATAAACAATCTGGAGTCTGTCTGTGATTTTAACAAATGTATTAGACATGACAGTGCCAAAATTGTTATTCACATTGTGATGCCAACAAACCGCTGTCACACAGCTGTAGTCCATGGGGAAACAAAGCAGATGTTACGCAGTGGGGCCCACAGCTCTGAAAACGGAAGGGAAAGTCACAACACAGTTACCATACACTGGGGGAAAAAGTCAGACAGTAGAGAGGTAGGAGTCTTTAAGTAAATGTAATATGCCGGTGTGTACTCTTACCTGTGTGTCACTGAAAATATTGCTCTATTACTGTGTTCCTGTTGTCTATGTCATCCTCTTCGGCTTCCTCTTCTTCACTCTCCACCGGCTCCACAGCTGCTACAACACCACCATCTGGACCATCCTCCTGCAGAAAAGGCACCTGGCGGCGCAAAGCCAGGTTGTGAAGCATACAGCAGGCCACGATGATCTGGTACACCTTCTTTGGTGAGTACATTAGGGATCCACCTGTCATATGGAGGCACCTGAACCTGGCCTTCAGGAGGCCAAAGGTGCGTTCGATCACCCTCCTAGTCCGCCCATGGGCCTCATTGTAGCGTTCCTCTGCCCTGGTCCTGAGATTCCTCACTGGGGTCAGTAGCCAGGACAGGCTGGGGTAACCAGAGTCCCCTAATAGCCACACCCGGTGCCTCTGGAGTTGACCCATCACATACGGGATGCTGCTATTCCGCAGGATGTAGGCGTCATGCACTGACCCAGGGAACTTGGCATTAACATGGGAGATGTACTGGTCTGCCAAACAGACCATCTGTACATTCATCGAATGATAACTTTTCCTGTTCCTGTACACCTGTTCACTCCTGCTGGGGGGAACCAAAGCAACATGTGTCCCATCAATGGCACCAATGATGTTGGGGATATGTCCAAGGGCATAGAAATCACCCTTCACTGTAGGCAAATCCCCCACCTCAGGGAAAACGATGTAGCTCCGCATGTGTTTCAGCAGGGCAGACAACACTCTGGACAACACCTTGGAAAACATAGGTTGAGACATCCCTGATGATACTGTTGTTTGAAATGACACACTTGCTAAGAAATGGAGTACTGACAGCGCCTGCACTAGAGGGGGGATCCCTGTGGGTTGGCGGATGGGTGACATCAGGTCTGCCTCCAGCTGGGCACACAGTTCATGTATAGTGGCACGGTCAAGCCTGTATGTTCCTCCATTGTCGACAGGTCCACCAGCGGTCTGTACACGGGAAGATTCCTCCATCTCCTCGCATTGCCCAGCGGACGGTGCCTAGGAAGGACAACAGCGAGCACAGAGTCAATCAACCCACAGGTACGTTCCCACAGCTTGCACACAACACGATTCACTATGCAATGAATGGTTTGTATGAGTGTTGAGGAAAGGCCTAGGTATGTGTGACGCAGTAGAAATTAAGCCATGTGGGCCCTTGAAATGGCGGCTGCCTGACCTGTGAAGTGTGACAATGGGATGTGAGGTCAATGCGCTGGCGTGGCACACCGTGGCGGTAGGCGGTCGAAGACCGCAGCGCAAAGCCGCATTGGTTAACATAACATAGAACCCTATGGGTTTCACAAGCCACTGACGATGTGCGCCAGCGGTCGCGGTACGCACCGCTGCGGTACGCACCACCGCAGGCGTGACCGCCATTTTCTATCTACTTAATCACTCGATACCTGATCTTCCACAGGAGAGGACCTACACTGCAAGTGCTGCTGTGACCTCGGTCTGGAAGAGACAATGGCTGCTGCGACTGGGGAAAGGGCCCCTGCCTTCACTTCTGAAGAATTGGAGAAACTCGTGGATGGGGTCCTCCCCCAGTATGCGCTACTCTACGGTCCTCCAGACCAACAGGTAAGTACACTGGGACCATGCTATGTGGGCAATGCCTGGGTTGAGTCGGGTGGATGAAAGATGGTGGGGAGGGGAGCGATTGAGGCATGCATCAGACGACAGATGAGAGCATTGGCCACATGACAAGGGTGGGGATGGGGGGCCACTCACATCAAGCATGCAGAAGGTGATGATTTTTTTTCTCCCCCTGTACATGTCACATAGGTCAGCGCCCAGCAGAAAATCGCTATTTGGCGTGCCATCGCCAAGGATGTCCGGACCCTGGGGGTCCACAACAGACGGGGCACCCACTGCCGGAAGAGGTGGGAGGACATCCAACGCGGGAGCAGGAAGACGGCGGAGGCTCTGCTGGGGATGGCCTCCCAACGTAGGAGGGGTGCCAGTCGGCAATTGACCCCCCTGATGTCCTGGATCCTGGCGGTGGCCTACCCCGATTTGGATGGGCGCGTGAGGACATCACAGCAGACACAAGGGGGTGAGTACACTCTCATTCTGGTGACTTTGCGCGCAGTGGAGGTGTCTGGGTGGGGGAGGTGGGCTGTGGGTATCCCTAGGCCAGGGCGATTTCTGTAGGCTAGGCCCCTCCGTAAGGCATGGCCCTGTGCCCCCTCCCCCCACCTCTGTAGGGTGCCAAGTACAGCTATTCATGGCCCTGTGTCATCTATGTGTGCAGTTGTTGTCCATAGGCTTGTAGCCCATGTCCCACTGATTGAGTAGTGGACCCCAAGTGCGCAGCGTAGTGCAGGGGGCTTCTGTGTCTGTCCTCTCCGCCAACGGTGTCGCCTATGCATGCACTCAACATGTCTTTCTTTCTCCCCCCACCCCTTTTTTGTGGTCTTCCTGTTCATGTGTGCATTAGCATCATCAGGCGGAGGAGAAGTGGCATCGGAGCACGAGGGAGCTGCATCCCACATGGCCCTGGAGGGCCATGCAACGGACTCTGAGTACACCAGTGGGACGGAGGGCGAGGGGAGCTCCACAGCGGGGACTCGTGCTGATGTCAGTGGCAGCGACTCGTCCTCTGAAAGGAGCTCCCTTGTGGTGGCGGCAACATCCGTGCCCCCCGCAACAACAGGTACAGCCGCCACCCAGCGCACCAGCACCGCCCTCCCAGCAGCCCCTCATCGTTTGCCCCGTGCCCGCTCACCCAGGAAGGGGGGCATCTCTTTCGCCCCAGGCACCTCAGGCCCTGTCCCTGTCACCCCTGCTGCCCTCAGTGAGGAGGTCATTGACCTCCTGAGGACCATCATTGTTGGGCAGTCTACCTTTTTGAATGCCATCCAGGGTGTAGAAAGGGAGGTGCACCGGAGTAATGCATACCTGGAGGGCATTCATTCGGGTCAGGCTGCCCATCAGCGATCGTTCAACGCTATGGCCTCAGCACTGACGGCAGCAATTGTCCCTGTCTCTAGCCTCCCCCCTCCAACTTCCTCCACCCAGACCCAATCCCCTGTACCTCTGCCTATCCCAGACACACCTACAGACCAGCCTGCACACACCTCAACACCCAAGGGAAGCTCATCCAGACATAAGCACCACACATCACACAAGCATTCACACAAGCAACATCCACATGCAGACACACCAACACCCACTTCCTCCACTGTGTCCCCCTCCTCCTCGTCTCCCTCCTCCCTCCCTGTGACGTCTCCACTCACACTTGCATGCACAACATCTTCAGCCACTACGTCCATCACCAGCACACCCACCAGAACACTCCGCACACTTGCAGTCACCAACCCCACTACCATTTACACGTCCCCTGTTTCCTCTCCCAGTGTGTCTGTCACCCCCTCTTCCAAACCACACAAACGCAGGCAGCCACCCACCCACCCAACAGCCATCCACCTCACGACAGCCTCCAGCCCAAGCACCTGCACCCAAAGACACCAGACTTCACACTCCTACAATCACATCCTCTTCCTCCACTCCCATACCCACTACACCTAGCCGTCCCTCTCTTTACAAATTGATTTTCCTTTCCAAACTTGACCTCTTTCCAACAACTCCCCCACCCCGTCCATCAAATAAGACTGCAATCAGCACCTCAGCCACCACCAAAACAGGACCTATCAAGACTGTTGTCCAAGGACTGTGGAGTCCCCCACCCTCAAGGGCAACTAGTTCTGCTAGGAGCCAAGGTACGGCCAGCCCACCCCCGGAAAAACACCCAAAGATTACCAGTGCCCGGCGCGAGAGGCCAAGGACACCAGGGACCAAAATCCCTACCCTGGCTCCGGCTGGAAGTGGGGTGCCACCTGGCACACCGCCAAAGGTGGGAAAGGGCCACAGACGACCAGGGAAGGGTGGGAAGGGCAGCACGCCCGACAAGTCCGGCAGCAGGCCAGCTGCCCAGGAGGGCCCCACCAGCCCCATCCCAGGTGTGCAGGAGGACACCCAGAGGCCCTGGTACGGCAGCCCAGGAGGGCCCCGCCAGCAACAGCCCAGCTGCCCAGGAGGGCCCCGCCAGCCACAGCCCAGCTACCCAGGAGGGCCCCGCCAGCCACAGCCCAGCTGCCCAGGAGGGCCCCGCCAGCCACAGCCCAGCTGGGCAATGAAGGAGCGCCAGCCACAGCCCAGCTGGGCAATGAAGGAGCGCCAACTCAAGCACCGCTGAACAGGGCAAGGACCGCCAAGGCAAGCACCGCTGACAGGGCAAGGACCGCCAAGGCAAGCACCGCTGAACAGGGCAAGGACCGCTGAACAGGTCAAGCAACGCCAAGGCAAGCACCGCTGAACAGGGCAAGGACCGCCAAGGCAAGCACCGCTGAACAGGGCAAGGACCGCCAAGGCAAGCACCGCTGAACAGGGCAAGGACCGCTGAACAGGGCAAGGACCGCTGAACAGGGCAAGGACCGCCAAGGCAAGCACAGCTGAACAGGGCAAGCACCGCTGAACAGGGCAAGCACCGCTGCACTGGGCCCTTCATCTCAAGCACCGCTCCGCTGGGCCCTTCATCTCAAGCACCGCTCCGCTGGGCACCGCCGTCTCAAGCACCGCTGCACTGGGACCTTCATCTCAAGCACCGCTCCGCTGGGCCCTTCATCTCAAGCACCGCTCCGCTGGGCCCTTCATCTCAAGCACCGATCCGCTGGGCCCTTCATCTCAAGCACCGCTCCGCTGGGCCCTTCATCTCAAGCACCGCTCCGCTGGGCACTGCCATCTCAAGCACCGCTCCGCTGGGCCCTTCATCTCAAGCACCGCTCCGCTGGGCCCTTCATCTCAAGCACCGCTCCGCTGGGCCCTTCATCTCAAGCACCGCTCCGCTGGGCACCGCCGTCTCAAGCACCGCTGCACTGGGCCCTTCATCTCAAGCACCGCTCCGCTGGGACCTTCATCTCAAGCACCGCTGAACTGGGCCCTTCATCTCAAGCACCGCTCCGCTGGGCCCTTCATCTCAAGCACCGCTCCGCTGGGCACCGCCGTCTCAAGTACAGCTGAACTGGGCCCTTCATCTCAAGCACCGCTGGCCCATTGGCGGAAGGGGCAGTGCTGCATCTGTGTCGGGCAGGGCTGCACAAAGCACTCTGGGCACCAGTCCCCCTCCAGAACCAGTGGACACTGTCATCCACTTGAGAGAATGTGGCTTTGCACTCCCCAGGATGTAACAGTGGGCAAACCACCCACTGTATGGACTTGAGAGACTATGGCTTTGGACTGCCCAGGATGGTACAGTGGGCAAACCACCCACTGTATGGACTTGAGAGACTGTGGCTTTGGACTCCCCAGGATGGGACAGTTGGCAAACCACCCACTGTATGGACTTGAGAGACTGTGGCTTTGCACTGCCAGGATGGGACAGTGGCCATGGAGGCCCCTCGTGGATCTGGCGTCGTGTACTCATGTGGCTGAGGTGCCCCCCCTTCCCTTCCCCCTGAGGTGCCTGTAGTTTTTATATCTGATGCCCCTGCAGTGTTCTCTCCGTTGGTGTCAGGTATCCTGTGTGGGCCTTGCCCATGTGATTTGGGCCCAGTGGTCCACGGACAATGACTGCTAAAATTATCGGACTTTTAATATTTATGTATATATTAGTTTTAAATGTGTGATATTTTTATATGCCGATAATACAATATATTCGACTGTTTATGATCATTTCATTTTGTCTTTGCATTCTTCCGGGGGGTTTGGGGGTTGTAACAGTGATGTATTGCTATGCATTGATGTGTGTGTTGTAGTGGGTGAGGGTGGTGGTGGGTGTGTAGCGTATGTGTGCCCGTAATATTTTCTCCTCCCCTCTCCCCTGTGTCGTAGGTGCAGTACTCACCGTAGTCTTCTGCGCCGGCGTTCGTGCTCCTGGTAGAGGAGCAGGAATACAATAGCTGGTAGGATGTGTAGTTCGGGTTCCATGCTGTCCAGATTCCTCGTGGGGTGTATGGAGCTGAGCGTTTTCCGTTTGAAATGTCTGTTTCCGCCGTGTTTTTATCGGCGGGGCTGCCGCCCCGGAAAAGGTGGCGGATTGGTGGGTTGTGATAGGGTGGGCGGTACATTGACTCCCACCTGTCTGTTGGCGGTGACCGCCGTGCTGTTTGTTTGTCCCGCCGTGGCGGTCGGAGTGTTAATGTGGCGGTCTCTGTTGGCGGTTTCCGCCAGGGTCAGAATTCCATTTTTTATACCGCCAGCCTGTTGGCGGGTTAGCCGCCGCTTTAACACCGACCGCCAGGGTTGGAATGACCCCCATAGTCCTCACAAGGATGGTAACACGTGTGTGTGTGTGTGTGTGTGTGGTGTGCCTTAAAAAGGCAGAGATAAGTGAATTGTAGCCGGAGAAAGAAAGGATACATTATCTTGCTAAAGTAGAAAGGAACATTTATAGTGAGAAGGGGAAGGGGCAAAGGGGCATGGAACTAGTTAGTGGTTTGTTGAATTGAAGAAAGTGTAGCATTAAGGGGTAGTAACAGTTTGATAGGATTCAAGGTTAAGTAGCAATAAGGGGCAGTTAGGTGCTTTTAGGGGTCAGGGAAGGGTAGTGGTAAGATGTAGTGAGGGTCTTTTACGTTTCACTTAAGGGTAGCATTAAGAGATGGTCTGTACTTTTAGGTTTAATGGATGGTTGATGTAAAGTGGTAGTAGAATCTTTTAGGGTTGTGGAAGGGTATTATTTAGGGGTAGTATGGGTCTTTAGGCTGCAAGAAAGGACACCAATACAGGAAAGTAAGCTTCTTTGGTTCAGGGAAGGGTTGCATTTAGTGATAGTAATGAGTTTGAACGGTTGAAGGAAATGTAGCTGTTAGAAATTGGGTCTTTGGTTGGTAGTCAGGTTACTCCCTGTCCAAGCAAGGACCCTCACTCTAGTCAGGGTAAGTCACACACAATCCAAATTATCCTGTGCCCATCCTCTGGTGGCTTGGCACTGAGCAGTCAGGCTTAACTTAGAAGGCAATGTGTAAAGTATTTTTGCAATAAATCATGCAATAACACAGTATAGCACCACAAAATACACCACACAGTGTTTAGAAAAATATATAATATTTATTTGGTTAAATGGAGGTCAAAACGATCAAGATTTGATAAGTACAAGCAAAATATCACTTCAAAGAACGATAAAAAGAGTCTTTTGTCTTTAAAAAGCAACGTGTCTCTTGTAAGCACAAAGTACCTGGTTTGCGTTCAATTTCTCTGCAAGGGACTGCAGAGGAGGAGATGCGTGGAAAGCGGGGTGGTGTGCGTCGATTTTTCTGGTGCACACAGACGATGCATCAATACGTTTTCACACAGGGCAGGCTATGCATTGATTTCCAGCGCGAAGACTGGAATCCTCTTCAGGTTGCAGGGCTTATGGATGCCCCGGAGATGATGCAGAGAGTTCCTGGGTGTGCGGGATCAAGTCACAGGGGCTGGGTCGATCCGGTGGGCGATGCGTGGAAATTTCTGTTGCACGGCAGGCGCTACATCCATTCTTTCCGCAAGAATTAGGGCTGCGTCGTTCCAGCTTTGCGTCGCTCCAGTGGGCCGTGCATCGAAGTTCCTGTCACAACGCTGGTGCTGCGTTGATCTCCTCTCCGGGAGTTGGGCTGTGTGATTCTGGTTCGGTGTGCTGTGATTTTTTTCACCCCAATGCAGGCTGTGCATTGTTTCTTGCAGGCTGTGTGTCAAATTTTCACAACACAAGGAGTTCTTTGCAGGATGAAGTCTTTTTGGCCCTGAGACTTCAAGGAACAGGAGGCAAGCTCTATGCAAGCCATTGGCGAGCACTTCACAGCAGAACTAGAGGGCAGCAAGGCAGCAGGGCAACAACAGGGCAGCAGTCCTTTGCACAAAAGCAGCCAGGTGAGTCCTTTGGGAAGCAAGGCAGTTCCTCTTGGCAGGTTGCAGGTTCTGGTTCAGAATTTCTTCTCCAGTGGTATCTTGTCCAGAAGTGTCTGAGGTGGTAGGGTCAGAGGCCCTGTTTAAATACCCAAATGTGCCTTTGAAGTGGGGGAGACTTCAAAGAGTGGCTTAGAAGTGAACCAGGTCCCCTTTCAGTTCCATCCTGTCTGCCAGGGTCCCAGTGTGAGGTTTGGCAGTTCATTATGTGAGGGCAGGCCAATGTCCTTTTAAATGTAAGTGTCAGGCCCTCCACCCTCCCAGCCCAGGAAGACCCATTCAAAATGCAGATGTATGCAAGTGAGGCTGAGTATGCTGTGTTTGGGGTGTGTCTGAGTGAATGCACAAGGGAGCTGTCAACTGAACCCAGCTAGACGTGGATTGTAAGGCACAGAAGGATTTAAGTGCAGAGAAATGCTCACTTTCTAAAAGTCGCATTTCTAAAATAGTAATATTAAATCCATCTTCACCAGTCAACAGGATTTTGTATTACCATTCTTGCCATCCTAAATATGACCTTATAGCTCCTTTCAGATCAGAATCTGCCACTTAAACAGTATATGAGGGTAGCCCTAATGTTGGCCTATGAAAGGAGCAGGCCTCACAGCAGTGTAAAAATGAATGTAGGAGTTTTACACTACCAGGACATATAAACTGCACAGGTACATGTCCTGCCTTTAATCTACACAGCACCCTGCCCTATGGGTTACCTAGGGCCTACCTTAAGGGTGACTTATATGTAGAAAAAGGAAAGGGGAGTTTAAGGCTTGGCAAGTACTTTTAAATGCCAAGTCGAAGTGGCAGTGAAACTGCACACACAGGCCTTGCAATGGCAGGCCTGAGGCATGGTTAAGAGGCTACTTATGTGGGTGGCACAATCAGTGCTGCAGGCCCACTAGTAGCATCTACAGGCCCTGGACACATTTAGGCGGTCATTCTGACAGCGGCGGGTGGCGGTCGCCGCCCGCCATGCGGTTACCGCCGAATGACCGCCCCGCAGTCAAAAGACCGCGGCGGCCATTTCAACTTTCCCGCTGGGCCGGCGGGCGACCGCCAAAAGGCCGCCCGCCGGCCCAGCGGGAAAGCCCCTGCAATGAGGAAGCCGGCTCCGAATGGAGCCGGCGGAGTTGCAGGGGTGCGACGGGTGCAGTGGCACCCGTCGCGATTTTCACTGTCTGCAAAGCAGACAGTGAAAATCTGTATGGGGTCCTGTTAGGGGGCCCCTGCACTGCCCATGCCAGTGGCATGGGCAGTGCAGGGGCCCCCAGGGGCCCCACGACACCCGTTCCCGCCATCCTGGTTCTGGCGGTGAAAACCGCCAGAAACAGGCTGGCGGGAAGGGGGTCGGAATCCCCATGGCGGCGCTGGAGGATTCCCTGGGCCAGGGGAAAACCGGCGGGAAACCGCCGGTTCCCCTTTTCTGACCGCGGCTTTACCGCCGCGGTCAGAATAGCCCAGGAAGCACCGCCAGCCTGTTGGCGGTGCTTCCGCTGCCCTCCGCCCTGGCGGTCACAGACCGCCAGGGTCGGAATGAGGCCCTTAGTGTACTTCACTGGGGTCTTACAAGTAGATTAAATAAGCCAATTGGGTATAAACCAATGTAACCATGTTTTAAGGGAGAGAGAGTATGCACTTGTAGCACTGGTTAGCAGTGATAAAGTGTGCAGTCCTAAAACCAGCAAAAAACAGTGTCCACAAGTGGAGGGAGGTAAGCAAAAAGTTTGGGGTGACCACCATAAGGCTGTCAGATCTAACAGCCTCATTAAGGGCAGTTAGGGGTCTTTAGGTTCCAGATGGTTTACAAGGATGCGAAGGGGCTGTTAGGGTTCAAAGAAGGCAGTGTTAATGATAAGGATATGTTACAGTTTAGGGAAGGGTAATATTAAGGGGTAGCAAGAGATTGGTAAGGTTCATACATTGATAGATTTAAGGGGTAGTAACAGGCTTCTAGTTTTCATGGAAGAGTAGCATTACAGGGTATGAAGCATTGTTTAGGGTTAAGGGAAAGGTAGCATTAAAAGATAGTTTAGGGTTTTAAGGGTTCAGGGGTAGGAAGTGATATGGGGTATGAAGGGGTATGGTTAGATAAAAGGATGCATGTAATGAAAACAACTTTTAAAATTGAACATTTTTGGAATCGTCATCGATGATAATGAAAGACACAATACTAATGATTTTTACATTTTAAATTGACTTTACTGTAGCTCACCTTTTAAAATGTGACTACACTACATACTGCCCCTTCTCCTGGTATTTCCTAATTACCACCCTCCAATAGTGCCCCTCATCTCTTCCTAGCCCCTCTCTCATATTCTTTAATTTCCTTTTAGTGCTACCCCTACCAGTGTAGGAGGTATCACACATATGTTATACAGAGACAATAAATCATATAAATATTTTAAGCAATGTGCAGGAAATATTATGTAAAACAGTGAGGGCTACCAAGTACAGGAGTCACTTGCTATCCATACTGGTCAGCATCATGTGCTAAAAGCCCTAGGTCTGGATAACCACAAACTCATAATTTAAAACAACACTTGTTGGAGTAATGTATTACTTCACAAAGGAACACTTTTTACAAACCTTAGGCTAACAAGAGATTGAGGGAAAAAAGAATAAGGTTCTAAACCTATGCCTTGCAGTTTGCATGCCCCTCTTTGATGTCAGTTTATAGTTCACTGTACTAAATTAGAAGAATTATAACATGAACTGCATGACATCCGCAAGGATATCTGTGACAAATCCAGTAACCCACTGAGCTATCTAAATAAAAAATGAATCTTTACTCTGTGAGTTACATATTCTGCTTTGGAGGAGCTACATTAATGCTATGTGCTACTTTATAATTAGTCAAAATGGAGGCTAGAAAAACAACAAATCTCTCAAACAAATATGTTAACCACCAGAGTTATTCTGCTCCTAATATTATCCACGGAAATTTGCTGGGCACACAAAGCTTAATGTAACAAGTGTCTTTAATCCTGTAAGGAAATGTAAAATGCAGAAGCTTGCCCCCCCACCAAGCTTGGTGCCTGGTGCAACTCCACTGGTCACAGCGCCCTACTACCCTCCTGAGTAAGATGGCAACAACCTGCCTCCCTAAACCTCTTTTCTGTGTCTCAAAACAAATTCATAACAATGGAACTATCAGGATTAAGTGATAGCTATTGTGAATATTATGATTGTTTACAAAAACCATTGGGCAAACTTCCTCAAATATGTAATTTAACATGTCATGAGTGATGCAACATGTGTGGTCATAAGTGGTGCAAGTTATAGTTATAGTTAGCTTAGTAAACTCTAATGGGTGGATTTCAGTATTTTCTTTACTTTAAAACCATAGTTTTCACATATTATTACAAGTCCTAACTATAATGCCACCTTAACCCTTGTATTTTCTGTGAATTTATAGGTTTTTAAAAAAATATAAAGTAAGGTATTATTACCATGCCTAACTATATTGAAACTTTAACCTTTTTTCATTGAATGTATATGTATGTATACATACATGTATATGTGTATTTATATATGTATGTACATACATTACCTACTGGCAGTTGTCAGTAGATAGTTATAGTTAGGACCATGTTTCCGTAGAAAAAGCGTGTTTTGACTTGCCTATATCTTTGGCACCATTTGACAAATCTTCACAAAACTTTCAGTGTGCTGGTGATTCTTGTTGCACAAGAATAGTTTGTGGGTGATCTCTCAAGAGGGGGGCGAGAAATAAGGGGAGGGTCAAAAAAGTTACTTTCCCCATGTTAATTCCCATAGGACCTTTAGACACAACTACAGCCCAAACCACTGGATGAAATTACACCGAAACTGGCAAAAACGTAGCTTTCAGTATGCAAATTATACTTTCACTTATTTGGTATAATACTGTTCAGTAATTTAAAAAAAATTGAAGGGCAAATAAATGTGTATATCTAGGGCTGCAGATCCTCCCCAATGACGTTGTGGAGAATAAGAGCTGATGCACAGAACTGCAGAGCTCTGATTGACTGCTAACACTTCAAACCAGGACGTGTTGGCAGCCATCTTGGGTTTCAGTTTCATCTGAGTCAGAGAAAAAAAGTTATAAAATAAGAAAAGGGGCCATGTTGCCACAAATTAGCGGTAAAAAATAAAAAATAAAACTGGTGAGGTCTCCCGCGCTTGTTTTTTGAAGTCGCTGGGTGGGTCATGTCCCAGGGGCATGTAAAAAAATAAGGAGGGTGCACATTGGACCCCGCTCCAGGGCTTATTACTGCCCTGGGGACTACCACCTCCTTGGGCTGACTCCTGCTATGTGCCGGGTGTGCCCACCCCTGGGACATAGCTGTTTGCTGTGGCTTTGCTGCAGCCTTGGAAGCTGCTGCCAAGCTGCAGCAAACACTCTTCTTGCAGTTTGGGAGAGCTGTCAATCAGCTCTCCCTCACTGTGAGCAGAGATTTCCTCTGTCTCCCTGCCTGCATCTCACAGAGAGGGAGCGACTGTAGCAGCTCCATCTTTGTGACAGCAGTGTTGGCTCCCGCAGGAGGTGGGGAGCTAGCTGGTACCATATGGGCTTCAGGCTCTCCACATGATCCCCCTCAATGTGACTGGGTGCCCTGGTGGGCACCAAGGTCATAGTCACATGGCTGCACCTTGGGGGATGGGGTTTCCAGGGCCATGATAGGCCTGGGGAGTGGAGCAGCACAGCCCCCCCAAAGAAAAAAATAATTAAGCAGGGCACCAATGGATGATATAACTCACGCCCTAAGGTAACTATGACTTGCGCCCTCGCCAAGAACTGCTATTTACCCCATATATTACAGCAGTCATGCCAACTTCTATAACGTCCTTAAAAGTATAAATTAAATATTAGCAATTAAATGTTTGAAGAAAAAGCTGTGCATCGTGTGGGCATGAGTTATATTTACCTTAGAGCACGAGTTATAATTTATTCTAACTATAACTGCAGAGTAAATTCAGATCCTAACTATAACGTCCCTGTAACCTTTGTTCTTTTCAGTGAATTTCTAAAGATTTTTTAATTCTATTTGCTAACAGTAACGTCCCTGTAACCTTTCTTTTTTCAGGGAATATATATTTATATATCCACATATATATTTAAATACATACATATATACATGCGTGTGTGTATCTACACCACGCTCTTCTTAGTAAAAAAGGTGGCAGAGTTCACAGGTAATTCAATCCATTTATTTTTCATTAACTGTCTTCTACAGGGGTCAACTACCACTCAAGCCTTGTCCACTAGACACCAATTTGTAATACCTTTTAATACATGCTCACAGCATGTAAAAGTAACCAAAATTCTTATGGTAGTCTTTCTTTGTTGCAAACAATGTTTGCGGTTTGCAGATAATTATAAGCCAACAATTGGACAGTTTAATTTGTCGTTTCTGATCATGCCTTTTTTTAAATTCATCTATGCCAATATGGATAATGCAGAATTCGAACAAATGTTCCGAGATCTTATTTCAGTCAAACCCAAGAACCTGTAACCAACTCCTTACAAAATAAACTAATCCTTTCAACAAACATCCAAGTCTCCCTGTTCCAGATTGGTCTGCCTGCAAGCTACTTCTAAGGATAGCAGATGTGGTGGTCATAAATTTTTAACAAAGAGCCAGTTACAGGCCGTGGGCTTTGGCCAAACCAATATCAGTAATTGTGATCTACAACAGTTAGGTGTTGCCCCAGATGATGATTTGCTGTCCTGAGGAAACACAGTGAATTTTTAATTTGGGTTGAAACTTTGACATCTATCAAGAGATTGCCTTAGACAAGAGTAAACTTGACAGAAGAAGCAATATTTTAATTAAACATTTTACTTGGGAGAAACGGGGGTCATACTTGCCTTCTACATATGTGTATTATATTTTAATATTCACATCACTTGCACACATGTGCACTGCACCATCTGAACGTCTTTGCAAATATGTCATTAACTAAAAGGATATAACAACAGTATAATATTTGCATTCAGAATGGCCTTGTGTGCTTTCATCTAGTAAATGTGCTAGAATTTTACTGAAGTAAGACCCACAAAACCTTAGTTTGAATTGTGTATGGTATACTCTAGTTCTGATTTGGAGCATAAAAGGTTGTGGTCTTGTGTGTTGTTCTGTATGTATGGATAAGGCACTGCATTCTACAGTAATCAACATTATCTGTTTTCTCTTTTACAAAACGTAAACTACTGGGCATATTATCGTGTGGATCTGAAAGAAGAATACCATTTGTTAGAAATGAGGTTTCTGGTTGGCAAGGGTATGCACCTAAGCCCGGCAGAACCCACCCACTCTAGTCAGGGCAAGGGAGTTACACATCCAAGATATCCCCTGCTCACCCCCTTGGTAGCTTGGCACGAGCAGTTAGGCCTATCCCGGAGGCAATGTGTAAATCGTTTGCACAACACACACAACGCATGTGATGCAATATATACACCACAAAGTAAACACAACACTGAGCTATTTAAAAATAAACTGTATTGCACAAAACATAATTAGACTGTCGCGTAGGCTCTCATTATCCTAATGAGACTACTGGATTTTTGGGTGGCAGGATCATTCACAGTGTGGGGGACTAAGTCTAACCCACGGCGAAGGACCCTTGTCACCCCCAATCCGGTTTTTCTCCGGCTAACTAGCAGTGCCTTATCTCTCCCAGAGGGAAGAAATAATTAGGCAGCCGAGCGCATGACATCTTAGTGCTTCCCAGGGAAGTCGTGGTCACTCAGATCCCAACCAGTTCTCTCATCCCCAGTGTGGTCTCATATACAAATGACAAAGGCAGTTTGAGTTTTAAAGATTGATTTAATAAAACAACTGTATTTTAGATAACAAGGCGTGAGCCGCAATAACCAGAACCATACAACACAGTAGGATTGAAATAGTAATGAGGAGAGTGAAACATAGGAATAACGCTATCATAGTGCTACTAGATTACATTCTCTCTTCTAAGTTCTGTTTTGAGCACAGCATGTTAAGCTCTAAGCCTGTCTTTCAGGTTCCCCAGGAGGACATCAACCCTCATACCTGAGCAAAGGCCTGTGATCTGGATCACCATCTGCAACAGGGCAGTCAGCGTCTAGTTGTGGTTCCCTGGTCGGAATCTCACTCTTACGTGTACCAGGACTACGAAGTGTTTTTATAATTAACACGCCGGTGTTCTAAGAAACGTCCCTACGTAAGAATGTGTACTTTCTACGAACCCTAAAGACTAAACTCCTATCACGTCCATCGGCAATGTACCAGACTGTATCCTTGACTGAAGCACAGAGCGAGCAAGAATGTATTGTTTGAGAACTCCGGTGCTGAAGTAAGCTAAACAGTGTGATAAGGAGTAAAACAAGACCGTGAAACTGGTTATTGAAAAATAACAGTGCGAGGCTAAATAAAATGCATCTAGAACAAAGTGCACAAAGGCCTAATGCTTTAAGCAAACGTGCAAAGGCTATATTAAAAATGGCTACACTACACCCTCCCCTTGTCGGTAGAAAGTGGTTTAAATCAAAGCTTAAAAAATGCCCTAAAAATGCCCTATGTAATTTTTTTTACTGAAAACCATATAATTTCAACAAGTAAAGTAAGCATGTGGCTAAGAGCCAAATTCATGGAACAATGTCAATTTAGACCAAATCCAATTTAAATGGTGGTCATTGAAAGCAGGAGGTTCTCCACTTTGGCAGATGACAAGACTAGAAAATCCACGCCAAAGACTATTAAGGAGCAGGTGTGTTCCAAAGCCTCAGAATCAACCAAGGCGGCATCCTGTGCAGGGCCTGTGAATGAGTTAATATCAACTTCCTCCAGAAAGGGTATTTCGTAATCAGCCTCACAAAGCAAACGCAGCTGCAGCGCACATGTCTGGGAATGAGCCCTCATTGGGAACATCAACAGATCAGCATCAACCACTGGAGGGCGTTGCTGTGAGAGACATATGTCCAGTGCATGTTCAAAAGAGCACCAACGGCACCGAAACACAGGCTGCACACAAACCAAAACCGGTCTGAATGACAGAGACCAGTCACACTGAAAATGTCCCAGGAGTGTTGCTCCGAAGTGCTGCATCATGCGTTCACGACACAGCTGCGCTGATGGGAGCGCCCACATTCGTTCTTGTTGCGGCGGGACAGTCATTGCGGAAAAACAACAGCAACAGCAAAATGCCGGCTAACAAAGCCAAAGTAATCAGAAATCCCCCAAAAATGCTTCAGAAAATTGAATGAATAGCCGAAGGTATTAAATCGAATATGGAAGAGAAGGTGTGAACGAAACCAACACCTACAGCTTTGAAAAAATTTGCCAATCCAGCTGTGCTGGATGCATTAAATATACGTCCCACGAGTTCACCAAAGTGGCTCGTAAAGTTGGTATTCAACAGGGACTGTATATCTGCTGATGACCTTGCCACCTGAAGTGCGTAGGTCTCGCACGCAGATGTAAGGGCCACATGCTTTTGAAACAATAAAGCCTTTAGTATACTTAACTTGTTGAAAGTCACCTTGGAAGTAGCAATGTGAGGCCAGATATCTGGTACCTCCCTTAATTTAGTGGGGGGAAACAACACATTCCCGCAGCAAGTAACAACCTTGGTGACCGAAACAACGTAAAATATTCCGGCCTGCATGCCACAACAGTCTTCACTATTGAGGAGGACGTAGCTGCCGTTTGAAAGCACTTGGAATGTGCGTTTAATCAAGGGGACCGGAACTCCCTTCAGATAGCAAGCCAAGTTCGCAACCGAGGCATTACATGCCCCATGCAAGGACAGCTGCTTACAAATCATCGAATGGCTGACTGAAGTCTCGCATTCACTACCGCTAAGAAAAACCTCTCTCATGCAATTGAGACATTTGTACAAGAAGGGAAGTTCCCACACCTCATGTATATAACTATCTCCCAGCTTTTCATATCTACCCACCGGAGCATGTTTTAAACAAGAAGTGAATTGTAGTGTAGAAATGGGCAGATTAATAACCCCGTGTATTAACCACTCAGCTGAGGGAATCTCGGCCATGGTAAAAGGCAATCATTCCAATTTTTCTATGTTAAGCATGACATAAGTCGCCTCCTTCTTAGCCATCAGTTGTTGTTGACGTGTCAAATTAAAGGAAAAAAATATCTCCCTGGCTCTGATGTGCTGCCACAGAACGCGACCCGCTTTCAGTGTCTGAAGTGTCCAACCCAACTGCATAATGGACCTTGTTTGACTTTGCCCATGATATAAAGAAGACATGTCAGATCGTATAATGTCTATGGCAGAAGAAACAATGTTGTCAATGGTATATATTCGGTCGGACAGGGTGTGAATTCCATTATCCACAACAGCTAATGCCTTTTTCAAATGTTCCTGATCTATCTGCCTTAACCGGGCCGCAGCCTCTTGTTGGGAAAGTTTCCATATTTCATTGTACACTTCGTACAAAAACCGTTTCCTACATGGTGTCTTCGGGCCTGACAAAAAATCTTGCAAGTCAGTGTTATTAGACAGGAGAGTGAGATGTGTCTTAACTGCATCTAGCGAGGATGATTTTAACCATTGTTGACACAATTTTCCCCACGCTATATGTAGTAATAATTTCAGCATGTTCAGGTGATATGTTGCGAGGGTCTGCCCTACTTGTCCTGAAACCCACCGAGGAGGTGACAAAACGTTGATGACACCCGTTGGTGTCTATAGACCACAATAACCACCCGCCCGGACGTGACAATGAAGTGTTAAATGTACCATTCTGGACCGAGTCTGTAAGTTCACTAAAACTGGCATTGATATATTTCTGCCAATCCTTCATTTTTGTAGGGACAGGTGTACTAGGCATATTAAATTCTCTAATTGTTGCTAAGCCCAAACAGCTAGTCTGTTGTACTGTTTCATTTAAAAAAATTATTTGGACAGGAATGAGACATGCTCTAAACAATGTTTCTCTACCCTGTGTCTGCCAATGTTTTGTTCCCCAAACACTTTTCACATCAACATTATTTGACCAATATTCATAACCTTCAATCAACAGTCGGGAAACAAAAGAAGCTGAGTATATGAATTTTGTATTAGTCAACAACATTTGCTTATCTTTAGACGGAGTTAACTTAAAATAATATGACTTAGCATTCATTTGATGATGCCCAGGAAAATACGCAAATTTATCAGAATATGTTTTAGAACTCCCTTGCGGGGGAGTTGGGTAATGCTCCCATTGCGTATAGTCAAATATCGTTTTCGGGCTACTTGCTTTATGTATAAAGTGGTGCCCATAATAATTATAGCAAAATATGTCACCATAATTGTCTTTAAACTGGTAAACATCTTCATTCTCATAGACAGTATAGTATTGTAATTCCGTCATCATGGAATCAACTGTCTTCCCATCCCAATCATCAGATACAATGCCTGGTATTATGATATTATTCATTGATAACTTTAGAACATACAGTATTTGAATTATCTCAGTGGGACGGTATATATCAAACATTACTTTATCCCACACAATCCCATCCGGAATTGGTACTGCAGAAATGTTCACAAAGGACAAGTCTCTTTGAACCTTATGTGATGAAAAATGTGGCTTCAACACCTCCTCCACCTGTTCAACCGCTGACCTCTCAGGAAGAAAATGACCATGTATCAACAGCAAAAAGGTAACGACAAACCCTATCCAAAGGAAAAATGCTATCAGAGTCAATAAGAGCCACAGATAGTTCCAAGGAAAAACAAAATATATATCTTTAAGCCAATAAATCAGCTTACATGGACCTGGGTCAGGTTTTGAAGAGGCAAATGAGTCCGACCCTCGTTGTTGTTGGCAAAGTACCCAGAGGCAGTTCTTGCAAAAGGTGCCGCCGTATTCAATGGAGGAGTTGGTGTTTCTCGCGGTGGTACACTGTAGATAACACCACCCGCAACATCAGCAGTCATGGTGACTTGATCAAATGTTTCCAAATTATGGGGGTGATTCTAACCCTGGCGGTCGGTGTTAAAGCGGCGGCCAACCCGCCAACAGGCTGGCGGTAAAAAATATGGGATTCTGACCCTGGCGGGAACCGCCAACACAGACAGCCACCTTAACACTCCGACCGCCACGGCGGTACAAACAAACAGCGCGGCGGTCACCGCCAACAGACAGGCGGCAGACAATGTACCGCCCACACTATTCCAACTCACCAATCCGCCACCTTTTCCGGGGCGGGAGCACCGCCAATAAAAACACGGCGGAAACAGACTACGGACGGGAAAACGCTCACCACTACGCACTCCAGGAGGAAGGAGGACAGCATGGAACCCGAATTAAACATCCTACCTGCTCTCGTCTACCTTCTCATCTACCACGAGTACGAAGTCCGGCGCAGACGACAACGGTGAGTACTGCACCTACGACACACAGGAGGGGGAGGACGAAAGGTTACGGGCACACACATATGCGACCCCCCCCCCCCCAACTATGTACTCACCAATGCAGCGCACCAAGTCACAGTGACACCACCCAAACACCCTGAAAAATGCTAGGACATAATCATATTTTGAATAAATATTTATGTACCAAAAAGCTCCAGAAAATTAGCGTACAACCATGAAAGATATCCACAACAAAACTAATGACACACACATCAGTGTATAACTGAAGTACCAAGTCCTGCACAACCTACGATTTCAGCATGTCCGTGGGCCAAAGTCTTGAGAAACAAGGGCAAAGCCCACACAGGAGACCTGAGTCCTTTGGAGAGAACACTGCAGGGGCATCAGATGTAAAAACTACAGGCACCTCAGGGGGAAGGGAAGGGGGGGGCACCACAGCCACATGAGTCCACGACGCCAGATCCACGAGGAGCCACCATGCCCACGGGACCATCCTGGGGAGTGCAAAGCCACAGTCTCTCAATGTCTCTACAGTGGGTGGGCTGCCCACTGGACCATCCTGGGGAGTGCAAAGCCACAGTCTCTCAATGTCTCTACAGTGGGTGGGCTGCCCACTGGACCATCATGGGGAGTGCAAAGCCACAGTCTCTCAAGTCTCTGCAGTGGGTGGATTGCCCACTGGACCATCCTGGGGAGTGCAAAGCCACAGTCTCTCAATGTCTCTACAGTGGGTGGGCTGCCCACTGGACCATCCTGGGGAGTGCAAAGCCACAGTCTCTCAAGGAGTGCAAAGCCACAGTCTCTCAAGTCTCTGCAGTGGGTGGATTGCCCACTGGACCATCCTGGGGAGTGCAAAGCCACAGTCTCTCAATGTCTCTACAGTGGGTGGGCTGCCCACTGGACCATCCTGGGGAGTGCAAAGCCACAGTCTCTCAAGTCTCTGCAGTGGGTGGATTGCCCACTGGACCATCCTGGGGAGTGCAAAGCCACAGTCTCTCAATGTCTCTACAGTGGGTGGGCTGCCCACTGGACCATCCTGGGGAGTGCAAAGCCACAGTCTCTCAAGTCTCTGCAGTGGGTGGATTGCCCACTGGACCATCCTGGGGAGTGCAAAGCCACAGTCTCTCAATGTCTCTACAGTGGGTGGGCTGCCCACTGGACCATCCTGGGGAGTGCAAAGCCACAGTCTCTCAAGTCTCTGCAGTGGGTGGATTGCCCACTGGACCATCCTGGGGAGTGCAAAGCCACAGTCCATCAGGTGGATGACAGTCTCCACTGGTCAAGGAGGAGGCATGGTGGGCACAGTGAACCATAAACGGTGCTTGCGACGGCGGTGCCCAGCGGAGCGGTGCTTGAGAGGAAGGGCCCAGCGGAGCGGTGCTTGAGAAGAAGGGCCCAGCGGAGCGGTGCTTGAGACGGTGGGGCCCAGCGGAGCGGTGCTTGAGACGGCGGGGCCCAGCGGAGCGGTGCTTGAGAGGAAGGGCCCAGCGGAGCGGTGCTTGAGAGGAAGGGCCCAGCGGAGCGGTGCTTGAGAGGAAGGGCCCAGCGGAGCGGTGCTTGAGAAGAAGGGCCTAGCGGAGCGGTGCTTGAGAAGAAGGGCCCAGCAGAGCGGTGCTTGAGAAGAAGGGCCCAGCGGAGCGGTGCTTGAGACGGCGGGGCCCAGCGGAGCGGTGCTTGAGAGGAAGGGCCCAGCGGAGCGGTGCTTGAGACGGCGGGCCCAGCGGAGCGGTGCTTGAGAGGAAGGGCCCAGCGGAGCGGTGCTTGAGAAGAAGGGCCCAGCGGAGCGGTGCTTGAGAAGAAGGGCCCAGCGGAGCGGTGCTTGAGACGGCGGGGCCCAGCGGAGCGGTGCTTGAGAGGAAGGGCCCAGCGGAGCGGTGCTTGAGAAGAAGGGCCCAGCGGAGCGGTGCTTGAGACGGCGGGGCCCAGCGGAGCGGTGCTTGAGACGGCGGGGCCTAGCGGAGGGGTGCTTGAGACGGCGGGGCCCAGCGGAGCGGTGCTTGAGACGGCGGTGCCCAGCGGAGCGGTGCTTGAGACGGCGGCGCCCTGTTCAGCGGTGCTCTTCTCCACGGCGGGCCCTGTTCAGCGGTGCTCTTCTCCACGGCGGGCCCTGTTCAGCGGTGCTCTTCTCCACGGCGGGCCCTGTTCAGCGGTGCTCTTCTCCACGGCGGGCCCTGTTCAGCGGTGCCTATCTCCACGGCGGGGCCCTGTTCAGCGGTGCTCTTCTGCACCGCGGGCCCTGTTCAGCGGTGCTCTTCTCCACGGCGGGGCCCTGTTCAGCGGTGCTCTTCTGCACCGCGGGCCCTGTTCAGCGGTGCTCTTCTCCACGGCGGGCCCTGTTCAGCGGTGCTCTTCTCCACGGCGGGGCCCTGTTCAGCGGTGCTCTTCTCCACGGCGGGCCCTGTTCAGCGGTGCTCTTCTCCACGGCGGGGCCCTGTTCAGCGGTGCTCTTCTGCACCGCGGGCCCTGTTCAGCGGTGCTCTTCTCCACGGCGGGCCCTGTTCAGCGGTGCCTATCTCCACGGCGGGGTCCTGTTCAGCGGTGCTCTTCTGCACCGCGGCCCTGTTCAGCGGTGCTCTTCTCCACGGCGGGCCCTGTTCAGCGGTGCCTATCTCCACGGCGGGGCCCTGTTCAGCGGTGCTCTTCTACACCGCGGGCCCTGTTCAGCGGTGCTCTTCTCCACGGCGGGCCCTGTTCAGCGGTGCCTATCTCCACGGCGGGGCCCTGTTCAGCGGTGCTCTTCTGCACCGCGAGCCCTGTTCAGCGGTGCTCTTCTCCACGGCGGGGCCCTGTTCAGCGGTGCTCTTCTGCACCGCGGGCCCTGTTCAGCGGTGCTCTTCTCCACGGCGGGCCCTGTTCAGCGGTGCTCTTCTCCACGGCGGGGCCCTGTTCAGCGGTGCTCTTCTCCACGGCGGGCCCTGTTCAGCGGTGCTCTTCTCCACGGCGGGGCCCTGTTCAGCGGTGCTCTTCTGCACCGCGGGCCCTGTTCAGCGGTGCTCTTCTCCACGGCGGGCCCTGTTCAGCGGTGCCTATCTCCACGGCGGGGCCCTGTTCAGCGGTGCTCTTCTGCACCGCGGGCCCTGTTCAGCGGTGCTCTTCTCCACGGCGGGCCCTGTTCAGCGGTGCCTATCTCCACGGCGGGGCCCTGTTCAGCGGTGCTCTTCTGCACCGCGGGCCCTGTTCAGCGGTGCTCTTCTCCACGGCGGGCCCTGTTCAGCGGTGCTCTTCTGCACCGTGGGCCCTGTTCAGCGGTGCTCATCCAGCAGGTCAAGGGAGCCAGACCTGGCCTCGACTCCCTGCTCAGTCGCCCTCGGACCGTGACGTATCTGGACCCTTCGGGGACGGACTCCTGGCCTCCTTAGTGTCCTCCTTCCCAGCTGGGATGTGGCATGTGGGGTCCACCTTCTCCGCGCTCCTGCTGCCCTTCCGCTCCTTTGATGGGGCTCTCGGGCCCTTGCCTCCCCCAGATGGTGTGGGTGGTGAAGTGGCCGCACATTGCTCCTTGGGGGCAGCCCTGTCGGTCCTCGCACGGCGGTCCTTGTTTTTGCGGGTCCTCTTGCCGGGGGGGGCTGGACGTGTCCTTGCTGCTGATCGATGTGTCACTGCTGGCAAAGGGTGGGCTCCAGAATCCAGGCACAACAGTGACACCCGAAGCTGGGCTGGTGGTGGCTGCGGTGCTCTTGGGACTCTTTGAAGATGGATGGGGGAGGTCATCGGGGGGAAAGAGGTTAAGGTTAGCCAGGAAAAGTTTTTTTGGGCCAAGGTAAAGGGTAGGAGAAGTGGAGATGGAAGTGGAGGTAGAGGATGTGGTTGTAGGAGAGTCAGGTATGCTGTCATTGGGTGAAGGTGCTGGTGCTGTAGGCTGTCGTGAGGTGGATGGCTGTTGGGTGGGTGGCTGCCTGCGTTTGTGTGTCTTGGAAGAGGGGGTGACAGACACAGTGGGAGAGGACACAGGGGACGTGTACATGGCAGTGGGGGTGGTGACTGCACGAGTGTGGACTGTACTGGAGGGTGAGGTGGTGATGGAAGCACTGTCTGATGTTGGGGTGCATGCAGGTGTGAGTGTAGACGTCACAGGGAGGGAGGAGGGAGACGAGGAGGAGGGGGACACAGGGGTGGCAGTGGCTGTTGGCATGTCTGCATCTGGGTGTTGCTCGGGTGAGTGTTTGCGGGATCTGTGGTGCTTGTGTTTGGATGAGCTGCTCTTGGGTGTTGAGGTGTGTGCAGGCTGGTCTGATGGTGTGGATGGGATAGGCTGAGGAACAGGAGACAGAGACAGGCTGGAGGCAGTCAGAAGAGGGAGGCTGGAAACAGGGACAATGGCTGCCGTCAGTGCTGAGGCCAGAGCAGTGAACGCTCGTTGATGGGCAGTCTGACCCGAATGAATGCCCTCCAGGTATGCATTGCTCTGTTGCACCTCCCTTTGCACACCCTGGATGGCATTCAAAAGGGTCGTCTGCCCAACAATGAGCGTCCTTACCAGGTCAATGAGCTCCGCACTGAGGGCAGCAGGGGCAACAGGGGCAGGGGCTGAGGTGCCTGGGGCGAAGGAGACGCGCGCCTTCCTGGGCGAACCGGCACGGAGCGAAGACTGAGGGGCTGCTGGGAGGGCGGGCTGGTGCGCTGGGTGGCGGCTGTACCTGTAGAGGCGGGGGCACGGATGTTGCCGCCACCCCTAGGGAGCTCCCATCCGAGGACGTGTCGCTTTCGCTGCTCTCACCAGCGGTCCCCGTCGTGGTGCTCCCCTCGCCCTCCGGATCACTGGTGCCCTCGGTGTCTGTTCCTGGGCCCACCGGGGCCTTGTGTCCTGCAGCTCCCTCGTGCTCCGATGCCATATCTCCTCCGCCTGATGATGCTAATGCACACATGCACAAGAAGATGAAGAGAAAGGGTGGGGGGAGAAAAAAGAAGACCAGGTTGAGTGCATGCAATGTCAACACCGTTGGCGGAGAGGACAGACACAGGTGCCTAATGCACTAAGCCGCGCATTCGGGGTACACTACTCAGTACTACTGACTATGACAACAGGCCAAGAGACGTCAAACGCGCACATGGGAGATGCTGGACCTTCAATGGCTGTACTTGTCACCCTACCGAGGTGGGGGCCGGGGGCACAGGGCCATGCCTAAGGGAGATGACTACACTACAGAAAGCGCCCTGGCATAATGTCACCCACAGCCCTCCTCCCCCACCCAGACGCCTCCACTGCGCAGAAAGATAGGAGAATGTGCTGATACTCACCCCCTTGTGTCTGCTGTGATGTCTTAAAGCGCCCATCCAATTCAGGGTAGGCCACCGCCAGGATCCGGGACATCAGGGGGGTCATGGTGCGACTGGCACCCCTCCTAGGTTGGGAGGCCATCCCCAGCAGTGTTTCTGCGGTCTTCTTTGTTCCGCGGCGGATGTCCTCCCACCTCTTGCGGCAGTGGGGGCCCCGTCTGTTGTGGACCCCCAAGGTCCGGACTTCCTTGGCGATGGCACGCCAAATGTCGATCTTCTGATGGTCGCTGACCTATTAGACATGTACAGGGTGGAAAGGAGGAAATCATCAATGACCTGCATGTTAGATGTAATTGGCCCCCCCCCACCCACTTTGCCATATGGCACATGCTCTCATCTGTCGGGCGTTGCACTCCTCATTTGCCCCCCACCCCACCAACTTACATCCACCCCAATCCACACAGGCATAGCCCATTCCATGTGCACCCGGTGTACCCACTTGTTGGTCTGGAGGACCGTAGAGTAGCGCATACTGGGGGAGGACCCCATCCACGAGCTTCTCCAACTCTTCAGACGTGAAGGCAGGGGCCCTTTCCCCAGTCGCAGCAGCCATTGTATCTTCCAGACCGAGGTCACAGCAGCACTTGCAGTATAGGTCCTCTCCTGTGGATGATCAGGTCTCGAGTGATTAAGCAGATAGAAAATGGCGGTCACGTCCGCGGCGGTGCGTACCGCGGCGGTGCGTACCGCGACCGCCGGCGCACTTCGTTATTGGCTCCTGAAACCCATAGGCTTCAATGTTAACCAATGCGGCTTTGCGCCGCGGTCTGCGACCGCCTACCGCCACGGTGTGCCCCGCCAGCGCATTGACCTCACATCCCATTGTCCCACTTCACAGGTCAGGCAGCCGCCATTTCAAGGGCCCACATGGCTTAATTTTGACTGCGACACACAGGCCTAGGCCTTGTATTGCCACACATACACGCCTTTCAACCCATTGCCATTCTTTAACTGTGCAAGCTGTCTGTACGTACCTGTGGTTTGGCTGACTCTGTGCTCCATGTTGTCCTTCCTAGGCACCGTCCGCTGGGACTTGCGATGAGAAGGAGGAATCCTCGCGTGTACCGACCGCTGGTGGACCTGTCGACAATGGAAGAACGCCATATAATACTTCGATACAGACTTGACCGTGCCACTATCCATGAACTGTGTGCCCAGCTGGAGCCAGCCCTGATGTCCCCCATCCGCCAACCCACAGGAATCCCCCTCTGGTGCAGGTTTTGTCAGTCCGACATTTTTTGGCCAGTGGGTCATTCCAGACCACAGTGGCCATGTCATCTGGAATGTCTCAGCCTATGTTTTCTAAGATTTTGAGCAGAGTGTTGTCTGCCCTGATGAAACTCATGCGGAGCTACATCATTTTCCCCGAGGAGGGTGACTTGCCTACAGTGAAGGGTGATTTCTATGCCCTTGGACATATCCCCAACATCATTGGTGCCATTGATGGGACCCATGTGGCTTTGGTACCCCCAAAAGACGATGAGCAGGTGTACCGAAACAGAAAAAATTATCATTCGTTAAATGTCCAGGTGGTCTGTTTGGCTGACCAGTACATCTCCCATGTAAATGCCAAGTTCCCAGGGTCAGTGCATGACGCGTATGTGATGCGAAATAGCAGCATCCCCTATGTGATGGAGCAGCTACAGAGACAACGTGTGTGGCTAATAGGTGACTCTGGTTACCCCAACCTGCCGTGGCTACTGACCCCAGTAAGGAATCCCCGGACAAGGGCAGAGGAACGCTACAATGAGGCCCATGGGCGTACTAGGAGGGTGATTGAGCGAACCTTTGGACTCCTGAAGGCCAGGTTTAGGTGCCTGCATATGACTGGTGGATCCCTAATGTACTCACCAAAGAAGGTGTGCCATATCATCGTGGCCTGCTGTATGCTTCACAACCTGGCTTTGCGACGCCAGGTGCCTTTCCTGCAGGAGGATGGTCCAGATGGTGGTGTTGTAGAAGCCGTTGAGCCTGTGGAGAGTGAAGAGGAGGAAGACTCAGAGGACGACACAGACAATAGGGATAGAGTGATACAACAGTATTTCCAGTGACACCCAGGTAAGACTCACCCACGCCATTTCCCAATTGCTTCTAGCCTCCTGCATCTGTACTTTCTGTAGTTCCCCACAGATGTTTTTCAGTAATTTTTGCCTTTCCCTTCCCTTCTCAGTGCTGTCTGACTCAGTACCTGACTTCTGCTTGGTTCGCCCATGAAATACAGCGTATTGACATTGGTATGTTGTCATGACTAATTGACAGAACAGAAATGGAACAGTAATATGTAATACATTTGTTAATAATACAGCATGACTCAAAACAGATTAGTGTTCAAAATGTGATTTATTTACAGTGCTAGATATCGGTACATGTGATTCTAAGGGTGATGGGTGGGGGTGGAGGAATATCCATGGCAGAGTCCAGTTCTCAGTCTCACAGGTGCATTGTTCTTTTGCCTGTGGAAGGATGGAGCATAGGCAGTTCATGGTTGGACAGGGTGGCAATGTGGGACAGTGGGAAGAGTTCAGGGGGTATGTCCTGCTGGCGGGGGTCTTGACATCCTACTCTGTCTTTTTCTTTGGTCTCAGGCTCCTCTTACGGGGTGGTTGTTCTTCAGCAGGAGGTGGGGTTCTGGGGGGCTGTCGAGGTGTTGGGACCTCCTGTCCACTAGCGCCGGCGGAGGTGGTAGGCTGTTCCTGGTCCGGCCTAGTGACAGGGGCCCTGTGTGGTGCACCATGGTCCCGCAACACGTCCTCTATCCTGTGGAGGGCCAGGACGATGGTCCCCATTGCGGTCCCGATGATTCTCAGCTCCTCCCTGAACCCCATGTAGCGTTCTTCCTGCTGTGCCTGGATCTCAGTGAACCTGGCCAGTACCGTCGCCATCGTTTCTTGGGAGTGGTGGTATGCCCCCATGATGGTGGTGAGGGCCTCTTGGAGAGTGGGTTCCCTGGGCCTCTCCTCCCCCCCCTGTCGCACAGCAGCCCTCCGAGCTGCCCGGTTTCCCCCGGCCTCTGTCCCCTGGCCGGTGTGCCCGCTCCCACTGCCCCCAGGTCCCTGTTGTTGTTGGGGTGTTGGGTTAGCCTGGGTGCCCTGTAGTGGCGGACACACCGCTGATTGAGCTGTCCTAGAGACAGAGGCATGGGCCCGCTGGGTGGGAGCTGTGCTGGTGTCGGCAGAGGGGGTCGGGTCTGGTGTGGCCTGTGGCTGCCTGAGGGGAACCGACTGCCCAGAGGTCCCCGATGGTCCGGGCTGGTCATCAGGTTCACTGTCGACAGAGCTGCTATCCTCAGTGTGGGCCTGTTCCGGTGGTGGGATGGACACTTCTGGACCCTCCTGGCTGGTGTGTTGTCGTTCGGGTCCTGCATGGGGTAAGAGAGTTTGGTTATTGTTTCTGTGTGTGCAATAGCATGCGTGTTATGGGTGCCCTTGTTCCCCAGTGCAGGCATTCCCTTGAGGGAGGTGTTGTGAGGGTATTTAGTGGGGGGGAGGGGTTAGTGCATTGGTCATGCATAGGTGATGGGTGCCCATGATTTGTGTTGGCATGCAGGAGTTGGTGTTGGGATGGGTGGGTTGTGCTGGTGAGACATTGTCAGGGAGGATATGTGCTGGGGGGTTGGGGGTGAGGGTGGGGGTGTGGGTTGGCATGCTGGTGGGGTGGGGGGGATATAGTAGTTGAGATGGGACTTACCAGAGTCCATTCCTCCGGCTACTCCAGCGAGGCCCTGAGGATGCAGGATGGTCAAGACCTCTTGCTCCCACGATGTAAATTCGGGAGGGGTGGGTGGGGGTCCGCCGCCAGTCTTCTGGACCGCGATGTTGTGCCTGGAGACCATCGATCGGACCTTCCCCCGTAGGTCGTTCCATCTTTTGCGGATGTCCTCCCTATTCCTGGGATGCTGTCCCACCGCGTTGACCCTGTCCACGATCCGCTGCCATAGCTCCGCCTTCCTGGCTATACTGGTGTGCTGCACCTGCGAGCCGAAGAGCTGGGGTTCCACTCTTAGGATTTCCTCCACCATGACCCGGAGTTCTTGGTCCGAAAAGCGTGGGTGCCTTTGGGGTGCCATGGGGTGGTGTGGGTGAGGTGTGGGGTGGTGTATGTGATGAGGAGTGTGTTGGTGAGTGGTGCTTTGTGCTACTATGTGGTGTGTGTGATGGTGTAGTGTGCCTCAGTGTGTCTTGCTATGGATTGTCTGCTGTGTCTCTCTCTCCTTCTCTCAGTAATTATGGTCGCAGGGGTTTGTGGGTGATGTGGGTGTGTGTTTTATAGTTGGTTGATTGTGTGTGAGTGGTGTGTGTATGTGTATCAGGTGTGTGTATTTCAAATTGTCCAATGTGGCTGTGTTTTGGTGATGTGTGTGTATTCTGACCGCGGCGGTGTGTACCGCCAATGGAATACCGCGTTTGAATGACCGCCGTGTGGATTCTCGGGTCGTAATGGCATGGGCGTATTTCTGTTGGCGTGACGGTGGAGGTTTGGTCATCTCCAGTTTATCGCTGCCCGCCGATGTGGCGGGCTGCAGTGGAGGACGGATTTTTGGAGGTTTGGCCGTTGTGGGTCAGAATGACCGTGGCGGTTGACCGCGGCCGCAGCGGTGTTATGGCGGTCTTATGACCGGCGGTAAGGGCATTTTACCGCCGAGGTCAGAATCACCCCCTATGTGTCGTCAGTGGAACTATCGCAAGATCATTTTCCACCCTCCCCATGCTCGGAGAGGCAACAGTGTTGGTGTAAATAACTTGGAGCGGAACATCTTCCCCATTAGTGAGAGGGATTCGGGAACTACTGGACGTTTCTCTTGGTCTGCTGTGCAGAATCAGCCACATGTTGTAACTTGACATTGTCGATGGAAACAAAGCGATTTTCTTTGGCACCTGGCAACGGTGGTAAAATAACAGTTCTTGTTCCGTGTATCCCCAACACAGGAACTGGTACTCGATAAGAAGGGCCAAATTATTTTTTCACTGCGACCTTTTCAAGCACAAGATCCCCAACTCTGGGAATCCAACCAGTAGGCGTTACTGGCACATCCTTAATTCCTGTGGAGGCAGCACTTTTAGAAGAGTTATCTTCACGGAACTGTTGTAATTCCTGCAAGACAGTGACACAATCATTTATGTCAAAAGGCGTTTCCGCCGCCTCCACACCAGGACCATCTAGATCCGGAACAAACATTTGTGTTCCGAACAGGCACTCATATGAAGTACGACCCCCCAGGGACCTTCTAGGCAAGTTTTTCAGTGCTCTCTGTACTCCATACAGGTGGGTTAGCCAACTACGACCCGTACCTAAGACTCTTGCCGTTAAAGATTGCTTTAAATCACGATTTAATCACTCCACGACAAAATTTCCCTCGGGATGAAATGGAGACGAGAACTGGAGTTGGACCCCCAACGAAACCATGGTGTCCCTGAATGCCCTTGAGGCAAAAGCAGGGCCCTGGTCCGAATGGAACGCCGCAACCACATATGTACCTACAAAGACAAGCAAATCTTTAATAACAGTTTGAGCGTCAGCCGAGCACTGTGGCCATACCGACACAAATCTGGAGCAAGAATCAACAGCGACTAGTATATATTTGTATGCACTGTCTGTGTGAGTGGACCGAAATGATCCAAGTACACACATTGTAATGGTCTGTTTGATATTAAGAGGGGCGTCTGCGGCGGGCGCTTAGCCGTTGGAACTTTAATTTGTTGACAGATGTCACAACAAAGGACATACTGCTTAGTCTCCTTATAGAGACCAGGCCACCAATAACGGGCCTGTAATAGCGAAATTGTGGCTGCCACGCCAGCATGTGCAGATGCCACCCTCTCATGCGCTGCATTAATCAATTGAGGTCTTACAACTTTATTGGGGATCTCGCGAACGCCTACGCCTGGAATTTTAACCTCAGCATTCAGCATACTTCCCATAAAGTATTGATATATATTAGGAAATCCTTTAGGATAAGGCGTGCCATCAACCGTAGCTTTTATGGCAGCCAGAATCTCTGTGTCTGGTTTGGAACTCAAACGTGTAACTGTGGCCACAGTGGCAACTGCCACTGCCGACTTTGCGGCTTCATCAGCCAAAGTATTCCCAGCAACATGTATTCTCACGTGCTAGTGTCCAAGAGTATGTACAACATGGACTTTGGGTAGCGTCTCCTTCAGGTCTGCTACCTTCCCCCACAGTAGTCTGTGTTTTATGGTGTTGCCCTTTGAATCTCTGAACCCATTCAATCGCCAGTAATGTAGGTATTCATTAAAAGACTGAACACAATAATATGAATCACAATTAGTGTAAACTGTGTCGGATCCGTATGTTCTAGTGCCATCAATAGAGCTTTCAGCTCAGCCAATTGTGCCGTACAGTCCCCTAATGTTTGTGTATAAGTATGTTGGGGGCAGACTTTCTCCCCCTCCATATGGCCGCTCACTACTGCACATGCAGCAGAATATTGGTGTTTTGGCCCCACCGCCGGTTGCGCAGAGCCATCGGTGTACATGACTACTTGATAGTGATCAATAAGCAATGTGTCAGCTGGAACTGGATATTCAATTTCATATTGCAGAAATTCCTGAGTCTGTAGCTTTGGGTAAAAAATGTAATCTACATCAGTGGCTGTTAAAGACGTAGCCCATTGTTTCCACCGCGGCTGTAGTGCTTTCGCGTTAGGAACGCTCCCTTTTGTAACAGCCTCTAGGGCCGGAATAGGGGAAATGACTATAATGCGTTTGCCCTGGGCAAGAGGTCGTTCTTTAATAACAGCCATCTGCACAGCAGTGAGAATTTTCTCTGTTGGCACGAATCGTTGTTCAGCAGCCGAATACAAGTGAGACTTGTATCCTATCGGTACTGTCTCACCTTCATTAAAGGTGACATATGTAAACCCAATGGCCCCAGCTATTACCCTGATGACCAAATGTGTCTTATTGTCCCGTGTATGTAAATGTTTTGCAGCTAGGAGATCTGCTTGCAACTCCAGAAGAGTATGTGTATGCTCAATCGTCCAAAATTTGCTTGAAAAATCAGGACGCATTAATTTGTATAATGGTTTTATGCGTGTAGCATAATCAGGAATGTATGTTCTGCCAAAATTTAGAAAGCCCAACAACGATTGGAGTTTCTTAATCGTATTAGGTGGTTGCAATTGTGTTTTGTTTTTTTTTAAATTGTGGCGCTAGGCTCTTACCTTCGTTTGACAGCTCATACCCCAGGAACATGACGCAGAGGAAGGCAATTTTTGATCTTTTGAAGTTAACTTTGTAGCCAATTTTGGCAAACCCTACAACAATGTGGGCTACTCGTCTTAAATGTTGTAGTAACTCATCATCCGTGAGATATATATCATCTACATATGACAATGCTTCAGGGTCCAACCCGTGTAAAATTTCAGTCACACGAGCTGCAAACAGTCCTGGGCTATTCTTATACCCCTGAGGCAAACAACAAATTATTTTCTGGGAGCCTAACACACTAAGGGGGTCATTACAATCCTGGCAGACGGTGTTAAAGTGACGGTAAGACCGCCAACAGGCTGGCGGTCTTTTTTTGAGTATTATGACCATGGCGGAGATAACCGCTGGGCTAGAGACCTGGGTCACCAGCCCGGCGGTCGTGACAATACCGCAGCCGGTATTTTGACCCGCCTTACCGCCATGGATTTCCAGCGGTAGGAACCGCCATGAAATCCATGGCAGTAAGCACTATCAGTGCCAGGGAATTCCTGGGGGGTCTCCCCCACCCCCCACACCCACCCGACTCCCTCCCCTACACCCCCCACCACCCCTGCCACCCCCCAATGGTGGCAGGGCCCCCCTCCCCACCCCGACCACCGACATTACCTAACACATACACACCCGACACGCATGCAGACACCACCAACACACATACCCGCACACACACCGACATACATGCCAACATCCACACACACAGACACGCACACCCACATTGAAACATACACGCACACATCCATAGACATACCTACAGACATACACGCACTCATTCCCAAAACACGCAACACCCCCGCAAGCATACACGCACTCACACACCCCCTCTACATACACAGACGCACACCCCCATGCACCCACACAACACACAACACCCCCCTGCCCCCTCCCCTAACGGACGATTGACTTACCTGTTCCGTCGATCCGCCGGGAGGGCATGGGAGCCATGGGGGCAGCTCCGCCGACACCACACCACCGTGCAGAATCACAGGACGTGATTCGCTGGGCGGTGTTCTGTTGGCATGGCGGTGGAGGTGGAGCAACCTCCACTTCCCCGCCACCCGCCAGTATGGCTGTTGGCGGCTCTCCGTCGGAAAAACAACGGAGGGCAGCCAACGGTCATAATACGCCGAGCGGCAAACCGCCACTACTGACGGTCTTCCGCACGGTGGTCCCTCGGCGGTCTTGTTAAAAGACCGCTGAGGTTGTAATGATCCCCTAAAACTTGTGAGGTCCCTACTTTCGGGTGCTATATTCTGGCAGAAGAAACCATTCGAGATATCTAAGGTCGTTTTGTACTTTTTCCGCACAATGTTGTTCATTAGTGCTGCGCTATGTGAATTCTGTATAGCGTATGTACGTGTATGTCCGTTCAAGTGTCTGTAGTCTAAGACTATTCTATATGAATGGTCCGGTTTAGCTACAGGGAACAAGGGATTATTCATCGGCGAGACACACTGTTGAATTACTCCCTGATATTCTAATTGCGTAAGTATTTCTCTCACCGGTGCCCTTGCTTCATGTTTTATTGGATATTGCGGTTGTGGCTTAGTTTCACCTTTAATCAGAATTACATGATATGGAGAATCCCTATCCCACCCTACGTGATTTCTATATAAGACAGGTGCTTGTGCTAGAGCGCATTTGATGCTATAGGACGCTGCGAGTTCCCCTGGAACAAGTGGTGAGAACGAAGGTTTAATAACCTCCTCCCCAACTGGGCAGGTGCGAACAAAGTCAGGCGGGCAATCCTGTTCAGCCAGCGAAATGTCATATATCTTGACTACACGATCCCAAAAGATTGCGTTTAGAGTGCGTTCAATGTCTCCTTCCAATTGTAAAGTCACTGTATATACCCTATCGGGTTCACAGACACGCATATCTGCTGTTTCAAATTGTATGAAGTCATCAGTTGCTTTCACCTCCAGAAGATTCCGGCGAACTATTGTGACCTCTGCTGCGCTGTCTAACAGTGCTAGTGCCCACGTCTTGTTCTTCAAGAGAACTCTCCTCCTGTGTGGCATGTCTAATTGAGACTGCCGCCACCTTTTTCTCTTTAAACTGTTGTTTTTGTTGTATCGGTTTCTCTTCCTTCTTGACAGAAACCTCTGAAGAGCGTTGTGATTCCTGTCTTGGTTTCACGTACTCTGACCGCCCACCTCTCTCCTTTCTCTTTTCCGATGAGTCCTGAAAGGAACGAGATTGGCGTGTATCAGTGTATTGATATCTATCAGGCGTTTTCAAGTTATCCCTATTTCTGAGATTATACCTAGTCTGCGGGGTCTCCGCTCTCCGAGATTCTCCCCTATCTTTTTTAGGTGTCTGTTGTTTTTTCTCCCAGCGCTTTTTATTACCCTCAGGCTGCTGTTTAGTATTATCTTTGCTAATTTTCCCCTGAAACTGTGGTTTCTGTGGTCTAGCCCCTAGGCTATCTCGACCGATACTGGAATATGTTTCCGCTATTATTTTAGGCAGTTCCCGCTCCTGATCTAGTTGCGGGACATCACGAAGACGCATACGCACCGCTAGTGCAACTGCCTCCCCTTTAAGATTACTTAGTATTATTGAAGAAACCGTGGCAAAATTGCCCATCAGTTGCATTCCCAAATCTAAGGCTGGGGCAGCCCCATATTCATCCTGAATCTGTTTAAGCACTTCCAGTAGGTTTGCCAATGTTGGTGTACCGTGTGCTGTTGTGTAGAGCGCGGCAAACACCGTGCCCCATGTATTACAATGTTCCTTGTGGGAACCATGCCAAACGGTAAACACATAGTTGATATTCTATGTTTGTCCTAAGGTCCCGTATGGGGAAATACCGCCTCCAGTGTATTAATTTTTTGCGCCAGCCAAAATGGAGTCTCCTCTCGTTTGGCTGGAACCTTTATTGGATATTGCGGTTGTGGCTTAGGTTCACCTTTAATCAGAATTACATGATATGGAGAATCCCTATCCCACCCTACGTGATTTCTATATAAGACAGGTGCTTGTGCTAGAGCGCATTTGATGCTATAGGACGCTGTGAGTTCCCCTGGAACAAGTGGTGAGAACGAAGGTTTAATAACCTCCTCCCCAACTGGGCAGGTGCGAACAAAGTCAGGCGGGCAATCCTGTTCAGCCAGCGAAATGTCATATATCTTGACTACACGATCCCAAAAGATTGCGTTTAGAGTGCGTTCAATGTCTCCTTCCAATTGTAAAGTCACTGTAAATACCCTATCGGGTTCACAGACACGCATATCTGCTGTTTCAAATTGTATGAAGTCATCAGTTGCTTTCACCTCCAGAAGATTCCGGCGAACTATTCTGACCTCTGCTGCGCTGTCTAACAGTGCTAGTGCCCACGTCTTGTTCTTCAAGAGAACTCTCCTCCTGTGTGGCATGTCTAATTGAGACTGCCGCCACCTTTTTCTCTTTAAACTGTTGTTTTTGTTGTATCGGTTTCTCTTCCTTCTTGACAGAAACCTCTGAAGAGCGTTGTGATTCCTGTCTTGGTTTCACGTACTCTGACCGCCCACCTCTCTCCTTTCTCTTTTCCGATGAGTCCTGAAAGGAACGAGATTGGCGTGTATCAGTGTATTGATATCTATCAGGCGTTTTCAAGTTATCCCTATTTCTGAGATTATACCTAGTCTGCGGGGTCTCCGCTCTCCGAGATTCTCCCCTATCTTTTTTAGGTGTCTGTTGTTTTTTCTCCCAGCGCTTTTTATTACCCTCAGGCTGCTGTTTAGTATTATCTTTGTTAATTTTACCTTGAAACTGTGGTTTCTGTGGTCTAGCCCCTAGGCTATCTCGACCAATACTGGAATATGTTTCCGCTATTATTTTAGGCAGTTCCCGCTCCTGATCTAGTTGCGGGACATCACGAAGACGCATACGCACCGCTAGTGCAACTGCCTCCCCTTTAAGATTACTTAGTATTATTGAAGAAACCGTGGCAAAATTGCCCATCAGTTGCATTCCCAAATCTAAGGCTGGGGCAGCCCCATATTCATCCTGAATCTGTTTAAGCACTTCCAGTAGGTTTGCCAATGTTGGTGTACCGTGTGCTGTTGTGTAGAGCGCGGCAAACACCGTGCCCCATGTATTACAATGTTCCTTGTGGGAACCATGCCAAACGGTAAACACATAGTTAATATTCTATGTTTGTCCTAAGGTCCCGTATGGGGAAATACCGCCTCCAGTGTATTAATTTTTTGCGCCAGCCAAAATGGAGTCTCCTCTCGTTTGGCTGGAACCTTACCGATGATAGAGTGTACAGTCGCCGGGTTTATACCTGGAGCTACTGCATGTTGTGCTGGAGCAGCACGCGCTGGGTTTGTATTTAGTGTCTGCATCACAAATTGTAATAAGTGTCTATATGTAGCCATTAAGTCTGTATATAAACGATGAACTTCAGCCACCGGCATATTCGCAACCGCAGGATGTGGTGGATATGTGGCCAATAAAGGCCAGGTCGGACCATCATTACTCAGTGGACCTAACCTTACTGGTAATATTGTATGGGGTGGAGCGCCATCAAGCCAATTATTATGTTCTTGATAAGATAGAGGTATCTCTAAATATGCGTACGCTCTGTACTGGCCAGGCGCATTCGCAATCATATATGTGTGAAATGTATTTGCATTCCCATCAACTGCTGGAAATGTGACCCAAGAGTAAAAAAGTTCTGTTCTATAGGCTGCATGGGCGGCCACCACAAACGTGACTGGACCCCCCTGGTTCGGAAGACCATGCGCAAGCAAACACGCTGTGAGCGGTTGTCTCATATTAAGAGCTATTTGTATTACCTGGGGATTCGCCATTAGAAAAACAGCGATGGTTCAGAGAAGGCACACCAAAAACGGGGTCTTTCCTTTTAAGGTTCAAGCTTGAACAACCATCCGCTATATCTAGGATTACCTATATCGCGGTGGTGGAAATCCTCAGTGCCACAGACGTCTCCGTTAAAGGAACCGAGGGATCATTATAATATATGAGACCGAGAGAGACTGGTGGACCCGAAAATTAGAGCCAGACCAATCGTTGGCGGCGCCATGTCGCGTAGGCTCTCATTATCCTAATGAGACTACTGGATTTTTGGGTGGCAGGATCGTTCACAGTGTGGGGGACTAAGTCTAACCCACGGCAAAGGACCCTTGTCACCCCAATCCGGTTTTGCTCCGGCTAACTAGCAGTGCCTTATCTCTCCCAGCGGGAAGAGATAATTAGGCAGCCGAGCACATGACATCTTAGTGCTTCCCAGGAAAGTCGTGGTCACTCAGATCCCAACCACTTCTCTCATACCCAGTGTGGTCTCATATACAAATGACAAAGGCAGTTTAAGTTTTAAAGATTGATTTAATAAAACGACTGCATTTTAGATAACAAGGCGTGAGCCGCAATAACCAGAACTATACAACACAGTAGGATTGAAATAGTAACGAGGAGAGTGAAACATAGGAATAACGCTATCATAGTGCTACTAGATTACGTTCTCTCTTCTAAGTTCTATTTTGAGCACAGCATGTTAAGCTCTACGCCTTCCTTTCAGGTTCCCCGGTAGGACATCAACCCTCATACCTGAGCAAAGGCCTGTGATCTGGATCAGCATCTGCAACAGGGCAGTCAGCGTCTAGTTGTGGTTCCCTGGTCGGAATCTCCCTCTTACGTGTACCAGGACTAGGAAGTGTTTTTATAATTAACACCCCAGTGTTCTAAGAAACGTCCCTACGTAAGAATGTGTACTTTCTACGAACCCTAAAGACTAAACTCCTACCACGTCTATCGGCAATGTACCAGACTGTATCCTTGACTGAAGCACAGAGCGAGCAAGAATGTTTTGTTTGAGAACACCAGTGCTGAAGTAAGCTAAACAGTGTGATAAGAAATAAAACAAGACCGTGAAACTGGTTATTGAAAAATAAGAGTGCGAGGCTAAATAAAATGCATCTAGAACAAAGTGCACAAAGGCCTAATGCTTTAAGCAAACGCGCAAAGGCTATATTAAAAATGGCTACACTACAAGACCAAACATTACATGTCAATAATATCCTGCTACCTTAGCAGTTGTCAGAACATTACACAGGTTACTAATAGTCTGCAAGAATAAGCAGTAGTCACATTAGAATATATAAGAACTCAGGATTCTGCAACATAAGCAGTAGTCAGGGATCACATAAAAGAAATACATGCACTTGTCATGGACTATAATAAATGCCTATACTAAGAGCATTATAAAACCTATGTCAAGTCATAAAACACATATAAGCATGTCAGGCCCATAAAAGGAACATCAGCACATATATGCAACACATCATCATTAAAACAGGTTAACATAAGAATATGCCATGTTCATATTAGGAACATTATAGATCATATTTCTTTGAAAGTACCTGTGGTATGTCTTTAAAAGGTACCTGTGGCATGATGAGGCACCTCCAGTGCCAGGAAGATAAATGCGGGGCCCCCAGAGCTCCTATGCGTGAAACGGGGGCCACATGTTGATGCTAGCGGAGAGGGGTTCTGCACCCTCTCTGGTGTTTATAACGTGCCCCTTCATTGGCCCTCCAATGAGGGGGGGCAAGAAAAGTGCAACAAAACACCAAGGGCCACAGTTGGGCTGAAGAAGGGGACATGCGGTGCAGGGGCCTCCATCGAGGCTTCCGCCCACGATCTCCACGCACCAAATTAGGGCCTTGTTGGGGCAGGGGGAGCCTCCGATGAGGCTTCCTTTCCCCCCTGCCCGTTTACAGAACAAAAAGGGGCTCCGGTGGGGCGGGGAGCCTCGGACGAGGCTTCCTTCCCCGCCTGACATTGAAAATGGAAGTCACGGCCTGCCCGGGCCTTGGCAGTGTGCAGGCACCAAAACAGGTGTCTGCTTCTGCCCTGGGGGCGATTCTCCAAGTGTGCTTCGCCCCGGGGGCACGATAGGAGCCCGCTCGCTACTCTCTGTTAATCAATGGTGCCCTGGGAGTCCCAGTGACAGCGCGTTTCAGACGCACTCTGCAATCTCTCGATTGCTCTGCAATCTCGCCATGGTGCGGCGGTGATTTCGCCACAGCAACGCGCTCTTCGAAGCGCAGGGACCCGCAATTAAGCCCCAGGCTGCAGCAGTGAATCTTCCTGCACAGCAATGCGCTTGGCAGTGCATGGGTCACAAAGGAAAAGTGCTGTCTAAGCACTTTATGAGGAGATGCAGCACTCCTCTTGCTGTAGATGATTACAAGGGTCAGGTGCCATGGCACCCAGCCCTGGGGATAAGAAAGAGGGGAAGCACAGGGCTGGCAGGTACAGCAACAGGTTAGCACAAGGGATGCTGATGGTGACAGTTCTTCCTAGTGACCAGGCAGGTCACAGGTCAGCACAGCAGCAGCAGTCCAACGTGGGTCCTGGTGAGTCCATTCAGCAGTGTTGTGTGTCCAGTTTCAAGTAAGTCTATTCAAGTCTTCATGTCTAAATTGTGGGGAAAATTCCTGTGTACTACTACTCAGAGGGGGAGAGGAGGTTCCAACCAGTTACAACTGGTTCTGGGAGTGCCCCGTTCTCTCCCCCAGCACAGGCTCCAAAAATCAGTAGGGGGTAAACAAACCTATTGTGTGAGGCCAGGGCACAGTCTTTACAAAAGTAAATTTAGATGCCAGGTCCCTGTGTCAGAAAACTACGCACACAGGCCCGGCGCTAGCATCCCTGAGACAGGTTTGAAAGGCTACTTCAGTGGTTGGCAATAGCAGCGCTGCAGGTCCACTAGTAGAATTTTATTTACAGGCCCTGGGTGTAGGGATACCACTTTACAAGGGACTTATAGGTAAATTAAATGTGCCAATTAGGTATAAGCCATTCATATCAAGTTTACAAGGGTGCGCACATGCACTTTAGCACTGATTAGCAGTGAAAAAGTGCTCAGAGTCATAACGTCATTCAACAAGGGTCAGAAAAATAAGGAGGAAAAAGGCAAAAAGTTTGGGGAATGACCCTGTAAAAGGGCCAGGTCCAACACCATTTACTTCAAATATTTTAATTCTACAAATAGCAGTTTAAAAATCAACACCACAGGCATCATAAGACGTTGATATCTAGTGCAAATGAAAAGACGCTCACATTGCAAATATATTCTTGTCCCTGGCATTGCAGGATATTTCCTATTAATGACACCTGATGGCACCACACTCTATACCGTCATAGGTTTTATCACAAAATAGGCCAGTAAAATTGTATCAGCACACAGAGAGGTCATTATTAATAATTAAAATCTGCCTGACCCAAAAAGCCCCCTCACTTTTTGTCTTCATTTTATAGCTGATACTGGTATTTTCTGATTCTGATTGTACCCTGAGCTCTGCTAACTAGGCCCAGGGCCTGTGTTCTGATTAAAATGGGACATGCAAATTAGGCTTAATTATAATGGGCTCTAGAAAGCTACCTATAAGTGCCTAGTATATAGCAGGGCATGGAGGTTTATGGACCCTAGTGTAGTCGGGGCACCCCTTGGGTGCACTGCTGTGGTGTCCGGTGTTATTGTGATTGCTGGCTGTTTTTAAATTAAAGTTAACCCTAAATTCAACTTTGGAATTAAAAGTAGTTCCAAAGTCTCAAACTACCTTATTTTTACATATATGTAACCCCTAAGGTCTGCCGTAGGTGCCCTAGAGTTGGGTGTAGTGAACATATAAGCAGGGACTTTATAAAAGATGTTTTATGAGCCCTGGTGAGGGACCAACAGCCCAATTTGGTTTTCCCTATTGTAGTACATTAGCTTCATAGGCTAACATGGGGAGGCTTTATTTAAAAATCAAAAAGTCTTATTTCCACTTTGGTCATTTTGGTGTCATTTTAAATAAACAATATTTCCATTGTTATAAATTGGTGTTGGATTTTTATTGTGTGTTGTGTTTTACTTATTTACTGTTTTGTTGAAATTAGATATATTTGATTTCTAATTGATGTTGTATGTTTATGATATCATGATGTCGATTTTTGAGCTGCAGAATAGAGAATATTTGAAATTAATTCTATTCTTTAAGCTCTGCAAACATTGATATATATATATATATATATATATATATATATATATATATATATCAAAAACGAAGTTGTCCTCATGTGAAAGCGCACTCCCAACAGGTTATAAACAGGAAGAAAAAGCAAAGCCAGCAACTCACAGTGAATTCTTTAAGCAGTTTCATTATTCTAGGCCTTAAGTTGTAAAATCATCTCTGGACACGTGTTTCTAGGTCAATCCTTTCTTCAGCAGAGAAAAATATAAAAGTGTTTCACCCTCGTAGGTTCAGCCAGTGCTGGAAGTGTTCCAGGCATTTCTTTCTTTCTGAAAAGACCGGCATGGCTTCAGCTTGTCTAATTACAGGCACCTGATTAGTTTCTTTAAATACCAGTCCACCCCAGTGGGCCTCTCAAGTGAGTAACAGTGCATGCTGGTTGTGGTGGTCCTGCAATTTTTATTTTTATTTTGCCCCAAGTGGGTTGCTGGAGCCAAAACGAAATAATGAACCAAAGTGCAAAACCTTCGTAGGCAAATCCAAAGGAAAATTGTCAGATTTGCTGTGAATATCCCAACCTGATTGCTCTTATGTGACAATCCATTTTTAGTCACACAGACCTGCTACGATGTGCAGTGGTGCTGCTTTCCTGGCTGGACAGGCCGGTTAATTATCAAAAACGAAGTTGTCCTCATGTGAAAGCGCACTCCCAACAGGTTATATAAACGGGAAGAAAAAGCAAAGCCAGCAACTCACAGTGAATTCTTTAAGCAGTTTCATTATTCCAGGCCTTAAGTTGTAAAATCATCTCTGGACACGTGTTTCTAGGTTAATCCTTTCTTCAGCAGAGAAAAATATAAAAGTGTTTCACCCTCGTAGGTGCAGCCAGTGCTGGAAGTGTTCCAGGCATTTCTTTCTTTCTGAAAAGACCGGCATGGCTTCAGCTTGTCTAATTACAGGCACCTGATTAGTTTCTTTAAATATCAGTCCACCCCAGTGGGCCTCTCAAGTGAGTAACAGTGCATGCTGGTTGTGGTGGTCCTGCAATTTTTTTATTTTGCCCCAAGTGGGTTGCTGGAGCCAAAACGAAATAATGAACCAAAGTGCAAAACCTTCGTAGGCGAATCCAAATGAAAATTGTCAGATTTGCTGTGAATATCCCAACCTGATTGCTCTTATGTGACAAGCCTATTCTGTTGAATACTTTTGGTGCAGTGCTTCACCTTTACATATAGGCCTAAATGAATAAGAGGAAAATCGGATAATTATGTGCAAATAGCAATCATTTTTTGCATTGAAGAAAGGCTACAATAAGCATGTTTTTTTATGTTTGCACAGTGTGAGTACGTATTCAAAAGGCATGCTATGTTATGGGTTTTGTTGAGCGCACAAATACCGGGAAGATGCACAGAGAACAATTAATTGAAGCTTCTTCAGAATGCTGTTGAAGGCTCCTTGATAAAAAGGTTTGCAATAATAGAGGCAACTAAGTACAGTAGTCTGCACCACAATCTGGCAAGCCTGGGGAGGAGACATGGCACTATGGCCCTCATTCTGACCCTGGCGGTCGGTGATAAAGCGGCGGCCAAGCCGCCAACAGGCCGGCGGTCTAAAATATGCAATTCTGACCCTGGCGGGAACCGCCAACACAGCCCGCCAACTTAACACTCCGCCCGCCACGGCGGTACAAACAAACAGCGCGGCGGTTCCCGCCAACAGCCAGGCGGCAGACAATGTACCGCCCACCCTATTACGACCCACCAATCCGCCACCTTTTCCGGGGCGGGAGCACCGCCGATAAGAACACGGCGGAAACAGACTACGAACGGGAAAACGCTCACCTCTACGCACTCCACGCGAGATTCCGGCAGTATGGAACCAGAGTTGCAGGTCATCCCCGCACTCCTATACCTGCTCATATACCAGGAGCACGCCCGGCGGCGCGGAAGACATCGGTGAGTACTGCACCTACGACACAGGGGAGGGAAAAGATTACCGGCACACACCCACCCACCCACACCCACTACAACACACACATCAATGCATTCCCACAGATCACTGTCACAACCCACAAACCCCCCCCCTCCGAAATAATGCAAAGACCAAAAGAAGAGATCATAAACGGGCAGATATATTGAAATATGTACACCAGTAATCCCAATAAATAAATAAACTATGTACAAAATATATACAGCTACTAAATGTAGTCCAACCACTGTCCGTGGATCACAGGGGTCCTGTGCAAAGGGGCAAGGCCCAGTCCCACGACAAGAACTCCACGGAGAGAACACTGCAGGGGCATCAGAAAGAAAATAGGACAAGCACCTCAGGGGGAAGGGAAGGGGGGGCACCTCAGCCACTTGAGTACACGACCCCAGATCCACGAGGGGACTCCATGACCACTGGCCCATCCTGGGGAGAGCAAAGCCACAGTCCAAACAGTCCATACAGTGGGTGGCCTGCCCACTGGGCCATCCTGGGGAGAGCAAAGCCACAGTCCATACAGTCCATACAGTGGGTGGCCTGCCCACTGGGCCATCCTGGGGAGAGCAAAGCCACAGTCCATACAGTCCATACAGTGGGTGGCCTGCCCACTGGGCCATCCTGGGGAGAGCAAAGCCACAGTCCAAACAGTCCATACAGTGGGTGGCCTGCCCACTGGGCCATCCTGGGGAGAGCAAAGCCACAGTCCATACAGTCCATACAGTGGGTGGCCTGCCCACTGGGCCATCCTGGGGAGAGCAAAGCCACAGTCCAAACAGTCCATACAGTGGGTGGCCTGCCCACTGGGCCATCCTGGGGAGAGCAAAGCCACAGTCCATACAGTCCATACAGTGGGTGGCCTGCCCACTGGGCCATCCTGGGGAGAGCAAAGCCACAGTCCATACAGTCCATACAGTGGGTGGCCTGCCCACTGGGCCATCCTGGGGAGAGCAAAGCCACAGTCCAAACAGTCCATACAGTGGGTGGCCTGCCCACTGGGCCATCCTGGGGAGAGCAAAGCCACAGTCCATACAGTCCATACAGTGGGTGGCCTGCCCACTGGGCCATCCTGGGGAGAGCAAAGCCACAGTCCAAACAGTCCATACAGTGGGTGGCCTGCCCACTGGGCCATCCTGGGGAGAGCAAAGCCACAGTCCATACAGTCCATAACAGACCCCACTGCCACTGGAGGAGGCAAGTTGGCCAGAGGACATCCTGCAGCCCTGCCCGAGATAGATCCTGCCCTGCCACGTCTGCCAAAGGGCCAGCGGTTCTTGCCTTGAAGGGCCCAGTTCAGCGCTCCTTGCCTTGAAGGGCCCAGTTCAGCGGTTCTTGAGACGGCGGGGCCCAGCGGAGCGGTTCTTGAGACGGCGGGGCCCAGTTCAGCGGTTCTTGAGACGGCGGGGCCCAGTTCAGCGGTTCTTGAGACGGCGGGGCCCAGTTCAGCGGTTCTTGAGACGGCGGGGCCCAGGTCAGCGCTCCTTGCCTTGAAGGGCCCAGTTCAGCGGTTCTTGAGACGGCGGGGCCCAGCGGAGCGGTTCTTGAGACGGCGGGGCCCAGTTCAGCGGTTCTTGAGACGGCGGGGCCCAGGTCAGCGCTCCTTGCCTTGAAGGGCCCAGTTCAGCGGTTCTGGAGACGGCGGGGCCCAGCGGAGTGGTTCTTGAGACGGCGGGGCCCAGTTCAGCGGTTCTTGAGACGGCGGGGCCCAGGTCAGCGCTCCTTGCCTTGAAGGGCCCAGTTCAGCGGTTCTTGAGACGGCGGGGCCCAGCGGAGCGGTTCTTGAGACGGCGGGCCCAGTTCAGCGGTTCTTGAGACGGCGGGGCCCAGGTCAGCGCTCCTTGCCTTGAAGGGCCCAGTTCAGCCCTCCTTGCCTTGAAGGGCCCAGTTCAGCGGTTCTTGAGACGGCGGGGCCCAGCGGAGCGGTTCTTGAGACGGCGGGGCCCAGTTCAGCGGTTCTTGAGACGGCGGGGCCCAGGTCAGCGCTCCTTGCCTTGAAGGGCCCAGTTCAGCGCTCCTTGCCTTGAAGGGCCCAGTTCAGCGGTTCTTGAGACGGCGGGGCCCAGCGGAGCGGTTCTTGAGACGGCGGGGCCCAGTTCAGCGGTTCTTGAGACGGCGGGCCCAGTTCAGCGGTTCTTGAGACGGCGGGGCCCAGTTCAGCGGTTCTTGAGACGGCGGGGCCCAGGTCAGTGCTCCTTGCCTTGAAGGGCCCAGTTCAGCGGTTCTTGAGACGGCGGGGCCCAGCGGAGCGGTTCTTGAGACGGCGGGGCCCAGTTCAGCGGTTCTTGAGACGGCGGGGCCCAGGTCAGCGCTCCTTGCCTTGAAGGGCCCAGTTCAGCGGTTCTGGAGACGGCGGGGCCCAGCGGAGCGGTTCTTGAGACGGCGGGCCCAGTTCAGCGGTTCTTGAGACGGCGGGGCCCAGGTCAGCGCTCCTTGCCTTGAAGGGCCCAGTTCAGCGGTTTTTGAGACGGCGGGGCCCAGCGGAGCGGTTCTTGAGACGGCGGGGCCCAGTTCAGCGGTTCTTGAGACGGCGGGGCCCAGGTCAGCGCTCCTTGCCTTGAAGGGCCCAGTTCAGCGCTCCTTGCCTTGAAGGGCCCAGTTCAGCGGTTCTTGAGACGGCGGGGCCCAGCGGAGCGGTTCTTGAGACGGCGGGGCCCAGTTCAGCGGTTCTGGAGACGGCGGGGCCCAGCGGAGCGGTTCTTGAGACGGCGGGGCCCAGTTCAGCGGTTCTTGAGACGGCGGGGCCCAGGTCAGCGCTCCTTGCCTTGAAGGGCCCAGTTCAGCGGTTCTGGAGACGGCGGCCGGTCTATGGCCAACTGCTAATTGCCTGGTGGTGCCCTCCTGGGCAGCGGGGATGGTGCTCCTTCAATGCCCACCTGGGCTGTGGGTGGTGGGGCCCTCCTGGCCAGCTGGGCTGGGTCCTCCCTGGGCAGCGGCTATGGGGGTGGTGGGCTCTCCCGGGGCAGCTGTGCCGGTTCCTCCCGGGGCAGCGGCTATGGGGGTTGTGGGCTCCTCCTGGGCAGCAGGCCTGCTGCCTGACCTCTCCGACTTGCTGCCCTTGCCCTCCTTAGTCGTGGGCCTGTGGCCCTTTCCTCCCTTTGGAGCTGTGGCTGGTGACTGTCTCTGGGTGGTGTCCGGGGGGGATGTAGAAGGCGGGCTCCTGCGGCGCCCCTTCCGCCTTCTGCTCCTCTTCCCAGGGGGTGGGCTGGCTGTCCCCTTGCTGCTGGGCGAAGATCCAGACATGCGGGCTGGCGGGCTCCAATACCCCTGCACCCTTGTCAAGGGGGCTGCAGGGCTGGTGGTGGCTGAGGTGCTCTTCTTACCCCGACGAGAAGGAGGGGGGGGCTCAGGGTCAGGAAAGAAGTTAGTAGTGGCGAGGAAGAGCTTCTTGGGACAATGGAGAGTGGGAGGTACAGTGGGAATGGGAGTGGAGGGAGAGGATGTGGTTGTAGGTGAGTCACGTTTGCTGTCTTTGGGTGCAGGTGCAGGAGGGATAGGCTGTCGTGAGGTGGATGGCTGTTGGGTGGGTGGGTGGCTGCGTTTGTGTGGTGTGGAAGAGGGGGTGACAGACACAGTGGGAGAGGACACAGGGGACGTGTAAATGGCAGTGGGGGTGGTGACTGCACGTGTGCGGACTGGAGTGGAGGGTGTGCTGGTGATGGAAACACTGGCTGATGGTGAGGTGAATGGAGGTGTGAGTGTAGACGTCACAGGGAGGGAGGAGGGAGACGAGGAGGTGGGGGTCACAGAGGTGGTAGTGACTGTTGGCATGTCTGCATCGGAATGTTGCGTGTGTGAATGTCTGCGTGATCTGTGGTGCTTATGTTTGGATGAGCTTCTCTTGGGTGTTGAGGTGTGTGCAGGCTGGTCTGATGGTGTGGGTGGGACAGGCAGAGGAACAGGAGACTGGGAGGAGGGAGTTAGTAGAGGCAGGCAGGAGACAGGGACAATGGCTGCCGTCAGTGCAGAGGCCAGAGCCTGGAACGATCGCTGATGGGCAGCCTGACCCGAATGAATGCCCTCCAGGTACGCATTGCTGCGATGAACCTCCCTCTCCACCCCCTGGATGGCATTCAAAAGGGTAGTCTGCCCAACAATGAGCGTTCGGAGGAGGTCAATGACCTCCTCACTGAGGGCAGCGGGGGTAACAGGGGCAGGGCCTGAGGTGCCTGGGGCGAAGGAGATGCCCGGCTTCCTGGCAGAGCGGGCACGGGGCGAACGCTGAGGGGCTGCTGGGAGGGCGGAGATGGTGCGCTGGGTGGCGGCTGTACCTGTAATGGCGGGGGGCACGGATGGTGCCACCCCCGCAAGGGAGCCCCCTTCCGAGGACGTGTCCGTGTCGCTGCAGGGTCCAGTCGTCCCCGTCGTGGAGCTCCCCTCGCCCTCCGTCTCACTGGTCCAGTCTGACTCTGTGGCATGGCCCTCCTGGGCCATGTGAGATGCAGCTCCCTCCTGCCCCGATGCCACTTCTCCTCCGCCTGATGATGCTGATGCACACAAGCACAGAAAGACAAACAAAAAGGGGGGGGGAGAGAGAAATAAAGGGATATTGATTACATGGATCTCGGGTACAGTTAGCGGACATGACAGACACAGATGCCCCCTGCACTAAGTTGCGCACTTGGGGTCCGCTACGCATTCCGTGGAACATGCCCTACACGCCTAGAGTTGACAACTGCACCCATGGATGACACGGCCCAGGGATGGCTGTACTGACAAACTACTGAGGGTGGTGGCTGGGGACACAGGGGCTTACGGGGGTGCCCAGCCTACAGATATCGCCCTGGCCTAGGGGGACCCCCAGCCCTCCTCCCCCACCCAGACACCTCCACTGCGCGGCAACAGAGTAGATAATGCTTGTACTCACCCCCTTGTGTCTGCTGTGCTGCCCTCACGCGCCCATCCAAATCAGGGTAGGCCACCGCCAGGATCCGGAACATCAGGGGGCTCAGTTGACGGCAGGCACCCCGCCTACGTTGGGAGGCCATCCCCAGCAGAGACTCGGCGGTCTTCTTGGTCCCGCGGCGGATGTCCTCCCACCTCTTGCGGCAGTGGGTGCCCCGTCGATGGTGGACCTCCAGGGTCCGGACTTCCTTGGCGATGGCACGCCAAATCCCGATCTTCTCATGGGCGCGGACCTATGTGACACGTACAGGGAGGGAGAAATACCACGTTCAAGTTTGTCAGCATTTTCCTTGCCAGTGGCCCAACGCCCCCCATCCCCGCCAGGCCCCCCGCCATGCCCCCCGCCAGGCCCAACATGCCCCCCATCCCCGCCATGCCCCCGCCATGCCCAACATGCCCCCCATCCCCGCCAGGCCCCCCGCCATGCCCCCCGCCAGGCCCAACATGCCCCCCATCCCCGCCATGCCCCCCGCCATGCCCAACATGCCCCCCATCCCCGCCAGGCCCCCCGCCATGCCCCCCGCCAGGCCCAACATGCCCCCCATCCCCGCCAGGCCCCCCCGCCATGCCCCCCGCCAGGCCCAACATGCCCCCCATCCCCGCCATGCCCCCCGCCATGCCCAACATGCCCCCCATCCCCGCCAGGCCCCCCGCCATGCCCCCCGCCAGGCCCAACATGCCCCCCATCCCCGCCATGCCCCCCGCCATGCCCAACATGCCCCCCATCCCCGCCAGGCCCCCCGCCATGCCCCCCGCCAGGCCCAACATGCCCCCCATCCCCGCCAGGCCCCCCGCCATGCCCCCGCCAGGCCCAACATGCCCCCCATCCCCGCCAGGCCCCCCGCCATGCCCAACATGCCCCCCATCCCCGCCATGCCCCCCGCCATGCCCCCGCCATGCCCAACATGCCCCCCATCCCCGCCAGGCCCCCCGCCAGGCCCCCAAGCCAGCCAGTGGCCCCAAATCCAGATTGAATTAAACTCACTTGTTGGTCTGGAGGACCGTAGAGTAGCGCATACTGGGGGAGGACCCCATCCACAAGTTTCTCCAACTCCTCTCCAGTGAAGGCAGGGGCCCTTTCCCCAGGTGCAGCAGCCATTGTCCCTTCCAGACCGAGGTCACAGCAACACTTGCAGTATAGGTCCTCTCCTGTGAAAGTTCAAGTCGCAAGTGGATAAGTAGATAGAAAATGGCGGTCACGTCCGCGGCGGTGCGTACCGCGGCGGTGCGTCCCGCCGGCGCCCTTCGCCATTGGCTCCTGAAACCCATAGGCTTCAATGTTAACCAATGCGGCTTGGCGCCGCGGTCTTCGCCCGCCGCCCGCCGCGGTGTGCCACGCCAGCGCATTGACCTCACATCCCATTGTCACACTTCACAGGTCAGGCAGCCGCCATTTCCAGGGCCCACATGGCTCAATTTCAACTGCGTCACACAGGCCTAGGCCTTGCATAGCCACTCAGACACGCCATTCACTGCATAGAGAATGGTTTACTGTGCTAGCTGTGAGTACGTACCTGTGGGTTGCTTGACTGTGTGCTCCATGTTGTCCTTCCTAGGCACCGTCCGCTGGGTTGGGCGAGGAGACGGATGAATCCTCCCGTGTACCGACCGCTGGTGGACCTGTCGACAATGGAAGAACGCCACATTATCCTGACCTACCGTCTTAACCGTGCCACTATCCATGAACTGTGTGCCCAGCTGGAGCCCGACCTGATGTCCCCCATCCGCCAACCCACAGGGATTCCCCCTCTGGTGCAGGTCATGTCAGTACTCCATTTCTTGGCAAGTGGGTCATTTCAGACAACCGTGGGAATTGCTTCTGGGATTTCTCAGCCCATGTTTTCGAAGGTGTTATCCAGAGTGTTGTCTGCCCTGATGAAATCCGTGAGGAGCTACATCATTTTCCCAGAGGTGGGCGAATTGGCTACAGTGAAGGGTGATTTCTACGCCTTTGGACATATTCCCAACGTAATTGGTGCCATTGATGGGACCCATGTGGCTTTGGTTCCCCCAAGAGACAGGGAGCAGGTGTACAGGAACAGAAAAAATTACCATTCAATGAACATCCAGGTGGTGTGTTTGGCTGACCAGTACATCTCGCATGTAAATGCCAAATTCCCAGGGTCAGTGCATGACGCCTACATCCTCAGGAATAGCAGCATCCCTTACGTGATGGAACAGCTACAGAGACACCGTGTATGGCTAGTGGGGGACTCTGGGTACCCCAACCTGTCGTGGCTACTGACCCCAGTAAGGAGTCCCCGGACCAGGGCAGAGGAACGGTACAATTAGGCCCATGGGCGTGCTAGGAGGGTGATCGAACGCACCTTTGGCCTCCTAAAGGCCAGGTTTAGGTGCCTGCATATGACAGGTGGATCCCTAATGTACTCACCTAAGAAGGTGTGTCACATCATCGTGGCCTGCTGCATGCTTCACAACCTGGCTTTGCGCCGCCAGGTGCCTTTCCTGCAGGAGGATGGTCGAGACGGTGGTGTTGTGGCAGCGGTGGAACCTGAGGAGAGTGACGAGGAGGAAGACGACGGGGCTGAAACAGACAACAGGGACAGAATCATTGAACAGTACTTCCAATAGGATACAGGTAACATTTCAAAGATAATTTAGTAAATGTTGACTACTCTCCTGCATCTCTGCTGCCTGTCTATTTGCCCCAGTGTATGATGACTGAGTTTTGGCTTTTCCCTCCCTATTTCAGATCTGGGGTCCCCACTACGAGTCCTGTGCTTCGTTTCCCCATGGACTACAGCTTTGTGGCAGCTGTTTGTTGACTTCACCATGTACAAGGACATATTTGCACTGTCATGTCAATTACAATATATTGAAATCACAGCCAGACTCCAGATATTTTGGTGCAAAATAGGTGTTTATTTAAGTGCTCAAAATGGGATGGGTGGTTTCAAGAGGGTGGGGGCTATGGTGAAGGAATGTCCATGGCAGAGTCCAGAGTAACAGTCACACAGGTGCATTGTCCAGAGGCCTGTGGAGAGATGGAGCATGGGCAGTTCAAGGATGGACAGGGTGACAATGTGGGACAGTGGGATGACATCAGGTGGTATCCATTGCTGGCGGGGGTCTTGACATCCTACTCTGTCTTCTTGCGAGATCTCAGGGCCCTCTTGCGGGGTGGTTCTTCTCCTGCAGGAGGTGGGGGTCTGGTGGGCTGCTGCTGTGCGGGGGCCTCCTGTCCACTAGCGCCGGCGGAGGTGGTTGGCTGTTCGTGGTCCAGGCTAGTGGCAGGGGCCCTTGGGTGTTGTTGAGTGTCCGCCCTGGTGTTGACGAGGTCCTGCAGCAGCCCTACCATGGTAACCAGGGTGGTGTTGATGGCTCTGATGTCCTCCCTGTACCCCCGATAGTGTTCCTCCTGCAGTACCTGGATCTCCTGGAACCGGGCCAGTACCGTCGCCATCGTCTCCTGGGAGCGGTTGTATGCTCCCATGATGGTGGTGAGGACCTCGTGGAGAGTGGGTTCCCTGGGCCTCTCCTCCCCCCCCTGTCGCACAGCTGCCCTCCGAGTTGCCCTGTTTCCCTGGGCCTCTGCCCCCTGGCCGGTGTGCCCACTACCACTGCCCCCAGGTCCCTGTTGTTGTTGGGGTGGTGGGTTATCCTGGGTGCCCTGTAGTGGTAGACACACCGCAGATTGACGCGCCCTGGAGACAGAGGCATGGGCCCGCTGGGTGGGAGCTGTGCTGGTGTTCCCAGAGGGGTTTGGGTCTGTAGTGGCCTGGGCCTGTGTGAGGGGAACCGACTGTCCAGAGGTCCCCGATGGTCCGGGCTGGTCATCGGTGTCCAGGTCGACAGAGCTGCTGTCATCGCTGACGGCCTCTTGGGTGGGGGGTGTGGAGAATTCTGGCCCCTCCGCCGCGGTGTGTTGACGGTCGGGTCCTGCAGGGGTATAGAGGTATGGTTATAGTTTCAATGTGTGGCATATGGGTGTATCTATGGGTTCTCGTGTCCCCAAGTGCTGGCATTCGTGTGTGGGGGCTTTGGTGAGGGTGGCTTGTGGGGGGGATGTGTATATGCATTGGGCATGCTTTGGTGATGGGTGTCCATGCTTAGTGGACGCATGCAGGCCTAGGTTTTGGGATGTGTGGGTGGTGATGGTGAGACATTGGCGGGGAATAGGTGTGCTGGGGGTGGGGGTGAGGATGGTGGTGGGGGTGAGGATGGTGGTGGGGGTGGGGGTGAGGGTGGGGTTCGAGGATGGGGGTGAGGGTTGGGGTATGATTTGGCATGCAGGTGGGGGGGAAGCAGTATTGAAGCTTCAACTTACCAGTATCCATTCCTCCGCCGACTCCTGCGAGGCCGTCAGGATGCAGGATGTTCAAGACTTCCTCCTCCCATGATGTGAATTGTGGGGGTTGAGGTGGGGGTCCTCCGCCAGTCTTCTGCACGGCGATGTTGTGCCTGGATACCATGGAACGCACCTTCCCCCGTAGGTCGTTCCATCGCTTCCTGATGTCTTCCCGATTTCTGGGGTGCTGTCCCACTGCGTTGACCCTGTCGACAATCCTCTGCCATAGCTCCGTCCTCCGGGCAATGCTGGTGTATTGTATCTGTGTGCCGAACAGCTGGGGCTCTACCCGAACGATTTCCTCCACCATGACCCTGAGTTCTTCGTCTGTGAAGCGGGGTTGTCTTTGGGGTGCCATGGGGTGGTGTGTATGATGTGTGGGGTGGAGTATGTGTATTTAAGTGAGTTGAGTGTGGTGGTGTGTGCTGTTTTGTGTGTGAATAGTGTGTGGGTGATGGTGTTGAGTGGCTGTGGCTGTTAGTTTGTGGATGCTGGTGTCTCGCTCTGGCCTTCGTTCAGAATTTTTTAGCGTAGGGGTTTGTGGGTGATGTGGGTGGGTGTTTTATATTGTATTGTGTGTGTGGGAGTGGTGTGTGTATGTGTATCAGGTGTGTGGGATTCAAATCGTCCAATGTGGCTGAGTTTTGTTCGTTTGTGTGTATTCTGACCGCGGCGGTGTGTCCCGCCAATGGAATACCGCGTTTGAATGACCGCCGCGTGGATTCGTGGGTCGTAATGGCATGGGCGTATTTCTGTTGGCGTGACGGTGGAGGTTTTGTCACCTCCACTTTTCCGCCGACCGCTGGTCTGGCGGTCTGTTGTGGCGGTCGGATTTTCGGAGGTTTGCCTTCTGCGGGTCAGAATGACCGTGGCGGGTTTCCGCGACCGCGGCGGGATTATGGAGGATTTCTGACCGGCGGTAGGCGCCTTTTACCGCCGAGGTCAGAATGACCACCTATGTTTCTAAGCACCCTTAACAGGAGGAGGCTCGATTGGGTTTATTTTCCCGAGCCATACTCACAGTGACTGTATTCTTGAGATGAGTGTAAGCTTTCCACGTTGTAGTGCTCCAATAAATTGAACCAGCAGCATTGATAGAAAGGATGTGCGGCATGTTCACATCCAGCAGGCTTGCTGAAGGCAAGCTTGCCAGCCCCCGCCTGCACCCAGATGTCACCAGATGCCAGGATGCCTGGCCCTTTCCTACCACACTGCTCAGTAAGAACTGTATACATGCATCCTCAGTTTTTATAATTTAATGTCAAAGATACTTTTTAAGTGATTGCTGTTTAAACTACACTAATAATCCCATTGTTCCTTTTTACTGCAGTTTTTGCTTCTCTTGCCAGTTATTTACTTACCCTAAACAAAAATGTGGAATTCACTCCATTGGAGGTATTTACACAGCACTGTGAATGAAAATAACTTTCAAGCCTGGATAAATTGAATTAAAAGGTGGTGGTAAAATGTGCGTATTTTAATACCAAATCCCTTCCCAAACATAGCACCTTCGTTTCATAGTCAAAAACCTAATGTCTGTTTTATAACAGAAACTTGCCTCAATTAGTCCTTAATAATATCTGAAGGCAAATTGGGATATTGGCCCCTGCTTACACCAGAAAAGGTTGATTGACCAAATCATTGATGAGATTATTGACTTCAGGAAAATACTTTATAAACTGCCCCTGAGAGAAGTCAAGTGATTTGTTTATTAACTCACCAAGACTACCTTTTTATTCATGATAAATGAAGCGCTTTCAGCTCCTTACAAAGACAGATTCAAGTGATTTAATTTGTTATTTATATTGACACTGTGTGCTAAAACCACAAGCCAGTGTGAATTACATAGTTTCTCTGTTTTGCAAGGGTCACAATCTATAAGTAATTACGGTATTTCATTCTTCCATTCCATATCGTGCATTTTGTTTCGTTTTGCCCTTTGTTTTGTTGGTTTCAGACTAATGTTAGCTAAGATCACATCAAAAATCACACCCTCCAGCCTAATTTCTCCAATTACAGAGATGAAGTTGAAACTAAAGTCCAAATAAGAAGCATCATAAGTCCATATTTGTGCAACATTTTCTCTCTACTTCTGTTTTGCATGAGAACGCTACCATCATTAGGCAAAATTGTGCTTGACTTGAGACACACAATTCAAAAGCTGCATGTTAAGGAATAGCTCATATTTGCTGTTTTCAAACACACAGCTGCAATTCTACAGCTACATGAGATATTGTAGGTTTTTAATTTGCAGGTCCAGAAATGTTGTTTCAAAACTATCTTCCTATATTGTGTGCATAAAATGTGGATAAAAGAATAGTTACATGGTACTTGGGTAAATCAGTAATTCCTGTTTATCCAGATTTTAAGTGGGTTCAGCTCACGCTGCTGTATTGTGTATAAAAATACCATGGATGAGGATGTGCACTTTTCTCTATCAAAGGTTGATGAGTGAAGACAGTGTCCCCTCACCATCACTCAATACACATGTTTGCCTGTTTATTGTAATACTCTGAGTGAATCTTATTGCACAAACTCGGATTATTCGGCTGCTTAAACAGCCGTCTTCTACCTTGTGATGTAGTGGCTTTTTGTCCTTGCAGTAATGAGAAAAAGGTTATGAAATGCTATTGCATTTTCTGAAATATGGCTCTTGTAAGCCATTACCAAACTCCCCTCCGAGATCGCAATCTTTGTGATGGGTTTAGGAACATGCCTAGAAATCACAAGCCGGATGGTTTTATAGTCTGATAAGTCATGCCAGGACCTGTGAAGTAATATTAGAGGCCCTTGGCTTTAAGTGGTATAGGTTCTACATTGTCTCAGGTCCAGCAGTAATTAAAAACATACTTTGAAACGAGTTTGTATCAGGCTTTATATTCAAGTATTTCAACTGTATTGATCAAACACTAGTCAGTTTCTCAATTATGGCTGGAAAAACCCCTAAGGAAATCTATGTAGACGATGCAATCCATATTTACATTTCACATGTTTCACTTAATCTTGCATTCCCAAGCGAATTTGCTTTTTTCCAAGATCTTGTGTTTTTGTAGGTTTTCATACAAACATATTAATAAAGTACAATACATATTACAGAGTGAGACGCTTCCAGATGTCTGGGTGAGTTCAGCTTGTGGGTGAGTGATGACTCAAGAATGAGAGCTCCGAAGCTGAGGCTGTAGGAAGTGCGAGTTTCTCAGAGTGTCTTTCAGTTGGAAATATTGGCATTCACACCTTGTCCTCTCTGCAGAGTGCACAGAGAGGTGGTTACATAAATGCTAATTGTATTTGTGGGAGATGTCAAAATATCGGCATCACTAAAAGAAACCAAAACGCAGTGTTTCTAGGTGAGTTGGTGAGTTGTACCCATGGGGGTAAGAGATAGTAAAGAGGAAGAGATGTAAGCAAGTGCATGCAGAAGACCTTGAAAAGAAGCAATGACGTGAGATATGTAGATGAAGGATTTCAAAAAGATATGGAGACAAAAAATGTGTACCTAACAGTGTGTTAAAATTTTGAGGGAAATTGTGAGAAGGGTAACACGAGTGTCCGAGACACTCTAGAGGCCCCTACCACTTATGCAGTCCTTAGTAATACGTAATTGACCATCTCATATTTTCAGAAGTGAAACACTTTTTTAAAATAGGTATCTACAACTAAATCATTGCTATTTATCTGATATAGCTAACAAGCATGAACAAAATCATGAGGTCTGACTTTTTGCTGTTAAGTGTTGGTTGTTCTTTGATATGTCTGGATGCAATTAAAAAACCTCAGAGAGGCCATTAGATACTGGTCAGGTGGCATACCATGCCCATCATTACATAGGCTATGCCTCTTGGAATGGATTCCTAAATAAATATATTTATTTAGCTATGCTGCATTTGCCACCCCCCCAAAACATTTTCAACTCATTTAAAGAACTGGACGGGACAGAGCAACAGTGGTCAGAAGGAATGCAGCTTCCGAATAATTAAGCCCCCTAGCTACCACAATTCCAATGAACTCTAGATGCCACATGCTTGGATGTAAAGGAGATTTGTGCTGCTGCTCTTACTTCTATGTAGCAAGTGGGCAGAGGTGGGTGCAAAATCTGCCCAGTTTTCCTTTCTATGAGTGCTCAGTGCTGCAGTAAAGGCAGAATAATGGGCAATGCCGTGCCCCTCCACTGCCTCCCTAATTTCATGTAGGAAACAAAAAAGCCTGGGAAATGACTTCTAAAGTGCATATGGCTCCACAATGGTAAACATTTACATTCTCTCCTACAACCCCACCTGCAAAAAACAGAATTCCCATAGCCTCCAGTCCATGCAATGACATTCTCTGAAGACTAATTTGCAGTCTTACAGCACTGCACTGCCCTCAGCCCCATGTTTAGGTATTTTTTTTTTTTTTTTAAGTTTCAAAAGTTTTATTAAGAATATATAAGGCGGTACATACAGCATATAAACAAACTGTTTAGCTTTCAAAACATTGTTTTTGTTCTTTTACCACAATTATTTCCATTGTGAGCATATATGCATGTACTGTCAGGTAAGTAAAAATTCCCAGTTGCATAGTTGAGTTTTGTACCCTTATTTTGAAGAAAAATGGAAAACAGGTGGGGGGGGGTGGTAAGGGGAGGGGGAGCGAGGATAGGGTTGTGTGGGGGGGTTGATCTTGGTATAGGGGAGAGACGAAATAGTCATATGAAATGGGGAGGGGAGAGAAGGGGAAGAAAGAGGAAGAAAGAGGAAGGGTAATCGCAGGGGGATGTAAGATGAAGAGACTCGAGGTAGGCAGGGGGTCTTTGTATCCTGAGACTAGCTTGTTCAGGCCTAAGAGTAAATCGTTCTGTACTTCTCCGTCTGTAGCAAATTATTATCTAGGGGTAGATAGTATGTATGTTAGATATGGTGAGGTCGGTTAGAGAGTGTCTACGTCTTATATGAGTTGATTTCTCAGTCCTTGTTTGTGTTAGGAAGCGACTTGTATTACTATGTTGGGTAGTTCAGGGTCTCGGGCATATGTCAAAATTAGAGGCCTGTGGATTGATAGAGAGAGAGAAAAAAGAGAGAAAGGGGAGAGCAGAGCGTAGCTAGGGAGAGAGAGAGGGGACAGTAGGAGATTAAATGTGTTTCCGGGGTCTAGGATTCTCAGAGGGTGATTGGTAATTGATATTTCCTAATCATTGATCATTGAACATTGGTCATCCGTTGGTCATCCCCCAGCCGCTTCATGGTCTCTTCAAGAATGGGAGCCAGACCTCCGCAAATTGTTCTGCTTGGTCCTGTAGGTTATAAATCACTCGTTCATGGGTAGCTGTTTGATACATGGCCGTCATCCATTCTATGGGTGTGGGGGCAATGCTAGATCTCCAGTGGCGGAGTATGCATATTTTGGCCGTGGCAAGCGCCGTGTGAATTAATCGTTTATGTGCCCGCGATAGGGAGGGATACGGGCGAATGTCATGTAGAATGATAAATGCTGGTGGGGTCGGTTTTGGTATCTGTATGAAGTCCGAAAAAGGCGAGGCGTACCGCGTCCCATAGTGACTGTACCGTTGGGCAGTGGCATAAAATATGAAGTTGGTCACAATATGGCTCTGTGCATCTCCAACAGTTCGCGTGCGGTATCAACCCTGCCCTGAAGAGTTTAACGGGGGTCCAGTACCACCCCTGAAGGATTTTAAATAGGCAAAATTTCAGGCGTGCTTCACGTACGCCCCTGTCGAGGGCTTCTAGTATGTCTGGTCATTCTTCGTCCGTGTAGGTTATCTCTAGTATATCCTGCCACTTTAAGCGTAGTCGTTCAAGTAAAGGCTGGGAGTAAAGGTGGTTAGTTAATTCGGCATAGAGGCCAGCCAAGACGCCTTTTTGTCGGCCCCATTTCTGAAGATATGTGACGATGGGTGAGGTTTTGAGCATCCACGGGGGGGTTCCTAATTTTCTCCGCATACAGTGTTTGAGCTGTAGATATCGCCACTCCTGGTTACTTTGGATACCGAATTCTTCCTGGAGGGAGGCGAATGTGCGGAAGCTATCTCCATCTATTATGTGAGATATATTGTGGATACCTGCCTCGGACCATTGGGGCCATCTGAGAATATTCCCTCCTATTTTAATGCTTTTATTCCCTGCTATGGGAGCCTGAGTATGCAGGGAGGGGTGTACTCCTAGTAGTCGATGGGCTCTGCACCACACTGTGTTTGTAGCCTTGAGGATGGGGTTAGCTAAGGGAACATGGTCGGCATATGTTCCTCCCATCTCCGTATACTGTCCATATAGGAGTTTCTCTGTGATCACCCATTGCGGTGGATCTCCGATATCCGGAAGTGTATATATTAGCTGTGAGAGTTGTAGGGCCAGAGAGTATTGTTCTACCGAGGGTAGTCCTAATCCTCCGTAGGGCCGTCGTGCCAGTATTATTGCAGGTTTCAGTCTTGGGCGTGAGGAGCCCCAGACGAAGGCCCTTATGGATGCGTCTATTAATCGGAGTGAGGAAAGAGGTATCTGTAGGGGGAGCATGCCTAGCACGTATGTGAAGCGTGGTAAGGTGACCATTCTGACCGCCTGTGTCCTGCCCCACGTGGACAGGCCTACTAGGGACCATTTGGCAAAGTCTTGTTTCATTTTAGATATAAGGGGGTCTATGTTGTCCCTGACCATATGTTCTAGACCTCGGTTAATGAACATTCCTAAATATTTAAGGCGGGTCGGGGTCCATTTGAATTGGAGGCCATGTATCGCTGCCCTCGTCGTTATGCGGGATAATGGTAGTGCCTCACTTTTATCCCAGTTTACCCGATATCCGGATAGGGATGCGAAGCCTTCTATAGTGGAAAGTAGTGCTGGGAGCGAGGTTTCTAGATCGGACATTGTTAACAGAATGTCGTCTGCGTAGAGATAGATTTTGGATATGCCCCGGTGATATGGATCCCTTTTATGTGGTGAGAATTTCGTATGGTGGCAGCTAGGGGTTCCATGGCCAATAGAAATAGAAGTGGCGACAAGGAGCATCCCTGGCGTGTGCCCCTTCCAATAGGGAATGGGTCTGACATGATGCCCCCACAGTTAACCTGTGCTGTGGGGTGGTCATATAATAAACGTACTTTAGAGATAAATTGTTCCCCCAGGCCAAAATGCTTCATGGTTGTGAATAGGTAGGACCACTCAATGCGGTCGAATGCTTTCTCCGTGTCTAGGGACAGGGCTAGGGCTTCGTCAGGTAATTGTATGGATTCTAACAGTGTATGGCAAAGAGTTCGCATATGATTTCTGGAGGTACGGCCTGGCACAAATCCTACTTGGGTATTGTGAATCAATGATGGTATCACCTTGCGGAGCCGCGCTGCTAGAACACTGGCTAGGAGTTTGACATCCCCATTCAAAAGGGAGATAGGACGGTAACTGCCGCAGAGAAGGGGGTCTCTCCCTGGCTTAGGCAAGATGACAATCGTGGCTTTATTGGATAGAGCGCCCAGGGAGCCTTCTTGACATGCTTCCGTCAGTGCTTCATGTACTGCGGTTATTGCCTCCTCCCCAGCCCATTTATAGAATTCCGCAGGGAATCCGTCCTCTCCTGGAGATTTATGGTAGGGGAGGCTTGTTATAACTTGGGTTATCTCTTCTTTGCTTATGTTACCGTCCAAGAGGGCCCTGCCTGCCTCAGACAGACGGGGTAGATTGGCCGCGGTAAGGAATGTCTCCATTTGTGTTTGATCTGTCGTTGTTTCAGGAGTGTACAAATGTCGGTAGTACTTGGCGAACTCGTTTACAATGTCTTGTGGGCGAGTTAGCACTGCTCCTGAAGAAGATGTTATGGCCGCAATGGCAGAGGCTGCCTCTCTTTGTCGGATCTGCGCCGCTAGGAGGCGACCTGCTTTTTCCCCTTGTTCGTAATGGCGGCCTCGCAATTTTTGCAGTGCGTATTCCGCCTGAGATGTATAGAGTTCATTGTGTGCCATGCGGGCCTGTTCTAAGGCGTGTCGCAGCCTAGGGGATGGTTGGGCGGTATATTGTTTAGTGAGGTCCTGTATCGTGGTCTCTAAGGTGGTTTGGCGGGCTATTCTGTCTTTGTTGGCCAGTGCTGCATCTCGCATCATATTCCCTCTTAGGGTTGCTTTTGCTGCCGCCCATAGGATCCTTTTTGAGGATGCAGTGCCTGTATTCTCGGCCATGCATGTAGCTACATGAGCTTTTAATTGTTCCTTCCCTTGGGGGGAGCGGTATCTGTGTACAGCCAATCGCCATGGTTTACGACCAGAGAAGGAGAGTCCCACCTGAATCCGGATTAGTATTGGGGAGTGATCTGAGAACCCGCTGTCTAGGATGCAGGTGTCTTGTATATGAGGGATTACAGTGTGTGATACTAAGAAATAATCCAGACGCGATTGGGTGCCATGGACGGTGCATAGGAAAGTATATTCCTTATCTTTCGGGTGTTGTATTCTCCAGCAGTCCACCAGACCGACGTCGGTGGTCAGGTCTGTCAGAAGCGCTCTGTCGTGATTGTTACATATATCAACAGGGCCTGTCCTATCCATTATGGCGTCTTGGACGAGATTCCAGTCTCCCCCGATTATGTATCGAGTAGTTCCGATTTCTGTCAGGAGGCGATTTAGCTGTAGAAGGAATGGGCGTTTTGGGCCGGTTGGTGCGTAAATGGATCCCACGCATAAAACAGTGTCCCCTAGTTTTAGTTTAGCAAATATATACCTTCCTTCCGTATCATTCCAGGTTTTAATGATAGTGACCGGGAGGGATTTACGCACTAGTATCGCCACTCCACATTTGCGGGGTCCGTTACTTCCAGATTCCTGACTCGTTGGACGGCAGCTGAAGGCAACCCTCCCTACCCAATCCCGTTTAAGTTTACTGGATTCCAGGGTGTCAAGGTGAGTCTCTTGAATCAGAGCTATATCTGTTTTTTTGGATTGAAGATAGGACAGTATCTTTTTCCGCTTAACATAGCTCGTCGTGCCGTGTACATTCCAAGAGAGTATGCGTAATGGTTGCGTCGCTTGAGGGTGGGACTTCTACATCTTGGATAATTGTGAGTAAGCACCCTCGTTCCGGGGTTGGTGTTGGTGGGGGGGGGAGGGAGGGTGGGAGATATTGACTTAGTTGTTAGAGTGGGAGTTGTGTTTCGATATGATACGGTGTTTTATTTTATACGGGGGTTAGCAGCCGGTGGAGGCCAAGGGAGTCCTCTGGAGAAGAAAGAGAAGAGAGAGGAGAGGGTGAAGGAAGAGAGGCAATATAAGTAGGACGAGAGCCAGATGGAGGGGAAATATGAGGGGAAAAGAAGACAAGGAGAAATGAGAGGGAGAAGAAAAGAGGGAGAAGGAGGGGGAAGGGATGGATGCGTGTGCTGAAGTTGAGATTGAAAGTATAGCAAGAGAGCGTGCAATTGGGGGGAAGAAGTGGAGAAGGATAGGGATGAGGGAGGTTAGGAGTCCAACCTCCTTCGTTCGTTAGGTCTGTAAACGGCGGGACCGATTTCTCTCGGAGCTCTCGTGCCGTCGGGCGATCTTGATCGGGGGGGTGAGGGGGGAAACAACAGACAGCCAGTTATCGATATGTCGGTGATAAGGAGGGGTAGGGGGGGTACACAGCAGTGCTTATGTTTATGTATCGGGAAGTGGGTCTGTTCTTCGGTGGATAGTGGCTAGTGTATTAGTTACATAACTAAAGTGTATATTGGCAGAAGTAATGGTCGGTTAATAACTATAGTACCTGGGCGGCGCTGGAGAGGAGGGGGGGGTGTCGGGTGTTGGTGTGGTATGGTGTTTAGGATGTTGTGCCTAGTACTTGATGTTGTATGGTATCGTTGGGTGTTTAGGAGTTCATAAGATAGGGTCATAAATTAAAGTAGGGACTGGGCAGACAGAAAGACCGAGACAGCTGGCGAGGGAGGGGGCAGGGCGAAGGAGGGGGGAAAGAGCTCAAACAGAGTATTACAGTTCTCGCGTATGTATGGGTACATAAAGATACCAATATACAATATAATATAATACTTCCTATGCATTTCTTTTCAACTATAACACTGCCTCGTCTCGTCTCGCCTTACAACGTTTCAATGACATATTAGGTTGATCAACATAACAAATCCTGGTATCTTATCACATTATCATGTTAGGAGCCATTATGCCAAGCGTCTCTCTATTAATCGTAGGATAGGTAATGAGTGTAGCTGAGCCCCGGATTACGCGAGGATAATGCGTATCTCATCCTATTACTAACTCCTTGCCGTGTATTATTATATCATAATACTGACCTACTAAGGTCTTACTTGGTATGTGCCACCATCATAGTCGTTCTGTTGTAGATGATCGTTTAAGATAGTAATAATGATTAGGATGGGGGTAGGTACGAACATCCGGGGAAAGGAATAGCTAATAGTTTATAATTTACATTGTGATGTTATAATGTGGTGTGGAGTGGCAGTGTAGAATGTCATATTATTTCGCTTTGTTATGCGGTATTATGTTGTATTATGTCCTTGTGTTCTATTTTTTATTTTTTTCCCCATTTTCTTATTGTAGAATAAAGTAAAGTCAAGTAATGGGAGCTTTGATATGTCTCAGGTTATATCGTATTGTGTGTCCCTGTATTGGAATTAATTTATCTTTACGTGGTCTAGTCCCATCCCTTGGGGTGATAATGGGGGCTAAACGGTTCTAATGTCAGCGCTGGTCGAGTGTGGTGTGTATTAGGAAGATTTCACATACTTTGTTGTTTACTACCATGAGATATTTTGTAGTGTGTGGAATATAAGGTAAGTTCCATGATAGTTAGTTAGTGTTTATTTTTTGTTATCTGTTTAATGCCCCTGTTACCTTGTTACCTTGTTATAGGGTTATAGGGTCGGGACCGGGCCCTTATTCAACATACAGGGAGTTGGTGGGGTCGGATCCCTGTTCTAGTAATCATCATCTGTTGTGTACTGAGGGCAAATAACGATTTACTGGTAGTTTTCCATTATAGGGCCTCGGCTCTAGTCATAAAGAACATAGATTTTTCATGTATCTGGTTTTAACATTGATACTAGCAGTCTTAGACAATTACAATAGTAATACACATATGATCTGTAAAGGTTCTCATCCTTCCGCGGAGTCTATAGTTGTTATTTTCGACTCTCTAGCGATAGTCCCACAAGTCGTCTTGTCGCGTTACCTTCTCAAGAAGATCCAGTTGTAGGCTTTAAAGGGGAGCGGGATTTGTCTCTCTCCGATAGTTGGGTGTGGGTTACTACTGCGTGTAAAATCTGACCCCTGTCATCATATGATCTGGTTAGTCTCTCCATGTCTCTACCTCTATGACTGGCTTTGGTGTCGTGTAGAGCCGTCTTCACCTTTTCCATTCCCGAGTGGGGGGTTTCGGCCCTATCACTGCCACCTACAATGTCATGCTCACTGTCTGTGTTGAGAGAGTCCACAGGCTGGGATTGGAAAGAGTCAAGGAAGATTCTCAATTCGTCGGGGTTATAAAAGTCCTTGGATACTCCATTTTTGGTAACCCACATTCTTGCAGGGTCAAAGAGACCATATTTCATCTCTAGTTTGCGAAGCCGGGGTCGTAGGGCTAGGAAAGCCTTTCTACGTTCGTTGGTTTCCTTGGAGTAATCGGCGGTTATTCGGATCTCGTGCTGGTCTATTCGGAAAGGGCCGTGATTGCGTGCTACTTGGAGTATTTGTCGGGTTTGATTATGCCGCAGCAAGCTTGCGATGATTGGGCGGGGCCTTGAGGAGTTGTCAGAGCGTTTTGGGCCTATCCTGTGTGCCCGTTGGAATTCTAGCGGCGGGTCAAAGTCCAATGAAATCATTTTTGGAAGAGTGGAGGTCAGAAAAGCCTGCATATCCGAGCCTTCTTCGTTTTCCGGGATCCCAAGTACGCGGATATTGTCTCTCCGGCTCCTGTCCTCCATGTCCGTTAGTTTGCTCCTGAGGTAGATGAAGTCTTGTTCTAGCTCCTGAGACGTGTTGATCTGTGTCTCTAGTGATCCCATGCGTTGCTCTAGCCCTGTCACTCTAGATTGAAAGCCTGCAATGTCAGATCGCATGGATTTGGTTTCTAGTGTCAATGAAGTTATAGAGGCGTCCATCCCCTCTATGCGGCGTCTGACGGTGGTGATCTCTTGTAGTATCCTGTCCATAGTTGTGGATTGATCTTTATCAGACATCGTGGTGGACTCGTTTAAAGGTGGCGATGTTTGAGGGTTTATCTTTGTGGGGGTTAGGCGTTTGTGTTGTAGCGCTTCTGAGAATAATAGTTGTCGTGCAGGCTTGCTGACAGGTTTATGGTTCGGTTTGTTGCCGTGCATCGCCTCAATTGTCTGCAGAGTCTGGCCACATGGGGCCCGAGTCTCCCTCCGTGGATTCCGATAAGGATATAGATGTTCTGTGCCAGCCTGGTCTCGAATTTATATTGTCTCTTCTCGTTTTTCTGAGTCTTTGGTTGCTGGTGAGAGACTTGACTTCCCCCTCTTTCCTTCCCTCCTCCTGTCTCCGCGTTCACTTATTTATTGTTCTCCGTATATCTTTTTTGCCCTCATTCTCTTTAGTGTATCCTCCTAGCGTTTTTTGTAAATGGCAGAGGCCTGTCAATGTCAATGTCTATGTCTATGGGGCAGAGAAGGTTATATTCAAGGAGTTGCCATGGGGTCGTTGTTGAGCCTACATTGGCCCTTATTGTTGGAGAGCTGTGACTTGTGTCTGCCAAGGTTGATTCTTCAGTGGTTGACGTTAAATAGCTGAGGGGGTGAGGGGGAAGGGGCTGATTTACTTTCCTCCAGGTCTTTCTGAACAGGGGTATGTGTGGCTCTTCGGCTGTCCCCGTCAGTAGCCCGCGCTAAGTATAAGTATAAGTATAAGCGATGGAGGCTTTGATTTCTTACACTGGTGCCAGTCCTCTACCTTCTCCTGTATCTCTGTTCTCTTGGCTCCCTCTGGCTCTCCTCATCTCCGATGCCCCTCCAGTCGCTCACCCCTCTCGTCTCTTCGCCTCCACGTGCCTCCCGTCGTGCCCCTCTGCCCTCCTCAGTATTAGCTGTCTGGAGGGGGGGGCGAAAGTTTATTATCCCAGCGGGAGGGTTTTTGTTGTCCCTCTGTGATGGAAAAGAGGGGAGAAGTCGTGCCTCTGCCTCCGCCGATGCCGTTCTTATTTTGAAGAGATTCGATCCTACCTCTCTGGCTGGGTTTCTCTCCCGGCTGTCGAAGGGGCCGCACCCCTTTGCTGAGTCTCCCCGTCTCCCTGTGGGGGGTCGAAGGTCCGCGGGTGTTTGTTGGCGTTGTAGGGAGATGGATGCGGGTCGTCACGGCTCCCGCAGTCCCTGCGGCCTGTTCAGCTTGCTCCTTGCCGCTGCGGGCACGCCGTCCCCGGTCTTCCGAAGACGCGACTCCGCCCCTTTTGTCAGGCCTTATCGGCCTGGGGCGAGTCGCGAGTTTCCTGCCTTGCGTCCCGCTCCTACGGGGTCCCCGGACATGATTCCGTGTCGCCGCTGTTGTAGGGGTGGAGGGGCACCGAACCCGGTGTGTTGTCCGGCTGTCTTCTCGCCCCGTCGCCCCTCCGGGACCACCTCGGCACGGAGCTCTCGCTCTAAGCGGCCATCTTGTTTCGTGGCCCGGCCACGCCCCCCTAGGTATTTTTTTAATCATGCAATATTTTTGATACATTATGGGGAAATAAGCGCACAGTGGCAAATTTATCAATATTTCATGCAGCGCAACAAGTCACTTTTCTGTGCAGCACTACGTGAAAGGAAAAGGGCAGGAATGTGCCCAATTTGACACACTACTGTCCTTTCCTTGTGCTGGCAACCTTTTGGCTTCCTAGTGCCAATGCAGGCACTCTTGCGCCGTGGAGCATATGTGCCTATATTGCAGACAGGATTGTTTTTGTGAAGGAAGAGCAACCTTCCTGCACCAAAACAATCCTCTGAGGCATTTTCCTATTCTCCAGCACACGTAGAAATAGTAAAACAAACAAGGAGAAATAAATATATTTCTCCTCACCTGGGGAGGTGTAGCATTTTGTTGACACATTCCCAGGTCTAACAGTAATGGTAAATGTGGGAATGCACCAAAGTCCATGGATAGATGGATGGGAACACCTGCACTCCACCCATTGAAAGCCTCCGTGGTGCAGAATAACTCAGTGTAGCGATTTGCGATTTGTGCTGCATTGTGTTACTTTATATTTACAGAAGCTACCTTGCATGGCCCAAGTTATGCAACTACTTGATAAACATGCCCCACAGTGTCTACATGAAATATAGGTCCATGTGCCTGGTAAGAAAATAGATGTTTATGCTGTGCAATGCCTACATATAATAGAAAAAACACAGAGATGAAAGTTAAATGAACACAGGAATGCAGGCACTATAGTGCATACAAGTACTCGCCAAGTGCTGGCCAATGCAGGCCCATGATTTCTACATATTTCGGTGGCATCAGAAAGCAGAACTATAAAAAATCACCTTTCTCCTTGAATTTGGTACAAGTACCACAAGACAACCACCACTTGGACCAACTTCACCTACTGTATAATAATGTAGCAGAGAGACAGCAGCTTAATTCCACCAACACAGAAGTATATGTCTTTGGCCACAAGACTTCCCCATGGGGCTCCACCTGGTGGCTGTCAGAACTAGGACCAATACACACATCCACAGTCCATGCAAGAAATTTAGGGATCACCCTAGACAACAATCTCAACATGACAGCTCAAGTCAATGTAGTGGATATTTCCTGTTTCCACATCCTCCACATGCTGTGAAAGTTCTTCAATTGGTTGCTTCGGAACACTAGAAGGCCCATTACACAAGCACTTATCACCAGCATGCTGGACTACAGCAACGCCCTCTGCACTGGACTCTCCAATCAGCTCCTACACAGTCTCCAGACAATCCAGAATGCCCCTGCAAAACTCATAGGTGACCTCCTCCCTGCACCCACATCGCACCACACCTCAGGAAGCTTCACTGGCTCCTCATTCACAAGCACAGCAAATTCAAACGTCTTATGCACACATACAAAGTTCTAGACAACAAAGGGCCAGAATACTTGAACTGCTGCATACACTTTCACCAACCCTATGATCTGCCTCACTTGCACACATTCCCCACATCTGCAAAAGCAAATCTGGAGGTCACTCATTCTCCTACATTGCACTCAAGACATGGAACAAACCCCCTCAACACATCAGAGCCTCCTGCTCGCTTCCAGAGTTTAGCAAGGACTTGAAGACCTGGCTAAACCTTTCTGCACCTCACACCTATACTCTTGCCGAAGCACCTGGATACTCTCTTGGGTGATTAGTGCATTTTATAAATCAATATAACATAACTGTTAGAAATTGGGTTTCCGGTTGGCAGAGGTATGCACCACGTCCAAGCAGGAACAACAATCCAGGTCAGGGTAATTCAGATACACACCATAAACTAACCTGTGCTCACCCTTTGGTAGTTTGGCACAGGGCAGGCAGGCTTAGCTTAAGAGGCAATGTGTAAAGTATTTGTGCAACACTTCAAACAGTAAACAGTGAAAACGCCACCGAAATAGACACCACATATGGTAAGTTTTATGAGTAAAACAAGGCCAAAACTACAGAAATCCAATAAGTAGAAGTAGAAATAGCTTTTTTAAAAGATTAAAATGCAGTATAGAGCTTAAAAGCATAAAGCGCCAACTGGGCTTATCTGGTCACACTAGACCGGGTTCAATCCAAATTTTCAGACTGACCACGATCGAGGGTGGGTCAGATACAGTCCCAGGTAAGTTCCACTGAAATTTACCATCTCAAATTTTGAGCCAAGAGTGTTGGCTGTGGAAAAGTAGTTGACAGGGAGCAAAGAGAGTTTCGCTGGTGTTGGTTCATGGGCGTGCTGAGTCAGCCAGGCATAGTGAATGGGGGAGCTGGAGCCTCGCAGTTGTGAGCGTTGATGCTGGCTGTGTGAAGACCCAAACATGCAGCAGTTTGTGCTGATTCTTCATGCAAAATGCACGGTTCTGGTGTAAATAGGTCAGTTCAAAGTCACAGTTGTTATGACTCTGTCGTCCCATTTCTAGGGGGCGCTGTATGGGGACTGTCGGAAGCCTGGGTATCCCCTTAAACACTTATCTAGAGTCCCTTGCTGACTCCTGTTTGTTTCTCTTTTCTCCATGGTACACTTGTGTAGTACTACATTTGCTTTCTGGGACTGCAAATCCCATAATGCACAGCCTGGTAGTCAGAAAAGCCCGTATTCTGTTTCCCATTGTTTTCTATGGGAGAAGTCCAGTTGCTCCTTTTCACTGGATCCTCTCCTCCAGGACTTGCAAGTGTCTGACACTACACACACCTGAGACCTCTACTGTGCAGCCCAGCTTGGAACTGCTTATAAGCAGCCATTTCCTCAAGATCCCCGTCGTGCATTGGAGTTCGATTCCTTTGTGTTACAGACCCTTTGTTGGATGGTGTTCCAGTTTTGTTCCTGTTCTGTTCCAGTTTGATCCTGTTTTCTGTTTCTCTGCCCTGCTCCAGATTGTTCCAGCCAGAGTCTGCTCCCTATCTCTTTGCCTTGTACCTGTTTGTTTCTTCCAGAGCCTGCTCCCTGTTTCTCTGCCCTGCTCCTGCCTTGTTTCAGCCTGAACCTTCTCTCTGTTTCCCAGTCCTGTTTACTGCTCATTTCCTACTCCCTGTATTCCAGCCCTGTCCTTGCCTGTTCCAGCCAGAGCCTGCTCTCAGTTTCCCAGTCCTGTCTGTTTGTCCCAGCCAGAAGTTTGCGCCCTGTTTTCAAGTCCTTGTCCCGCCTTTGCTTCAGCCTGAGCCTGTTCCTAGTTCTTGCCTCTGCCTCTTAGTTTGTTCCCTTCTGTTTCTGTTTCTTCTTGGTTATTTGTGTCTGGTAAGTGTTCTATCAGTCTTCACCAGTGTATAAGTGTCCTCCTTTGTTCTGGGGTTGGCTCCTGGTTTCCAGGAGGCAATTCCAGCCCCCATCTTTGTCCAGTGTTATACGTTGTCTTTCGTGCCTAACAGTGACAGTGTGCTATTGCTGTTTTTTCAGGAATCGCCACTGGTGTTTCCAGCTGGATCCACAAGAGCGTGTCTTGTGTATGTAAGTACTTTCCTTGTCTGTGCTCTAGGGTCCAGAGACAGAATCAATTCTGCTGCCTCCTTTCTATGGGGCTGGCAGGGTGACTGTCTGTAAGAGCAACCTGCACAGAGGCATTGACATTCTCTGTCACTGTAGGAGGTTCTGCGCTTTACTCTGTGTACAACCCCAGTGTGTTTGTCCATTAGTAATCTGTTTCCTGTTTGTTCACACAAGGGTTGCTCTGCTTTTACTTTCCTGTGCCTGTTCATAGCTGTCCTTTCTGTGTATGCCTTTAGCTGCTCTTCTTCCCCAGTTTACTACCTCTTTAGGATATTCGGTGACCTCAAGGGGTGTCCCAACCAGAGTCCTGATCAGACCCGCCCGTAACTGTGACAGAATGCACGACCCAAAAATGTCAAGCTCCCCAGGCAGTAAAGGCACACACAGACCTAAAATGCTTTCCTGTCATGTTAAGACACCCCTTTCTAAACCTAGACATTCTCTGAAGACCTCTAAAAAAGGCCTTAGTTTAAAGGATAGACTTGTTAAAGAAAATCAAAGATTGCAAATGCAGTACTACATTGCGTGGCTTGCGCATCCATCAATGTTCAACTATTATAATATCTGTGATTATGACCCCCCATCCCTGTCTGTAGAAGAATTACAAAGTAATAATGAGTTTTGGAGGTTCTATTACCTCAAACAGGGGAGAATGTTCCTAACAGTGAAAGTGCTTTTGCTACTTCTGCACAAGACATTTACACTCAAGAAAACCTGGTTAATTCCTTGCCTCATGCTAGTGCATCCCAAATTCACTTCCAGGACTCTGTCAAAACAAAGAACCCTGACATTGTTCAAGAAGCCACACTAGGGATTCCCTTGTTTTCTGTTGAGTGCTTCAGCCCATCTAGGCCAGTTTCTCAAAATTCAAAGTGCAGTGCTGACTCTTATAAAGACCTATCAGTCCCTCAGAGCTTTCAAGTCAGCAGGCTAGACCCTGTATCTAAGGGATCAGTAAAAACTGTGGGATTCCTTAGTTCAACTCAAGTGGCGTGTGCTCCTCCCAAATTGGATGACAGTACATCAGTCTCAATTCCTAAGTGTTGTGCTGACTCGTGTAAGGATCTACCAGTCCCTCAGTGCTTTCAAGTCAGCAGGATAGAACCTGTATCAAAGGGATCAGTAAAGACTGTGGGATTCCTTAGTTCAACTCAAAAGGCTTGTGCTCTTCCCAAACTGGATGATAATACACCAGTCTCAATCCCTAAAAGCTCTGCTAAACCCTTTTCTATTCTGAGTGGGTTTGATAACAATATGGACATACACACACTAAAAGAGCAGTTTTGGCAGATTAAAAGTGCAGATATTGGACTTCTATGATGAATATGTTGTAACATACACAAGAAATCATGCATGTGGGCTCTTTTCATCAATGCATATTTCACTGTTGCCAGAACCAGACATTCTGTTTATCTGTAAGGTAGAAGAAGTAACAGAGCAGCTGATGGAAACTACTGCAAGGCAATTTGAAAACCTGAAAAAAGAAAAAGATCACCAGCTTTGGCTTAAAGAACAGTATGCTACTTTGTGTGCCTCTCCAAAGACTTCTATAGAGCAGATTGTGCCTTCTATTAATGACAGTCAAAAGACAGCTCCAGTTATAAATAGATCAGCTTCTTCTTCAGACTCTCTCTCAGCCTGTAGCTCTCCAGTGAAAATTCCTGTACAGTTGACTGAATCTCTGACATCTCTGAGAGATTTGACACCTCTTGATTCAAAGAATGGATCAGAGTCTTCAGAACAAAGGGGCATATTTATACTCCGTTTGCGCCGAATTAGCGTCGTTTTTTTCGACGCAAATTCGGCGCAAAATTAAAGCCATATTTATACTTTGGCGTTAGACGCGTCTAGCGCCAAAGTAGGAGTAAAGAGCGTCATTTTTTTGCGTGAACGCCTTCCTTGCGTTAATGAGATACAAGGTAGGCGTTCCCGTCCAAAAAAATGACTGCAACGCAAATGCGTCGTATTTATACTCCCGGGCAAAAATCACGCCCGGGAGTGGGCGGGTCAAAAAAACCTGCATTTGCGCCGCTTTTTAACGCCTGGGTCAGGGCAGGCGTTAAGGGACCTGTGGGCTCAAAATGAGCCCACAGCTGCCCTCCCATGCCCCCAGGGACCCCCCCTGCCACCCTTGCCCACCCCAGGAGGACACCCAAGGATGGAGGGACCCACCCCAGGGACATTCAGGTAAGTTCAGGTAAGTATAAATATTTTTATTTTTATATTTTTTTTGTGGCATGGGGGGCCTGATTTGTGCCCCCCTACATGCCACAATGCCCAATGACCATGCCCAGGGGACATAAGTCCCCTGGGCATGGCCATTGGGCAAGGGGGCATGACTCCTGTCTTTACTAAGACAGGAGTCATGTAAATGGCGTCTGGGCGTCGTTAAAAATGGCGCAAATCGGGTGGAGGCGATTTTTTAGCGTCAACCTGACTTGCACCATTTTTAAGACGCCCTAACGCCATTTTTCCCTACGCCGGCGCTGCCTGGTGTACGTGGTTTTTTTCCACGCACACCAGGCAGCGCCGGTCTGCTTGCGCCGGCTAACGCCATTCAATAAATACGGCGCCCGCATGGCGCTTCAAAATGGCGTTAGCCGGCGCAAAAATTTTTGACGCTAAACTGCGTTAGCGCAGTTTAGCGTCAAAAAGTATAAATACGGGCCAAAGTGTCTCAGCTCCTCTATCAGAACAAATAAAGCCAAAGGAAGAAGAGAGTTCTGATGTAGACTCCAATAGCTGCACCTTAAGAAACCAACATATGACTTTACTGGAGATGAATGGCAAGTTGTGCAACAGTGTTGAAGAATCTGAATCTAGTGATGACAGTGGTTCCTGCCTTGCCGTAAATAAACCTGCAGATAGTGCTGTTCAAATGGCGCACACACCATAATTTTCAGATTGTGGGGATACTCCAGTCCTTTCAAACAATATCATAGAATTTTCAGATAATGAAGAGACAGTTCCTGTTTCAAGTGAACAAATGGATTTTTCTGACCGTGAAGAAATACACGCAATTACTAAGAATGTAATGGACTTCTCAGAAAGTTTTAAAATCTCTTCCGTGTCAAAGCAAACCGTGGAGATTTCAGACAAGGAAGAAAGCCAGCAATCAGAAACTGAACAGAATGTCATAAGAAATGATAGCCATCTCCTAGAACAGGACACAGTTACAGCCTCAACCACTGATCCTGACCTGCTGATCCCTGCCAATGTGTATCCTGTTTCCAGCTCAATGGTTAGTGAAGAACAGATCTCTGATCAGTGGGCATGGGTGCTGGTCTCTCACAGCCAATGTTCAGCCAGGTACTGACAAGATTTCTGAATGCTTTTGTACAACATCTGCAATCCTATGTGCGATTCCCCCAAAGTGCTGAGTTCCCTGCCATCAAGTGAGACTTCTATGCCTTTGCAGACATTCCCCATGTTATTGGTGCCATAGATGGAACCCACATACCGATCATCCCCCCAAGAGTGAGTGAACAGGTGTACAGAAACAGGAAGAACTTTCACTCCATGAACATCCAATTGGTAAATACTGCAGACCAGTACGTATTCCATGTGAATGCCATATTTCCGGGTTCAGTCCATGATTCATTTGTTTTGAAGAACAGTAGTGTGCCACAAAAGATGGAACAACTCCAAGAGGACAGAGGGTGGATCATAGGTAAGTTTACCTGTCGCTAACTGACACATTGCAGAAAAACAGCCTGTCAGACTTAGGACATTCCAATGACGACTCTGTATTGACCCTTTCTCTAGGTGATTCTGGCTATCCAAACTTGCGTTGACTCCTGACACCAGTGAGGAATCCCAGGACGGATGCAGAGGGGAAATACAATGAGGCCCATGGACGTACTAGGAGGGTGATAGAGCGTACTATAGGTCTCATGAAGGCTAGATTCTGGTGCCTACATATCTCTGGGGGTTCCCTGGCCTATGGGTCTGATAAGGTGTGTAGGATAGTCGTGGCGTGCTGCATGCTGCACAACGTGGCAGTGAGACATTCAATCCCCCTTTTGGAGGTGGAGGGTGCTATAGGTCCTGATTTGTTACCTCAGAGAGGTGAGGAGAGTGATGGTGAGGATGAGGAAGGGGAAGATGTCAATTCCAGAAACCAACTGATACAACTCTACTTCCAATAACTGTCTGGGACTTCAGCCTGTATATGTGGTTAGTGAATGATACTGTAAGTGTGCCATGTCATCTGGGGGAATTGGTCATGATATGCGAGGCGTGGACCTCTCCAGCATTGTACAGACAGATAATATATGCATTCCCTTCTTGACTATTTAGAAACACACTGTACCACCACCATGCACAATTTGCCAATAAAGTTTATCCCTGCCTGTTGCATAATTACTCCACTTTGTTCAACATTGAAGAAAGGGGACAGTGTTACAGGTGAGATATGTTGTTTATTGGTGGAAGGCAGTGAAATGTGCTATGTACAGTGATGGAAGTCGTGATGGTTGGGTGTCCTCAAAACCGACTTGGTGGCAGGCCTGTTTGATATCATAGGTGGGTCCTATTTGTAGTTTAGTACTTTATTTAGCTCTCAGCTAACTGCAGTTGGTGAATGGGTGGGATGGTTCCTTGGCAGTAGTAGCAGTGCCAGTTGTTGGAAGAGGGCTTGTTTGTAGCTGAGTTTCCAGTGCCATATCTTGGCCTGTGACTATGTTTGGGCGCCTGCTGTGGAGCTACTTGGGGTGACATGGTTGGGCCTTGTGATTCCTGGGAGGGTATTTCCTGTGCTGTTTCAGCTGCTTGGGACAATTGTTGCTGGTTGTCCAGGGCTGTTGTGGGGGCCTCTTGTCCGGTGTAGGTGTCTGAGGGTTTGTTGACCATTTGCAGCAGTGCTCCAGCAATGGTGGCCATTGTGGCATTGTTTTATTTCCACTGCTCCATGTCCTGTTGGTGATGTTCAAGCTGCATCCTCTGACTTTGCTCCAGGGTGGTTACAATCTGTCTTGGATATGTTGGTATGCCCCCAATACCTCTGCAATGACGTCCTGTGCTGCTGCATCTATCCGGTGCCCTACCCCCTGAACCACTGGGGCACTTGACCTTGCCCTGGCCCCCTGTGCCTGTGTCCCCTGCTCACGTCTTGACGTGCCACTAGTACTAGGGCCCTCGTCTTCCTGCATGTTGGGGGTGGGAGACGGTGGCCTCTGTTGCTGTGTTCCACCTGTTTGTGCCCTGGGTCCACTGGTGTGGGCACGCTTCCCCTGGCCTGCTGGTCTTGACTGGGTGTTAGGGGTGACAGTGTTTTCCTGGGTGGGGCTGCTGCATGGTGAGCATCCAGGGCTGTGTGAGGGGCCTGCCTGCTCATCAATGTCCAGGGATCCTTCACCAGTGTCCTGTGATGTGCCTCTGTCTCCCTGGAATGCTGTGGCACCCCTTGTCCCCTCCATTAGGGTTGCATGGGTGGTGGTGCCTGTTGGGGGAACATCAAAATGTTTGTTACATATGCATGAGGGCTAGAAGTGGACTGTACTGTGCAATATAGTGCTGGTGTGCCTTTCGGTGGCCTTCAGGGGTGCCTTTGTGAGGTGGACATTGCATTTAGTTGCAGTGGTGGGGTTACATTGTCGTGGAGGGTTATTATTCCATTGTGGGTACGTGCAGGGGTGGGTGGCTGTGCACAGCGGGAGTGATGTGGGCCTGGTAGTGAGTTGTGGGTGATGCAGGGTGGTGGATGTGGTGGGTAATGGCTGGGAGGGGTGCAGGTCTAGGTGGGGTGGTGCATGCATTACAGGTATGGTGTATATGGGGTAATTGTAGACGACTTACCCGAGTCCATTCCTCCAGTGAGTCCAGTGAGTCCCTCTGGGTGCAGGATGGCGAGTACCTTCTCCTCCCAGTCGGTGTAGTCAGGTGGTGTGGGTAGCAGTCCTCCCTCAGTCTTCTGGACTGCGATGTGGTGCCTGGATCCCATGGCCCGTACCTTCCCCCGCAGGTCGTTCCATCTCTTGCGGATGTCGTCCCTGGTGCGTGGATGGTGTCCCACTGCATTCACCCTGTTGACAATGGTGTGCCACAGCTCCATTTTCCGGGCGATGGGTGTGTGCTGCACCTCTGAGCCAAATATTTGTGGCTCCCCTTTTAGGATCACGTCCACCATGGTCCTTAGCTACCTTTCGGTGAAGCATGGATTTTTTTTGGGGGGGGGGCATGGTGAGGGTGGTGGATGGCGTCAGAACTGGGGACAGTGTTTGGGTGCTCCTGTGTGGGTCACTGTGCGTGTCCTGTCTGCTGGCGTTCTCTGTCTGGCTCTGGTGCTCTCCGTCTTCTGGTCCTGGTTTCCTTGTAAGGGATTGTGGGGTGTGTCTGGGGGTGTTTTATGGTGTCCGGGATGTGTGTCAGGTGTGTGGGTGCTAAGCCTAGCCAATGTGTGCACTGGTTGCTGTTGGGCCCACTTGCCGACCGTGGCGGTCGCAGCCGCCAATGGTCGTTCGGCCTCCACTGTCCACAGAGGTGATTTGTGAATCATTATTTGGAGGGCGGGATGTGGGTGTGCTTGGCGGTGGTGGGGTGGGGTGGTCCAGGATTCCTGCCGACAGGGTCCTGGCGGGGAGTGGTGGTGTGGGAATGTTTGGCGGGGTTGGGTTTTTTGTTCATTATATGGCGAGTTTCCATTTGTCGTCGCCTGCGGAATTCTGTTTACTGCCGCCACGACGGTCGGCGATCTTTCCCACCATGTTCATAATGACCGCCTTAATCTCTAAAAAACCAGCCAAAATCATGAAAAAAAAAGCATGAAAGCAGCATCAGGATTATCCTGTGTGCCCTGGCTTTGTGCTCCCAGGCAGACTGGGAGCCTGTGCCATCTGTCTCCGACCAGGCACAGTGCGCATTTGTTTTGGCTGTCTTGAGACAGCTGGCCAAACACACATGCGCACTGAAAGGAGTTCACACCACTCCCTCTCCCTGCCTGTCATCCCCCATGGCCCCACTCCTTAAAAAATAAAACAATAATAAACATACCTTATTATCATTTTAATTTTAAAGTTTTTCAGTTGCTGCTGCAGGTGGGGGTGATGCTCTGCCGTCATAGCAGAGGAGCAGTCCCTGGGGGAGTTGCTTTGAAGCTTGTAGCCCTGCATTGTGCTATCAGAACTTTGGCATTTAACCCCAACAATGCCCTTTTCAACATTTTCAGTCCATCTGGTGCCTCTGTGGTTCAGCTGGGTCTGAAAAATTAACATTGTTCTGTACATTTTGTCTATTTTGTTATGCATCATTTCCATAGATGCTGTAAAAATGTGTTTTCATGTTGTCAGGTCGGACACAAGCATAGTAACATTTGTGAGGAGCTCATCAGTTGGGAAAGGACACCTTTTTAAGAAAATGTTATGGTTTTTGCCAAGCTTGATGAATATCGACTGGTCCCAGAAGCTGCATCTTTTTGTGGCTTGTCTATATCCCCAGTAGCAAGTAAAGATCTTAATGATAAATACGGGAGTGTAACACAAAAAGAATGTAAAAATGTAGAGCTCCTACCATGCAGGCAGCAATCGCCAAACACTAATATCAATTGGAGGCACTTCAAACAGGCCAAACATAGGTAGAGTGCTTCTAGGACAGATTTGCCTGTTACTAGTTGGTATTGGGTTCCCCAGCAGGTCCCCGCTCATCACCTTTACCATTTCACTGCTAACTTGCTCTTGTGCCAATTTCCTAACTTCTCCTTGCACCTGGGTCCTCACTCTCTCACTGCTACAGACGATGCACGCTCATCAGGAAGAATACAGATTACACCTTCTTGACATAGGCACATGTATGCAGCTTCAAGCTCACTCTATGTAAATCTATATTGGGTTCACGGGTAGACAACTATCACTTTATTTTCTTTGTTGGTCGAATCATCAACACCAATACAATGACACATTGCTAACACGTGTTTCTGCACCACAATGGCTACCGCTCAGGGTTTTCACCAATATTCTCATTTTGGTGGTGCCCTAGGTGACTTGATCTGAACAAGCAAGGAGTGTAAAAAGGCAGTTCCCTCACAGGATACAGAAGAAAGCCATGATGCTGCCTCTAGCTTAGTTATGTCACCCATTTTGCAGTTATGAGCAGAACATGCAGCTGGAGACTTTTTATCAGGCCCAAGCTAAAGTGACCAAAATATCACACAAATAGAGGAAACAAAATGGAGGTCTCACAGTAAAATGATAGATTTCTGTTGCGCCTTCAAGTAGATGTAGGGAATATACTATGATAAACAACACATGCATGCTAAATGTATAGTATCACCTTTATAATAAGAATGTTATATATCTCCAAACACACCTGCCTGGATATATCTTAAAACACAGGTTTCTAATCTTTAATACCAAATATAGGTTTAACTGTGCAATTCAGGAAAGAGGATTCCATAACTATAACTTATGCATGCCACAATACATCCACACATACATTACTCAGTAAATGTGAGTGTCATAAATTGTCATATATTGCCTTTACATCATATTCCAGTCTAGTGATAACTTCTGCCAGTAAATATGGCAAACAACTAACCCACCTCAAACACTGCTTAGTATCCAGAGGATTCAACAAGAAAACCAAGATTTCAGTGCACAATTTATTATAAGAAGCAAAAGCAGCTAGCCATACACAGGAAGTGTGAAGAAAATACGGTACACACCATGAAAGCTGCAAGCGACATAACCAAAAAGGCATGGTTTTAGAGTGATGCTGGAGACTTTGTAATAGAACAGTCTGTGTGTTAGACTTAGCATTCTTGGCGTGATCTCCCCTAACTTTTTGCCTCTGTTTCCCAGGTTGTTGATGTGTGCTGGACTCTGTTGTTGCTGTTTTTGCTACTCTGGGCACTTTATCACTGATATCCAGTGATAAAGTGCAAGTGTTCCCATACAAAATGTATATGTGATTGACTTTCCATGATTGGCATGTTTGCTTTACTAGCAAGTCCCTAGTACAGTGCACTAGAGGTGTCCAGGGCCTGCAAACCAAATGCTACTAGTGGGCCTGCAGCACTGATTGTGCCACCCACATACGTAGACCTGTAAATATGTCTCAGACCTTCCACTGCAGTGTCTGTGAGTGCAGTCTTGCACTGCCAATTCAACTTGGCAAGTGTTCCCACTTGCCAGGCCTAAACCTTACCTTTTTAAACATGTAAGGCACCCCTAAGGTAGGCCCTAGTTAGCCCCATGGGCAGGGTGCAGTGTATTCTAAAGGTGGCACAAGTACTCATGTGTTTTACATGTCCTGACAGTGAAATACTGCCAAATTCAGTTTTCACTGTTGCAAGGACTATCTCTCTCATAGGTTAACGTAAGGGCTGCCTTTAAAAGTTATTAAAGAGCAAATTCCCTTTGGGAGCAGATAGAAATCTGAAGTTTAGGGTCTCTGAACTCACAATTTAAAAATACATCTTTTAGTGAATTTGGTTTTTTGATTGTGTTTGAAAATGCCACTTTATGAAAGTAGGCATTTTCTTGCTTAAACAATTCTTTGACTCTGCCTGTTTGTGGATTCCCTGGGTGGGTCAGTTTGACAGTTGGGTTGTTTTGCACCTCTTTCTAGACAGTTACACAAAGGGGTGTGGGGTGTAGCATGCATATCCTGATGAGGCATCTGGGCTAGAGGGGAGGGGATGAGTGGTCACTTACACCTGAATGTGCTGTGCCTGCCCTCACACAATGCAGTCTCCAACCTCCTTGTGTGTGGCTAGGGCCTCGTCTGGACAAGAAAGGATCTTACAGACAATTGAGACTTTACTTTGAAGTAGGCTTACTTCAAAGGAGGCAGAAAAGGGTTTAAGAAGAGAACCCAAAACCCCAGACTTTCAATTACTTCAGGTATTCAAGAGGAACCTCTGCCAAGAAGAAGAGCTGAAGAACTGAGGAGAAGTGCTGCCCTGGCCTGTGGCTGTGCTCTGTGGGGCTATCCTGCAGTTGCTGCTTCTGCCTGTGCTAGGGAACACAGACTGGACATGTTGCATTCCTGCTTGAGAAGTGACTTCAAGTGCTTGGAGTAGAGCTTGCCTCCTGTTTGGAAGCCTCAGGGACAGCAAAGGCTTCACCAACCAGACCTGAGTCTACTTGCTGTGGACTCTAGCTTGCCACAGGGTGCCATTCTAGCTCTTGGATCCTTGAAAGTAAATTCATGAAGAAAAAAACAGTCTAGCGACACTGGACAACACTGTGCAACTTCACAAAGGATGCTGCTGCCTGGAACCGCAACGCCGCTTGCCCTGAGGCCATGGACCTCGCTGAGTGTGAATCCGATGACCCTGTGAGCTGATGACCCTACCCCGGAACGTAGAGCCGCATATACTGCACTATTTTCTTACTTTTAACTGCTAAATTCATAGTTTTAACTATATATTGTGGATTTTTTATGTATTTGGTTTGTTTATTTAGATAAAATATTTACTATTTTTCTAATCCTGAGTTGTGTCATTTTGTAGTGGTTTACTCTATTACTGTGTGTGTTTGTACAAATACTTAACACATTGTCTCTGAGTTAGGCCTGCCTGCTCGAGCCAAGCTACTAAGGGGATGAGCGGGGATTAACTGAATATGATTCTCCTTTACCCTGACTAGGGACTAAGGAAAGGGTCCTTGCTTGGACAGTGGGTAACCAGGCTGCCAGCCAAAGACCCCATTTCTAACATTGGTGATCAGTGGTGAGGATTTGAACTTGACATACAGTGATTAAGTGCACCCTACTGTTTTCAGTGTAGACCATTACGTGACCACGTACAGTTTTTGTTGTCACTCTACTTTGGACTTTCTACCTACTTCCATATTTTTGGTGATCCTTGATTAACTTTTTGAACTTCATTGGGAACTTTTTTTTCTGCCTTTGGCACTTTGCACTTTTGTTGACACTTCATCCTGTTTCAATCTGGAGATGCATCAGTTGGAGCTGCTTTTGACTTAGGGAATCTGGCGAGCTATACAGTGGTTCAGTTGAAGCATTTCTGCAAAACTCTTGCCTGTCCCATTAAGGGCTCCCCCATGAAGGAGGGGCTGCAAAAGGCAATGAGGGCCTGGGTGACAGCCAAGGATGCTGAGGGGCACACAGAGGAGGAAGAGAGGGATGAGGAGGAGAAAGAGCAATCCACACACAATGGTATAGTGGGTGGGCCTGTTATGTCAAGGGAGAGGGTATCCAGGGCAGGTAGCAGTGTCTCATCCAAGGGTCTGACTCCTAAAGAGTTACAGGACAGACAGACAGAGAGGGCTCACCAGTTGGAGTTAGAAACGTTTAGGATGGAAGAAAGGAGGATGGCCATAGAGCAGAAGACGTTACTGCTGGCCCATGAGCTTAGCTTGAGGGAGCTAGATCATGGGAGCCAGTCCAGTAGGGATGGAGGCAGCAACATCACAGTGCAGTCTGAGAGGAGGGTGCACATTCTGAAGAACCTTGTGAAGGATTAAAAAAAGGGAGATGACATACTCTTGTGGTTTAAGGGGTATGGATCTGCTCTCCATATGAATCTGGTCCCTGAAGCTCATTGGGGGGGTGGGTCTGTGGAAGCACTTTGAGGTAGAGGGGAGGGATACTCTGACATCCTGAGGGGATCCTCAGGGGCTCAACTACTCTATCATGAAGGACGCCCTACTCACAAAGTATGGTTTCACCCCTGATCAGTATAAGGACAAGTTTATGTCTAAGAAGAAAAAGGAATCAAAAACATGGTTGGAATGTGTTGTATCTTTTTTTTTTTCAGGTCCCTGGATGGTTGGGTGAAGGGCAGTAAGGTGACAACATAAAAGGGCTTTACAATTGAATTGTTTCGGAGGACTTGTACAGTTTATGTTTTCCGGAGCTGCACCAGCACTTGATTGACAGCAAGCTGACTGACCCCAGAAAGCTTGCGCAGGAAGCGGACCATTGGGAGAGCACCAGGGTACAAAAGTGGTATGGGGAGACCATGCCAAGGGTGGGTAGGGTCCCTCTCAAAAGAAAGTGAGGGTAAGGTTAAACAGGGGAAGTTCTCCAAAGGGCCCCAGCCTAGTTCACAGGATAAAGATTCCCAGCCCTCCATTGAACAGAAACAATGGTTATCCGATGGGAAACCTGTGGAGGGGGTCCCCTCAAATGCTTTGCATGTGACTAGGTGGGTCATGTGAGGGGGGACCCCAAATGCACCAAGAGTACCCTGGCACCCACTGGTGTGCAGTCCCAGAGTTTGGCTAGTGTAGCGCTTGGGGAGGAGTTGGTTCCAGGTGGGTGGGAGCCAGTTGAAATTACCCTTGTCTCGCCAGGGGAAAGTGAGATGGTCCAGAGAACCCTCATGACTGAGAACACTAAGAAGTACAGGCAGTGGGTGACTATTAATGGACAGAGGATGGAGGCTCTGAGAGACACAGGAGCCAGGGTGACTACAGTGAGGAGTCACCTGGTGTCTGAAGAGAAGATATATCCCCATGTAATTCACCAAATAGTTGCAGTGGACAACTCAGGGTGCCTGTGCAGAGTGGAGCAGGTTCCTCGCTGAGTGCGAATCTGACGACCGTGTGAGCTGATGCTGCTACTGGAACCACGCCGCCACCTACCCCAAAGCTGTGGACCTTGTAGAAGTCTGACGACCCTGTAGGCCTCGCATTGCTGCAGCCGCTGATCCCGCCCATGGTCGCTGACACTTGAGTGTCGCAAGTCCATCCATGACGACCTGAGTTGCACCGCTGAAAGCAGCTAATATCAACAACACCTTCAAATCAGCGAGATGGTACACTCCAGAGCTCAGAAACTCCAAACGTGACTGCCACCAACTCAAGAAGCAATGGCTCATGACCAAGGACCCCTCTAACAGAGCTGTCTACAAGGGAGACCTCAACAACTACCACCACCACATCAAGGAATCGAAAAGAGCAGCAATCACTGCTTCCTTCAACACCACAGCCAACCACATAAAAGATCTCTTCAGAATCATCAAGGAATTCTCTAACCCGACAACCATAGAGACCACCATCCACCCATCCGGGGTACTCTGTGACACCCTCCCAGACTATTTCCATAGCAAGATTACCACCATATACAATAATTTTGACCCCCAACCCTCCACCTCCAGCCTAGACAACATCTCTCAAGCAGCCACACGATAACCTCCTGGTCTCCGATTACCATACAGACCACCACAGCCATCATGTCATCCATTCAATCTGGGGCACCCACCAATCACTGCCCCCACCGGCTCTTCCACCACAGAGGAAACAATATTAGCACTGAACTAAGCCACATCCTCAACACCTCCATTTTCACAGCAACCTTCCCAGACAAATGGAAGCACGCAGAGGTCAGACCCCTCCTAAAAAAAAAAAACTCTGTTGAACCCAGTGACCTCAAAAACTACAAACCAATCTCCCTGTCCCTTTCCTGGCCAAAGTACTTGAGAAAGCCATCAACCGATAGCTCACCGACTACCTCTAACGAAACCACCTTGCCAACACCTCACAATCACAATTCTGGGCCAACCATGGCACTGATACTGTGCTGATCGTTGCCATACATGCCATCAGGATCCTCCTCAAACCGGGAGAGTTGGCAGCTCTGATCCTTCTGGACCTCTCTGCAGTGTTCAATACTGTCTCCCGCCACACTCTCCTCAACAAACTCCACAACATAGGCATTCAACAAAACACCCTTAAGTTGGTTGCCTCTTTCCTCTCAGGCTACACACAGGGCATCTGCCTCCCTCCCTTCACTTCTACACCCAAGAACATCACATGCGACCTACCCCAAGGATTCTCCCTCAGTCCAACCCTGTTCAAGATCTACATGACCCCCCTCGCAGACATTGTTAGATCCTAAGGACTCAATATACTCTTCTATGCTGATGACTCTCAACTAATCCTCTCACTCACAGAAGAACTCTACAAAGCCAATTTCAGCAACATCATGAGCAACGTAGCAACATGGTCAGAAAGCAGCTGCCTCAAACTAAACACTGACAAAACGGAACTCCTGATCTTCTTAGTGAACACCTCTATATCGGACCACAGCTGGTGGCCAGCAGAACTCGGACCAATGCCCTCTCCCTCAGACCACGTACATTATCCTTGACTGCCAATTATCCATGAATTGACAAGTAAACTCAGTCACCTCCTCCCTCTTCTACATCCTCAAAATGCTCTTCCAAATCTTCAAATGGGTCCCTATCAACACCAAAAAGACAGTCATGCACACCCTGGTCACCATCCACCTCAACTATGGCAATGCTCTCTATGCTGGAGTGTCCTCCCAGCTACTTAAATGACTACAGACTCTACAGAACATCATAGCCACACTTATGTGCTATAATTATTGCAATGTTTAAGAACGTGTTGTTTCCTATCAATAAGAACGGTCATAATAATCCTATTGCTTTGGGAAATTATACAAACCTGTACGGAGTTTAACTATCCAACAAAAAAAGTTCACGTGTTGCAAGGCACAAGACAAACGTGTACTCGGTAAACTCCCAAAAGGCCACTATTGGAATAATCAACAACTGCATACTTTTAAACACGTTTTAATTTTTGTGAGTTATGATACAGATATCAACCAGAATGGTTTGTGTATTACTTAACTTTCTCTTGTGATTGTTTTTCACATGCAATATCCGTCATTATGCAGAATTTACCTCAGTTTCTTTTGGCTGTTAGATGAACAAAATAAACTGAAAGCTACTGTGTACATCAACTCCTGATTTAAAGTCAAACAACTCAGTACATTTCATCCAGTGTTGGACAGGTACATGTGGTCAAATAAGATATGAATTTCTGTCTATTTGTTAATACGCTTGGATCAAATAGTAAACTGCAAGTACTTTTGCTGAACTGATTTAAGGCCATATCCAGATACATCATCCCGATTAATTAGAACTCTGAATTTTCAAGAGATTGACCCCCTTTATTGCCTATATTTGGTGCTTTGGATTGTACAAGAACAGCATATTCCACAGACAGAGGATGCCATCATAGCTTTGCAAAACTGTCAATCAGTTCAGCTTATTGCTTAATGTGCCTGAAAAGCATGTCCAGCATGTTTGAGGACGAAGTTGTGTTGTTAAGCGCCAAGGAAGATGTCGAAAAAGGATATTGGAAATGGCTGCCGTTTGTTAAATGCATCATATGCTTCTCCAGAGGTGCTTAATAGCACAACTGTTTGTCAGGTAATCCTAGACTCCCAGAATAAACAACAATTTCAAGATAGACAGTGCAGATTGGTTTGATTGTATCTTCAAATATATGAGGAAACATGTGGATTTATCCATATTTGATGCAGCACAATGCAGTAAGACACCTTCATGTGCTACATCAGATGGTGACAGCAGTAATGTGCCACTTTAGCTAATATATGATGCATTCCTGCTCTCTATCTGCACTGCTGCACTGTGTGCTGTCTAGCACCAATGCAGGCTTACTTGAGCCATGTGTACAGGAAGGGGTACCTTCCTGCACAACAATCCTTAGAGGAGTTCTGCTCTTTTGAAGTATGCTGCAGTATGCAGCATACTTACAGAGAGGAAACAAATAGGAAAAATAAAGATATAGCTCCTCATTCCTTCTCTATCAGGAATGCATACAATATTGATGTATTTCCAGGTTTGCTAGTCTTGGAAAATCTGGGAATGCAGCAAAATACATGGGTGGGTGCGTGGGAGCACCCACTCTTCACTCATGTAACGCCTTCCCGGTGCAGGGTAACGCAAGGCAGCAACTTGCACTCCCTTGCGTTACTTGAAATTTACCAGGGCCATGCCAGGTGGATTTATGTGTCTTGGTAAATCGGATTTGAGAATTGTGTTGCCCTTGTGTCACCAACGTGATGCAAGGGCAATGCAATCCTTTGATAAATCTGGCCTATGGTATATAAAGAACTGGATAGGAGCAAGCAGAAGGGGTTTGAAGATGTAGAAATATTTAGACTAAATTAGATGTTTTCCAAATTACATTTCTGTATTAGGGATAGAGGTAGGATACTATTTCTCATTAGCACTATACAGTTCTCAAATGGAACATGATAGGTGCGACGATTGGGTCTCGGGTGTACTCAGGGAAATTCCAAGAAAATCTACATCAGAGGCAAATGGCAATGAATACTACTGGAAACTGCCTGAAACAGTAACTCAACCTTTACTAGTGGTAACTTTAGAATAATACCAGAACCCAAACTCCATGGTGGGATCCTTATTTGATACATTACCTTTTTGTGGCTTATCTGTATAAGTAGCTATGTTATCTGTAAAAACTGAATTCTATGATACTTCAGTCAAACAAATAAACTGCACATTTCTTAAACTCTCATTTTCGTCTTCTCAGACTTAGTATGGGAATCAAATGATTGTCAGTATGCCTAATGTTGCTCAATCTGTCTGTGTCACAATATTACTGTTGTCAAACTTGGCATGTGAATTGAAGTAGAAATCCCCACACAGAGAATATTCGGTCTCAAGCACCTACCTCACAAAGCACATTGGGTCTGTAATAGCAAAATAAATGTTATCATTGTCCATCAACCTGCATAAAAGGGCAGCAATTTTGGGACAATTACAAAACAAAATCAATTCTGGAAGTCTCACTCCGTAATGCGGCTGGCTAGATTTGTGGTAGTTTGTTCAACTGCATCAGGTAGTAGAATGGTGAGGATCAGATTTGAGCTAATATTCAAAATGCTTTTTGCAGTGACACACGTTCAGTGGTTCAAGTTGTACCTAATATGTGTAAATTATGCTTTGCTAACATATACTTGCTGCCTGATTTGAGTTTGGATATCAGTCTGATAGAAGGTTAGCTTTTTTGGGCACTTCTAGAGAAGAAAGCTAAGGATGAAACCTAGTTTCCCTACTGAGGTCCTTTTGTTTTAACACAAATACCAGCACACTATGTAGGAAAGAAGCAATTACAATCTATGACCTGTTAAATGAAGCAATGCATGCTTACTTGCTCCCGCCATGTTTAGCTTGTTCCTTAACAATACCGAAGTTGTATTGATTTTTGTGATTTTGTATAGCACAAACATGGCCTGGGAGAATTAGAATGCTTAACAGTAAGGCAGACAAGTTACATGAGGAACAAAACAATTAATCCATGAGAATCAAAGGGACTTCTAAAATCAAAGTACATCATAACAATAAACAACAGTTTAAAACTATAGGTTAACCAATAGTCAGAGCCAGGGTTGAGTAAAACACAGAGGAAAGAGCTTCAAAGAGAAGTGAAGGGGGCAGGTCAAGTGAGCTCTAGGGCCGAAACAGAAGGGGCGATGATAATGGATGTTAACCCTGGTGGTAAATCCTGCTTACCGCCGCGCAGAAGACCGCCAACATACCGCTGCGGCTGGGGAATTCCGCTACAGGTATTACGACCCACAGCCCGGAATCCGCCACAATAGAGACACCCACACAAGTCCGCCACACCAAAGGTCAGTGATAAACTGGCTATAAAACCTACACCGTCACGCCAACAGGAATACGCCCACACTATTATGACCCACGAATCAACGCAGCGGTCTTTCAACCGCGGTAATCCATTGGCGGTACACACCGCCGTGCTCAAAATACACACACATATACAAAACACAACCACATTGGACAATTCGAAATACACACACCTGATACACATACACACACCACACCCACACACCCAATCCAATATAAAGTACACACCTACATTACCCACAAACCCTTACTACCAGAAATTTGAAATCAGACCAGAGAGAGACACTACCTAAAACAACACCAGCATCCACAGACACACAACACCATCACTTACACAGCATCCATGCACCTCAAACAACACACACCAACACACCCCTTCACACATCACAACAGACACCACCTCACACATCACCCACACCACATCATGGCTCCTCAACGACACCCCAGGTTTTCTGAGGAGGAGCTCAGGGTCATGGTGGAGGAAAGCGTCCAGGTAGAGCCACAGCTATTCGGATCCCAGTGCAGCAGACCTCCATTGCTAGGAAGATGGAGCTATGGCGCAGAATTGTCGATGGGGTAAACGCAGTGGGACAGCATCCAAGAACACGGGATGACATCAGAAAGAGGTGGAACGACCTATGGGGGAAGGTGCGTTCTGTGGTCTCCAGACACCAGATTGCTGTACAGAGGCCTGGCGGTGGACCCCCACCTCCTCCCCCACAACTAACAACATGGGAGGAGCAAGTCTTGGCAATACTGCATCCTGAGGTCCTCGCAGGAGTAGCAGGAGGGTTGGACTCTGGTAAGGCAAATCTGTACTACCTTATCCCCCCACCCCACCTGCATGCCATCACATGCTCCCACCCTTACCCTAACACCCATCACCCCAACAACCCACAGATACCCCACCAACACAACCCACACATCCCTAAACCAAGCCCTGCATGTAACACCAATGCATGGACACCCATCACCCAAGCATGTCCACTACAGAGACTCACTCATGCCCCAAAATCACCAATCACACAAGGACCAAGCCAATAATGCAAGCACTGGAGTAGAGGGTAAACCTCCCACTGCACACAATGGCACACACAGATACAATAATTATGCATTTACACCCCAACAGGACCCCTACCCAACGACACCGGACAGGAGGTGCCAGACATATCCAGTCCCCCCACAGAAGAGGCCCACAGTGATGACACCAGCTCTGCACGCCTGGATCAAGATGACCAGCCCGGCTCATCTGGGACCTCGGGACAGTCGGTTCCCCTGACACTGTCACAAACCACCACAGAGCCTCCCCTCTCAGGCAACACCAGCACAACACCCACCCAGCGGGCCCATCCCTCTGTCCCCAGGACACGTCAATCAGCAGTGTGTCCACAACTACAGGGAACCCAGGCAAACCCACCAACCCAAGAAAATCGGGGACCTTGGGGCAGTGGCAGTGGGCACACGGTTCAGGGGACAGAGGCACAGGATAACAGGGAAACTGGGAGGACTGCTGTGCGACGGGGGAGGACAGGCCCAGGGAACCCACTCTCCACGAGGCACTTTCCAACATCAAGGGAGCTTACCATCATTCCCAGAAGACAATGGTAACGGTACTGGCCAGGTTTCAGGAGACCCAGCGGCTGCAGGAGAAACACTACTTTGGGATCAGGGAGGACTTGAAGTCCATTAACACCACCCTGGTCACCATTGCAGGGGTGCTGGCAGACCTTGTCAACACCAGGAGGGACACAGTGGCACAACAAGGCGCCCCTGACACTAGCCTGGACGATGAACAGCCCTCCACCTCCGCTGGCGCAAGTGGACAGGAGGCAATACCACAGGAACAATAGGACTCCAGCATCCCACCCCATGCAGATGGAGAACCACCCCACAAACGGTCCCTGAGATCCAGGAACGAGACAGAGAACATTGCCAAGACCCCTGCCAGGAAATGAGACCACCCTGAATGTCACCCTTCTGTCCCACTATGTCACCCTGTCCATCCTTAAACTGCCATTGCTCCACTTCCTATGCCCCTTTGGACAATGCACCTGTGACACAAATAGACTGGACTCTGCCATGGACATTCCTCCACCATCCCCACAGCCCATTTTACAACCCCTTCCACTTATTAGCACAGGAATAAACACACAGTCAGTCTCTGCTTTCACAAATGTGTAATTGCAATAACTATGAAATATAGCAATGTCAATTTACTTGCTCACATACCAATGTAACACAGCTGTAGGCCAGCAGTAAACATAGAAGAGGGCACAAAGTGGGACCCAGATCTGTGAAATGGAAAGTCAAAGTGACAAGTCCATACACTAAATGAAAATGACACACTTATGCTAGTTCCAAAAATAGAATGAGATGTGGGAAGCAGTGACATCTTCTTACCTGTGTCTCACTGGAAGTATTGCATGATGATAATGTTTCGGTTGTAGATATCCTCTTCTTCTGCCTCCTCTTCTTCACTGTCCACAGGTTCCACAGCTGCCTCAAGACCACCATCTGGCCAATCCTCCTGCAGAAAAGGCACCTGGCGTCGCAGAGCCAGGTTGTGCAGCATACAGCAGGCCACGATTATCTGGCACACCTTCTTCGGTGAGTAGTATAGGGAGCCACCTGTCAGATGGAGGCACCGGAATCTGGCCTTCAGGAGGCCAAAGGTGCGTTCGATCACCCTCCTAGTTCGCCCATGTGCCTCATTGTAGCGTTCCTCTGCCCTTGTCCTGGGATTCCTCACTGGGGTCAGTAGCCATGACAGGTTGGGGTAACCAGAGTCACCTGCAAATGTCGAGGGACAACTGTTAGACACACACTAACCCTTAGGGACAGACCCATATTCAGACAGCAAATGAAACTGTGTGGGGACTTTAGGCTCACCTATTAGCCACACACGGTGCCTCTGGAGTTGGCCCATCACATAAGGGATGCTGCTATTCCTCAAAACGTAAGCGTCATGGACTGAGCCAGGATACTTGGTATTCACATGGGAGATGTACTGGTCTGCCAAACACACCATCTGCACATTCATAGAATGGTAGCTCTTCCGGTTTCTGTACACCTGTTCATTCCTGCGGGGGGTACAAATGCCACATGTGTACCATCAATGGCACCAATGATGTTGATGATATGTTCCAGGGCATAAAAGTAACCTTTCACTGTGGGCAAATCCTCCACCTGAGGGAAAACGATGTAGCTGTGCATGTGTTTCAGCTGGTCAGACAACACTCTGGACAACACGTTAGAGAACATTGGCTGGGACATCCCTGATGCCATGGCCACTGTTGTTTGAAAAGACCCACTGGCCAGGATATGGAGTACAGACAGGACCTGCACTAGAGGGGGGATTCCTGTGGGATGGCGGATAGCTCACATCAGGTCCTGCTCCAACTGAGCACACAGTTCCTGGATTGTTGCACGATCAAATATGTATGTGACTAGGATGTGACTCTCTTCCATTGTCGACAGGTCCACCAGGGGTCTGTACACCGGAGGATGCCGCCATCTCATCACCTGCCCCAGCAGACGTGCCCTATGGAGGAGAACAGCGAGCAGAGAGTCATCCAACACTGAGGTATCACAATGTGTTATTTGCAAAAACGTTATTAATCCGCAATGTGCCGGTATCTGTCTATATTCCTGGCCTAGATAGCTGTGACGCAGTTAACATCCATCCCATGTGGCCTCCTGAAATAGCGGCTGCCTGACCTGTAAGGTGGGACAAGGGGATATGAGGTAACTGCGCTGGCGTTCTACACCGTCACAGTGGGCGGTCGAAGACTGCGGCGCAATGCTGCATTGGTTAACATTGGGCCCTATGGGTCATGGGTCCCCGGAGCCAATGACGATGTACGCCGGTGGTGACGGTACGCACCACCGTGGATGTGACCGCCATTTTCTGTCTGTTCACTCACCTGATACCTGACCTTCAACGGGAGAGGACCTACACTGCAAGTGCTGCTGTGACCTGTGTCTGGAAGCGACGATGGCTCATGTGTCTGGGGAAAGGGCCCCTGCCTTCACTTCTGAGGAGTTAGAGAAACTAGTGCATGGTGTCCTCCCCAGTACACGCAGCTGTACGGCACTCCAAACAAACAGGTGAGTACACTTTGAGCATGCTGCATGGGCAATGGCTGTTTTGAGTGGTGCGGATGGAAGATACATGGGGGTGCTGACGCCTGCATGTGCAGATGGGGAGTGTATGTGCGTCAGGGCAAGGGTGGGAACTGGGGGGCAATGAGTATGATGGTCCGGACGGGTTAGTCATTTCCTTTCTCCCTGTACCGTTTCCTCTAGGTCAGCGCCCACCAGAAGAAGGGTGTTTGGTGTGCCATCGTCAAGTACGTCTGGACCCTCGGGGTCTACCACAGACGGAGCACCCACTGCCGGAAAAGATGGGAGGACCTGCGCCGCTGGAGCAAGAAGACGGCGGAGGCCCAGCTGGGGATGGCCTCCTAGCGCGGGAGGGGTGCCCGTCGCAGCATGACCCCCCTGATGTTCCGGATCCTGGCGGTGGCCTATCTGGAGTTGGATGGGCGCTTGAGGGCATTACAGCAGCCACAAGGGGGTAAGTACACTCTCATTCAGCTGACTCTGCGCGCATTACGAGGTGTCTGGGTGGGGAAGGTAGTCAGTGGGTTCCACTAGGCCAGGGCGAACTTGGTAGGCAAGGTCCCTTGTGAGGTAGGCTATGTGGCACCCCAACCCCACCAGTGGTAATAGCCATCTACACCTAGTCAGACTCCTGTGACTTCCAGGTGTGCAGCAATTGGTCTTAGACCTCGTACCCCATAGTCAGCTGAAATTTCTAGGAACTGTCAGTGCATGGCGTAGTGCAGAGGGCTGCTCCCTGTGTGTTGGGTCTGACAACAGTAGTGGTGTTGCATGCACTGAACATGTCTTTCTTCTGTCTTCCCCCCCCTTTTTGTGGTCTCCCTGTTCTTGTGTGCAATGGCATCATCAGGCGGAGGAGCATTTGCACTGGAGCAGGAGGGAGCTGCAATCCACTTGGCCCTGGAGGGCGAAACAACGGAGTCTGAAGCCACCAGTGGGATGGAGGGCGAGGGGAGTTCCACGGCGGGGACAGGAGCAGACAGCAGGGACAGTGACTCCACCTCTGATGGGAGTTCCTTTGCGGTGGCGGGCACCTCTGTGCCCACCGCATCATCAGGTACAGCCGTCACCCCCCTACCAGCACCGCCCTCCCAGCAGCCCCTCAGCGTGTGTCCCTTGCCTGCTCACCCAGGAGGGTGGGCATCTCCTTCGCCCCAGGCACCTCAGGCCCTGCCCCAGTCAGCCCTGCTGCCCTCAGTGAGGAGGCTATTGACCTCCTGAGATCCCTCACTGTTGGGCAATCTAACATTGTGAATGCCATCCAGGGTGTAGAGAGGCATTTGCAACAAACAAATGCATACCTTGAGGGTATTCATTCTAGGCAGGCAGCCCAACAGAGAGCATTTCAGGCTCTGGCCTCAGCACTGATGGCAGCCATTGTCCCTGTGTCCAGCCTCCCACCTCCAACTTCCTCCACCCAGACCCAATCCACTGTACCTCAGCCTATCCCAAACACACCATCAGACTAGCATGCACACTCATCAACACACAAGAGTGGACATGGCAAACATAAGCACCACACATCCCACAGGCACTCGCACAAGCACCATCCCCATGCACACACAGCAACATCCACTGCCTCCACTGTGTCCCCCTCCTCCACGTCCTCCTCCTTCCTCCCTAACTCATCTCCACTCACACCTGCATGCACTACATCCTCAGCCATTGCCTCCATCACCATTACGCCAATCACCACACACCGCTCACGTGCACTCACCACCCCCACTACCATTCACACATCCCCAGTTTCCTCTCCTAGTGTGTCAGTGAGCCCTCCTCCCAAAGTACGTAAACCCAGGCACACACCCACCCAACAGCCATCCACCTCACAACAGCCTCCGGCCCATGCACCTTCACCCAAATTCAGCAGACGTACACCTCCTACAACCACTACCTCTACCTCCACTCCCAAACCCCCTCCATCTTCCCGTCCCAGTGTGTCTAAAAAACCTTTCCTGGCAAACCTTGACCTCTTCCGTTCACCTCCCCACCGTCCTTCCCCTCGGGCCAGGCTTTCCAGGTCCTAGCCCAGCACCTCAGCCACCAAATCCCCAGGCACAGTGGTGCCAGCAACTGTGGGGTCATGGAGTGCGCCACCCACAAGGGCTGCCAATGTGCCACTTAATGAGGGCAAGGATATTATGCCACCTGCCAAGCTGAAAAAGGGGCCCACATCCTAGAGGGAGAAGCCGAAAGTACCAGCCACCAAGGGCTCAGCAAAAACCAAAGGGGATAGTGGCAAGACAACTGCGGCACCATCAAAGCTGGGGAAGGGCCAAAAGCTGAAGAGCAGGTCAGGAGAGGGCATGGTAGCACCGACTGAGGGACCAGTGTCACACTTTCTGTCCACGACAACGCCAACCTGTATGGCTGCGAACACCGCTAGCTGCCCCGCCACCACAACTGCCACCTTCACCGCCACCTGCACCGCCCCCGGCACGTCTACAGCCTCTGCGACAGTGCCCAGCCTCTTCCCCAGTGGGCGTCCGTCCGAGGCTGCAGGAGACATCCTGCTGTGTCCCTCAGAAGGTGCTGACCCATGCACCACCGCCAGCAGCACCGCAACAGACACCGCCGCAAGCACCACCGCGACAGACACCATCGCAAGCACCACCACCTGCACCGCTCCGACACGTCTACAGCCTCAGCGACAGTCCCCAGCCTCTTCCCCAGTGGGTGGCCGTCCGAGGCTGCAGGAGATGTCCTGCTGTGTCCCTCAGCAGGTGCTGACCCATGCACCGCCACAGCAGACACCGCTGCAAGCACCGCCACTGGCCCCACGGCGTCCTCAGACACAGGCACCACTGCTGACAGGGCTACCATCCCCAGTGGTCAGTCGTCTGAGGCTGGAGGAGAGTTCATGGACCCTGGGCAGCTTCCATGAGGCATTTCTTCCATCAGTGTTTGCACCTGCAGGTGGAAGGCGCAGCCGCAGCAGTGTGGGGTATGTCGCTGCCTCCATGGCGTATCATGCTACCTGAACCTCACAAATCTCGTGGCACGCACACTCAGGTGAGGGAATTTTACCGGCCACACTGCACGTAGAGCACTCTGGGCAAAAAAAAAAACTCCAGAACCAGTAGAGAGATACATCCACTACCTCTGTCCTTGGCAGGATGAAGCACTCTGGGCACAAAGCCCCCTCCAGAACCAGTGGAGTATCACATCCACTACCTCAGTCCTTGGCAGGATGAAGCACTCTGGGCACCAGGCCCCCTCCAGAACCAATGGAGTATCACATCCACTACCTCAGTCCTTGTCAGGATGAAGCACTCTGGGCACAAAGCCCCCTCCAGAACCAGTGGAGAGATACATCCACTACCTCAGTTCTTGGCAGGATGAAGCACTCTGGGCACAAAGCACCCTCCAGACCCAGTAGAGAGATACATCCACTACCTCTATCCTTGGCAGGATGAAGCACTGTGGGCACAAAGCCCCCTCCAGAACCAGTGGAGTATCACATCCACTACCTCAGTCCTTGGCAGGATGAAGCACTCTGGGCACCAGGCACCCTCCAGAACCAGTGGAGTTTCATGTCCACTACCTCATTCCTTGGCAGGATGAAGTACTCTGGGCACAAAGCCTCCTCCAGAACCAGTGGAGACTGTTATCCACTTGAAAGACTGTGGCTTTGCACTCCCCAGGATAAAGCAGTGGGCAAACCACCCACTTGAGAGACTTGAGAGACTGTGGCTTTGCACTCCCCAGGATAAAGCAGTGGGCAAACCACCCACTTGAGAGACTTGAGAGACTGTAGCTTTGCACTCCCCAGGACAAAGCAGTGTGAAAACCACCCACTTGAGAGACTTGAGAGACTGTGGCTTTGCACTCCCCAGGATAAAGCAGTGGGCAAACCACCCACTTGAGAGACTGTGGCCTTGCACTCCCCAGGACAAAGCAGTGTGAAAACCACCCACTGTAGAGACTTGTGAGACTGTGGCTTTGCACTCCCCAGGATACATCAATGGGCATGGACCCCCCTCGTGCAGCAGTGACTTCATGCGTTCATCAGGCTGAGGCGCCCCCCTCCCCCTGAGGTGCCTATATATTTTCAATCTGATGCCCCAGCAGTGTTCTCTCTGTTTCCAGTCAGGTATCATGTGTGGACCTCGCCCATGCATTTTGGGCCCAGTGGTCCACGGACAATGATTAGTACACTATCCGGACTTGTGTAGTTGGTGTACAAATTTGTATATACTGCATTTTGACTTTTGACTAATGGATTTTTAATGATTACAATGGTTACAATCATTTCCTTTTGTCCTTGCGTTCTTCCAGGGGGTGGGGGGTGTATATGTAATGTTGCTGCATGTATTTGTGTGTATGTTGTATGTGAGGGTAATGGTGGGGGTGTTGCGCGTTGCATGTTGCATGTGTGTTTTACTCTCTTTCCTCCCCCCTCCTCTGTGTTGTAGGTGCAGTACTCACCGTGGTCGCCGCCACCGCCGTTCGTACTCCTGGTAGAAGAGGAGGTAAACTAACATGGGTAACACATGAAGTTCGGGCTCCATGGCATCCTGGTTCCTCGTTGGGTGTCGAGAGATGAGTGTTTTCCCTTCTGTGTACTGTTTCTGCCGTGCTTTTGATAGCGTTGGTTCTGCCCTGGAAAAGGTGGCGGATAGGCCTCTTGTAATACAGTGGGCGGTACTTTATCTCCCGTCTGTCTGTTGGCGGTGTCCGCTGCGCTGTTTGTTTCTACCGACGTGGCGGTTGGAGTGTTAAAGTGGCTGTCTATGTTGGCGGTTTCTGCCACGGTCGTAATCCCATTTTTTTTCCGCCAGCCTGTTGGCTGTATTACCACCTCTTAAACACTGACCTCCAGGGTTGTAATGAGGGTGTATATGATCACCATAACCCAGTGTTGGTCATACATGAATAAAGCACTACTAAGCGAACTACCTTTTTAAGACAACGTGTTTCTTATAATGCCGTGAATATTCTATGCAATATTAATAGAAATGGTTGACAACAATAGTGAAGGGACTACGTAGGGGTTGCCATGGGTTGCAGCAGCGACCCCTGGCTTGCCTCACGCGACCCTTGGCGCTGCCCTTGCATCTCCTGGCCTCAGAGATGGTATGGCCAGTGTGAGAAACAGAAGTTAAACAAGGCTCTAATGTGCTTTGATTACTTTGCATGTGGAAAAGAAAGCATGGAGGCTTTTACCAACAACAAAGCAAAGTATCACATTTATTGTTGCAGGTGGGGAAGACTCCAGTAAAAGGCATCTCTCTCCCTCCTGCTGTTTCTGAGCATTTGAGAAGAGCAAGAAATACAGGTTAGAATGGTTGGACTTGAGGGAAAATGATGGAAAAATAACAAAAGGAAGAGCAAGTAGACGGCATTACAGAGAGACAGGGGAGAAATAGAGAACAAAGGCAGGTGTGTGTGTGTGTGTGTGTAAGAGAGAGAGAGAAAGAGAGAGAGGGATTAAAGATACATCAGAGATGAGGTAAGAGAGATATAAGCAGATGTGAAAGAATGTGAGACAGTTGAGTGTGATAGCTAATAGACATAAGTATCAGGATGTGATATAGATAGAGACAGATGAGAAAGCCATAGCTAAGGGAAACAGAGAGAGAGAGAGGCAGGTGTAAGAAAATTGATAAAAAGACAGAGGGGTGGTGAACAACGGAGGCAGAGGGAGATAGGTAAAACTTATTGGAAAGATACATCTCAAAGGAAGACAGCTAAGAAAGAGGCAACTGAGAAGAGGAGAGAGAGGTATGAGAAAAGAGAGCCTAGTGGGAACGAGTCGGTTCAGAGAGGAGGGGGAATTGGTGGAGGAAACAAGTGAGAGAGATGATAAAGAAAAGGAGAGAAGAACCAGAGAAGGGGAAACATATAGGAGGGAGAAGCATGATAAAGAGACAGGATAAAAAGACAGGTGAGAATGGTCGGTAGGTGGTTAGGTAAGAAAAAGATAGCTAAAAGAAGGGAGTCATTTGTGAGAGTGGTGATAAAGGGACAGAGCTGACTATGAAATAGGTTATACAGATGACGAGGGACACATATACAAATGGTGATAAGAAGACAGAGATGTTTGAAAAAGAGAGCTGAGGGAGAGATGGGGAGGGGAGAATTGAAGGTGACATTGAGACATAGCTTGATGAGCAGGATACAGACAAGGGAGTAAGAGAGGTGGGAGACAGGTGAGAGAGAGGGGAAAAGAGACATAGACAAGTGCGAAGGTCGGGTGAGAGAGGGAGAGATGTGTGAGATCATTTAGGAAGACCAGTGACAAAGACACCGTTGAGATCGAGGAGGGGTGAGAAAGAAACCGCAATAGGAAAGACGGATGAGATAGTAAAAAACAGACAGTTGAGGGAAGTATGACAGCAGGTCAAAAGTCATATGACATCACTTCTAGGGATGTCATGTGATGCCACTTCCGCTACCCCTGGCATTTTGGTGACTTGACGTCCAAGCATGTGCCTATGCACATTATTACGGTCTGCCAATGTGCTTGCCAGGTTTAGGACAAGATCTGGTATTACTGCAAACAAAAACGAAGGCAGTAGCAAGCTGCAGGGGTGAGTCCTGGAGTTATGCTAATGTTAATCCCTTGGTAATGGCTGAGATCTTATTTCTGATAATTATATTTTCCCTAAGCTAGAGTTGCCACATGGCTGTATTTTTACGTGCATAACCAATATTTTACTGTTCAGTCAGTGAAAAAATCAGAACAATGAATTGTTCTCCTTATCAATACACGATCAAAACAGCAAATACAAGAAGACAATGTTTAAAAAAGTGAATTACATAAATAATCTCTGATTGAAAATTAGTGTACAAAAAAGCCGAAGTAGACCCAGAAACCATATAAATAAAATCAATTTTAAATCATTTACTATTTACCTATCACAATGGCTAGTATGTTTCTCGTAGGAAAGGTGGCAGCCCTGACCAGATATCACAAATGTACCACAAATGTACCAGCTAAGGAAATGATCACAAGTTTGGCAGTCAACTGGTGTAGTAATGCTAAGCTAGGATTTGTGAAAATATCAGGGTTCACTTTTTACCAAATGCCACATCTCAGAATGTGGAGAAAGTGGACTATTATTTGAACTGCCTGGTAGCCATTTTTAGCAATAATGGCACTATTCCTTCCTTGGTCCTGTTAGGTTTGATTAAATTAAACCTGAGCTCAACCCTTGTTTGCTGTAACACAGAATAGGCAGGCTTAACTTAAAAGAAATGTGTAAAGTATATCAGCACCAGAATAGTTAAAAAGTGAAAAACACAACATAATAAAAATCCCATTCCAGTTGAAAACATAGAGTACATTTTAATTTAAAGAGCATACAGACATCAAAACAACAAAAAACCTGATGTAGAGAACTGTAGATAGGATTGTTCAAATATTTCAGTAATTCTGTCACCACAAAGTGCAAAGCACAAACCGCATACCATGAGTATCTGGTTATGCTAGACTGGTTCAAAGTCAAAAGTTAATGCTGATGGTGGTGGGATAAAGGGACCAGGTTCATCGCAGATTAAATTTTACCTCCTGACTTAGGGACTGATTTAAATGTTGGCAGATGGGTTACTCAATCACAACAGTGACAGATTGCCCGCCTGCCAAAATCTGAATCCCATTATGCCCTATGGGATTTAGATTTAAGCAGATGGTCTGTCTATCACCGTTGTGATGTAGTAACCCGTCCACCTAAATCTAAATCAGGCCCTTAGTCTTTTTTTCCAGAGATAATCCTCATCAACAAGGGCATCAGTGGGTTGGAGAGCCAGCTGGATCTAAAAAAGGGACTCATAGATGGTAGCCAGATGCATTGCAAGACCGCGGTGAGAGCCTTGGCATTGGTAGCAATTTTGAGGTTGTCAAAGACAGGAAAACTCCCAGGGGGTGAAGCCTGAAGACCAGTCCCGTAAGATGTCAGTGGTGATGGTGTGCTGCTCCACATTTGTCCTAGTGAAGTCTTCTATGTTACGACTTAGAAATGTTTCTGGAAGTCAAGATCCTTTCAGCTGGGTGAGCCAGCAAGTTGAGTCTGACTTTCACTTTGGTTCATTAGTGATCCAGTGGTAGGCTCTGGTTCTTTTTGCCATAAGTTTGGAAATAGTTGCTAATGTCCACTTTTGCAGTGTTTGAGAGGGAATACATACACTCTAACACCAGCCAAGGCAAAGGGTCTTCTATGTTACGACTTAGAAATGTTTCTGGAAGTCAAGATCCTTTCAGCTGGGTGAGCCAGCAAGTTGAGTCTGACTTTCACTTTGGTTCATTAGTGATCCAGTGGTAGGCTCTGGTTCTTTTTGCCATAAGTTTGGAAATAGTTTCTAATGTCCATTTTTGCAGTGTTTGAGTGGGAATACATACACTCTAACACCAGCCAAGGCAAAGGGTCCAGGACCTTTTGGGTACCACTTATGGGTTAGGACTTAATCACACAGAAGCCACCTGCAGGATCCAGGGCAATTCCAGTTAGAACTGGTCAGCTGGGGAAGCAGAGTCTTGGGCTTCTTGCAGTTTTTGTGTTCCTGGAGCTTAAGAGGTGGCTTGCCAACTAGCCGTTGGAATACACTGGGTGCAAGTGGGAACAGGTCCACCCCTTGGGATTTTTTCCTACAGGTTCAACAGCAGCTGCAGTTCTTCTTCTGTATTTCACAGATGTGTTCTGAAGACAGTAATAAGGGTGCCACTTTTATGACCAGTGTCAGTCTGTGGCAGGAGGGGAGACTCCTGGCCACTCCTCAATCAATAGGGTAAAAGTTCCCAGGGATACCCATACCCACATTTGTATAATTTCTTATGTGTTTTATTGTAAATGATCCCACAGTGGCCCTCTTTATCTGAGCCTGAAATAGTAGAACCTTTCTACCTTTGTGCAGAGGTCTGGTCACACCTCTGAGAGTTGTTAAAGGGAAATTAGAATTTCCCCCTGAAAACCAGTTGCATAACTGGTTTCCCCTTACTGGGATTGGTACTACTCTGACTACTTGGACAATTGCAATGGAAGGCCTAGGTGTGAGCTCTTTCTGCCTGTGGAAGGGAATGTCCCTTTGAAGCTTGTATGTTTGGTACTTATGTAAGTAAATTTCATTAGCATAGTTAAGTAAAACCAACATCAGTTTTATAACTCATCACATTGTCGTGCTAATAAATGCTTGCATGCTCTCCAGTTAGTGATTAAAATGTACATTTACAAAAAAGCAGTAAAAACAGTCCCCAATAGTGCAAATTATTGTGCCTATTGATTGAGCACTATCCCGGTGAATTGACCCCGTCTGGTAGTCGTAACGCTTAAAACCTTTCTTAAGAATAGACCAAGAGTGGGGTCTTAAAGCCAAGACCTTGCTTGTAACCATGGATGTATAGTGACAGCACAGCCTAATTAGCTAAGTGCCAACAATATCAGAATGGCTAGGAGCGTAATTTCCTGGTTTCTCAATCTAAAATACTTGAATACACCACTAAGTAGACATTATTCCTACTACTAGACTTTGATATTTCACCACCTGCCCAGTTTCCTCTGATATACCAAATGGCTACTCATCAGCATTGACCCGTAGGCATTTGTAACAGCATCACCCCGATCCATCCTAGCTTTGCGCTACCTTCTCAGTAATGTTCAGTAATTTTTTTAAAGTCTTCACCATAAATTTAGTCCCCCAGCAGGCGAAAGGAATTTAGGAGCCACTTAACCAACTAATGATGGCTGGCCTACATGAGCGTATGCCCAGGGCCATAAGAATGTATTTCATGTATGTTTTCCTTTGTGAAGCCAATGCCGGGCATGCACAAAAAACATGAACAAGTGACTCTTGTTTATACCCACAGAGGCGACAAGATTGATTTGCATCATTGAATCATATTTCCAGCTGTTCTCAAACTGAAATTTTCCATTATATGGTGGCATAATGAAACCCAGTTGTTTTCTATTGGGGAACCAGACTTACCACTGTGAAAAATGACTTTGGAGATTCTTGATTGACAGAACATGTAAATCTTAAGTACACATATCCTACTGTTTAAATACCATGCACTCTGCCCTATGGACACTTAGGGCCTACCTTAGGGGTGAACTATAATTAACAAGGCAAGTTTAAGCCATGTGTTAGGCTTTTTGGCAAAACACATTTTGTGCATTTGTTATTTCAGTAAAAGAACGTGTGCAAACACAAAATGCATTGGGTGTGTGCACTTTGTGTTTTATATGTGCTAACACTTCCGGACTACTGTTTTCACCAAGGAATATGCCTTGAGTATGATAAGCATATGATTGAGCACATTGATCATTCATTGAGAGATGCACTGGAATCTGCACTTGGTGCACCTCAAAATCACCTACCACAGTTCTAAATAAGCAGAGAGGTATGGTGGAGGTAAAGAACTATGCAGTAAGGTCTACACGGTGAAGTACAGATGGCTTAGAGGTGGAAATGTAAAGCAAAGTCTTCAGTTATATAGCCAATTAAGACCTGTGCCCCCATTGGCTATGCAGGTCCAAGGGGTGGCCTGCCTACTTCTGGAAGAAGTATGTTTGTGTGGTTGTGGACATGATATCCCACCTTAATATACTGGCATAGCCATACCATGCATAAAACTTATAACATCAGTGCAGGAGAACACAAGAAACAGATTTACTACATTTTGCAGAGCCTGTGTATGCAGTTGTAAACTGCCATGTTGACCTGGCAAGTGAAATCTCTTGCCAGGCCTAAATCTTCCCTTTTCATGCATACATGTCGCCCCTAAGGTATGCCCTACATGACCCACAGGGCAGGGTGCAATGTACTTAAAAGGCAGGATATGTACTTTCAAGTTTTACATACTCTGGTAGTAAAAAACTCCCAAATTCGTTTTTCACTACTGCAAAGCCTATCTCTCCCATAGGATAACATTGGGATTACCTTATTACATTTTATAAGTGTAATTCCCAATCTGGAAGATATAGGTTTCTCAAGTTTGGTGTCTGAACTCACAAATTAAATTCACAACTTGTGGTGAAGTCAGATTTTGAATTGAAGTTCTGATAACTCCACTTTTAGAAAGTTTTTTTTTTTTTTACTTTAGCTATTTGGTACATACTGCTTGTCTGAAATTCACGTCTAGGGTGTGGTGATAGCTGGGCTTGTGTACAATCTCTCATCAGTCACACACAAAGGGATCTTAGGTGTGGCTGATAGGCCATCAACATCCTGATGAGCCATCCTGGGCAAGATGGGTGGGAAGGGCTAACATTTACACCGGAAATGGCAGTGTCCTGTCACACACAAATAGCTGCATACTCCCCCAGGTTATTGAGTCTGGAGCCAGGGCAGGAGTTGAGGGCCTTTGTGCACTCAAAAGACACTACTTTGAAGTCTCTCCCACCACAAAAGCAAAATTATGTGTAAGTACTGGACCTCTGACACCACCAACTGACTATACGTCTGGACATTTGGATACTCTACCAGGAAGAAGGACTGCTGTACTGCTACAAGGACTGCCACTCTGCTCTGTTAATACTCTGCTGGACTGCTGCTTTGCTGAGCTGACTTGCTGCCTGCTGCCCTCCTGCCTGAGGGTGAGATGGACTAGAACTGCATCTCTCCATCCCAGAACCAAAGTGACTCCAAGGGCTTGTTGGCTTGCCTCCTATTTTCTGAAGTCTCAGGGACACAAAATACTTCCAACTCTCCTGCTACAGCTCTTGGACACATCTTCAACCAGCTCTTGACCCACAGGAGGTGCCCCTCAAGCCCAGGGGCAATAAAAGTGGTTTTGTGTCTCTTGAAATCCAGCTTTTAGGCTCTTTGTAACTAGTAATGGGCCCACTTGCACTGGAATCACACCGCGTACATGAAGAATCAGTGCAAGATGCTGCAAGGTCATCTCTTCGGACAGCAAGTATCACCTCTTGCAACCGTGAGGCTCCAGCCCCCTGACAGCGGTGTCCGGCCCACACTTCATGCCCACTGACCACTGCGAGTGATGCTCTACATGCTCCCGGCGAAGGTCTCCCCCATGAGTGAGACTCTTGGCTTAATTCTGAGAATGCACAACTCCAGCTGGACTTACCTGGGTCTGTATCCAACCCATGGGTATTTGTGGTCAGCCTAAACTTTTGATTTTACCCCAGTCTAGCGTGACCAGATATCCCTGATTGGCACGTAATGCTTTTGAGCACTATATTGAAGTTTCATTTCTAAACAATCATATCTCGACTTCTAGTTATTGAATTTTTGTTTTTTTGGTCTTGGTTTGTTAAGCCTGAGTGTGCCAAGCTACTCGAGGATGAGCACAGGTTGTTTTATGGTGTGTATCTCACTTACCCTGACTAGGATTGTGGTTCCTGCTTGGGCAGGGTGCATACCTCTGACACTCAGAAACCCAATTTCTAACAGTGACCATCTCACATGTTTTTTCCTTCATGCAAAAATAAGACATATTGACCTTTTGACTGCAAAGAAACACATTACTCAATTAGGAAACACTTTTTTCATGAAAAACACGAGGGTAATATCCCCTAGTGTATACTGCTTGATTAAACTGACATTAGTCTTTCCGTTCTCTTGACTGGAACCCTAACTAGCGGCAGCGTTGAGAATGTATTTAACAGTGTAGAAATATTGTATCGTAATGCATTTGCCGGTATGCAAGGAGTCATATAAGTTTGTAAAGTAACATAAACGAGAAACAGGGGGCATGAATATTCATCAAGTCGTAGTTTTTGTCGAAGAAATATTAGCCCTCATAATTCTTTCAGAAGGCTGTGCCTTAACTTGTTATGAAACAATATACAGTACCCAAGTATTTTAAAACAGGTAGTCTGGTAAGAAATATGCAGTGGTTTTCAAAGTAACCAGACAGTTTTCTCTTCTAATCAATCATTTTTAATGACCTAAAAAACAAGACATAGATTGAGTTTATTTTTGTAGAGAACAAATCTCTAGAGTAGATGAGGAAGATAACAGAGGACAAAAGAAATGTAGGACGATGTTTCTCTTTATGACTGTGCCAAATCCACTGCAAGAGAACATTAAACTCTGGAAACTGTTCTTTAGATAAAGGAAAATAAAGCAATATAAACTGGAAGAAACACGGCAACAAAATTGGGCTTTCAACTTGAGTTGAAGTCTGTCCTGTTCTAAATACACAATTAAAACACTTTCACTGCCTCCAAACTTTCAAGCGATTTATGCAACTCTATGATGAATGACATAAAGTTAATTTATATAAGAAAAAGATGCAAAAATGATATTGTTTTTCATGCGATAAAAACATTGGACATATAATATATAACATCATTTATAAATGTGATCTTAACCATGCTGTCATCAGTCTTCTAAAGTATTTTTGGAAAGAAATTCCTAGATGTGGCCCGGTTTTAAGCAATAAATATAATTAGGGTTCCAGGTCTTATGATATTTCTTTTTTTTACACTTCAGCCTGTATTTATCCATATTTATTTTATGCTAATCTTATCTGTAATAATCCATTTTAATTTCGGGTTTTGTGAAAACATTAAGCAGGAACAAGTATATTTCTACAATTATTTAACCGAAAAAAATCTGCACTTATGCCTGACAGGTTTCAATGATTTAAACACACTTAGATGATAAAATATGCACTTAGAAGAAAACATTTAGATTTTAGCATTAGGGTTGTGCATATTTACTGCTGGTTGACACTCTTTACAAAAATTCCTTTATTTTTTAACCCCCTTACCTGTCCATTCGCACAGGTATTGGCCTGGCAGTCATGACTGACTTCATTTCGAAACACTCAAAAACAACCCAATTTCCATTTTAATCCACATTTAATAATAAATACATATGGAAAAACAAATGGTTTTCTGTCTGTATTTATATGTAGAAATCAGTAAAAATGGAAAATAGGGAGCCTTAAATATAATATCAGGATCCCTTCCCTGCCTGTTTTTTTCTGTACAATAGTCCCAGTATGCCCACTCATGTACAAAATATGTATCAATTGTATTTGGGTATTGTCAAAATGTGTACTTTGCATTTCATTTTATCTCAGAGGTATTGCATGTATTTTTATATTCCATGTTAGTTTATTTTAAAAAACAGCCCTCAACTAGATGGGGGTGTACTAAACTGATTGTGTATTGGTCAGGAATCAAGCAATTGAGACCAATATGTTTTATCTCGTAATGAGTTAAGGTTTGCAGCATAACTCACCAGGAGTGGTTCCTCCATTAGTGTGGAGGAGCATTGCCCCACTGACCGAAATGCCCCCAGAAAAGCCACAGAGATTAAACAAATGCTAAAATGTATCCCCATTTTCGTTTTCAGCCACCTGTCCTGAACTGAGGGTCAGGACGGGGAGGGACCATCACTGCTGAGTGGAAGCAGCAACGGAGTGGTGGACTGTTCATTTACGTTTGAAGTGCACATAAGAAGAACAAGAGACCTATCTCTCTACTCCCTTTCCCAGCCAAGGTAACGGAGAAAGCCATCAACTCACCGAATTCCTCGAGATACACCATATCCTAGACCCATCCTCGTCCGGATTTAACACTGAAAATGCACACTTAGCAGCCACCGAAGACATACGCATCATACCAGACCGTGGAGGCAGAGCCGCACTCATCCTCTTCTAGCTCTCCACCACATTTGACACTGTCTCCCACTCCATCCTCTGTGACAGACTGCATGACACCGGCATCTGAGACAAAGGCTGGGATTGGATCAAGTCCTTCTTCACCGGAAGAACACAGAGGGTCAGACTACCGCCGGTCACATCAGAACTTGAAGACACTTTCTGCAGAGTGCCTAAGGATCTTCACTCAGCCCAACACTTTTCAACATCTACATGGCCCCACTTGCCAAGATCACCAAACAACATGAGCTAAATATTGTCTCCTATGCCAACGACAAAAATGATCCTCTCCCTGTCCAAGGACTCGGCTAAAGCTCAAAGGAATTTCCACAACAGGATGAGAGCAGTTATCGCCTGGATGGAGGCCAGCTGCCTCAAGCTCCACTCAGACAAGACAGAGATCCTCGAGATCGGCTCAACTACTTCTCCCCGGAACGACTCCTGGTTGCCCACCGCCCTGGGTAACGCCCCCACCCCCACTGACCATGTGCTCAACCTGGGCATCATCCTGGATTCCTCTCTAGCTATGACCCGCCAAGTCAGCGCCATCTCTTCATCATGCTTCCACACCCTCTGACTCCTGAGGAAAACTTTCTAATCGATTCCCCCTGACACAAGGAAGACAGTCACCCACACACTCATTACCAGCAAACTGGACCACAGCAATTCACTCTATGCTGGTAATACCAAGAAACTCCAATCAAGAGTACAAAGAGTCCATAATGCAGCAGCCAGACTCATCCTGGCCATCTCCTGATACAACCACATCTCCTCTCACCTCAGAGACTTACACTGGCTCCCAGTCAACAAGCGCATCACATTGAAATGCCTGATCCACACCTACAAGGCACTGCACAACAGAGGACCAGCATACCTCAACCACCACCTCACCTTCTATGTACCCAACAGACGTCTCCTTTCCTCCCAGCTCACCTTTGCAGCCGTCCCCTAGATCTGTAAAAGTACAGAAGGAGAAAGATCTTTCTCCTACCTAGCAGCCTGGACATGGAATGCACTACCTCTCAACCTCAGGCAGAGCGCATCACTGAAGCAGTTCAGGAAAAACCTCAAGAATTGGTTCATCAACTGAACAGCACACCCACATGCAGCGCCTTGAGGCCCTATGGGTGATTAGCCATGCTCTACAAACCCTTGATTGATTGATTGATAATCACTTGGCCGGCTGTCTTGCGACAGCCAGCCAGACGTGAGCATTTTAAACCTGAGAGCAAGCACAGGCCTCTAGTGCTTTTGGGAGCACCAAGAGAGGCCGCTCCCTCTAATCCAGGCTCTTCTCTCATACTGGTTAACAGCATGAGAGCAGCACTAGGATTGGTTAGGACAGTTGTCTGGGTCCTGCGCTGGAGCCTGGAAGAGAGTAGAAGAACACCAGAGCGAGGAGGACGTAACATGCAGCATGTAAGGAAAGTGACTATTTCTTTTATTTATTTTAGTAATAGTATTGAGAGTGTTTTCACCTGGTCTCACCCTTGGCAACTTCTCTTGTAGTCTCAGGGTGCCGGGTGGGAGAGTGTTTCCCTGGGTCTTTAAAGTCATGTTGCCTAGAGTGCCTAGGTAGCAGAGCTCCTTAACAGCACAGGCCATGCAGCCCCTTGAAGCCAACCGTAGGCAGATAACACAGGCCTCTGCAAATCATTGAGATCATTGCTGCCTAGGAATTGCCCGCCGTGGTCATACAACACAGGCTGAAATAGCTCATTGAAGCCCTTACTACCAGGAGAACACACAAAATTAAAGCTCATTGAATCCCTTGCTGCCTAGAGAGCATTGGCTCGACGTACCTTCAAGTCCATACTGCAGAAGGAGCACAGGCATCTCTGGCACTATGAAGCAGCGTTACCTAGGATGCAAAGGGTAGAAGATGCTGCAGCTCCTTGGAGCCAGGAGGGTGCCAAGAGAATAAAATGCTGCAGGACCATGGGTAGCGTAGAGGGCAGAGGCTGCAGCTCCTTAAGAACTGTGATGCTTCTTGTGGCCCGTTCTTGCCTACTGAGCCCAGGCCACATAGCTTCTTAAAGCCCCTACTGCCTAGAGAGCTCCAGGTCGCCACATCTCATTGAAGCCTGTGGAGCACAGGGAGCTCAGGCTGCTGCCTCTCATGGAAGGAAGGCCATTACAGCTCTTTCACGCGTCCCAAGGCCTGTGAATGAAGGCCGCAACTGCACCTTGAAGCCGGTCTGCCTGCCTGCCTGCCTACAGAAGGTGCTCGATAGCTGCACCTCCTTGAAGTCACAGATGCCCAGAGAGCACAGGCCTCACTGCTCCGTAGCTCTTCAAGTCTAGGATGGCTTTATAGCACAGACCGCTCAGACTTGTCCACCTGTGGTGAACCAGAGCAAAGGCGCTATAGTTCTTGTTAGATTTTTCATCCTTGGCACGGTCTCCCCTAACTTTTTGCCTCTCTTTCCCAGGTTGTTGATGTGTGCTGGACTCTAATTTTGCTGTTTTTGTTACTCTGGGCACTTTACCACTGCTAACCAGTGCTAAAGTGCAAGTGTTCCTTTACAAAATGTGTATGTAATTGGCTTATCCATGATTGGCATATTTGTTTTATTAGTAAGTCCCTAGTACAGTGCACTAGAGGTGCCCAGGGCCTGTAAATCAAATTCTACTAGTGGGCCTGCAGCACTGGTTGTGCCACCCACATAAGTAGCTCTGTAATCATGTCTCAGACCTGCCACTGCAGTGCCTGTGTGTGCAGTTTTTAACTGTAAATGTACCCACTTGCCAGGCCTAAACCTTCCCTTTTCTTACATGTAAGGCACCCCTAAGGTAGGCCCTAGGTAGCCTCAAGGGCAGGGTGCGGTGTATGGTTAAGCTAGGACATATAGTTATGTGTTTTATATGTCCTGACAGTGAAATATTGCTAAATGTGTTTTTCACTGTTGCATGGCCTGTCCCACTCATAGCTTAACATGGGGGCTACCTTTAAAACTGATTAAACTGTAGATTCCCTTTGGGAGCGGATGGACATGTGGAGTTTGGGGTCTCTGAGCTCACAATTTAAAAATACAACTTTTAGTAAAGTTGATTTTAAGATTGTGTATTTGAAAATGCCACTTTTAGAAAGTGAACATTTTCTTGCTTATACCATTTCTGTGACTCTGACTGTTTGTGGATTCCCTGCCTGGGTCAGTTTGACAATTGGGCTGGTTGCACCTCACACTAGACAGTGACACAAAGGGAGCTGGGGTGTAGTCTGCATTTCCTGTGCTAGGAGGGAGGAGTGGTCACTCACACCTCAAAGGGCTGTGCCTGTCCTCACACAATGCAGTCTCCAACCCCCTGGTAAGTGTCTGGAGTCTGGCCTGGGCAAGGCAGGATTTCACATTCAAGAGAGACTTTGCTTTGAAGTAGACCTACTTCAAAGGAGAAAATGGGTATTGTTGGACTTTTTTCCTTATACAGGGTCATCCCCAGTCTTTTTGCCTCCTTCCTCCTATTTTTTCTGACCTGTCGCTGTTGGCTCTAGGACTCTGATTACTTTATCAGTGCTTACCAGTGCTAAAGTGCAGGTGCTTTCCCATCTAAAGTTGGTATGATTGGCTTATACCTAATTGGCATATTTAATTTACCTGTAAGTGCCTTGTACAGTGGTATCTCTATACCCAGGGCCTGTAAATTAAATATTACTAGTGGGCCTGCAGCACTGCTTGCGCCACCCACTGAAGTAGACTTTCAAACCTGACTCAGGCCTGCTAGCGCAGGGCCTGGGTGCGCAGTTGTCTGCCACAGGGACCTGGCATCTAAATTTACTTGCCAGGCCCAGAACTCCCCTTTTACTACATGTAAGTCACCCCTAAGGTCATCCCTAGCTAGCCCTATGGGCAGGGTGCCTTTATGTGGAAGGCAGGACATGTGCCAGGTTGCATGGCCTGTACTGGTAATGACAAACAGCCGAACTTGGTGTCTCACTGCTGTGAGTGCTGCCTTCTCATATGATTGCATTGGAAATGCCCCGCCTTATGTGTAAGGGGTATTGTCTGATTTATGAGGGGTAGCGTAGCTATGTTTGATATGGTTGTGATGGTGATAATAAATACTGCTTTCTGGTGTAGGTGTATCTTTTTTACTATCACAGAAATGCTACTTCTATAAAGTACGCACTTCTCTGTGCTTATGACTCTAGTGTTTTGCAGCTTGACTCCAATCCATGTCTGGGCAGAGTGACAGTTGGGGCTTTGTGCATACTTTTCAGACAGCCTGTACACAGGGAGGGTGGAGGTGTCACAGAGGTGCATCTGCATACTGAATAGTCTTCTTGGGCTGAGAGAAGGGAGAGGAAGGGCACACCTACCTTTGCAAAGGCTGTGCCCTGGCCTCACACAATAGGGTCGTTAACCCCCCACTGATGCTTGGAGCCTGTGCTGGAGGAGAGAGGGGGCACTCCCAGAATCAGTTGTAACTGGTTGGAACCTCCTCTCCCTGCCATTGTAAAACACTGTAAGGACTGAGTATAAGTACAGGGGAATTTTCCCCACAATTTGGAGACTCTTGGAATCATCTTGGAACTGGACACAGAAAGGCTGGAAGGATTCACCAGGAACCACCATGGACTGCTGCTGCTGTGCTGACCTGTGACCTGCTTGGTCACTTGAAAGGACTTGCCACTTGCTGCCTCCTCTTTGTGCTGGCTTGATGGTGGGGCCCTCCACCAGTGGGCCTCTTCCTAGAACTCTGCTCCCCAGGGGCAGGGTGCTGTGGCCCCTGACCCCTGCATCCATGTTTAAGCACGAGGGGTGCTTCTCTTCACTGAATTAAGTGCTTTGGAAAGCGCCTTTTTGGGGATGTTTTTAGTGCTTGTAAGCACTGCGCCTTCACTGTGTTTGGCACTTGCTTAGTGCTCTGCTGCTGAGAAAATCACTGCTGCGACCCGGGCTTCAATTGCTGTCAAGCACTTTTTAAAAAGCCCCGGGGCACGAAGAAAACCTTTTTGGCTGAAACTGGAGCAAGCGTGCTCCTATGGGTGCCCCCGGGGCGAGGTCTGCTCTATGGAGCACCACAGGGCACCGGAAGTCCCTGCCTTGGGCCGGAACTTCGTTGGAAGCAGGGAGGAGAGGAGGACGCCTCTCCTTCACCTGCTAAGCCCCAGAGGGCTTCTGTCTAATCTGCGGGCGGGGCGGCAGCCTCACAGGAGGTTCGTCCATGCCACAGACTCCTCGTTGGCCGCTCGATGGCCAGAACTAGATTGGTGGTCTCCCTCCACAGCGGAGGGCCAGTGCAGCGCCGGGGGACACACCAAGAGATTGCGGCGGGCCCCAGTAGGGACCCGTTATAAATCGGAGGGGGTGAGTGGCACCCCCTTCCCCCTGCATTTTCCTGAGGGCTTTGGCCCCCCACCAGTGATGGCCGGTTGAGGCCCGGCAGGGCCCCCAGTGATCATGCGAGCCCGACCCGGCGAAAGGAGAAATGACGCAACGTCTTGCGCGTGAGTGAAATCGACGCATCGCAAGTCCTTTTGGCGCACACTTGCCTTTGCGGGGTTATTTTTGACACAGCCAAGGTACAATTTCAAGCTAACCGTGTTAGTGTGTGTTTAAAACTACATGAAGACTCTTTTTGCTTTTTAATTGATAACTTGACTTGTGTATTGTGGATTTTTGTCGTTTTGGTCTTGTTTTGCTTAGATAAATATTTACTATTTTTTTAAGCCTGTGTTGAGCAATTTTGTAGTGATTTCATTAAGTTACTGTGTGTGTTGGTACAAATACTTTACACCTAGCACTCTGAAGTTCAGCCTACTGCTCATGCCAAGCTACCAAGGAGGTAAGCAGGGTGATTCTCTTTTACCCTGACTAGAATGAGGGTCCTTGCTTGGACAGGGGTAACCTGACTGCCAACCAAAGACCCCATTTCTAACAGTTCTTTAATGACTGGTGCTCCTTCTAAAGTGTATTCGCATTCTCAGAGCAACCGCCAGTGCATGTGTAGGAGGCGAATGTTGTGGATAAAAGAAATCATGCTTTAAAGTGAAAATACTTATAGCCTGTGGAGAATAATATACAAAAATAAACAACAGTGGAGACAGAACAATATGTTTAGAACAGGCGGTAATATAAGAAGGAGAAAGTGAAGTGGAGCAAAGGAAGCTTACATGCATTCACACACCCATTTGCCCACCCCGCCACTCTCCAAAGATGCCAGCCCCTATTGTAACTCGAACTCACAATCAGAGGATTTTTCAATGGCAAACAATTGCTGTTGTAGGGTTATGTTTATGTTGCGTTTTGTACTTGTATAATGTTTTCTGTACTAGTATAATGATGTCATTTTCTAGAAGGTTTAGATGGTTGCTAAAATGTAATGACATGGCTGGGGATTCAGAAGGAGTTGGCTGTTGGCTGTGTCAGTGGCTGGAGTCTATGTGACTTGTAACTTAATTAAGAAGTTACTTAAACCCCTGTGAAGACCTGCGATCCTCCTTGTTAAAACCTAACATTGGCGACAAGCGACATGCTGTTTGCAGGGCTAAATTTGAAGAAGCTGAAAGTCACTTTTCAAGACCCCATCATTCTGATTTGTGCAATGCCATAATCAACACACATTTCAGAAAAGAGTTTTATCCACATTAGAATAAAAAGATGATTTTATGTGGTTTGTTTTGGGCCGTTTTCACCAGGGATGCTTCTCGCTCTTTCAACTGAAAGGCAGTGGCTTGATCGTCAGGAGAGCATGAGAGTGCACCTTGTGACATTGCAGAGTGCAGTGAGAGTGGAGCGTGCTGGCGCCCTGGTGCCTCCTGGAAACAGAAGACTCCCGTCTCAATTGCAGTGTCCTTGGTTGCTGAGCAACGACGAGAAGGACTGAACAATGAGGAAGTGTGAGTGATGGGAGCTGACACAAGCTTGGAGTCTTTTAGCAACTGAAAATTCAATTCTGTATGTTCTCTATTGGAGCGTTTTTAGTTGCGGAGAAGGCCTGGCAACAGGAATGGATGCTGTATTCAGCTGTTGGCACAAGTGTTTTTTTTTACAAAATTGGAAAGTCTCACCAGTGTGCATTATATATTGGTGACACGCATACCTACAAATACTCAGGTGGCAATCTTGGAATATGTGCTGGGCTCTGAAGTAAGCTGCAGACATGAGTTGTAAATTTCCAAAGAGTTAGCAGCATGCATTAAATAACTGTGGCATGCACACCTACAAATACATAGGTGGCCATCTTAGAGTAGTGTGCTTGGCCCTGAAGTAAGCTGTAGATATGAGCTGTGTATTTTTAAATACATCTGGAGCCTTATCAGCAGTGTATATTATGGCACGCTCACCTACAAAACCACAGCAGACGCTAGACAATGGTGATACGCAAACCAATCTGCTTTAGGCACAAAGGCCCTCATTACGGGTGTGGTGGTCTAAAGACCGTCACACTTGCGAAGGAGGTCGGACCGCCGCAAACAAGGTGATCTGACCATCCTATTAAGACCAAGCCAGATGGGCCACTGTCCAACCACCGGCACTGCCAGATTGCTGCCTGTCCACAGCCTGGCGGTCTCAGCGGTTGCAATCTGCCAGGGCAGCGTTGCCCTGGGGATCACAAGTCCCCTTTCTGCCTGCCTTTGCATGGCGGTAGCCCCACCATGCAATGGCTGGCGGAAAGGGGGTGCCAGGGGTCCTTGCACTACCTATGCACTAGACAAGGGTAGTGCAGGGGCCCCCATGGACAGCTTTGCCACACTTTTCACTGCCCAAATTACAGGCAGTGAAAAGTGCGACAGGTGCTGTTGCACCCAACGCACTGCAACATTGCCACCAGCTCAATTACGAGCCAGCATCAATGTTGTGGTGAGTTTTCCACTGGGCCTGTGGGTGGAAATGCAGTTTTTGCCCACTGGCCCAGCGGAAAACTCCTAATAGGGCGGCCAGCATACCACCAGCACTGGCAGCAGCGGCTTTCAAAGACCACCAAAGTCGTAATGAGGGCCACAGTTTTTTTAATACATTTGAGGCTTTTCAGCAGAGTGCACTGCACAATGGTGACGCGCACACCCACATCAACTACTAGACAATAGTGATACAAAGACCTGCCAACTCTGGTGAGAGTTTGGATTTATCTACTGCATTCATCATCAGAAACAATTAACATATTTACCTGGAATAATTTTATAAGTTGTTTTATTGTGAGCTTGGACTTAATTTCTGAGAACTTTCTTGAGCACTTATATTGTTATATTAGTGTCACATCATGCAAAATGTTACTGCATCACCATTTTTTCTTACAACACTTGGGGATCCTTCTATACAATGGCAAAAATGGTGGAAGGTCTTTAGTTACTAAACAAGAGTCTGTGATACCTCGCTTAGTGCTGAACAAAGAATTTCATTATTGATGCACTGTCTAGGCCCTGAGGTCAGGAGGTACTTGAATATCTTACTGAGCTAACTGAAAGTGATTCAGCAAATCTAAATGAGTATGACATTTGCCTAAAAAACGCGACTTGCAATATCTTCCCGAAGTATACACTGTACAAGAATACTACAACTTTGGCAAGAAAATGCAACATCAAGGAGAATCCATAGAACAATACATCACTAAACTGCAGAAATTGGCATCCACATTTATTTTTGTGCCTACAATGAAAAATGGTTGAGAGACCAATTCATGTTGGGTTGTGCATTAGATAAAGCCAATGCGTCAGAAAGACAAACCTTCCTTACAAGAGTTTCTCATGATTGCCAAGACGCACAGTCATTCTAAAGCCTGTGTGGATAGTATTCGCAAAGATGGGTCTTTAACTGACAAATGTGAAGGTATAACTGTTAAGATGGTACAAAAGAAATCAGTGTAAGTGACCACCACTTCAAAGTCTCTTCAAGGCAAATGCTTCCATTGTGGCAACTTGGGTCATGTAGCAAATAACAATGATTGTCTGGGGTGGAAGGTTGTTTTAAAAAACTGGGGAAGGCCACTGTGCAAAGTGTTGCAGGTGAACAAGAGATGTGAACAAACTAAGAGGAATTGAGGGCATATTCACAAGCAGCTTGTACCACTGTTGCCTCATTATTTTTGACGCTCTGGCAGTTCAGTCAGTATTCCATATTTAGGCCAATGCATCCATTTTCTGTAGGCCTGCATCAGAAAATATCTGCACCAAAACTGTCTGTGCCACACAGATCTTAAAAGGCGCAAGGTAGTAGTTCCCTCGCAAATTGTAAAGTAAAAATGGCGCAATGATATGTATGTATTTTGGAAAAAGTGAGGCATTGTTGGCAAGCGACACGCAGATAATTAAATGCCTAAAAAGTTCTGTGCATCGGAACCCACACATCAGAAATGTCACAGTGGCTCGGGAATATTAAGATAGCACACACAAATCAGTTTGGGAAGCTCAACTATGCCATGGAGGTGCTAATTCTTCAGCTAAGAGTTGCAAGGAGATCACGATGACCACCACGTAGGCAGCACAGGACAAGAGAGATTGTCTACCGCCAGAGAATTGCCATCAATTACCTCAAGGAGTATAAGGTCATCACATATTATAGACATAGGAGGGAGTCCATCATACGCCTGCAGAACCAGATTGCGCCAAGGCTGCAGACAACAACTGACAGGTCCACCATCATTCCTCCACAGGTCAATCTGATGGCAGTCCTCCACATTCAGGTCTGCTGGAATGAATCATATGATAGCATCTGGTTCATTCCATACCACAAAAGGCAGAGTGGCAGGAATATCACACCCATCTTTCTCTGCATTCCTCCTCACTGTCCTGGATGAATTCATTCGTCTCACATCCCTGTATCTCCTGTTCCCAAAGACACAACAACAGCTAGACACCAAGCAAGACTTGTATGCCATTTCTGGGTTTCCACATGTATTGGGTGTAATGGACTGCACACTTGTGCAACTGGTTCCCCCTGCAGCAACATCACATCTTTACAGGAACCAGAAGCACACAACCTGCAGGCCATCATGGACCATCAGGGATCTTCACATATGTCTTTCAAGATACCCAGGGAGTGCGCATGATGCAGTCTTTAGCAATTCCAGTATAAATGACCAGTTCCAGAATGGGCAATATTGGAATGACCTACTTATTGGTAAGCAAAACTGAAGTGCATTATACACCTACTAACATTAACAAATATATGCTATATTAGCCATCTCTCAGTCTGTTGATTAAGATAGGGGCATATATTTGGTGGGTATACCTCATACAGACGTGTAATGCAAACCCCCAAGTCACACATGTTAAAACATGCAAAGAAACTTTATATACCCGCTGAATAGCGTAAGGTACTGAGCAATGCAATGCTGCCCAAAATGCAGCGTACATCACTGTATGCAAGGGAGGGGTCCCATCCGCATTCAGGGGGTGTCTCCATGCAACTCCCACGGTTCAGGAGGCATCTCATATATCCCACACCAGGTTAACTTTGGAATGTTACAAATAAATTGGGTCCCTCGGTCGATGTGTAACAAGGAAACTGAGCTGAAGTTAGCCAAGTCAAGAACACTTCCTATGTGTGCTGCAGCCAGTGGCAAACATACACAGATGATCATGGCTCTAGGGGTACATCATGTGCAGGAAGGTGCCCCCCCACACAAAGACAACCCTGCATGCACTGCAGGTACCCATGTATCGTGGTGCAAGTGTGCCTGTGGTAATTAGCACTTTGGCCCATATTTATGGGGAATAAGCATAGGACAGTGAAGCAACTCTTCTTGCTATGCTGCGTAACACCAATGTGAAAGGTCATGAATGCATAACATTTATGAAATATGGTCTATTCATGTCCTTTGCCCCTGCCCTGCCACACAATTGTCTGCCTTGTGCCAAGGCAGGCACCCATGCACCATGCTGCAAGGGTGCCTGCGTTGAAAGAGGATTTTTTTGTGCAGGAAGGAAGATCTTCCTGCACGAAAAAATCCCAGGAGGCATTTTACTCTTGGTATGTGTGCTGCAGAATGCATGGAAAGAAGAAAATCTGTTGAGAAATGAAATTATTTCTCCTCATTACGCCTGCTCTGGGGAGGTGGAAGGTTTTGGCTCTTGCCCAGGTTTACGTGATCAAGTTAATCTAAGGCTGCGTCAACAGCCATTTATGTTGCATGGGAAAACCCACCACAATGCCCATGGAACATCTCCCCAGGGAAGAGGAACGCAATACACACATTTGTCTTACTCCAGATCTATGAGGCCATGTAAAGCCACATAAAGAGGCTTTGCATGGCTCATAGATATGATTGAGAGGTTTGCCAGAGTGCACAAAAAAATTATGCCCAGTCTGGGAAAGCCTCTTATAAATATACCCCTTTTTGTGGAGGTGTAGGGGTAGAGTTCAGGGATCGGCTGTATGGACTAACTACTGTGCACTACTGTCCTTTCTCTCAAACGCAATGCAGTATATACAGATGACTTGTAGCACTGCACATTGCTGCATTCCATAACACCTGGCTCCTTGTGTCACCTGTACATAGTAGCAACAATGAACTGCAATGTAGAGACAATGATGTGACACATTGGCATGCACTTACTAATCTGTCAATGGCAGGAGCACCAGAACTTCTGTGAGTAGCAACGTGTCATTTCACTATGTGCTCATGGATGGAACTACATCAAATGCACAAGGTTAAGATTCCTAAATGAAATCATGTGGCAGCACAGACAAGGCAATTATAAGTAGAAAGAAAACACAAGACCAAATAATCAGGTGGGTGTTTCCTCAATGGTATACAAACACCAACTGTCAGTGAAGGTTCCTCAAGGTCAGTGTTGTGAGAACAAGTTCTGTGGAAATGATCAAGTGTGTCACTCTTGGCTGTAAACTCTTCTGTTGCCCAAAGTGTCAGGACCAACACAGGAAGAAGTATGTTAAAAGGCCATGTGCAGTATGTGATGTAATTGTAGGCCCCAGATATGTGTAATGTCAATCCTGCATAACATTGTGACACCAACAATGCAAAACACACAAATGTCTCTGCAATACTGATACTGTATGTACAAAACTACATGTAGCTTGATGGATGCATTGACTGTTGCAACCAATGTGATGGCTCACCTGTTCCATGGAGTAAGTAGGCTAAATGTTAAACAATATATTTAGCAATGTGAAACTCACTAAGTCAAACACAAGGCTGCCAAACATGTCATACTTCAGTCATCGCCTTAGATTAAATTTCATCCCAGTATACCAATCTCAAAATACATTTGCCACAGCAATGAGACACAAATCAAGGCATGGACACCCTACATATCAGCATCATTCACATACATGTGAGAAAACCTACATAATGTGCCTAAATGTAGAGAACACAGCTCCTTGTAACAACATCAGTGTGTCCCACAAAAAGATGGTCCACATTTCAATACATATGTGTGTATCAAAGTGCACCATAATAACATCCCTGCCAAAATTCAATAGTTGAAAGCTGATTATAAATTGTGTTACAAGAAATGTGACATGTTTGATATGCGCCTAACTGATGAACTGAAATCACAAAGTTAGTGAACAATGAAAAGGCTGTGCCAATGTCATATAGAGCAACAACCAAATCTGTGGTTCAACAAGGACATATGTATGTGTCAGAGTAAAAACATGTTAGCAATGTCACAGCCTACCTACGGATGAACAAGTAGCCACATGCTCAAGCCTGGTTCAGATGCCTGGACATCTCAGGAGGTCAATTGCTCTACAAGATCATATTAGTCTGTGCCATCCTCCACAACATCTGTGTAAGGGCAAATGTCCAGTGGGACATGGACTATGATGCCCAGGACCCAGTGGAGGATGATGATGAGGCTGATGATGAAAGAGAGATACATAATAGAGTGGCTGGTAATAGGCGACGCAGCCAAAAGGTCCAAATTTTTTTTACTTGTGTGATGTGCTTTGATGGACTGAATGTCCTCATGTAATAGGATGCTTTATCATTTACATAAAATGTTGTATCCACTAATTGTGTTGGTGTGTATGTCATATTCCCAGTATACCTCAACTCTGCCATATCTTGTCAACTTCAAGTAGGCCTCAAAATGTACCTATCGTGTCATTAGACATTGTAAATATAACATTGTACCATGCCTCTCATCTATCATATGCACACATACTAAACTGCTATGTGAATCAGTATACTGCTTTACAAGGACAGGCTTGCCATGACACATGTCTAGATCCTAATTTGCCATCACTCTCCCCTTGCACTTCAGTAGTGAAGAGCTGTACAGATAGCAGTCTTCCTGAGTTGTGCAATGGCTAAGTGTGCAGATGGTACTCAGTGAAGTTAGAAGTGCAAACCACAAACTCACATATCTGTGAATAACCTCACATTGTAGTGTGTCTCACCAATGTGTTCCCCTGCAGATTAATGATGTTTTGCTCTAACTTATTTTGTACTAGATACCATCAGAGATCATGAGTGACAGTTGTCATGGAAAAAGGTCTACTGTTCTTCAACATGTAAAAGCTGTAACTTGGAAATGCATACATACAAGTGTTATTTACCTCAAAAGAATCCACATGTGAGCTAGTTACTGGCTACATTGTTACATGTAGCTCATCATGTTACAGTAAATAATAGACACTGTTCCCATGTATTTCTCAGCCATAGGGCTGTAAAAATACATGATGAGAAGACATTGTACAGTGCATAAATGACCAGAGCACAATGAAATTGTAAAGGTTATATGCAACATCTGAATATCTGAAGGATACTGAGATGTCAAGAGTGTGATTTCAATTAGCTCAAAAGCTAGACAAAAATGCATGTGCATACACACAACTCATTGCAAATAGTCAGATGGAGCAATTTAGTTGTGAACTGACCTTAGCATGGCAAGGACTGGAGCGTACAAGTGCATAGTTGAGTGGGTTACAAATGTGCTATCCACCAAAATGTAAGTTTAGTATGTGCCATTACATATGGCTGTGTTGGGGAATGCAGTCTCCTTGGACCATGATGCATACTCAAAGGCCTGCACTCAGAGTCAATGTAGTACTACTAATGTCAACAGGACTAAGATTCACAGCAAGTGTGAATGAGAGCATCTGTTACTTGAACATCACAAGTACTATGGACTAACCATGTTTCACTGCAATGGTGAATGATGGTTCACTCACCTATTCAGAAGATCTGTTGCTGTGTGACACACTCATCCCACATCTACATCATGTGTGATAATATATGTGGTCATGATAAGACCATGTGCTGCACACGTAGGCCTAGGCAAGATATTCACAAATTAAATATTGCAATGTGTAACATTCTGCACTTGCAGAGATTGTGTGGGTTGCTACAGTGTATTCAGCTACAAATCTGTGATTGCCACAGTCATGAAAACACTATGGGCTACACACGTGGGCCTGGGCAAGACATTCACAAATGAAATATTGCAATGTGGAACACTCTGCACTTGCAGAGATTGTGTGTACTGCTGCAGTGTATTCAGCTACAAACCCTCTGCCACAGTCCAAAGTGAGTGTAGTATCAAACAGTGTGCAGTGACTGAGTGTGTGTCCTGCACTTCATGATTAATGTTGGCGGCTTACATATGGTAATCATGGTATAGCTCACATGTCCTGTGAGTATAAACAGGGGGGCATAAAATATGCATGGCCACATAGTCCTGCATAGATCTTTCCCTATGCCACGTCAATGTTTGGAAGCACATATCAAGATAAGTACATTATCTAACAGAGCACCTAAAAATGTTGACTCAACCTGTGCCAGTGCTGGATTGGCCATCTCTGCCCAACGCAGGCACACTTGACCACTGGGGTAAAGATGCTACAGTTACATTCTAGAATGAATGTGGCTGTGATGTTGCATCTTACTGTAAAACCCAAAATGCTGTGAGACCTAGTGCTCCATCTGTATGTGCTGTTGTACACAGGCCACTGAGGAAATCAAAGTAAAGATAAGCTGTCATGGTCGAACTACATGTAAAATCACTCATTTCAAGGTAGTACTCACTGACACTTCACAGATTTTCCTGGTGTCATCTGTCAGCAAAGGCACATATTGCCAGCTGATGTGCATGGCTACCCACATGCAAGGGTAAAGGAGCCCCTCTGTGGTGCAGAGTAATGCAATGCAGGAAATGTAAATATATTGTAGCACTCTGGATTCACCACACTTGTCTGACCTACTGAAGCTGGACTTGTGATAGTCAAACCATATGCGAGCAGATTTAACAAAGACATTTTCCAAAGGGCATTTTGATGTTTTTTCAGGCATGAAGCCCAGAGAGCATATGTGCCTATACCATGAAATTCCATGGAGGAAGTCGTCTAGTGTGCTAATTGATGCATGCCCGACACAAGTGTCATATTGGCCTAACACCATACCTATAATCTCTATCCAGGGAATTGGTGAGCAGGATGCCACATACGATGTAGATTGGCTGAACCAGCCAGTCTCTAGTGCCTCAGAGTATGAATTGCAGCAGTAGCCAAACCCATGGCAGCAATGCAGACAGATTGTATGAATGTTGTTAAGGTGCATTATAGTGTATTTCATTAGCATAGCAATGCAATATAACTGAGCAAAAAGATGCACACTACACAGCTAACTACCTTCACCCAAGCATTCTACAACCCCAAAACCAACAACTTGTGTGTAATGTCTCTATACATCATAACATGTATGTGTTCCTCACATAAACATATTGTCAATTAATATGTCTGCACAATGAAGACAAAAAAACACAGATATGCACTATTTTTACAATGATAGTCCACCCACCTGAAGATATCAAGCCTGCCAGGTGAGACAAGAGGAGCAAAGAAAGTGAGCCCCAAGCTGAGTTCACCTGCATTGTACAAATCACCACAGTGTCTCACAGACAATAGGCCAGTTGCATGGGTCAAAACCCCCCCCATTGACCCATTTGCTCATGGTATTGTAACGGTTGCTTTGGTTGTAATTTGCGCTAATGCCTTGCAAACCGCTTTGGGGTCGATGCATCATGGGTCAATCATGCATTGGCTATTTCAGTACTAATGTGTAAAAAAAGACACATTTGTGAAAAATGGGTGGGATACAGGCAGGAAGTGATGCACTGGGCATGGCAGGCTGCAAACTGGGATGTGTGACATTTCTTTTGCTTTCACATACTCTTTTTTAATCTGTACTTGCTGAAGGAGGTCGTCTGAGAGTGTCTGTTTTGCAAAGCATGTCATTTGGTATTGTTAGTGTGTGTTGTGTCAAGATCTAGTCACTGTCGCTGCCATATATTGTGTAGTGTAATTGCTTTGAATTATTGTGTCATTGTACTGTTGAGTGTTCATCTTTTTGGGTGTTGTTTGCTGGGGTAGGTATAGTTGTTAGGGTGTTTGGTTATGTATAGATTTTGTTGGGGGATTGTTTAGCATTGGGAATATGTCTGGGAGGGGGAGTTGCTCTACGTAGCCATGACTGGGAGGCCTGATCTGGCCCATTGAGCACTACCTCACAAGGATGCTTAAGGCGGGTGGCAAGGTGAGCCAGGGCTACCCTGCTAAAGGCAAGAGAGACAAATGGGAGTGGGTGTGCTGGTACCATGAGAATGTCTTAGACACTGCCAGGACTATGCACCAGCTGAAGTACCAATAGGCAGACGTCATCTCTAGGGAAACCAATGTCACCGACTTCCTGGGACTTGTCGCTATGTATGTATGTCATTTCTGCATCCAGTGACATACCTTCACCAAGAAAGCTAAACTTAAACATGATTTGTACTGCATTTGTCTTTTTCACCAATATAGGGATGTGCACCAAGAACACTAGAAAAAAAAGATTTGAGGAGATAATGCAAAGTAAGGTAACAGGTCATCGAAAACGCGGATTTAGGGTAGACTAGAACAGCAGGTAAGCTTGCTGTGCCACACAATACTAAAAAGTAAGGAGAGAAATGCACCATATTCAGCCAAGTTGGTGCATTCCTGTTCCTCCACCCTGCTCTGGTGCTGTTGTGGCAGACTAGTGCCATTGCAAGAACCCTTTCACCATGGTGCAAATGTGCCTGCATTGGTGCTAGGTAGGCGATTGTGTGCCAGTGGGGGATGGAGGACAGGATACACCGTATTTCATTAATATGACACGTTCCTGCCCTTTCACATTGGCATAGGGCAGTACAGCAAGAAGACTAGCCAAGTCCCCATAAATCTGGGACCGTGTTTGTGCAGGAATGTGCAACTCCCTCCACAAAATCGAATACTGTGACCCTTTCTCCTCCATTTATGTGTTTTACAGAATGCAGCACACATGCAAATATGAGAACATGAAGAGAACATAAGTAATGTCTCTTCCTTATGCCTCCCCGGAGAGCCATATAATCTTTCCACATCCCCAGGTCCATATGTTTTTAAAATCTAGGGCATCATTGTACATAGGTGTTGCATAGGTCCATGAAATGCCACCCTAGTGCTGAGTAAGGCAACGTTGCAATTTGTGCTACATTGTGGTACTCCATATTTATGGGACCTTACTAAGCCACCTTTAGTGCTTTCTGTCACCTCACATATATGTGACGTAAAGATTTGGCCCACTGGAGCATTGCTAAAAATGTATGCTGGTGCAGTGCAAGCAACTCATTAACTCGCCCCTTAGCTCTGGCTGCAAACAGACTAGATACGTGCAATGAGCTGGGGGAAATGGCATATGTGTGTTTCTGCAGCCATGCACTTCATAAACACTGTGATCGTATAGTATAGTAAATAACTATGTTAACATGTGAAAATGCAATAGTCACATTGCTCTGTCCTCTTTCATGTCTTCTAGGTTGCTATCTTCCATTCACATGAGAAGAGGTACAATCATTCCTGGACCCCATTGCTACCAGTAACTGTAAATACTAAATGTATGTACCATTATGATGTCTGCATGAGCTATGTGGAAATGATTAATTGTGATGGGATGTAACTTTCAGTTACCATCAATGAGCTGACAGTCTGTGAATCAGTACAGAACCTGCCAAAAAGTGTCTTTAGGGCTGCTCATGGACAATGATTATATTTTAAACTCTAAGGTGTATATAAACATGCCCACAGGAAGTACACATCTCTTAATACAGTATGTACTTAGGCCTTTATTGACGGGAATTTGACTTAGGTCAGTGCAGCAAGTCTTCTTGCGGCTCTGCCCTACACCAAAGTGAAAGGCCAGGAAAGCATCATATATATGCAATACAGGGCATTCCTGTCCTTTCTCCCTGCTCTTGCACCATTTTGGCTGCCTAGTGCCAACAAAGGGACCCTTGCACCATGGTGCAAGGGTGACTGTGTTGTCGGCAGGGTTGGGCCCTTCCTGAATTTAAACAATCCTAAGAGGCAGATTCCTCTTTCTATGTGTGATGCAGAATGCAGCCCACATCGGAAGAGCAAATAATGAGGAGAAATGAAGATACAGCTCCTGGTTAAGGATGACCTCTGTAGGCATAAAGATTTGGGGCCATATTTATACTTTTTGACGCAAAACTGCGCTATCGCAGTTTTGCGCCAAAAAGATTAGCGCCGGCTAACGCCATTCTGAAGCGCCATGCGGGCACCGTATTTATTGAATGGCGTTAGCCGGCGCTAGCAGACCGGCGCTGCCTGGTGTGCGTGGAAAAAAACCACGTACACCAGGCAGCGCCGGCGTAGGGAAAAATGGCGTTAGGGCGTCTTAAAATGGGGCAAGTCAGGTTGAGGCAAATAAATCGCCTCCACCTGATTTGCGCCATTTTTAACGACGCCCAGACGCCATTTACATGACTCCTGTCTTAGTAAAGACAGGAGTCATGCCCCCTTGCCCAATGGCCATGCCCAGGGGACTTATGTCCCCTGGGCATGGTCATTGGGCATTGTGGCATGTAGGGGGGCACAAATCAGGCCCCCCTATGCCAAAACAAAATATTAAAAAAAATATATATATATACTTACCTGAACTTACCTGAATGTCCCTGGGATGGGTCCCTCCATCCTTGGGTGTCCTCCTGGGGTGGGCAAGGGTGGCAGGGGGGGTCCCTGGGGGCATGGGAGGGCAGCTGTGGGCTCATTTAGAGCCCACAGGTCCCTTAACGCCTGCTCTGACCCAGGCGTTAAAAAGAGGCGCAAATGCGGGGTTTTTTGCCCCGCCCACTCCCGGGCGTGATTTTTGCCCGGGAGTATAAATACGACGCATTTGCGTTGCAGTCATTTTTTTAGACGGGAACGCCTACCTTGCATCTCATTAACGCAAGGAAGGCGTTCACGCAAAAAAATGACGCTCATTCCTCAAACTTTGGCGCTAGACGCGTCTAATGCCAAAGTATAAATATGGCGTAAGTTTTGCGCCGAATTTGCGTCGAAAAAAACAACGCTAATTTGGCGCAAACGGAGTATAAATATGCCCCTTGGTGCCTCACCAGGTTTATATGCTCCTGTATATCTGGGACAGCATTAAATGTTGTGGGTGTTGCATGGAACAACGCCCTGCAACACCCATGGAAAGCTCCCAAGTGCTGAGTGAGGCAACCCTGCGTTGCCAAACTCAATATTTATGAGCCCACTGAAAACCATACAGGGTGGCTTTACGTGGTTTAGTAAATGTAATTCAGAGACCTAAGTCATGCATGTACCACTTTATGTGGTGAAAAAGTGCTCCAGGGCTCTCATAAATAAGCCTCAGAGTGAGTGAAGGCTACAATGTCTACACCTTTTTGAAAGTACAGATGGGGTATGCCAAGGCAAGCAACACTGCCTGTACTGTATCACCTCATCCACCTACACTTATGGTCATGATCAATAATATGAACTTTTTCTGGACGCAACTCCAACTATCATTTTAGGATGACCAGGCCCATGTATCAAATTTGGAGATCTGGACATCTTCATGAGTGTGAATATTTGGCCTGTAAGATATGGGATCGATCTCATTGTGAATACTGTTACAGTTTGTGCAACCACACAGATGGCACTTGACTTAGTTTTACTGGCTCTAGTAGAGGATGTCTGTGTAGTGACAACATATTGGCCATAGCTCAATCACTATTGCTGGAATTGTTATGGTCAGGTACATTTGATTGTGTTACAATGACAGAGTATTTATCTCGGAAGTCATGATTGTGTTAACAAGCCATTATTATTTTCACCCCAGCCAACATGACTGCTGATGGGACCTTTCTGTATTGTTGTTAAAGCATTCAAGAAAATGCAGAAATTGTTGTGTGGACTAAAGTGGCGGGAACATGGAACATTGTCAGATGTAGCACACCGGCAGTGCCAACCTCACCCACTGGCCAGGACAGATCAGGACCAAGCCTGACCAGACCAGGGCCAAGCCACCCACAGGCAAGCACTAGTGTTGCACCATCGGCTTCCCCAGCAGCCACACATTTGCCCATAAAATCCAGGAGGCACCTCATCAGGACTCAGGCCCATGTTTATACTTTTTTAGCACCGCGTTTGCGTAATTATTTGAAGGAAAGGCAGCGCAAACTTACAAAACATAATAGAATTTTGTAAGTTTGCGCTGCTTTTGCGTCAAACAATGGAGCAAATGCAGCACTAGAAAAGTATAAATATGGGCCTTAGTGTTTCAATACACAACCATGAAGGAACTGAAGGGACTTAACCAAAAAATTTACAATTTTCTTGAGGAGCAGTGGCGGCAGCCCACCCGGATGACAAATCTAGAGGAGGCTGTGGAGCAGCTTTCACAGCTAATGTTAACATTGTATTTGTGTTTACAGTTTAATAGTTGGCATAGTTTTTAGCTGCATCTTAGATTGTATAGGTTTAGGTAAGGTAGATTTTAGATTTTTCAAAGATTTTTCATAGGTTCTAGTTTTTAAAATTGTATACGGTTTTAGTGGGTCTGGGAATAATGTTTAGTCTTTGTAATAAGAAAAAAAACAAAAAAATAAAAGTATGAAACAAATATTAAAATATATATATTTGTTTTGGTTTTAATGTATAGTTAGTTTATGTATAGGTGTAATTAATGTTTGTAGTGTATGACTAAGGCCCTCATTATATCGAAGACCGCCAGGGCCACGGTCGCGGTCTCACCACAGACGGCCGGCGGTGAAGACCGCCACATTATGAGTGTGGCGAGTTGGCCTCTGCCAACCCACCACATCCCCGTCTGTACCGCCAGGTCAGTTGGACAGCTGGGCCGGAGATAAACATTTCTGACCCGGCGGTCCAATGAAGACTGCCGGCGGTATAACGAGTCAGATTTCCGCCAGGGTGTCCATGGTGGTAGCACCGCCTCAAAAACCCTGGTGGAAAGGCAATTGGTGACAGGAAATTTCTTTCCTGTCACTGGTAGACGACTCCTCCACACCATTTGCAATCCCAACACCTCCCCACCCCCCTTCCATACCAGACTCCCCTCCTGACACCCCTTCTATACCAGACCAACCTCCCCCGCATACTTGCAAATGCACACACACCCACACGCAACCCGCATACACTCATTCACAAACACTGATATACACACATTCACTCACATGCATCCATACACTCATTCACACACATGCATCCATACACACATTCACACACAAATCCATACACGCATTCACACAGACATTCCAATCTGCCTTGGTGATTATTTTTCGTTTTCATGATGGCTATGTTGATTGCGGTTTAATGTACTGACAGCACTACTGTGCACTTTGCACCAAGTCACCTGGGTGCCTGCATTACCTCTAGCCAGGACTCAGCCCAAAGCTCCTTGGAAAGTGATGTGGGTAAGGTCATGTATTTGATTTAATCCTGAATCTACTTTTCACATAGTAGACCATGGCAGTCTGCGTTTTGTGCTGTCAGGCATGCACACTATGCATTCATGTGGCCAAGAGCTCATATTTGACAGGCATCCACACAAATCTACACAGATAGCAACCTTACTACACTGTGGGATCGTGTAATGGTATGTAGTTACCATGGTTGTGATATTTGTCTATACTCATGAGTTTTAATGACACACACACTTTCCTACATAGTTCCAAACAGCGGGCACGATGTACTAACTCTGAGGGGATAGGCTTAGTCAAACTAGGTAGATTGCTAGCACTGACGCTCACCCCATTTCATCATTGCTAGAGTTGGATATCTGCAGAGTATCACTCATCATTTGACTCTGCCTCACTCACTTTTACATGTACATCACTCCTCAGGCAATCCTCATTTAAGGCTAGGGATGCCACTTACTGTCACACACTAATGTTTAAGCCAGATCATACATTGACTCTCATATGACACCTATGCCAACAATATGAGTCACCATATCCAATTGGCTGCCTGTGATTGAGAGCTATGGGTCACGCTGTACCCAGCATGCTAATAGTGATGGTAATGAGTGACATGTAGCAACCCTGGTTTGCTACACAGGTAGGCCCATACACTTCACCCTGCAACCATCTATGAATATTGCCCCTAATTGTGACAACTTAGCTCATCCTGTCACTTCACAATTCCCTGTTTGACATCTTGCTTTGATGTGGCATGGTAAGAGAATTATCCTTTTGGGTCCCACGTGACACATGCTATATCATTACATGTGGGATGTAGTACAACTATGCCTTCTTCTGTATCATCCCTGAGCAGTGCATGTGTGTTGCTCAGGCTATTTTGCAGTACATACATCACTTCTCACCTCCTTGCTATGCCCATTCAGATATATTGCCAGTTCAATGTGCTCCACCACACCTACATTGCACTGCAGTACCAGGGTTTCACTGGGCTCACACACCATCTATTGTTTGAACAAACACACATGGTCCTTTGGCGTGCATCACTTGCACTCACCCATGCCCCCAGTATGAATTTATACATGACAAAAGGTAGGGTGGTCTCTGCCATGGAAAACAACACCTGTGTGCTCCTACCACACACATTGGGACAGCTGCATGCAATGTATTTTCATGCTAGTGACTATACACATGGGTCTTCACATGTTCCTATGTGGTGATACTTCACATGCCCCACACCTAACACCCCTCTTGGGTGAGGAGTTTATCCTCTGACAACCCCATTCCATTCCATTGCTTTGCAGTGCACATTTGGTTGGATGGCCCGAAGACAGACACACTACCTTATGGTAAGTTATTTTTGCGATAGCAGGATTTTCTAATTAGACTAGATAACAAGCTCTGTAATAATCTTTTCTCTTAGAAACAGACAAGTACAAGTCTATATTAATTTACCGCTGAATGTAATATTTATCCTTAAATGCAATATTTATCTGTAAACTGATAAGTTTAAGAGAACATTTGTTTATAATGTGCTATTTCTATCCAGACTAAATATACTGACTGGCAAATGCTCGTCCTAAATAATTGACTTGCTCTGATGAGTATTACTAGGTATTAGTTACCCTTTTTCCCATTCACTTCCTGGTGTCATAACAACAAGATACTAACCTTCGCTAATGTACATATATTAAGCAAGGTTGCTAACTACCTTTTGCCAGCATCGGTTCTGCTTAAGTGGTTGCACACTTATATGTGCAAAACTCACTAACATCCAGTAAAGAAAATCACTAATTACCTTTACATCTTAACCTGAGTGACTCACCAATAACATTAATTGGAAATTGGGTTACAAATACTCTTCTAGGATCTCTTTGATACTCTCTTCCACAGGTGGTGCGACTTATCATTTCTCCTATCTTACAACCGCACTAGACTCACAGGGCACATTCAGGTACTTTCCCTTTTTACACTATACTGCAGAGCATGCACAATTAAATCTGCCTGCTCTGTGATTTCACTATTACACATATTTTACAGCCTTGAAAAAGCCCCAGATGGACCTACCATAGGGGGTGAAACACGTGTCAGCTGTCCGTTCAAAAGTCTACAATTCTCTGTCAATAAACACTTTTGACTTTCTGGCCAAATGGGCACCAATAAATACGGTTGGATTCACCACCTTGACTCAGAGTACTAATTCTACACCACAAATCAAAATAAGTTGCAAGCTCGGAATCTTACACTTGGACATAATGTGGGTTTTCAGCTTTCCATTACCGTATGATATTGATTTGGGACTAATTGGTCCACACCCCATCTGACAACCCAAAACATGGATTCAAATTGGGTATTCTTAAGGAAGAGAGAGGTGGGCCACATGAACTTTGTCATGGTGCAAGAGTGCCTGCGTTGGTGCTAGGCTGCCAAACCAGCCCTAGGCTGGGGGAAAGAACAGGAATGTACCATACTGCAGGGGCGCTCCAAATGCCCCAGAGCAGCTGAAAAATAAAATAGTGATAAACTTTATTTATAACCATTTTATTTTTCAGCAATCTGTCCTGAACTGAGTGTGAGAGCAGGGTGGGGTAATTGCTACAGTGGCAGCAGGGAGCTGAGCATTATGTTTAAACTGCTGTTTAAGACAGCTGGCTTAGAGAAAGCCCAAGCCTCCAGAGCTCTTAAGAGCGCTGGGAGAGCCTGCTCCCTCCAAAATGTTTAACAGCATTAGAGCAGTTCCAGGATCGGTTAGTCCAGTTTCCTGGGTCTAGAGCTTTGAAGACAGAAGACACCAGAGCAAGGAGAAAAAGAAACAAGTAAATAAGGTAAGTGCCCTTTTTTTCCTTATAATTTTATTGCCACCCCACCACTTTATATATATGGCAGCGCAACTGCAGCATTGGATAGATACTATGCAGTAATGTCTTTTCACTTAAATGTATGGCAGCACAGAAAGGTTAGTTGCTCCGCTGCCCTATGCAACTCCCAATAGATGAGGGCCTTAGCCTGCTGCGCTGCAGAGCATGACATATTTGGTGATATTGTCACTGGTTGCCACTCATCCTGTAGGCCTTGTTGGTCCTCATAGGCTACACTGTCGGGTCCTTCCACTCCTGTCACCAGCTCTGCTGGGATGACTGATGCCACCTGCTCCTCCAGTTTCTCCTTGGTCCTACACTTATAAGCGTGCCAGCACTTCTTCAACTCTGGCATTGTCTTTTTAGCTTCCTCAACACTGTTAATTGTATCCAATATGGACTGCCAAATGTCCTCTTTCTTCTCAAATGGCAATCTGGAGATGACAAAGAGTTGATGTTCATACTTTGTCACCTCTGAAATTAGTATTTGTTTCTCACAAAAATTACTATTCCTCTTCTTCCTCCCCTCGGGCTCTGCTGGTCATCCTGGCTTGTGCTGGGGTTGTTGGGATCATTGCCCTGGCTGCTGCTGTCACCTGTTATCTGCTCCTTCTCTCCTTTTTGAGTTATGGAAAAATGTTGCTGCTTCAAATGAGTAACGTTTTGATGTATTTTTGATGCATGATGCACTCCAATGACACAAGGCTGATTTGCATTGCTTTACATGTCGCAAAGCAGCCTTGCATCACTTTTGATGTACTTGCGTCAGTTTTCTCTACGGTGGCCGTCTCAAAGAAGTGCCATTTTTTATTACACACCTTAAGATCTTACGTCATGTTGCGCTGTACAGTAATTACAGTGCATCCTTCACATTGGAAACAGTCACACTGAAGCACAACTTTTCCTATGCATCACTGTCTCACTGCAAATATGCCCTGAGTGCAATGATGACAATGTTGTTGATAATGTCTTCAATCTTTAGGTGAAGGAACATTCCTCAGAAGGCTTTCAGAGGTAGTTTGGATCAATGATGAACCTTTGAAAATGCTGTTTGACTCGGGTGCCAAAGGGACACTCATACCACAAGTTTTTTATGAACAGCATTTAAAGGGAATGTGAAATTATTAAGGCCTGGCATTAAACCTAAGGGATATGGTGGAGAAACCATTGAATTACTTGGGTATTTTCTAGACAGAATTGAATTTAAAGACAGGATTATGCCAGGGAAGATTTATGTCTCCATAAAAGGAGATTCACTCATAAGCTGGTTTCACCAATAGGATTCGTATGTGTACCTAGATCCCAATAAGAATCCTCAAGTTTGAATTAAGGAAATACCATCTATCAAAAGGATTTCAGAGGATTGTTGTGAATTGATGAAGGAATTTCCTGAAGTATTTGCAAATAGGTTGGGGTGTCTTAAAAATGATCTGAATTTGACTCAAATCCAACACCCTACCTAAGGTAGCTAAAGTAAGGAATATTCCTTTGCTAGTAAAGAGTAGTATGGGAAAATAAATAGACAAACTAATTGACAATGGTATAATACAGACGGTGGAGGCTACGGAGTGGTTGTCACCAGTAATGTTGGCCAGGAAGGCTAATGGTAGTGCTCAGCTTTGTGTGGAACTTAGGGAACTTAACAAGGCACTGGGAGTGGACCACTATCCACTGCCTAATATCAATGAAATGCTGTGTTTGCTGAATACTGCTAAACACTTCTATTCGCTTGACCTTATGTCGGCGTACCATCAAATAAAGTTGCATCCCTCATCCTCAGAATGGCAACTTTTGTCCCGCCCTTTGGTATCTTCAACTTTGTGAGGATGCCTTGTGGGCTGATTTCAGCTTCCTCAGCGATTCAGAGGGTAATGAAGAAGATAGTTAAGAGGATTGAAGTTGTCAAAGCTCATCAGGATGATGTGTTGGTGTTTGGAGCTCACCTAGATAAACACAATAGTATACTGAGGGATGTGCTGACAAGATTGAGAGACAGTAGACTGACATTGACATCCGAAAAATATAAGTTCAATGTAACTGAAATTAAATATTTAGGTCACTTGGCTACCTCTTCTGGAATCAGACCTATAAATGGTTTGGTGGAAGCTATAAAAAATCTGAGTTCACCCAACAATAACGAGGAGTTGGTGAAATGTATTGGCATACATGAGTTTTATAAAAAGTGTGTGCCAAAGTTCAAAGAAAAAACAGAATGCATGTGAAGCTTGCTGATGAAAAGCAGATATTTTGTCTGGTGTCATGTGTGGGGAGGAATTTTAAGGGGTGCGATCCTGCTTAGATAAAGCTCCAAATCTGGGGAGGTTTGAGCCCAAGGATGAAGCTTATGTGATGACCAATGCCATCTCAAAATGACTGGGTGTTGTTTTAATGCAGAGATCCAATGGGCAGGACAGGACCATTTTTGTTATAAAGAGAGGGTTGAGAGGAGGGAACCTTAACTACTTTGTAATAGAGAAAGGACATTTACAAAGGGCTTTTACGAGTACTATCTTTAGGTCCACACTGTCTTTTTACTTTGATCTGGGGCAGCACAGAAAGGTGAGCTCCCAAGTGCAGACCTTAGGAAAGTACTCATAAATGCCCTTTGTCAATTCCCAAAGTCATAAACTTAGATGTTTGGTCTAAGTATAGACCAAACATCTAAATTTACCTTTGTGAATCGGGCCCATCATCCGGTGGATGGGGTGTCTCTATGTCCTAATGATGATGTACTATCAAGGGAAAATGGTGTGAATAGAGTTCCTCTTAGGCAACAAGACTTTGTTTGAATGTTTTAGCTTGGTTTGTAACATAACATGCTTTGCAGCTATGTGTATTTCTTAAGTATTATTATTCAGTTTATCTTTTGAATTTTAATGTTATATCATTTGGTTAATATTGGATGAGGGAAGTGGGTGTGGTTCTGTACTTGTAGAATGTGTTCTGTAGTTGTATAATGATGTCATATTCTAGAAGGTTTAGATGGTTGCTAAGAGATAATGGCATGACTGGTGATGGGATTCTATTGGCTGTGGCAGTGGCTGGGGTCTATGTGACCTGTAGCTTAATAAAGAAGTTACTGAAATCCCTGTAAAGACCTGTGATATTTCTTGTTAAAATATAACAGTTCACAGGTGAAAACTTGTGACTACTAGGCAGTCAACTCTTGTGCTCCACAATTCCTTTCAGCTAAGATCAAGATCTCCAGTGGAGCATGCATGACGAGGTACCGTACCATCAGTATACTTGAATTCAGTAAACGCAACAAGCATTTGACAATCATTTTTCTTGTGCTCCTTAGATAGCATGCCGGATCCAACAAGTTCCATCACTTCTATACTTCCACAAGATGTTAAATAACACACCAGCTCAAGCATCACCTTGACAGAGGTTTGCCACCTGGATACTGGATCACTCCATTATGAGACAACATTTCTTTGTAGGAAATGGGGCTTCTTTGTTGATACCCCCTTCTCACTTTTTGCCCCCTTTTAGAACTACTAGATATTGGTTTCGACTCTGACAGTGCACCGAGGCATGCTGAACAGACCCCAAAACCAGTGCTCTTTACTCTGAAACTAGGTATGTCTGATTTTTACAGTTGGCACATGACTTTAGCACCTTTGTAAGTCCATAGTAGATGGTACCCATGGTACCTATGGCAGGAGTACTATAGAGGGTCCCTAAGGGCTGCAGCATAACTTATGCCGCCCTAAGGGGCCCACACACAAATTGCACACAGCCTGCCATCGCAGTCTGCGTGTCAGAGTGCAAGCCCTGACTGAAAACACAACATGCCACACACATCGTGTGCCATGCCAAAGTCACTACATTCATATGCAAGCTGCCCCTACAACAGGCCTTAAGAGCTGTAAGGCAGGGTGTATTGTAATACATCTGAGGACATATCTCCATAAGCAGATAGGCACCTGTGAGGTATTCACATTGCAAGTGACCAGGCAGCCATCTTAAAGCATTAACTGGACACTGGTCAGCACGAGTGACCAAGCTACATAATGGCTGCATGGTATTTGGGATCAAAAACATAATCTTAATAAATCCATACTGATACCAGTATTGGATATAATATGACATGCACACAGACGGCACCTTAAAGGTGCGCCCCGAAACCTACTAGTCCTCTAGTGTGCTGGCTGACTGGTTTTGACCAGCCTGCTACCACAGATGAGTTTCTGATTCCCTGGAGGTTAGAGCCTCTGCTCTCCGTGGTCAGAAACAATGCCTGCTCTGGCAGGAGGTGTCATCATCACCGCCAATAGGATGGCTAGTAAATCTGCATACCCAGGTCAGGGACTTCAAAGTCTCTGCCGCATTTGGTATTTGACCCCCGCTTCCTCCAGACCTGGGAAAGGCTTCGGCCTATTTGGCACTAGAACAGGTGGGAAAATTAGCTATGCAGGAGGCGTGTTGTACTGACACACCTCTAGGGTGGCCAGTCTGAAATGAACACGAAATTAAGAGTTCCACCTTCTTGTGTGTGGTGGAATTAGGAATTCTGTGACTGGGTGATGCCCACTCCCCACAGTAGTTGTCACCTAGGGGGTGTAGTGACCCCAGGGGTAAGTAGCCCATTGGCTACTGCCCTTCACTTTCCTTAATGCCCTTAAAGTGAGTATTTAGGGGACGCCCTATATCAGGACTTGAGATTAATTTGACTAACGAAGAAGAAGAACCCGAAGAGCTGCGAAAAGCACGAGCTGAGGAGCAGCAACTGACTTGGCCCCAAACTTGCCGGCTTTCCTGCAGTCCTAATTGCACTAAAGATGACTCGTTCTGCAATTGCTCTGCCTCCAAAAGCCTGAGAGGACTGCCACCACAGATCTCCTGTGGGGAAGAAGAGCTGCTTCCCTGCACCCTGCAAGCACCAAAGAAGACTCACAAGGACTCGGACTGCCAAAGCCAGACTCACAACAGCACACACTGCACCTGTGTCCCCTAATCTGAGTTTAGGTGGGTAAATGGTGACAGCTTGGTCCTTGGGTCCTCCAAAGCCAAAGCCCACTGTGGGCACCTGCAGCCTCTTTCTGTAGGCCCCCTCCAAGTGTGAATGTCCTCTGCACCGGAACCCAATGACAAAAGACGCCACTGCACCCAAGCCCAACAGACAGAAGAGAAGTGGGCAAACTGTGTCCCTACGTGCCTGAGGTTGAGCCCCCCTGTGGGTTCCCCTGGACTGGCCCCCCATTCCCTGCTTGCAGCCCCTTTCTAAGCAGACCGATTGCTTTTGACGTGAATGGGACACCTGAAGCCATAGCACACCTTTGCACTGAGACACCCCAAAGTCTCCAAGGTGGATCTATTGGTGTGACATTGGACCTTGACACATACTTATCTAATTTCCAGAAGAGCAGTCCTGTAAGTCATTGCCTATACCCATATGCAATGTCTGTTTCTTTCCCATAGGATAACATTAGGGCACTCAAGGCTGAAAAGCACCTCTGCACCTGAACGCCTCAGTGTCTTCTGAAGTGACTTGTTGGTGCTGCTGTGGACCTTTCGCCATACTTACTTTAACTCTAGAAGAACATTCATGTAAGTCGTAAATTGCTTGAATGCAGTATATGTCTTTTAGCCATAAGATAATGTTACCACTCTAGAATTGCACTGTCAACTTTAGAAATGTATAAACATTTGTATCTTGAAATGTACTTACCTGATTCTGATGAGTGTGTGTCTCATTTACCTGGATCTGTGTGTGCAATAAAGACACACTGTCCTCTAATCAGCCTAACTGCTCGCCCACAGTTTACAAACACAAACTTTTAGGGTAATTATTTATCAGCCAATAACAGTCACCCTGGACTACCTGCATAGTGTCCCCTTCCATTGGTACACTACATTGATAGCCAGCTTTGTACACTTTTCCTGTCCCAATCCTTCTCTCATCAGCAGTACTGCCACTTCCCTTATTGGCCAGACCTGTCTATGTAAACTGCACCTCAGAAATCCTCACCACCATAAGCCATTACCCTCAATATTATAGCAATGCTCTCTGATTACAGTCTACCCCTCCTTCTGTACTACCCAATGTAAAAAAGAAAATTATGTACAGCACTATGGTGCATTGCACCTAGGGTTCCTGTTTATATTTGTTGCACATTGCATACATAGATGTGATTTTTTAAATATTTTCCTGGGTAAAAAAAGGATTTTTGAGAACCCCAAAAAATATGTAACTTCAATTAAATTAAGTTCATCGGTCTAGTGATACTAAATTCATCAGTTATTTTCATGCATACTGGTTGTATTTCTGTAGTGCAAAATAGCTGAAAGGCAGCAGAGTGCTGGACAAGTTCAAAGATATAGGGGGTCACTACAACCCTGGCGGACGGTGTTAAAGTGGCGGTAATACCACAAACACGCCAGCGGAAAAAAAAAGGTAATTATGACCGTGGCGGAAACCGCCAACATAGACAGCCACTTTAACACTCCGACCGCCACGGCGGTACAGACAAGCAGCGCGGCGGTCACTGCCAACAGACAGGCGGAAGACAAAGTACCGCCCACAGTATTACAACAGGCCAATCCGCCACCTTTTTTGGGGCGGATTCACCGTGGATAAAAACACGTCGGAAACAGCCATTTCAATGGGAAAACGCTCACCTGAACAAACTCCACGAGGAAGGAGGGCACCATGGAGTCGGAACTCCAAATACTCCCTGCGCTTGTTTTCCTGCTCCTGTACGAACATCAGCAACGGCGGCACCGAAGACAACGGTGAGTACTGCACCTACGACATAGGGGAGGCAAAAGTCACGGACACACACATGCAACACCCCCAACCCGACCCTCACCCACTACAACACACACACCAATGTATTTCCGAACATCACAGTAACAACCCCCAACCCCCCGTAAGAATGCTAAGACAAAAGGAAATGAGAACAACCATTGTAATGTATCAAAAAAAAAGTAAGCTCATATATACATCAATATATACTGTACACATTCCATATACAGGGAGTGCAGAATTATTAGGCAAGTTGTATTTTTGAGGATTCATTTTATTATTGAACAACAACCATGTTCTCAATGAACCCAAAAAACTCATTAATATCAAAGCTGAATATTTTTGGAAGTCGTTTTCAGTTTGTTTTTAGTTTTAGCTATGTTAGGGGGATATCTGTGTGTGCAGGTGACTATTACTGTGCATAATTATTAGGCAACTTAACAAAAAAAAATATATACCCATTTCAATTATTTATTATTACCAGTGAAACCAATATAACATCTCAACATTCACAAATATACATTTCTGACATTCAAAAACAAAACAAAAACAAATCAGTGACCAATATAGCCACCTTTCTTTGCAAGGACACTCAAAAGCCTGCCATCCATGGATTCTGTCAGTGTTTTGATCTGTTCACCATCAACATTGCGTGCAGCAGCAACCACAGCCTCCCAGACACTGTTCAGAGAGGTGTACTGTTTTCCCTCCTTGTAAATCTCACATTTGATGATGGACCACAGGTTCTCAATGGGGTTCAGATCAGGTGAACAAGGAGGTCATGTCATTAGATTTCCTTCTTTTATACCCTTTCTTGCCAGCCACACTGTGGAGTACTTGGACGCGTGTGATGGAGCATTGTCCTGCATGAAAATCATGTTTTTCTTGAAGGATGCAGACTTCTTCCTGTACCACTGCTTGAAGAAGGTGTCTTCCAGGAACTGGCAGTAGGACTGGGAGTTGAGCTTGACTCCATCCTCAACCCGAAAAGGCCCCACAAGCTCATCTTTGATGATACCAGCCCAAACCAGTACTCCACCTCCACCTTGCTGGCGTCTGAGTCGGACTGGAGCTCTCTGCCCTTTACCAATCCAGCCACGGGCCCATCCATCTGGCCCATCAAGACTCACTCTCATTTCATTAGTCCATAAAACCTTAGAAAAATCAGTCTTGAGATATTTCTTGGCCCAGTCTTGACGTTTCAGCTTGTGTGTCTTGTTCAGTGGTGGTCGTCTTTCAGCCTTTCTTACCTTGGCCATGTCTCTGAGTATTGCACACCTTGTGCTTTTGGGCACTCCAGTGATGTTGCAGCTCTGAAATATGGCCAAACTGGTGGCAAGTGGCATCGTGGCAGCTGCACGCTTGACTTTTCTCAGTTCATGGGCAGTTATTTTGCGCCTTGGTTTTTCCACACGCTTCTTGCGACCCTGTTGACTATTTTGAATGAAACGCTTGATTGTTCGATGATCACGCTTCAGAAGCTTTGCAATTTTAAGAGTGCTGCATCCCTCTGCAAGATATCTCACTATTTTTGACTTTTCTGAGCCTGTCAAGTCCTTCTTTTGACCCATTTTGCCAAAGGAAAGGAAGTTGCCTAATAATTATGCACACCTGATATAGGGTGTTGATGTCATTAGACCACACCCCTTCTCATTACAGAGATGCACATCACCTAATATGCTTAATTGGTAGTAGGCTTTCGAGCCTATACAGCTTGGAGTAAGACAACATGCATAAAGAGGATGATGTGGTCAAAATACTAATTTGCCTAATAATTCTGCACTCCCTGTACATCACAATTAGTAGTCCAGGTATGCACATTTCAATGTCCGTGGACCACTGGGCCCAAAATGCATGGGCGAGGCTCACATCAGATACCTGTCCTGGAACGGAGAGAACACTGCAGGGGCATCAGATAGAAATACAACAGGCACCTCAGGGGGAAGGGAAGGGGGGGCACCTCAGCCGGATGACTGCACCATGCCAGATCCACGAGGGGGCTCCATGCCCATTGATGTATCCTGGGGAGTGCAAAGCCACAGTCTCTCAAGTCTCTACAGTGGGTGGGTTGCCCACTGTACCATCCTGGGGAGTGCAAAGCCACAGTCTCACAAGTCTCTACAGTGGGTGGTTTGCCCACTGTACCATCCTGGGGAGTGCAAAGCCACAGTCTCACAAGTCTCTCAAGTGGGTGGTTTGCCCACTGCTGCATCCTGGGGAGTGCAAAGCCACGTCTCTCAAGTCTCTCCAGTGTGTGGGTTGCCCACTGTACCATCCTGGGGAGTGCAAAGCCACAGTCTCTCAAGTCTCTACAGTGGGTGGGTTGCCCACTGTACCATACTGGGGAGTGCAAAGCCACAGTCTCACAAGTCTCTACAGTGGGTGGTTTGCTCACTGTACCATCCTGGGGAGTGCAAAGCCACAGTCTCTCAAGTGGATAACAGTCTCCACTGGTTCTGGAGGGGGACTGGTGCCCAGAGTGCTTCATCCTGTGCAGGATAGATGGAGTGGATGCATGTCTCCACTGGTTCTGGAGGGGGACTGGTGCCCAGAGTGCTTCATCCTGTGCAGGAAAGATGGAGTGGATGCATGTCTCCACTGGTTCTGGAGGGGGACTGGTGCCCAGAGTACATCACTCACCCCGTGATGGTCCCTGTTGCGTCACTGCCCCTGCCGCTCATGGGCTAGCGGTGCTTGAGTTGGCGGTGCTTGCCATGGCGGTCTTTGCCCTGTTCAGCGGTGCTTGCCCTGTTCAGCGGTGCTTGACTTTGCTGTCTCTGACCTGTGCAGCGGTGCTTGCCATGGCGGTCTTTGCCCTGTTCAGCGGTGCTGTCCATGGCGGTCTTTGCCCTGTTCAGCGGTGCTGTCCATGGCGGTCTTTGCCCTGTTCAGCGGTGCTTGCCCTGGCGGTCTTTGCCCTGTTCAGCGGTGCTTGCCCTGTTCAGCGGTGCTGTCCATGGCGGTCTTTGCCCTGTTCAGCGGTGCTTGCCATGGCGGTCTTTGCCCTGTTCAGCGGGGCTTGCCCTGTTCAGCGGTCTCTGACCTGTTCAGCGGTGCTTGCCCTGTTCAGCGGTGCTGTCCATGGCGGTCTTTGCCCTGTTCAGCGGTGCTTGCCCAGTTCAGCGGTGCTTGACTTTGCTGTCTCTGACCTGTGCAGCGGTGTGTGCCATGGCGGTCCCTCATTGCCCAGCGGGGCTGTGGCTGCCGGGGCCCTCCTGGGCACTGACTCCGGCGGTGGTCTCCTGACCAGTGACGATAGTGCTGCTCCTGGGCACAGACTCCGGCGGTGGTCTCCTGACCAGTGACGATAGTGCTGCCCTCCTGGGCAGTGACTCCGGCGGTGGTCTTCTGACCAGTGACGATTGACCAGTGATGATAGTGCTGCCCTCCTGGGCACTGACTCCGGCGGTGGTCTCCTGACCAGTGACGATAGTGCTGCGCTCCTGGGCACTGACTCTGGCGGTGGTCTCCTGACCAGTGACGATGGGGCTGGCGGTGGCGTCTTGGGCAGCGGGGAGGATGGCAGCCTTCTCCGCCGTTCTGCTCTTCCCAGACTTTGGAGACTTTTTCTGCCCCTTCACCACCTTGGGAGGAGTCACAGCTGACTCGACACTCCCCCCGGGACCCTTGTGGGCGGCTTTGCCGGCAAGTGTCTTCCCCCTCTCCCGTCGGGCACTGTCCAACTTCTGGTGCTTCACAGGGGGTGGACTGGCAGTGCTTTGGCTCCGTGTCACACTGGCTGCCCTGGTGCTTGGTGCACTCCACATACCTCGAACAGGCACCACTGGTAACGAAATATTTTTGGCTGAGGTGCTACTACGGGACCTATGAATTGGAGGGGGGAGGTGATGGGACAGAGGTCAAGGTTGCTCAGGAAAAGTTTCTGACGAACACTGGGACGGGTAGCTGGAGGTGGTCTGGGAGTGGAGGAAGAGGAGGTGGTTGTAGGAGGTGTAGCTTTTGGTGATTTGGGTGCAGGTGCATGTTCTGGAGGCTGTCGTGAGGTGGATGGCTGTTGGGTGTGTGTGTGCCCGCGTTTGTGTACTTTGGGAGGGGGCGTCACAGACACACTGGGAGAGGACACAGGGGACGTGTAAATGGTAGTGGGGGTGGTGAGTGCAGGTGAGCGGGGTGTGGTGCTGGGTGTTCTGGTGCGAGTCCTAGTGGCTGTTGTGGTAGTGCATGCAGGTGAGAGTGTAGACGACACTGGGAGGGAGGAGGGAGACGACGAGGAGGGGGACACAGTGGAGGCAGTGGGTGTTGCTGTATCTGGGTGATGCTTGTGTGAGTGCCTGTGGGATGTGTGGTGCATATGTTTGCCTGAGCTGCCCTTGTGTGTTGAGGTGTGTGCAGGCTGGTCTGATGGTGTGCTTGGGATAGGTTGAGGTACAGGGGATTGGGTCTGGGTGGAGGAAGTTGGAGAGAGGAGGCTAGACACAGGGACAATGGCTGCCATCAGTGCTGAGGCCAGAGATTGCAGGGTTCGATGATGGGCAGCCTGATCAGAATGAATGCCCTCCAGGAATGCATTGGTGTGTTGCAACTCCCTCTCTACACCCTGGATGGCATTCACAATGGTAGACTGCCCAACAGTGAGTGACCTGAGGAGGTCAATGGCCTCCTCGCTGAGGGCAGCAGGGGTGACAGGGGCAGGGGCTGAGGTGCCTGGGGCGAAGGTGATGCCCACCCTCCTGGATGAGTGGGCACGGGCGAAGGCTGAGGCGCTGCTGGGAGGGGGGGTGCTGGTAGGGGGGGGTGGCGGCTGTACCTGTAGAAGTGGGGGGCACAGATGGTGCCGCCACCACAAGGGAGCTCCCATCGGAGGATGAGTCCGTGTCGCTGGTTGCTGATCCGCTGACTGCCGTGAAGCTCCCCTCGCCCTCTGTCCCACAGGTGTATTCGGAGTCCGTGGTGTGGCATTCCATTGCCATGTGGGACGCAGCCCCCTCGTGATCCGGTGCCCCTGTACCTCCGCCTGATGATGCTGATGCACGATAGAACAGGGAGAGCACAAAAAGGGGTGGGGAAACAGAAGAAAGACAGGTTGAGTGCATGGCTTACCGCTACCGTTGGCGGACAATACAGACACAGCTGCCCCATGCACTACGCCGTGCTCTTGGCCTCTACAGATGCAGTTCCTGGGATATGGCCTACTTGCCTATGAATGTCATCTGCCCACATAGATGACACAGGGGCATGTATACCTGTTTTTGGCACTCTGCAGAGGTGGGGTGGAGTGGCACATTACCTGCATTACAGAGGGGCCTAGCCTACGGAACTCGCCCTGGCCTAGGGAAACCCACAGCCCTCCTCCCCCACCCAGACCCCTCCACTGCGCGCAAAGTCATGAGAATGTGAGTGTACTCACCCCCTTGTGTCTGCTGTGATGCCCTCAAGCACCCATCCAACTCAGGGTAAGCCACCGCCAGGATCCGGAACATCAGGGGGGTCATGGTTTGACGGGCACCCCTCCCACGTTGGGAGGCCATCCCCAGCTGAGCCTCCGCCGTCTTCTTGCTCCAGCAGCGAATGTCCTCCCATCTTTTACAGCAGTGGGTGCTCCGTCTCTGGTGGACCCCCAGGGTCCGGACAACCTTGGCGATGGCACGCCAAATATCCTTCTTCTGGTGGGCGCTGACCTACATGACATGTACAGGGGAAGAAGAGAAGTCATTACCAACTGCACCATCAAAGTGAGTGGCCCACATCCCTACCCTTGCCATGTGGCACATGCCTTCACAGTCCTTCATGCTCGCATAACTCTGCCCCCTTCCTACTTACAACCAGCCCTCTCCACCCAGGCATAGCCCATACAACTTGCACCCTATGTACTCACCTGTTGGTCTGGAGGACCACAGAGTAGCGTGTACTGTGGGAGGAACCCGTCCACGAGCTTCTCCAACTCCTGTGCAGTGAAGGCAGGGGCCCTTTCCCCAGACGCACGTGCTATTGTCTCTTCCAGACCGAGCTCACAGCAGCACTTGCAGTGTAGGTCCTCTCCTGTCGAAGATCAGGTATCGAGTGATTGAACAGATAGAAAAAGGCGGTCATGTCCGCGCGGTGATGTCCGCGGTGGTGCGTATCATCACCGCCGGCGCACTTCGTCATTGGCTCCTGGGACCCATAGGGTCCAATGTTAACCAATGCAGCATTGCGCCGCGGTCTTCGACCGCCTACCGCAACGGTGTACAATGCCAGCGCAGTTACCTCACATCCCATTGCCCCACTTTAGAGGTCAGGCAGCCGCCATTTCAGGGGCCCACATGGCTTCATTTACAACTGCGTCACACATACCTAGGCCTAGACTCAACACACATACAGGAGGATTTTTGTATTTTGTGTCGTGTTCTGTGTAGCTGTGGGTACATACCTTAGAATTGGTTGACTCTGTGGTCTCTCTTGTCCTTCCTAGGCACCGTCCGCTGGGACATGTGAGGAGAAGGCGGAATCCTCCGGTGTACCGACCGCTGGTGGACCTGTTGACAATGGAGGAGCAACATTTAATCATCACCTACAGGTTTGACCATGCCACAATCCAGGAACTGTGTACCAAGTTGGAGCCAGATCTGATGTCACCAATCCGCCATCCCACAGGTATCCCCCCTCAAGTGCAGGTGCTGTCAGTACTCCATTTCCTAGCAAGTGGGTCATTTCAGACAACAGTGGCCATGGCATCAGGGATGTCCCAGCCTATGTTTTCTGACGTATTGTCCAGAGTGTTGTCTGCCCTGCTGAAACACGTGAGGAGCTACATCGTTTTCCCTCAGGTGGAGGATTTGGCTACAGTGAAAGGTGACTTCTATGCCCTGGGACATATCCCTGACATCATAGGTGCCATTGATGGTACCCATGTGGCTTTGGTCCCCCCCCACAGGAGTGAACAGGTGTACAGGAACCGGAAGAGTTATCATTCGATGAATGTACAGATGGTATATTTTGCAGACCAGTACATCTCCCAGGTAAATGCTATGTTCCCTGGCTCAGTGCATGACGCTTACATCCTGCGGAATAGCAGCATACCTTATGTGATGGGTCAACTCCAGAGGCACCGTGTGTGGCTATTAGGGGACTCTAGTTACCCCAACCTGTCATGGCTATTGACCCCAGTGAGGAATCCCAGGACCAGGGCAGAGGAACGCTACAATGAGGCCCATGGGCGGACTAGGAGGGTGATCGAACGCACCTTCGGCCTCCTGAAGGCCAGGTTCAGGTGCCTCCATATGACAGGTGGTTCCCTATACTACTCACCAAGGAAGGTGTGCCAGATCATCATCGCTTGCTGTATGCTGCACAATCTTGCTTTGCGACGTTAAGGTGCCTTTTCTGCAGGAGGATGGTCCAGATGACGGTGTTGTGCCAGCTGTGGAGCCTGTGGACAGTGATGAGGAGGAAGCAGAGGAAGAAGACATTGATAACAGGGACTCTGTCATACAGCAATATTTCCAGTGACACACAGGTGAGAACATTTTTTTACTATTATATTTACTTGCACACTATCCTGTCTGTCAATTTGAAGCAGTATTTGCTCACTGAGTGGTACATTTCCATTACGGTTTCACAGGTGTGTTTACCAATGTGTGTCATCTGCTTGCATCCTTCATGGGCTTGTGATGTGTTACATAGGTATGTTGACATTACATTTTCGAACGGATTTTGTCACTGTCATAGATAATACACATTTTCAAAATCACAGACTGACTCGTTTTGTGGTTCAAGGGTGTTTATTGAAGTGCTAATTATTGGAGGGGGTGGCAAAATGGTGATGGGTGATGGTGAAGGAATGTCCATGGCAGAGTCCAGTCTATTAGTCTCACAGGTGCACTGCCCATATGGGCATAGGAAGTGGAGCTGGGGCAGTTCCAATCTGGACAGGGTAACAAAGTGGGACAATGGGATGACAATCAGGGTGGTCTCATTTCCTGGCGGGGGTCTTGCCATCTTGCTCTGTCCTGTTCCTGGATCTCAGGGACCGCTTGCGGGGTGGTTGTCCGTCTGCAGGGGGTGGGGTGCTGGTGTGGTGGTCCTGTGGCGGGGCGTCCTGTCCACCAGCGCCGGCGGAGGTGGTGGGCAGTTCATCGTCCAGGCTAGTGTCAGGGGCCCCTTGCAGTGCCACAGTGTCCCTCATGGTCTTCTGTATGTCCTTCAGCACCCCTACGATGGTGCCCAGGGCAGAGCTGATGGTTCTGAGCTCCTCTCTGAACCCCAAATACTGTTTGTCCTGCATGCGCTGGGTCTCCTGAAACTTGGCCAGGACCGTAGCCATCATCTCCTGGGAGTGGTGGTAGGCTCCTATGATGGAGGAGAGTGCCTCGTGGAGAGTGGGTTCCTTGGGCCTGTCCGCCCCCTGTTGCACCGCAGCCCTCCCAGTTCCCCTGTGTTCCTGTGCCTCCGTCCCCTGGACCGTGTGCCCACTGCCACTTCCCCCAGGTCCCTGTTGTTGTTGGGGTGGTGGGTTATCCTGGGTTCCCTGTAGTGGTGGACACACAGCTGATTGACGTGTCCTGGGTACAGAGATATGGGCCCGCTGGGTGGGTGCTGTGCTGGTGTTACCAGAGGGTGGAAGGTCAGTGTTGGGCTGTGCCTGTGTGAGGGGAACCGACTGTCCTGAGGCCCACGATGGTCTGGGCTGGTCATCTGGATCCAGTTGGCCAGAGCTGCTGTCATCACTGTGGGCACGGTGGAGATGTCTGGACCCTCCTGTCTGGTGACGTTGGGTAGTGGTCCTGCAGGGGTGTAAAAGCATGATTATTGCATCTGTGTGTGTCACGGTGTGCAATAGGTGGGTGAGCGTGTACCCCTGTGCTAGCATTCCTTGTGTGATAATGGTTGGGGGGTGTTATGGGTATGTGCAGTGGGCATGCTTTAGTGATGCTGTCCAAGCTTTGTTGTGTCATGCAGGGCTTGGTGTTGGGATGGGTGGTTTGTGTTATTCGTACATTAGTGAGGAGTTGGAGTGATAGGGGAGGGGGTGAGGGTGGGGGGTGTGATAGCATGCAGGTAGGGTGGGGGATATGAAAGTTAAGATTAGACTTACCAGTGTCCATTCCTCCACCGACTCCTCTGAGGCCCTCTGGATGCATAATGGTCAAGACCTGTTCCTCCCATGTTGTTAGTTGTGGGGGAGGAGGTGGGGGTCCGCCGCCAGTCCGCTGAATCGTGATGTTGTGCCTGGAGACCACTGAACGCACCTTCCCCCGTCGGTCGTTCCATCTCTTCCTGATGTCCTCCCGATTTCTTGGGTGCTGTCCCACTGCGTTGACCCTGTCGACGATTCTCCACCATAGCTCCATCTTCCTAGCTATAGAGGTGTGCTGCACCTGTGATTCAAATAGCTGTGGCTCTACCCGTACGATTTCCTCCACCATACCCCTGAGCTCCTCCTTCGAAAAACTGGGGTGTCTTTGGCGTGCCATGGGGTGGTGTAGGTGATGTGTGTGGGGTGTATGTGGTGATGAGTGTGGTGATGTGTAGTGGTGTGTGGTATTTTGTGCGTGGATGTTGTGTGGGTGATGGTGTTGTGTGCCTCTGTGTGGTGGGGTTGCCTATTGCTGTGCTATCTCTCTGTCGCCTTCGTCTCTAATTTTTGGTCGTAGGGGTTTGTGGGTGATGTGGGTGTGTGTTTTATATTGTGTTTGGTGTGTGGGAGTGGTGTTTGTATGTTTATCAGGTGTGTGTATTTTGAATTGGTGGTAAAAGCCGCTTACCGCGGCCAATGTGAATTGAAAATGAATTGTCCAATGTGGCGGTGTTTTGGAGATGTGTGTGTATTTTGAGCGCGGAGGTGTGTACCGCCAATGGAATACCGTGTTCCGCCTGGATTCGTGGGTCGTGATAGCATGGGCGTGTTTCTGTTGGCGTGACGGTGGAGGTTTTGTTTTCGCCAGTTTATCACTGACCTTTGGTGTGGAGGACTTGTGTGGGTGTCTGAGTTTCGGCGGATTCCGAGATGTGTGTCATAATAGCTGTGGTGGAATTCCGCGGCCGAGGTGGTGTATTGGCGGTCTTCTGCACGGCGGTAAGCGGCTTTTACCACCAATGTTGTAATGACCCCCATAGACTATGAGTAATTGAAGGGTAGCTGGGTGTAGAAGCAGAGGTGGATTCTTTCTGCGTTGTGATGTAGTATTCTTTAAAGAGGTGTGTCTTCAGCTCTTTCATAAAGTAGTGCCGGGTTGGGACAGTCCTGGTGGATAAGGGATGTTATTCCAGAGTCTGGGAAGCAGGCCTTTACAGTATTCTTTTCCAGATTCTGATCATTTTTAAATGAAAAAGCAAAAGTTATTCTCTCTAGAGAGAGATAAGTTGGGAGAGAGTAGCAAATTCCATTAAGTAAAGCTGTCCGCTTGTCACTGGTTGATAGGTTGATGAAAATCTTTATCCCTGATGAATTCCTCTTGAAACATGTACGCATTGGCTTGGTTGGAAACTGATGTTCGAAGAATAAAAAAATCTTTGGGATTCAACATTATGGCTCCGTTGAATTAATGGACTGAATGAGGAATCATCTATCCTGAAGGACTGTTTGGCTCTAATTGGATACAAGTTACAGTGAACTACTAATTATTTATGCACTATTTTTAAGCGCATCCTATTTCCGTTCCCTGGTGCCCTTTTCTGGAAGGTGGGATAAGCTTCTGAAAAGGTTTGGAAGGTGGGAGAAACTTCTGGAAAGGATCTTTAAAGTGCATGGAATTTTCTGAATCCCCTGTCCTTGCTCCAAACTGGCTGCTGTGATAATGCAGGTTTGTTAGGCCCTTTGTGTGAAGGCAGAGCACAGGCTATTCAAGTGTAAGTGGGGTTTGCTCAGGTGGGCCCTGCCCATCCTGCCAGCAAATGTCCCATTGAGGTTCACCTAATCTCTCTATTGTATAGGAGGAGTTCACAACATCTGACTGTCAGCTACACCCAGTCATGTGACCCAAGACAGGCTTTGCAGGCACAAAGGGCTGAGGGCAGGAACATACCAACTTTCTAATAGTGGCACTTTTCAAATTGTAATGAAAAATCTGCCTACACCATTAAAGAGAGTTTATATTACAATTTCATAGGTTCCAAACATGAGATATCTACCTGCTCCCAATTAAGAATTGGAGCTTATTAAATGTAGTAAGGAATCCCCAATGTGATCCTATAGGACGGACAGGCCTCACAGTAGTGAAACCGAACTTAGGAGTTTTTGACTAGCAGCACATGCAAAACTTAAAAGTACATGTCCAACCTTTTAATTACACAGCACCCTGCCCTATTGGCTACTAGAGACGACCTTAGGGGCGACGTATATGTAATAAAAAAGGGGAATTTAAGGTTTGCCAAGGAGGTTTAAATACCAAGTCGACATGGTAGTGTAACAATGCATTCAGGCTAAAATGGCAGACTGGGGAACATGTTTTAGAGTGCTACTTAAGTGGGTGGCACATTGAGTGCTGCAAGCCCACAGTTGGCATTTAATTTACAGGCCCTGGGTAGATGGTATACAACTTTACAGGGGATGTATATGTAAATTGAATATGCCAGTAAGGTATTTGCCGATCAAACCATGTTGAGGGGAGTAAATACACAAACTTAAGCACTGGTTAATAATGGTAAATAGTGGTAAAGTGCACATAATTCTAGAGCCAACAAAAACAAAATCCAGTATAAAAATGGTAGTAAGTAGGCAAAAAGTTGGGTGGTACACCACCCTAAGGCTGATAGATGTACCACATTATTTTGTTACCTTTGCTTTGTCAGTGATCAGCATTTGGGGAAACCTGCATCATCCTACAATGCAGGACCATCAGTACCTTTCATCTTGGTATTTCACTTGTGGGAATGTTATTATTGTGTGTTAAGTCCTTGAATGGGGGTACTATGGTTATATGCTGTTCTAGCTCCTAGGTGTCATTAATATGCAATAAGGCATACATATTGTCTATATTATGAGGTTTTTTTTTTATACATTGTGGCCTTCAAAGTACACAGAATCAGTCATTATTCTTGAATGAGTGACATAAATGGTGGTGATGGAACCCTTTCGAACTTGATTTTTAAGAGGGGTCAGTTTGTTGTAATAAATGTTTTAGATATCCTATGATGAACTAAACATCCTGAAAGGCATAACATGTAGCCCACACTTTTCCCATTGCAATTATCTGTGGTCCAATTCTGTATCATCATTTAATCCTGTATAGATAGTCTGAACACCTCTTTTTGATCTTTCGTCTGAAATAATTGTTTTATTTGATTCAAAACTGGCACATAGTCTTATTCTCTGTAATGCAGTCCATGTAAATTTGTTCTCTGTGCAACCTTTTTAAGCCCATTGTCCACCAGTATAGTGCTCAGTCTACCACACTGGATGCTACCCCTGTATTATGTAATCTGCATTCTCACCTTACATGTCGTCATGAACATAAACCTCAAACAACAGGAGCATTTGATCAAGTAAAGTACAAACTTGGTTTTACAGTTTGTTTATGACTTTCACACGGGTAACCGTTACTGCAGGGAGGGACCAGAGACTCGGTTTCCCCAAACTGTTTGCCTTCCTCCTGCTATTTTTTCTGACCTCTTTCTGTTGGCTCTAGGACTCTGAGCTCTGTATCACTACTGACCAGTGCTAAAGTGCATGGGCTCTCCCCTTCTAAATCTGGTATGATTGGCTTACACCTACTTGGCACAATTAATTTACTTGTAAGTCCCTTGTACAGTGGTACCAGGGCCTGTAAATTAAATGCTACCAGTGGGCCTGCAGCACAGCTTGAGCCACCCACAGAAGTCGTTTTCAACCCTGCCTCAGGCCTACTATCGCAGAGGCTACATGCACAGTTTATTGCCTCAGGGACCTGGCATCTAAATTTACTTGCCAGGCCTGGAACTCCCCTTTTACTACATAGAAGTCACCCCTAAGGTAGGCTGTAGCTAGCCCTATAGGCAGGGTGATGTGTGGGTAAAAGGAAGGACATGTGCCTGGTTGTGTAGCCTGTCCTGGTAGTGACAAACAGCCTACCTAGTTTCTCACTGCCCTGAGTGCTGCCTCTCTCATAGGATTGCATTGGAAATGCCCTAACATATATCTAAATGGTTTTGTGTAATCTATCAGGGGTAGTGTAGGCATGTTTGGTATGGTTGCACTGGTAGTGAGAAATGCTGCTTAATGGTGGAGGTATCACAAGAGTGCATCTGCATAGCGAATGGTCTTCCTGGGCTGGGAGGGGCGGGGCATACCTGCATTTGTAAAGACTGTGCCCTGGCCTCACACAAAGGGCTCGTTTACCCACCACTGATGTCTGGAGCCAGTGCTGGAGGAGAGAAGGGACACTCCTGGAACTGGTTAGTACTGGTTGGAACCCCTTCTCCCCTTTTTGTGGAGGCTGTGCCAAATGAGTATAAGTACAGGGGGTTTCCCCCTACATTTTCAGACACTAATGGACAAATTAACTAGACAATGGATGCTGCTGGAAGGACTCGCTGGGAACCGCCTTGGGACTGCTGTTGTTGTGCTGACCTGTGACCTGCTAGGTCACTGAGAGGGACTGTCACTGCCTCCTTAACCCTTGTGTTCGCCTGTTTGCTGGGATCCTGCAACCCTGTGCCCCATTTGTTGTCTCCAGGGGCTGGGTGGTGTGCCCCCTGCTCCCCTGCATTTTCACCTTCCTCACAGCCACCAAGGAGAAGGGCGCCTGCCGGTCGGGCCGGAGTAAGAAGATTCCTCTGTCAGAGCCCCTCATCTGCCCAGGGACCGGAAGGCCTGACTCTGGGCTGGTCAGGGTCCCGAGCCAGAAGGCCCTGGACCACATGGAGGAGATGGTCGCAGCCGTCATCCCTGAGGAGATCATCACAGGGATTGAAGGACAGGACAGCGCAGACTACCAGGAGACAACGCACATGCAGGGTAAGTTGCTTGGGGAATTAAAAAAAAAAATGTCAACCGTAAGCTGGGTGGGATACCGACCACAAAATGCATGGAAGTCATCATATACATGGAGTGGCATGGGTAAAGGGGTATGGCATGGGGGCATGGCCTGTACAGAGAGAAGCTGGGGCACACCACAACACTACACCAACAACAGTCCCATGGGCGCATGCTGCCATGCCAACGATCTAGCAAAGGTAAAGCCAAGCCAGGAGGGAAGGGCACAACGTCAAACTGACATCCCGTCAAACGTCAGCCACTATACCCCCTACATTAACTAGGGCCCATTTAACAACCTCTAGCCATACCGACAACTGGAATGTAACAGTGACAAAAGTTGCCACTACCACCTCCACTCTGTGTGCAGCTCAAGTAGCCAATGGCAGTAACGTCCCCATGGATCATTCACACCTAAATTAGTGGGTTGAGGATGACAACTTTAACAATCCCCTGAAACAAGACAAATGTTCCAGTCCTTGCAATTGTGAATGCCTATAGTTGCCGCAAACATCAGCCAATGTCATCAACAGTATGAGCTACACAGCACTAAGGACACACCCATGCTGCATATGACAGGGTCCATCCTGTGCCTGAGTCACAATGCAACATCTCAAATGTCATACTGCTCAGACAACAGCATTGAGGGGGAGGACACATGTAACTGGTCACTGAAATACACCTGCACATTCTGAGGAGGAAATAGGGCACTGCTACGACTATCAGGGCAATCCAATCTCCACACATTCCCCAACATCAGCTGTACACATTACCAATGCTAACATCCATATTGTGCCATGACAATGCTATGCATAGGATACGCTACATTTCAACTACATATAAATGAATGTGAAAGATCAGAGACTGGGGCAGGTCCAGATTGTTAAGTGTGCTGCTAGTGCCATCAGAGCACCCACAGCCAGTGAAAGGCCTCGCCATTAGAATGGATGTAGACGGAGGGTTGAGTAGGACAAGAAGGCGGCAATTCACTATTTGGCCTAAAACAACGCTAGAGGAGATGAGGCCGACAAGTCTAATAACTTGCCACAATACATGTGACATGCAGGTGGGCCATAGGCCTGGGAGAATGCCCATCTGAAAGACTGGAGCAATGAACAGGAAACAAGATCACAATGTGAAAACATCACAAGGCAGGCATGTCACATCACTAATGCCACAACACAGACACACTAATTGTACCCTTTTTCATTGTAGAGGAGGATGGATCTCCTGCGGATATGCCTGTCTAGGACTACCCTGATGACATGGATGACGAGCTGACAAACATCAGCCACCAGACCCTCCAAGATGTCCTAGGAACCCTCCAGACCCCACCTTCTGTCACAAGGAGGAGCTCAGAACAAGCAGCCATCACAGAGGACCCACCCACAACACCAATTGTAAGACCTGCTAGCTCCAATACAGCTGAGGACTCAGACGACACATGCACCAGCTTTGAGAGAACTGTAGTCGGAGTACAGCGGGAGCTTGCCAAGGCGGTGCCGGTGGGGATGCAAACTATGGCAGCCAGCCTAGAGGGGGTGCGTTCATGCATGATGTCATCTGCAGATCAGGCATCAGCCATGCAAGCGCTAACATCCATCCTGCAAGGTCTACAACAAACTGAAAAGGAATTCACCACTGCAGTAAGGGAGTTGCCACAACACCTCGCACCCCAAACCTTCCACTGCACGCACGAATGCAATCATGACCCCCTCAGGGCTGACCTGGCTGCCTACCATCGTGATGTGGCTGCTATTCTTAAGAACCAGCAGATCCTACTTGCAGCAGTACTGCCCTTAAGACCCCCACAGGTAGCCGCGACCAGGATGTCTGACTCCACGTCTTCTAACACTGAGGTGTTTGTGGCCCCTTCACAACCACCACCACCAAGGACAGAGGAGGCAAAACATACATCAGAAGATGAAGACGTGGAACAGATCACCTTCACACGGAAAAGTACCCGGAAGCACAAGTCCCTGCCACATGGCCAACTATTACCAAGGTCCAGCGCTTTGTAACATGCCAGTCTTACAACAACTGTACTCAATGACTGTTCTGCAAACCACTGTATATCTTGTCATCCTGCCCAGTGATTGTCTCTCACTTACTCATTGGCAAATCCTGTCCCTCTGCACTGTCTGACGCATCACCCCAGCAAGTCAAATGCATTTTCCTTTAGCACTTGTGTAGGATCACAATGGAAGATGTCACTATAATGGACTCACAATCATGGACAATGTACTTATAGCACTACAGCACTTTCAAATAAATAGCACTTACACAACCACTTTGTCTCTGTGTAATGTGACACATCAACTGTGCAGTAGATAACTGAAATGTGCCTCCTGTCAAATTACATAGCTTGTCAATATAACTGTCCTGAAATTATGTAGTCTGATAACTGTGCACAGTGGCCTGGATTGCACCATACTCTGCCCTTCCTGAGGGTAATATCTGATGAAAAGAGAAACCATACACCATAATGCTGTGTTGGACAGAATAATGCTTCTTCAAGGGTTATCTAAGCCATCAAATAGTGGCAACAAAATGTTACCACCATGCAATACTAACACATATAACAGTGCCCACAAATCTAAGCAAACAGTCAACAAACTGCATGAATGAAGGTGTCTGAGTTTACATCCAAATAAGTAATCATGCTGAACAGTGTCACAAATGATCAATGTGAGTCATGAACACGATACTACAAGAGTGCTTACGACCACTCAGCTAATAAGGGTTTCCTTGAACATCACACTGCAGTCAGACCTAAAACAGTGTCCCCAGTACCAAATCTGGAAGCACTGTTTGTGACTTTGAAAACATACGTAATGAAAAAAAGACGTTGGGATCCATAGTAACTTTGATTGGTGGTTGCAATGAATGGTGGAATCTTTGCAAGGTAGCTCTGTGGTAGCTGCCAATCTTACAGCTCAGTTGGGATTTGTTCGTAGCATAGGACACAATTGTAATAGAACAGAATTCATGTACACTTATGCCAAGGCCCTGATCAACAGGCATTTTACACATACTGTAAAGGGTTCACTAAATTTTTATTAAATGTTAATAACAGAAGAGGAAACTCTGGGAAAAGTCTTACCTACCCTAATCTACCCTAACTACTTATTACCCACAACTGTCACTAAATAACCTAAGCTAAACTTACTTATCACATGTAACGAAATGTTGTAAACATCAACCCCCCACCCCACTTATGAGACGGGACACATGAAGGACAACAGATACTAACCTAAACACATACTATCCTATACTAAACAAATATTTTTTTTTTTGTATTTTGTATTTTTTTTTCTAAACACACAAGAACCCCAACATAGCCCCCCACCCACACACTCAAAAAGAAAAATTGAAATAATCAGGACCCCCTACCCCCCACCCACTAACACTAACTAAACTAACAGCCTATACTAACCTAACACTAAGCCCCTTAAGCCCACTAAGTATAAGAACAAGGAAAGAGGAGGGAGGGGAGGGAATCATGTCCATCCACAAAGTCTAGAGGTTGGCCCTCCGGAGGGTTCGCTTAATGGACCGCACACGCCTGTTCATGTGGCGAACATCCCGCTGCAGGTGACTTATTTTCCGGAGGACACAGTCCATTTTGCACCGCATGTCCACAAAAGCAGCAGGGTCAATTGTTGCAGCTGGGGCGGTCTGGGTACCAGCTGAGGATGTGTGTGGCCGTGTATTGTCAATGCCTGTGGTCTGCCCTGAAGGTGGTCCACTGCTAGGGCCTGGAGCACTTGCAGATGTTGTTGGGACAACAGTCCCAGCTGTGGGTGGTGCCATCTGGGTGGAAGTGGTGGTCGTGCTGGTGGTGGCTGTGGTGGGCAAAGTAGGGTCACCCTGTGGGAAAGCCCTCCAGGCTCCGGAGGCACGTTCGGTTCTGTATCTTCAGGTCATTCGTCTGTACCCCGACTCTACCAGCAGGATATGCTGGTAACGCATTACCCGCCTCTGGAACTCACGGACCTGGATGGGTGTCATGTTAGCAGCTGGGAAGACAAAGGCACAAAATTACATTAGGAACTGCATTGTGTGAAATGGCACAAGAAGTAAATCAGACAGTACATCTACTGTACTTGTAACAGCTCATATCATCATACAGATCATTGAATGTCCCTGAGGAAGTACATGGCAGGCCACCCTACAAAGGTTGTATCACACATAGCACATCCAAACCCTACAAGATGGGTAACAACTGGCATTTTTTTGGCATCAGAGTTCTGCCAGTTGTCAGCTAACAATCATGCTGCACATCCTCCGCCAATGCCAGGGGTACAAATGTCAGTGTACGGGATGGAAATCTAGGGCCACATGATCTGCAAGTTGTAAATGGACTTGCTAGTATAGTACTCATGTGCTATACCTGAGTGTGTATACTAGGTTCCAACCAAAGATTCACTGATTTACATGTCTGTGTAACATACTTGTATCATCAGTCCTAGGTACACTATTCACAAAACCATGCCTGTGTTTGAGGGTGGGGGGTGGACTAACAACTAACAATTTCAAACAACATGGACACCCAGGAAGCCTAGGAAAGCTGGACATGTGGTTGGCTCTACACACACACCACAGGTAAGGTGTATCTACAAATACAGTAGGAGCCAGCAAACCCTTGACCAATCCCAGCGCCACACGTCTGAAAATGCAGACCTTTGTCCACATCATAGACTTCCAGTAAGCCATGACTTACAACAGACACAGAGTTTCAAGAACACCCCTGGCCATGATTTTCATGCACACCTAGGCCATTGCACTGAAGTGCCACATACTTGTAGCACTCCATGTGGAGCTACATGCTGCTAGGAAGTTCAACCTACAGTTTCATAAGTACATTAGTGAATAGGGAAGCAGAAGTCTGTGGGTAAGCATTTTGCAGTCCCATTCTGGGAGAATGTGGGTCTGACAGGCAGACTAAATCTGAGATTAGGTCCAGTACGACTCTTGTTGATAGAAGTGTTATCCACATGACTCACCCCAATTAATATTGCGGGCCTACAGGAAAGACCTAGAATCCCTAGATAAGACAATAGGATATGCATTGGCAAACTCCAAAATGCTGAGATAATGACTTCCCAAATGATGGGCCAGCGCAACAAACCTTGCTATGTGTTCAACACACAGTAGTCCATCACACATCACCAGCGAACACCACACATAACAGACATATCAACATTTACTGGAGTTGTCGGGGTCCTCGAATGAAGCCACCTCGCCCACAGTGTAGGGTGCGGGTCCACCTGTAAGGCATGGAAGGAAGAAATGTGCTCAAAATCTGTGCACTGACCAACAATTCCGAAGACAAAAACTATGTGTAAGATTACATAAGTAAGTAAAGCCACTCAGACATGATGATACTGCATCTGATATAGCACGGCTACAATGTACATAGCATGGGTCTCCTGTGACAATTATACACATATCTGCACACATGCAGTGGCCCTAACTATCATGTGGTGGCAAACATGCTCCTTCATTAGTGAGCAGACATAGAGGGTCACTCTGACCCTGGCGGCCGGTGGCCGCCAGGGCCACCGACCACGGGAGCACCGCCGACAGGCTGGCGGTGCTCCAATGAGCATTCTGACCGTGGCGGTTCAGCCGCGGTCAGAAGCGGAAAGTCAGCGGTCTCCCGCTGACTTTCCGCTGCTCATTGGAATCCTCCATGGCTGCGGAGCGCGCTCCGCAGCCATGAGGACTCTGACCCCCCCTACCGCCATCCAGTTCATGGCGGGAAAGCCGCCATGAACAGGATGGCGGTAGGGGGGGTCGCGGGGCCCCTGGGGGCCCCTGCCATGCCCATGCCAATGGCATGGGCACGGCAGGGGCCCCCGTAAGAGGGCCCCAAAATGTATTTCACTGTCTGCCTTGCAGACAGTGAAATACGCGACGGGTGCAGTAGCACCCGTCGCACCTTCCCACTCCGCCGGCTCGATTACGAGCCGGCATCCTCGTGGGAAGGTCGTTTTCCCCTGGGCTGGCGGGCGGTTTAACTGGAACCGCCCGCCAGCCCAGGGGAAAACTCGTAATACCCGCCGCGGTCTTTTGACCGCGGCGCGGTAATTTGGAGGGCGGGATCCTGGCGGGCGGCCTCCGCCGCCCGCCAGGGTCATAATGAGGCCCATAATAATGGAGTGTATTCATCTCATCATGTGCATCCAAGAGAGACATCCAAAGCCTGTTTACTTGAGGAGTGCATTACAAGTCAAACAGCCATTGTGGCCATGACAAATGTATGACACATAGGTACAATGTACAGAGGGGCAGGGACATTTGTAAGCCCTCATGTTGCTATAGTTTCTTCATTTGATGTGGCCGAGTTATGATGATTTGCACCAACCATAGAGATATGAACCCATGTGCATACCTTTGACTTGCCATCCCTAAACGAAAGGTGGTACAACAAACACCAAATACCAGTGTAAGATGTTACCTGAGAGCACCTTGCACTTTTTCCCTATGTTTCCAAATCTAGACCTGACATGTATCCAAAATGATCAATGACCACAATAATCCCTAACATTCATACAACTTCCGTGAACGCTTTCCTTACACACTCACCAGAAACACATGAGACATATGTCTGGGCCACATTGCTATCATCAATTGACGTGAAGCCTGCACTCATTTTCTGCATCATGTAGTGTTTCTAAAGTCAGTCTAGCTGTTGCGTCAACAAAGGTCGGTAATATTTGGAAAATTTATACTTGACTGGCAAATGTGACCTATATAGACATGATTGGCTCCTAATTTGTGTTGCTGTCTGACACAAAGGCGGCACTAACTTACATTAAGCAAAAGTATTCTGTAATTTTGCAGAGCACTTGCTTCCTGACACCTAGCAATTGTGGTCCTTCACATAGTCCATAAATTACCCTATATGTTTCCGTAGCCTTCCACATACTCAACAACATAGCCGGCAGATATTGTACAAATCATCTGATGTCAGTACAGAGCTTTTAATCGTGCACATTTACATGATGTGTACTCACCAACAGGGCCACCAATCACTATTCCCAGGTGGTCCAGCAGATCTTGCTCCCTGGAGATGAGGTCAGCCCAGCGGTGCTTCAGCTGGTGGTCATTTCTCTGGCTCCGATATGTGCGCTGCAAGTGATGCAGGACCTTTCCCCACCGGATTCGACATGCCTCGGTGTGATACCCCTGTATCACCCGCCCCCCTGCCTCAATCATAAGTGGGAGGAAATGGCATACCAGCCATATAAACCCTCCAAGCTCCTCCTCACCCATCTTGCCAGGACGTGGCCTCCCCAACATGTTAGCACCTAAAAAGGGGAATAGGGGATAGAGAAGAACAAAGGAGAAAAGGGGGAACGTAGAAAGACAAAAAAGTAAACTTAACAACCAAAAGAGCCCAACTATCCCCAAACTAGCGCTACCCACAACAGACTCCCACAAACAACAAAGACAATACAATACTGGACAATAGTACACAATAAACACTCAGACAGTATACAACAACAATTTTAGATAACAAACTAACAAGTAATGGAGCACAAAGGAGACAAAAGAACTATTTCACTAGACAAAACTCAGAACACAGCCACACAGTCTAGAAGAATCACAGACTGCAAAGTGAAAGTGAAAGTACCACCACTGTACATAATCTGTAAACAGGATATCCTATTACATCACTTCCTGCATAAAATGGCCGCGTCATAATTTTTGACGCTTACAGTATGTACGTCATTTTTTTTGACGCACAGGAGTAAAAATTAGGCCGCATCCATATATTTGGAAATAGTCTTAACACTTAACCAATTTTCAGGGCATTATGAGTCGTTTTTCGGGCATAAGCGTCATTTTTTATGCTTGTGCGTCATTTTCTGACGCGTATACGTAAAGATTTCAGGGCAGTAACTGGTTTTGGGTAATTTTGCCATTTTAATGAAATGTTACATTTGTGACACAACTGAGATAGGCTGATTGCACCCACTTTGGTGTTGACGGTGTATGGTCACATGTGAGACTTCATACTGCTACGGACCATGATCCGCTACTTCCTTAATAGGATTTTCATGCTTGGCTGACGCACTAGATGGCCATATGTGTGGCCTACATATATGTATTGCCCCAATTGGGCATGTTTGGCATCAGGAGAGGATAGCAAGGTGACGCACATAAGTACAATACCTCAATGCCTATGGCTCAATGTGTGTGCATTGGTTACTAATGTAGTTGTCGACCCAGTGTGTTTCCATCACAAGATGCATCATTGCAAAAATGCTTGTATGAATGTGAAGTCAATGTGTCCAAACCTTAGATGCAAGTCAGTGTGGAAATGAGAGAGGACATGTGTTAGTCAAACCTGTAGCACCATCTGTAGTGTGCACTTCCAAGATTTTGGGTAACGTAGACACCACAAATGACAAAGCATGCACCGGATAGATGGCAGACGCTTGTTCTTGTCAATGGTCCACAAGTTGTCCATCCCATGTCCTAGAAATTTGGTAACTGCTTCCTAGGCACTTGTTGGTGAACCCATCGTGAGTCAGACTAAGTGGGTACCATGTTATTGGCACAGACAGCCAAAGGTGAACCACAAATGTAATATGACGCCACAGTTGTGGTCATATGACTGAGCCACAACTCTCCAGTGGCCGTGGTGGACCAGCAGACGAGGCAGCACATGGCCACATATTTCCAGTGATCAATTGCACAGAGGTGTCTGGTTCATGTGTGTGGTCCAATGTTGATCCTGTATATTTTTAGGGGTGTATGTTGTCACCGTTACGTCCAGGTCTCATCATGAGTCAGTGGCAGCTATTCCTGTATCTACTGAGTAACATTCGGAGATCAATGTGAGTAAAGTCGATGAGGACATGAGAACCTACATGGGGATGGTCCCACCCTGTCACTGCAGACGTGTTATGAGACTGTCAACAGGGCAACTTTGGTGTGCTGAGTGAGATCACATCTCAGGAGTCATGTTCCGGCAGGTGTCATTACAACATTTGTACACAGGTTAGCCTGTAAAGTTCCCACTGCATCTGGGAACATCATATCCTCTGTGTTGATTAATCTTGCAGCTGTTCAGCACGCACAGCCCATCAATATGTTGTGAGCAATGTGATTCAGCGTGTGAACTGACAGGGTCCTAACATGTGTGGACTTTTCATGCACATTATCAGAGGTAGCAGGTTCTGCTGGAGGCACCATACCCAATCCCTGCATACGGCCATGGTACACTGTCACACTTTGTCGTTCATGCATACATGAGACCCAGACAAGGGATGGGACATGATTTTGGTATTCAAAGACAATTTTACTTATATGGTACAAATAAAAAGCAGATGATGCTATACAATGTATTTGGGTATGCATTGAGGAAGCACATGACAAAATACCCTCTGAGGAATTTAAGGTTTGGTAACGCAAGTGTGGTACACATGTAGCCACAAGGAACCTCTAGGGTAACGCACAGACAGGTGCCAGTCAGGCTGACAGGATGCAGGGTCAATCAGGATCCAGCCATTTCACAAGGTACATGCTCAGTGGTCTGACTAAGACTGGTCGGATGAAGAACAAGACAGTTGACATGGAAAACTGTGTTTGTCCTGTGTTTTTGAAGGTGACACATAAACCCAAGGGCTGTGTTACACGGCTTAATAATTAGCAATGCATAACGGTGTATTTGACAAAATGGCAACCTCTATGCTGTTTCAATCATCAGCAGGGGCAGTGCATGTTCAAATGGGTGGTGTGCTTGGGGGTGATCACAGGTGTGGGCTGCATCAGTTTCTCACAAGTCCTGTATGTGAGATTCGAATTCAAATGGCCAATAGTACCTTTCACATGGGAAGCAATCTACAGGTGATAACAGGGCTTAGAAACTACAAGCCAGTGTAATAATTGAGCTGACGTCCATTCAGTCAGATGTACTATGACAATGGCATACCATAGGAAAGGGTGTAGCACACAGGATTTCTATTGTTAGTCTGAGTGTGTAGAGGAGGGAATATCGGGGTACACATATTACCATTCCAGGGACATCTTCAGACAGGTGGGTTGAGACCTGGAGCATGGGTGTGTTAGGAGTTAGGAAATGGGCTGACATGTACATGGATTGTCATGTGCGCAATGCTTGTCATAGGTGTGGCACTTGTGCTCTCTATGTCCTTGTTAGAAATGGGGTTTTTGGTTGGCAGTTAGGTTGCCCTCTGTCCAAGCAAGAACCCTCACTCTAGTCAGGGTAAGTCACACAATCCAAAATCAGCCTGTGCTCACCCTCCGGTAGCTTGGCACGAGCAGTCAGGCTTAACTTAGAAGGCAATGTGTAAAGCATTTGTGCAATAAATCATACCACACCATAGTATAACACCACAAAAATACACCACACAGTGTTTAGAAAAATATAGAATATTTATCTGGGTACTTGTAGGTCAAAACGATCAAAGTTGCAATACGAATTTGTAAAGATATCACTGAAAAGTGATATTAAGAGTCTTTAAGTCTTTAAAAAGCAATAAAGTGTCTTTCAAGCACAGAGTACCTGGTTTCTGGTGGGAAATCTCCTCAGAGGGCCACAGGAGAAGAGATGCGTGGAAAAAGGGGTGTGTGCGTCGTTTTCCGCTCAGCACACACAGACTTGCGTCGTTCTTTTCCACGCGGGGAAGTCGGGCGTCGTTTTCCGGCGCGCAGACAGTCTCTTTTTGTGGATCGCGAGGATTACCAGATGTCCCGGGTCTGTGCGTGGATTCTCCTGCTTATTTTCCGGCTGCGCGTCGTTCTGCGGGGCTGCGCGTCGAAGTTTCGATCTCACGGTAGGCGTCGCGTCGATTTCTCCTTGGAAGTCGGGCGGCGTTGTCCTTGCGAGGCCGTGCGTCGAAATTTTGGTCTCACGGCAGGCGTCGCGTCGATTTCTCCTTGGAAGTCAGGCGGCGTTGTCCTTGCGAGGCCGTGCGTCAAAGTTTCGCACTCACGGTAGGCGTCGCGTCGATTTCTCCTTGGAAGTCGGGCGGCTTTGTCCTTGCGAGGTTGTGCGTCGAAGTCTCGATCGTCCCGAGGGCGTCGCGTTGATCAGCGTCGGTGTGCGGCGTTTTTCTCGCCGCGAAACAAGCTGTGCGTCGAAATTTTCGGCGCACGGAGTGTCCACGTGAAAGGAAGAAGTCTTTTTGGTCCTGAGACTTCAAGGAACAGGAGGCAAGCTCTATCCAAGCCCTTGGAGAGCACTTTCACAGCCAGACAAGAGTTCAGCAAGGCAGCAGGGCAACAGCAAGACAGCAGTCCTTTGGAGAAAGCAGACAGGTGAGTCCTTTGAGCAGCCAGGCAGTTCTTCTTGGCAGGATGTAGTTTCTGGTTCAGGTTTCTTCTCCAGCAAGTGTCTGATGAGGTAGGGCAGAGGCCCTGTTTTATACTAAGTTGTGCCTTTGAAGTGGGGGTGATTTCAAAGAGTCTCTAAGGAATGCACCAAGTTCCCTTTCAGCTCAATCCTGTCTGCCAGAGTCCCAGTAGGGGGTGTGGCAGTCCTTTGTGTGAGGGCAGGCCCTCCACCCTCCCAGCCCAGGAAGACCCATTCAAAATGCAGATGTATGCAAGTGAGGCTGAGTACCCTGTGTTTGGGGTGTGTCTGAGTGAATGCACAAGGAGCTGTCAACTAAACCTAGCCAGACGTGGATTGAAGGGCACAACAAGTTTTTAGTGCAAAGAAATGCTCACTTTCTAAAAGTGGCATTTCTAGAATAGTAATATTAAATCCGACTTCACCAGTCAGCAGGATTTTATATTACCATTCTGGCCATACTAAATATGACCTTCCTGCTCCTTTCAGATCAGCAGCTGCCACTTCAACAGTGTATGAGGGCAGCCCCAATGTTAGCCTATGAAGGGAGCAGGCCTCACAGTAGTGTAAAAACGAATTTAGGAGTTTTACACTACCAGGACATATAACTACACAGGTACATGTCCTGCCTTTTACCTACACAGCACCCTGCTCTAGGGGTTACCTAGGGCACACATTAGGGATGACTTATATGTAGAAAAAGGGGAGTTCTAGGCTTGGCAAGTACTTTTAAATGCCAAGTCGAAGTGGCAGTGAAACTGCACCCACAGGCCTTGCAATGGCAGGCCTGAGACAAGGTTAAGGGGCTACTGAGGTGGGTGGCACAACCAGTGCTGCAGGCCCACTAGTAGCATTTAATCTACATGCCCTAGGCACATGTAGTGCACTCTAATAGGGACTTACAGGTAAATTAAATAGTCAATCATGGATAAACCAATCAATAGTACAATTTACACAGAGAGCATATGCACTTTAGCACTGGTTAGCAGTGGTAAAGTGCTCAGAGGTCAAAAGCCAACAACAACAGGTCAGAAAAAATAGGAGGAAGGAGGCAAAAAGTTTGGGGATGTCCCTGTCAAAAAGCCAGGTCCAACATGACCCCCCACCAGCCTAAAGCCAGGGGAGAACAATCACTATCCTGATGTACTTCCCTGTTTGAGGCGACAGAACAAGGACCCAGGCCCACAACAGCAGGGGCATGCTCCAGTTCTTCGCCTTCCTGACTCCCATTGGATCCCTCTGTCCATACTCTCAGGGCCCACTAAGCCCATCCATGGGGAACCTTTCTCCTTTCCTGCGGATCCCATCTGTGCAGCACCTAACCTTACTTTGCTCACAGATGTATCCCAGGAGCAGGATAGTACCACCATGACCAACATAGTGGTGTTGCCCACTCTACCCCTGGGGTGTGACACTTGTCCCCTCCCCAGGGATAACTCTGTCCACCCGGACAGCAAGCCACAGTGATTACTGACAGTTGCCAGGGATGAGAGCCAGGCCCCAGGCCTCTCAAAGCTCTCCAACCACTGTGGCTGTGGAGAGTGGGGGGCGGTAGCCCCAGGTGCTGGGCACCCTTTAACCACTCTCCCTTCCACCAGGTCAGGGATGACAGCCTGAACCTGGTCCTCCCCTCTGGGGCTTTGTACCCTCCCTCCTGGAGCGGTACCCCCAGAGTCCAACATGGTCAGGGTGCTTACAGAAGTCACCCTGTACCATTCCTCCACCAGTGCAGGGCTGTTAACCTGCCACTGGCCCTCCAACCTGGGGCCTGTACCTTCAGGTTGGACTAGGGCCCGGGGTGAGGCTTCCCTCCCCCTGCCCTCCCTTCTGGGGTCCAGCACCCTCCAACTAGGAGTGGCCTCCTCAGAAGACAACATGGTAGGGGCACTGTTATCAGTAGCCCCTCCCTCCAGGTCCGGGGGGACACCCTGAACCTGGTCTTCCAGCCCAGGGTCTGTACCCTCAGACTGGATCACCGCCTGGCAAACCAGGACTTCCTGGGAGGCACACCTACCCCCCACCAGGTCAGAGTTTAACCTCTGCACCTGCCCATTCAACTCAGAGTCACCACCCTGAAGTTGAACAATTGCCTGGCACGCCAAGACTTCCTGGAGGGCACACTGACCCTCCACCAGGTCAGAGTTTAACCTCTGCACCTGACCATTCAACTCAGAGTCACCACCCTGAAGTTGAACAATTGCCTGGCACACCAGGACTTCCTGGAGGGCACACTGACCCTCCACCAGGTCAGAGTTTAACCTCTGCACCTGACCATTCAACTCAGAGTCACCACCCTGAAGTTGAACAATTGCCTGGCGCACCAGGACTTTCTGGGAGGCACACCTACCTCCCACCAGGTCAGAGTTTAACCTCTGAGCCTGGTTCCCCAACCCAGGGTCACCACCCTGAGGTTGGGCAATTGCCTGGCACGCCAGGACTTTCTGGGGGGCACACCTACCCCCCACCAGGTCAGAGTTTAACCTCTGAACCTGGTCATCCAACCCAGAGTCAACACCCTGAGGTTGGACAATTGCCTGGCACAGCAGGGCTTCTTGGGAGGCACACCTACCTCCCACCAGGTCAGAGTTTAACCTCTGAACCTGGGTATCCAACCCAGAGTCACCGCCCTGAGGTTGAACAATTGCCTGGCACGCCAGGACTTTCTGGGGGGCACACCTACCCCCCACCAGGTCAGAGTTTAACCTCTGAACCCGGTTATCCAACCCAGAGTCAGCACTCTGAGGTTGAACAATTGCCTGGCACGCCAGGACTTTCTGGAGGGCACACTGACCCTCCACCAGGTCAGAGTTTAACCTCTGAACTGGGCCATTCAACTCAGAGTTACCATCCTGAAGTTGAACAATCGCCTGGCACGCCAGGACTTCCTGGAGGGCACACTGACCCTCCACCAGGTCAGAGTTTAACCTCTGAACCTGGTTCTCCAACCTAGGGTCACCATCCTGAGGTTGGACAACTGCCTGGTACACCAGGGCTTTCTGGGGGGCACACCTACCCCCCACCAGGTCAGAGGTTAACCTCTGAACCTGGATATCCAACCCAGAGTCACCACCCTGAGGTTGAACAATTGCCTGGTATACCAGGACTTTCTGGGGGGCACACCTACCCCCCACCAGGTCAGAGTTTGACCTCTGAACCTGGCCATCCAACCCAGAGTCGACACCCTGAGGTTGGACAACTGCCTGGCACGCCAGGACTTTCTGGGGGGCACACCTACCCCCCACCAGGTCAGAGTTTAACCTCTGAACCTGACCATCCAACCCAGAGTCAACACCCTGAGGTTGGACAATTGCCTGGCACAGCAGGACTTCTTGGGAGGCACACCTACCTCCCACCCGGTCAGAGTTTGACCTCTTCACCTGGTAAGCCAACCCAGAGTCACCACCCTGAGGTTGAACCATTGCCTGGCATTCCAGGACTTTCTGGGGGGCACATCTACCCCCCACCAGGTCAAAGTTTAACCTCTGAACCCGGTTATCCAACCCAGAGTCACCACCCTGAGGTTGAATCTTTGCCTGGCATGCCAGGACTTCCTGGGGGGCACTCTCACCCCCCACAAGGGACACGCCGTCCCCAAGGGCCACACAAGAGTCTGGTTGGCGCAGGTCTCCCGACCTCTGCCCATCCGGCAGAGTCTGGGTTTCCCCCAAACCAGAAACGGTTTCACCTGGGTCATTCCTGGGGGGCTCTGCTCTCAGAGCTGACCCCTGACTTTCAAGATCCTCCACTGGGGTCGGCCACCCCCTCTCAACCCTATGTCTGGACTTCTGCACCCCCTCACTAGGAGTGGTACTGACAGACACCAGAACTGTTGGGATGCTGTCTACAGTCATCCCCCCAAGTTCTTCTGACACTGCGGGGCTTCCCTCAAAAGGTAGCCCTACGGTACAGGTTAGGCTCTGAGACCTACCTGGGACACTACAATCCTCTCCCACCTCACTTGGTCGGGAACCACCTAGACCACTCCCTTCAGGAGCACCCCCAAATGCCTCTTCAGACTCTCTGGTACTCACCCAAAAGTCTGCCTCCACTGTAAGTTCCCTGGGGTCAGAGAACTCACACTCCACCTGGTGTTGGCGTAGCTCTGGAAAATAAGGACCAGACATATGCTCTCCAGCAATTACATCACTCTGCCCTTCACATGTATTAACCACAGTACCCTTCACCCAACCACCCAGTAACTCAACCTTGGAAAAGCACTCTACTTCACCCTCCTGAGACTGGTGAGACAGTATCTGTCTGTCCCTGACACTCAACCCAAACTCTTCTGGGATGTCTCTACACTCTATATCCAGGACGTCCACCAGGGGGGAACCCTTTTCTCTGTCACTCTCTGCTAGAGTCAGTAAAGTGTCCCTCCCCCCAGTAGGAATATGACTCCCTGTGCCAGTTCCCCAATCCTTCTCAGGGACCCTGTGCATAACGGGAACTACCTCATACCCTTGAACCGCCTGGGGTGTGTCAACTCTATTCTTCAAGTTGGGTACCACATCTCTGGGCTTGTGCCCTTCTTCAGCAGTACTAGATGCAAGATTTTTGCTGCCACCATCTGAACTGGACTCAGCCCTTCCGGCCTCCAGTTTCAGCTCTTTACAGCTCAGCTCTTGAGCTGCAATCTTTTCTTCTTCCAGGGCTAAGAGACTTGCTGCCTCAGCCCTTTCAATAAACTCATCTAGCTCTTCCATCCACCGTGCTTGAGCCATGAGCCATTCTTTTTTCACTGGGTCTCTTTCCTCATCTGAGTCGTCCTCCTCCTCCTCTGAGGGGTACTTAGTCATTTGGTTTCTTGCTGCCTCTCTCTCTGCCCATCTGTCTTCCTCCCAGACTATGTAGGCATGTAGCATCTCTGCTTTAGTAGATCTCTTTGCTACAGGAAGGCCACATTCTCTGCAAAGCTTCCTTAGGTCAGCCTTAGTGAGGTGGTCAGTAGGCAAAAAGAATAAGTAGGTAAGCGATCCCATTCTGATAGGATCTTACCAGCAAAAACCAAAATCCAAAGTCCAAAATATCAATAGTATATCCAGGAGGACATCAGAGACCAAAAGTCAAAAAAGAGATAAAAAATCAAGTTGACCTTCAACTGTGGGTAGGTAGTGAAATACTTAGCTACTGTATGTCACTGCACAAACACAAGTCCTATCCTCACCGCTGATCACCAATGTTAGAAATGGGGTTTTTGGTTGGCAGTTAGGTTGCCCTCTGTCCAAGCAAGAACCCTCACTCTAGTCAGGGTAAGTCACACACAATCCAAAATCAGCCTGTGCTCACCCTCCGGTAGCTTGGCACGAGCAGTCAGGCTTAACTTAGAAGGCAATGTGTAAAGCATTTGTGCAATAAATCATACCACACCATAGTATAACACCACAAAAATACACCACACAGTGTTTAGAAAAATATAGAATATTTATCTGGGTACTTGTAGGTCAAAACGATCAAAGTTGCAATACGAATTTGTAAAGATATCACTGAAAAGTGATATTAAGAGTCTTTAAGTCTTTAAAAAGCAATAAAGTGTCTTTCAAGCACAGAGTACCTGGTTTCTGGTGGGAAATCTCCTCAGAGGGCCACAGGAGAAGAGATGCGTGGAAAAAGGGGTGTGTGCGTCGTTTTCCGCTCAGCACACACAGACTTGCGTCGTTCTTTTCCACGCGGGGAAGTCGGGCGTCGTTTTCCGGCGCGCAGACAGTCTCTTTTTGTGGATCGCGAGGATTACCAGATGTCCCGGGTCTGTGCGTGGATTCTCCTGCTTATTTTCCGGCTGCGCGTCGTTCTGCGGGGCTGCGCGTCGAAGTTTCGATCTCACGGTAGGCGTCGCGTCGATTTCTCCTTGGAAGTCGGGCGGCGTTGTCCTTGCGAGGCCGTGCGTCGAAATTTTGGTCTCACGGCAGGCGTCGTGTCGATTTCTCCTTGGAAGTCGGGCGGCGTTGTCCTTGCGAGGCCGTGCGTCAAAGTTTCGCACTCACGGTAGGCGTCGCGTCGATTTCTCCTTGGAAGTCGGGCGGCTTTGTCCTTGCGAGGTTGTGCGTCGAAGTCTCGATCGTCCCGAGGGCGTCGCGTTGATCAGCGTCGGTGTGCGGTGTTTTTCTCGCCGCGAAACAAGCTGTGCGTCGAAATTTTCGGCGCACGGAGTGTCCACGTGAAAGGAAGAAGTCTTTTTGGTCCTGAGACTTCAAGGAACAGGAGGCAAGCTCTATCCAAGCCCTTGGAGAGCACTTTCACAGCCAGACAAGAGTTCAGCAAGGCAGCAGGGCAACAGCAAGACAGCAGTCCTTTGGAGAAAGCAGACAGGTGAGTCCTTTGAGCAGCCAGGCAGTTCTTCTTGGCAGGATGTAGTTTCTGGTTCAGGTTTCTTCTCCAGCAAGTGTCTGATGAGGTAGGGCAGAGGCCCTGTTTTATACTAAGTTGTGCCTTTGAAGTGGGGGTGATTTCAAAGAGTCTCTAAGGAATGCACCAAGTTCCCTTTCAGCTCAATCCTGTCTGCCAGAGTCCCAGTAGGGGGTGTGGCAGTCCTTTGTGTGAGGGCAGGCCCTCCACCCTCCCAGCCCAGGAAGACCCATTCAAAATGCAGATGTATGCAAGTGAGGCTGAGTACCCTGTGTTTGGGGTGTGTCTGAGTGAATGCACAAGGAGCTGTCAACTAAACCTAGCCAGACGTGGATTGAAGGGCACAACAAGTTTTTAGTGCAAAGAAATGCTCACTTTCTAAAAGTGGCATTTCTAGAATAGTAATATTAAATCCGACTTCACCAGTCAGCAGGATTTAATATTACCATTCTGGCCATACTAAATATGACCTTCCTGCTCCTTTCAGATCAGCAGCTGCCACTTCAACAGTGTATGAGGGCAGCCCCAATGTTAGCCTATGAAGGGAGCAGGCCTCACAGTAGTGTAAAAACGAATTTAGGAGTTTTACACTACCAGGACATATAACTACACAGGTACATGTCCTGCCTTTTACCTACACAGCACCCTGCTCTAGGGGTTACCTAGGGCACACATTAGGGATGACTTATATGTAGAAAAAGGGGAGTTCTAGGCTTGGCAAGTACTTTTAAATGCCAAGTCGAAGTGGCAGTGAAACTGCACCCACAGGCCTTGCAATGGCAGGCCTGAGACAAGGTTAAGGGGCTACTGAGGTGGGTGGCACAACCAGTGCTGCAGGCCCACTAGTAGCATTTAATCTACATGCCCTAGGCACATGTAGTGCACTCTAATAGGGACTTACAGGTAAATTAAATAGTCAATCATGGATAAACCAATCAATAGTACAATTTACACAGAGAGCATATGCACTTTAGCACTGGTTAGCAGTGGTAAAGTGCTCAGAGGTCAAAAGCCAACAACAACAGGTCAGAAAAAATAGGAGGAAGGAGGCAAAAAGTTTGGGGATGTCCCTGTCAAAAAGCCAGGTCCAACAGTCCTGCTTATATGGAACTCTAGTCACAGATAGTCCTTGCAAAGATCGGTGCATTTGGACTTACTGCTGTCAAGGGTCTGGTCATACATTCCGGTTACCAATGCAATAGCACATCCACTGCCTCATGTATGAGGCATGTTTTTCCCTTATAGACTGATGGTGTCTTAGTTGTGTGCCATATGCTGCGATGAACCATGTTGCCAACATGTATGTGTGAAATAGGTGTGGTCCTCTGCTATTGCCCTTCAAAGGTGAAATGTACAGGATATATGTCATTTACAGTGTGTGTGTATGTGACTGTTGTATGATACGCATCACAATTGCTCAGGAAATTTCTGTGTCATGATCAGTATATCAGCAAGGCTCCAGGAGGCTACACTCTTATTCTGATAGTTAGAGATAAAGGTGAGGAAAAATGATTACCCAGACCATGATATGGTGATTATTATCGGTGTTTATTTACATTAGTTAATACAGTGGTGATGGTGAGTTGTTTTAAAATAAATTGTTCACAATATGTTGGCGCATACGCAATCCAGCAGCTGTGTTTTGTTGTTCCCCCTCATGTCGCAGGCCAGCATCCTCCTCTTCCTCCTCTTCAGGCATGTGTGGCTCTGGTTCTAAGAGGGGAATGTTCCTTCGTATGCAAATGTTGTGCAGGATGGCACATGTTAAAATGATCTTACAGACCATTCCTGGGGAATATAGGAGGCTGCCACCAGTGATGTCGAGGCACCTGAATCTCGACTTGAGGATGCAGAAGGTCCTCTCCACTGTGCTGCGTGTCCTCCTATGTGCGTCATTGTAGGCACGCTCTGCTGCAGTGCTTGGGTTGCCAAATGGTGCCATTATCCATGGCTGGATCCCATACCCCTGATCAGCTGAAAAAGAAAATGAATGGGATCATGTTGATGTAGCTTGCCCCATTGAAATCACCTTGCATGGCAGTAGTTGTCTTGTGTTGTCTGTGACTCTTTTGTATTATTGTGTTCCTTCCTAGGCTTGTAGGATGTACCATCTGCACTGGATTGTTTCCTTGGCTGAACGAGTGTTTGGCTGCTGACCGGTTGTTAGCAGTATGTTTTGGGATTTTCAGTACAGTGTGCACTCCCTAGCATTGTGACTTGTGATACAGGTGTCCCTGTGTCTTCACCGGGGGTGAGATGATAGTTCCATACATAGATTCATTTTGACAGTGGTGGTAACATGTTAGCATCTATGTACCCTGGGCATCCCATACCTTTAGACTTATGCAATGGATTAATTTAACCATCAGTGAGACACTTACATTTTGCAAGGTGACAATTAGACAAACCTCTCCAAACGTTGTGATCATTGACGTCTTAACTTTAGACTGTACACTAATTTCAGATGTGTGACAGGTTCAATGCAGACCTATGAAACATGGCTAGCGATGTCACGACCTCAGTGTGTTCCTGTCCACATGTTGCTGTTGTGGTGTATGTGTTGTGTGTCCTAGAGGGTTGCTGTGCAGCGTGTATATAAGTAGGTTTATGTACTTACCAACAAGTAGTCCATTGCCATATCGTCCATCCTGGAAGTGTTGATTGATGGTAGAGTGACGGAAGATGAATGAGTCATGGACACTCCCAGGATATTTTGCCACGATGTTGGTGATCAATCCTTGGTGATCAACAATGGCTTGTACATTGATGGAATGTGTGTGCTTCCTGTTGAGGTAGAGGTGTTCAGTTGCAGCAGATGGCACAAGGCGTACATGTGTGCAGTCGATGGCACCAAGGACGTGTGGGAAGCCACTAATGAGGTAAAACCCCTGTTTTGTCTCCTGGTGCTTCTACAGTGTGTTTGGGAAGCAGATGTGGCGGGGTGTGAGTCCAATGATGGCATCCAGTACTTTGGGCAAGAAGGCAGAAAATGATGGCTGTGATATTCCGGCAACCAGGGCGCCAGTTGTTTGAAAAGAGCCACTTGCCAACATGTGAAGTACAGCTAGCAGCTTGGTTTCTGTTGGGATGGTGCGGGTGTCAGCAAGGTGGATGCCAACTGTGGCTCTATGTTGCGCAGCAGCTGCTGAATGGCCTGCCAGTTCAACCTGTACCTGTGGATGATGTTATGCTCCCTGAGGCCATGAAGGGTTGTTCTGGTGCGGAATATTCTCTCCTGCCTTCTGCGCTGCCTTTGGGGTCCCTGCTGGTGTTGTGGTAGATGCTGTTGTTGTTGCTGGGCTCTGCGTCTGCGTGCACGCTGGATGAGAAGCACCTCCATGTCTCCCTTTTGCTGCTCTGCTGTTGCTTCTGTGTGTTCTGATTAAATACAGGTGTGTTTGCCCCATTTTAACGCCTGCCCTGACCCAGGCATTAATTTTTGACGCTTACCTTGCATATGATTAACGCAAGGCGGGTTCCCGCTTCCAAAAAATTACGCACACGGCGGGATTTTGACGTCCGCAGGCTCGGCGTCAAAGTTTAAATATGGGGCAAGGTTTCGCCGAATGTGCGTCAAAATATTTGACGCACATTCGGTGCAGACGGATTATAAATATGCCCCTGAGTGTTCATGAGAGTGTTCATGACAATGGGCCAGTATCTCTCAATAACCTTATTTTTTATGTTGAAGAGTGAGGAGAATTAAGTCACATTTTATTCTTTCAGTGATGGGTCTCTTGCTATTCTTCATAGGGGCATACCTATTAACATTCCTTACTGTTTTTTGTAAACTTACAGAATATTTTCTCAGGATGTCGTTTTTCTTCTATTTTCTTTCTTAGAATGGTTGATTGCTCCTCAAATGTTTTTACCGCTGAGCAGTTTTTACTACCTCTAGGTATTGTGTAAATATTATCTATGACTGGGGTAGTAAGAAGAAAAGAAGAAAAGTACGGGATACCCTCAGCTTCCTAGACAATACAAATTCTGTCAGGGTGAGAGGGCTTTTCTATGTCATTCGTTCCCAGAAAATCTGGCTGCTGAAGAGTAGAACCCTAGATTCTTTTAGGGTATATAAAAGGATCCTCGCCCATTGGTACCACCCGTGGCATGCTTCATTATCGGATCCTCAACCTGTAGCAAGGTTCAAGATAATTATGGGATGATGTTGTTGGGGTGTATTATGGCCCATACTTCCATTCACGACGGAGGAAGACATGTTTCAGCCCAATACCTTCGACAATTGGGCCATAATACACCCCAACAACATCATCCTATAATCGTTTTTTAAACTTGCCAAAGGTGTTCATAAAAAACTAATAATGTAAATATAATTGGAGAAATATGCAGGCAATTTTTATTAGAGATCCCTCCATAGTAAGACCTCTGCTTACAAATTTCATTGAACCCACACACTCACACTAGGGGCGGGGTGAGGATCCTATGATGTAGTATGCTACGGGTGGTAACTGTGGGTGAGGATCCTTTTGTATAATCGAAAAGATTCCTACTGTTCACCACCCAAGTATTGGACAAATGACAGATTTTACCGAAGTGCCATTGGAGCTTGGCTGTCAGATCTGAGCAGGGACATTGTGATTTTTTGGAAAACGTCTAAAGTCAGTTTTCCATTAGCAACCTTAATCAAAAGGTGCAACATGACATCTTGTATTTCAATGGAGGGGGATCCTTTTGACTCCTCCATTTTGAGAATACCCACGTTTCTTCCTTAGATCCCCTCCAAATTACTAGAACATCATTAATATAGCAACAGCATAGAGCAAGGTACTGGGAGAATGGATTCGGTTTACCACAAATCTTGTTTATTTTGAAGCGGTTCATTTAGGGACATACCAGATTACAGGCACAAGTGTTGCCCATCGGTAAAGTGGTATGTAACTTTTCTCGATTTTCGATTTAAAACGCTTATTCGGTTTTGAAATAAAACCATACAAGTACAAATAACAGTTTCCAAGACACATAAAAAAGATGGTTGGTCATATCGGTGTTCTCTAATAAAAAAAAAATATTTATGAGTGCGATGTCTTCTAGAGCTGTGACTTGAATGCAGAAAACAGAAATGGCACACCTACACACATGAAAGCCCTGAAAATCATTCTTACACAAAAGATGTTCATCGAAATGAATAAATCGTTTAATCAATTTGTTTTCATTTTATGTTTTTTTATACAACCACCATAACATGACAAATTGCAACTTGAGAACGTGTGCGAATGTCTATCTTTGACCGAGATCACAGTATACACTTAGTATACAATTAAAGTTGACTAAATGACAGCATTCCTTGATGCCCTACACATTACCAGCAAAGCACTGATGTGACAATAAAAGTCAATGCTTATTTTCATTTTGTTTTTAACTGTTGTTTACGATCCGCATTATTTAAAGTGTGCCTTTACCATGATTTTATTAAATTCAGTATAAGTGTTCTAATGTTCCAAAGCATTTTGGTTATGCAATTTGCAAAAATCACACGATTTATTATTGCAAAAACAATTTTTGCAATGCATTAAACCACTTTGGCAATCTGGAAATTCCTTTCCAACTTGTCAAAGAGGTTTTGTGGCTCATTCTAGCAGCAAATAGGTAAGTGCATGAAAAGGGCGCCCTCTCTTAATTGTGATGCACAATGGGAAGAATCAATAGTTTATGACTACAGGTTTGGTAAAAAAAAATATTAAAACGATACCTATACCTCAAAGAGTATCATTGGACTACTTTTTTTTTTTAGAACTGAGTCGAGTAACTTCAGGGGACTACTGCATGCTCCCCCAATATATTCCCATATTAAAAGTTTTTAAGGCAGCACCGGTTTCCTTAAGAAACATGGGATGCTTTTAAAAAAATGTTTCACATTTGGAAATGTGAAAGCAGGATGGTGGTTTGCTCACTGTATCCATAGCCAATCACAGAGTGTACAAATAGCGACCTAATTAATATTCATTGTGCAGGTTATTTTGCGACCCTTCGTCACTGGACATTTTATGCCATGACCGATTGGTATATAGGTCACATCGGAAAAAAACATACAGTTCGCTAGACAATAGTGTGCAATTTGCACCCAGTATGTGTGAACAGCTTGTTAGTACATTCAGCCCAAATGTACTTGCCTCTCTACATGCCGAAAGGGGTATTCATTCAAGCCTTGAACAGTACATGCTGAATCTTACAAATACATGCAGTAGAATTTTCAAAACACCACCAATCACTTAATTTACTTATGAGTCTGTCATCCCTTTCAGAAAATGTAAAAGAAAACACCTCAAAATGTGATTTATTGCTAATGTGACATTTGCAATACTCAAACAAAGTTTAGCAACACCGAATCTCTCGAAAATATGTTTTGCTGCTTTATGGGGTAATGTTTAAGTACATACATGGCCAGATAGAATATACTGTAATATATTCCAATATGTATGCACCATTGCATATATGGGGTCAAGTTCGTGAAAATGCAAATGTTATAGTTCTAAGGGACTGTGGAAAGCTATTATGTAAATGATAGACACTGCACAATATAGGAACTGTGTAATGCATAACTTAACATGTCATGACATAACGTAACTGTAGGGCATCAGTATAGGGAAGTCCTCCTTTTTGCCCTGGTCACCCCCAAACCTTTTAGACAGATACTGGTGGTTATTGAATCTCTAAAAGGATTCTGCAAATTAGGCTAATTGTAATCAACAGTATCAACTTACATATAAGTCCCTAGTACATGGTAGACCATGTAGGTTTAGGGACCCCAGAATAGGTAGTGCACCCACTGGTGCACTACTGAGGTGCCCAGTGTAATTTCAAAGGCAGGCCTGCCTTGCTGGCTGATTTTAAAATAAAGTTACTTTCAAATTCAACTTTGGAATTGAAAGTGCTTCCAAAGTCTTAAACTAACTTATTTTTACATATAAATCATCCCTAAGGTGCGCCCTAAGTGCCCCCAGGGTTGGGTGCAGTGTAACTATAAGCAGGGACCTTATAAAAAATGTTCTATAAGCCTTGGTGAGGGAAAAATAACAAAATGTGTGTTCCCTCATTGTAGTGAATGGGCTCCATTTGCTAAAATTGGGAGACATTATTTATAATTAATAAAGTCCCAAAAGCAGCTAAATATTTCAGGTCTGGTATCAAAGTGATTGTTACAATAACTCCAACAACTTGCCATTGTTGAATTTAATATAACTAGTTCAGGGAAAGACTTTTAAAACTCTACCTCAAAGTTGCCAACTTCAGCTCTGTTGTGCCCTTCTCTGATTGGTCAGCCTCTGGCAGCCTGGCCAGGCGGCCTTGATGAGGTATGAGGTGGCCTGGGCTGAGGACAAAGGAAGTGCCTGGGGGAATAGATTTGCCTCAACAGATGGTAAAATAGGATGGGGGAAGAGCACCCGAACTAGGCTTCAAAGGAGGTAAGGGCATTTGGAGCAGCTCAAGACCGCCCCCGTTTCCTGCAAAACCAGATAACCAGGTGCCCCTTGATTAGATTAGGAAAGGGGTGTGTTACTGGATTTTAGCCACACCGGTGGGTGTACTCAGCCAGACATAACCTCCAAAATTTAATTTCTGCCATTTTGGATTTTTAAGGATTGTTGCTCCCTGGGATTGATTTTTGCCACTCTTCCCAGGAAGTGGCCATCCAAGAGGGTGGAGGCCTGCCTGTTATTTTAGTTGGACAGCCTGCTTTCCACCCCAGGAGCAGGGATAATTATGGCAGAGCTGCACCTACACCTCAGATCCCTACCAGAAACAAGACAAGAAGAAGAACAACTGCCCTGCTGGACCCCTGACCTGCACCTGGACACTGCACTATGAAGGACTGCAGCAGCTGCACACTTGGACTTCACCACAAAAAGGAATTTCCATGGCTTAAGAACGGTCTCCCTGTTTGCTACAGGTAGACAATAGCTATCCAGAGTCCCCTGCATGAAAAACCTGAAGAAACTGACCAGACTAACTGGGAGTTGGAGTCCTAACCCTCAAGGAGCAACTCAGATCTTCTGGAACCTTGAGGTGAACTCTGGTCTCCTATAGGACCTTCAAAGACCTTCTGGAAGAAGATCCAGAAGATTGGAGAACTTTTGGAAAAAAGCTTTATAAAGGGACCAACCCAACGTCGTGAGACAAGCTGACTTACAACACCCGTGACCCAGCCTGATTGGCAGGTTCTTCCCGCTAAAAACTCAGGAGCACCAAACTTCCAGGATTTCACTGGGGGCTCTTGGAAAGGCAATGCGACAAAGTAAACTCGAAGTCGGCTTTCTGTGGATTGGTTTTGGATTTTTAAACTGTTTCTTGTGCTTTGTTTTATTACTGTTTTGTGATATTTGAATGCTTTACACTCTTTGTCTATTAAGTTAAGCCTTGATGCTCTTTCCCATGCTAGCAAGGGTTGAGCTGGAGTTAATAAATTGAAACCTAACTGGACCTAATGGGTGTTTGCTAAATGTAGGTACTTACCTGCCCTTACCAATAATCCACTTTCCAACATTTTTCTGAATATTAGGTTACAGGTGAAAAAAGCCAATGTCTTGACACAAGATGTTCCTAGTCTTACAAAATACCCTAACAATATGACTCTCGAAGGAAAAGTTATTCCTGTAAAGAGTCTAGAAGTCACTCATTGTCTTGTCTCCAGCAGAAAGATCTTTCTCAGGGAAAATGAATGTGATATGTGTGCAACCAGTCAGTGGTGTACCTAGCCAAGCCATAAAATAGTTTCCTACTCCCACTCTTGCCATGATTGATGTGCATTCTATCCAGGGTAACCAGGATCATTCACCTCAGAACTATCCAGTGTTACAGGCAGAACACATTCAAAGTAGTACGTCCTAGTCTAACTTGTAAATCGCTCTCTTCCTGCTTCACAAGTTTCTCACTGACCTTCCCACTTTGGCCGACCTCGGTTTTAAAGAAAGTACCCACTGCGCAAATAAAACATGGTCCTGGATAACTACTCTTTTAACTGGGCGAAGGTATTACAGTTATATTAAGTTCCTGAAGTCTTATTTAACAGACCCCAGGGCATTGCTCCCTCCTAAAAGTGGAATCAGTGGCCAACTATTTAAGAAGCAGCTGGCAAACAAGTTACTCAAAAGGTGTGATGTGAGTATACAGGACAGAAATGAGAATAACATTGAAGTCCTTAGTTCAGGGTCAATATTTCCCATGTATCATAATAATAAGGGAATTGTGCAACAGAAATACATGTCGTCAATGGTCTTTTCACTGCAAATATTGTTATGATTGCATTTTTCATCCTACAGATGAATATTTTAGCATGTGTCCAGCAGCTGAGGCTCAATCTAATATGACATTACATTTTAGAAGTATGTGTGACAAAATAACCCTTCATTCTTACCTCCCATAATTGAACTCTGTGCAATTCAACGTGGCACCTGCACACAGGCAGCTGCCTCCCCTTTGTGAGAATTATGGACATTTAAAAAAAAGGTTGCATGTCACAAAAACATGGATAGGAATATTGACCTTCACAAATACTGAATCCACAATACAGACTACAACTAAATATTCAAGCTCAATATATCCAGAAAGTTAGATATACTATTTTGACTTCCGATCTTTTTACCTGCGGAGTTGCGGAGTTGTTTGTTAAATAACTTTATTCGATCATTTAAAAACAATCATAAAAGCAAACAAGACATACAGGGGCTCATTCCGACCCCAGCGGTCAAGGACCGCCGGGGCCGGGGATGCGGGAGCACCGCCAACAGGCTGGCGGTGCCCCGCAGCGGTTTGGCCGCGGTCAGACCAGGAAAACCGGCGGTCTCCCGCCGGTTTTCCGCTGCCCTGGGAATCCCCCATGGCGGCGCAGCTTGCTGCGCCGCCATGGGGGATTCCGACCCCCTCACCGCCATCCTGTTCCTGGCGGTTCCGACCGCCAGGAACACGATGGTGGTGAGGGGTGTCGTGGGGCCCCTGGGGGCCCCTGCAGTGCCCATGCCAATGGCACTGCAGTGCCAATGGCATGGGCACTGCAGGGGCCCCCGTAAGAGGGCCCCACTTTGAATTCCAGTGTCTGCTCAGCAGACACTCGAATTCGCGACGGGTGCAACTGCACCCGTCGCACCTTCCCACTCCGCCGGCTCCATTCGGAGCCGGCTTCCTCGTGGGAAGGGGTTTCCCGCTGGGCTGGCGGGCGGCCTGCGGGAAAGCCAGAATGGCCTCCGCGGTCTTTCAACCGCGGAGCGGCCATATGGCGGTTCCCTCCAGGCGGGCGGCTCCCGCAGCCCGCAGGGGTCTGAATGACCCCCACAGTATATAAAAGCATGAATCAATAAGAAACACAAACAATCATGAATCACCGGAAAAAAAGTACAATTAAATCAGTATTATTAAAGCAGTATTTTTTTCCTGTGACAAAGAGCAGATTTTAAAAAGGAACTGACAAAGGAACATACAGAAGGCCAACTAAGTTGCTTGAGAAATAGCTTAGCAAGTCTATAGGTAACAAAGCCAAAACTTCTAAGGCTGGGAATTAAAAATTGCTTGGTGTATGTTACATAAAATTTGCCAAAACAGGTCTTAAGCTTTGGGTGGAGGACTCATCACAAGGACAAATCGTAATAAACAACTGATAAAACTATCCCAAGGGAAAACATAAGTAGTGCTAGTGCGCCTTGTCCTTAGTAAGTAAACTTACAAGGAGACGCATATAGGTTGATGAATCTTTTGGATCGCATAGGGTATCCTAGCTAAGTGGAGACCAGAGAAAACATCAACAAAAACTCTAACCAAACATACAACACCAAAAAACTTAGTATAATAAGAAAATAACATCACTCTCAAATCGTTAATTCATTTTATTCCCTATTGGTTACAATTCTAATCATAACTCTTTATTTCGAGAATCCATGGTTAATCAAACTTTATTAGCATCACGAGCAATAAATCATCAAGATTATATTAATAAGCAAAACAACATCAATCTAAGTTGGCGAATTCAAAAACATTGAATAATTCAGCAAATGCAAGTCAGTCAGTCAAAGTCAAAGTAACCATTGAGTTGCCCTTGTCAGCCTACCTATCTCAGATTAGCATCAGCATGTGGGCCTTCATGTAAAAAACAATTTAGTCAAAAATAATTTGGAAAAAAATCTACCTAAGAGAAAAAAAAAATTTAAGCAGTGCAGTTGGTACTTAGAAGGAAAAAGCACACATTAGTCAGTCAATATTTATAGCTACCTATCCAAGATAGATCAGCAACGAGTCAGTCTTCGTCTCCAGGTCATCAGTCATCAGCAAGGCTCGGGATCACAGGAGCAAGCCCCCATTTTAGCACTTCGGACAGCGTCTTCTGACGTCATTAACTTTTGCCTCTCCACTCTGATTTCCCTTCTTGTGTCATGACTTTTTATTAGGTTCTCTCAGTCTGTCCCACAAATTGCTAATTAGTCAACCTTATCTGGGGTTATGATTCTAACCTATAGTTTTGTTTACCACTTGTTTGCGTCGGTTCAAGCATCAAGTTCAATTAATATGATTGGTCCCTCTGTCGATGAGAACATCATCCGGCTCTTCGGGTAACTAAATTGTTGCCCACAGTCTCTTAGTCAGTGGCTCCATTGTTCAAGTCCTGGGAAAGTATATTTAGCCTTCTCTACACATAATTGTATCAATTTGTTCTGATTGTCTCCTGTCCGCTGGTGAATTTGCAGAAAATCCTAGCAGAGCTCATTTGAACTCTGTACAGTTCAAGGTCCTTTTCTCCAGTTCCAGTCCTCTGCGGTTCATCGCGTCTCCACGTTTAAGCAAGCAAGGCCCAGTGCTGACCAGGCCTCTAATTCGGCTAAGTTAAGAATACGAAGCATCATAAAACATAGGTTATGTCATCAGTTATGGCATATTAATACATAATTCTTAGAATTTCACATTATTTTAGTACTGTTAAAACAGATGGTGACCACTCCCCGTGGGCACATCTTGCACATTACACGTTATTTTCAATTATTAGTTTCAAATGTCATTTTTCTCATTAGTATGTATATGCAAATCATTAGAATATTCTCATATTATCATATCTGCTGCAACAGTAGCATCAAATTATGCCAAATCTGAATTTAGTAAGAAAAGTCCAGTCCCAGCTATTTGTGATAAGATACACTTCTGCTCCCATGGTGGTCCAAATCATGAGATGCTTGAGGTTTGTGCCCTTGGTATTGTCCGTGGCCTCCCTCTTTCCTCGCCTGACAGCAGGAAATTCACTTTTAGCCAACTTTTATCTTTGAGGGTTAAACTTTGATGGTTTTAAAAAATTGAGGGTCTGCTTGGATACATCAAAACCAAGGGATTCGGAGCCCAAGATCACAAAACCGGCAGTCTTCGATGATTTCCCTAATGAGACACCTGTGGGTTGCCCCAGATCGAGCACCATTATAATAATGGGGCAAGGTTGATTAAATCCACTATATAAGCAGGCTCCTCAAGAATAGCAAAAGTGGGAGAGCTGGCAGGTAGCCCCAAAATGCACCTGCAGGCCCTGTTCTCCTTCAATTGCAGTGCTCTCACATCCTTGTAGCCCCATACTCCAGAGCCATATGTTAAACCAGGTAAGCACTCCCTGTTGTAAATTTCTATCAGGATGACAACCAGTTTACTATTAATAGAAGAGGCCTAGGTAACTAGAAACCCAACACAATGAATGAATGAGGGAAACTTGTCAAATGCTTTCAGGAGTGTCCCGCCACTAAGGGGAAGAGCCTCGGTAAGCACCCCAAGCAGAGAACTTACTGCCTCCCAGTGAAGAGCAAGATTTAGAGTTTTTTATGAAAAGACAACTCAGAAGAAAGTAGGTGCAATTTACAAGGGAGCTCATTCAGAGCTTTGGCAGCTAGGAAAGAAAAGACTTTAACTCCCCTTCAAGCCCTTTTAAAGCATTGTATAACCAAAAGTGAATCAGAAGCAGAGCACATCGCTCTAAATGGAATATAGTGGTTGAATCTCACCAGCCAGATAGCCAGAACTGAACAGGTACACTGCCCTCTGAACAAACAAAATCTGTTCCATTTAGAGCAGCTGCAGCCGAAGACCACCCTGACAACTGAGGAAGAAGCATAGCAGCCGCATTTTGGGCCACCTGTAAACAGTTCCCCTGAGATTCTGCTGCTGAAATACTAGGCAATTGCATAGTCCAAATGCAAAGTGATCAGAGGATGGATCACAACTCTTCTTGTCTCCAAAGACAGGAGAAGGAGACATTTCTTAATGGTGCATAGCAAAACAATGTGTTGATGTACCATGGGGTCCATTTGTGGTTCTCATTCCACTTTTGGAGTATATGGTTTGTGTTGCCCCTAGGCCTATTGTCTCCTATTGCATTCTATTGTGTTCTACAGTGTTTGCACTACTTTTATAACTGTTTACTTACCTGATTTTGGCTTGTGTGTATATTTTGTGTATTTTACTTACCTCCTAAGGGAGTATATCCTCTGAGATACTTTTGGCATATTGTCACTAAAATAAAGTACCTTTATTTTTAGTAACTCTGAGTATTGTGTTTTCTTATGATATAGTGCTATATGATATAAGTGGTATAGTAGGAGCTTTGTATGTCTCCTAGTTCAGCCTAAGCTGCTCTGATATAGCTACCTCTATCAGCCTAAGCTACTAGAACATTACTAATCTACTGATAAGGGATAACTGGACCTGGCACAAGGTGTAAGTACCACAAGGTACCCACCAAAAGCCAGGCCAGCCTCCTACATGCTCTAATTCCATGCCTCATACCTGTGGAATGGTAATGATAAATCCTCTTTACTGGTAAAGTCGTATTTAATCTTACTATATTAGAAAAGTCACTTTTAGAGAGTGGACATTTCTCTGCTTTTAAAGTCCTGTGTGCCTGCAGTCTGTCTCCAACATACGTCTGGGGTGGGTGACAGCTGCACTTTGTGCATTTCCTCTGTACAGCTACAAGCACAGGAAAGTTAGGTGTGTCTCAATGCTCATCTGAATTTATTTGCATAGTGATGGCTCTTCCTGGGCAGGAAGGGCATGACACTTACAACTGAATAGGGAGCGCCTGTGTCCACACAAAGGGCTAATTACCCCCTACTGATAGTCAGGAGCCAGGGCTGAGCAAGAAAGGATACCTGTGCACTTCGAAAACCCTTCTTTCAAGTCACCCCTACATCAAAGGCACATACATAAGGTATGAGTTCAGGATTTCTGACCCCAGCAAATCAGGCACTTCTGGATCTGCAATTGGCGGGAGGGGCAGTGTATGGCCCCACAGAAAGGGCCCCCTACTGAGCTTGAGCCTTGGATAAGAAAGAAAAGATACTTGTGCACTTCAAAGACCCTTCTTGGAAGTCACCCCCATGTAAAAGACACTTCTGGACCTACAACTGGGCTATGTCAGAAGAACTGCTGTGCCGCATCAAGGATTGTGACTCTGCTGGACTACTTCTTACTGACCTGGAAGGACTGCTTTTCTGCTGTGCTGCCCTGCTGCTCTCTGACCTTGTTGAGGGAAAGCTGGACTCTGGAACACACCCCAAAGTGATCTCAAAGGGCTTGTTGACCTGCCTCCTTTTTCTAGAAACTCAGTGATATCAAAATCTGTACCCCTGCTCCAGTGCCGGGCTCACTGGAAGTGGACCCAGAAACATGCACCAGTGAAATCAATGTATATCCTGGCAACCGATGCATCAGTCCTGTTGCAGGAGTAAAACTGATACATCAGAAGTGGGGCAAGAGCAGCACCTCTGGAACTGCTGTGTTGACTGGTGCATCCGCTGCCTGCTGGAAGCGGCTTTTGGTGCATCAGCATCGATGCAGCACTGAAACCACTGCATCACTGCCACCGATGAAGGACAATCAACACATCACTTCAACAGCGTGGAGAAACCCAGCTCATCGACTTCGGAATCGACGCATCATGACTTCGATGCTGGTTTTCGGAAACCACTGCATCGCCATCAATGTGTAGGAAAAATCAACTCATCCATAGACTGCAGGAGTGACCTCAATGCTTCTACTGATGCATCATCCCCGCATCTTGTGCTTGCAACCAGGATCAAGGTACTATGTTCCCCAGACCTGTATGCCTCCGGTACCTGGCCCACGCTCCCTTGCTGTGAGCTTGAACTATTGAATTTGCCTCGTTCCAGTGTGACCTCAAGTAACCCCTTAAGCGCGACTTGCTTCTAAGTGCTAGAACTTTTTTGTTTTTTTAAAAATCATATCTCAACTTCTACTCAATGGATTTTTGTCATTTTGGTCTTGATTTATTTATGAAATTATTGACTGTTTTTCTAAACCCGTGTAGAGTCTTTTTGTGGTGTTTTCATTGTATTTCTGTTTGTGTGTTTAACAAATACTTTACACATTGCCTCTGTAGATAAGCCTGAGTGCTCTGTGCCAAGCTACCAGAGGGTGGGCACATTTTTTAGTGTGTATCTGACTTACCCTGACTAGAGGAGTTTGCCCTACTTTGACTGGGTGCATACCACTTCCAACTAGTGACTCGCATTTCTAACAGTTATGTTATATAGATTTGTAAAGCACGCTATCGCCCACTAAGGTATCCTGGTACTGAGCAAGAATGTGTGCCTAGCAAGCTCTACCTACGGTAGGTTGGTTCATTGAAAAGCCAGGTCTTCAGTTTTTTGCAAAATTTAAGAAGAGAGAAGGAGGCTATATTGTGGAGTATGATGATGCATTATGCTTTAGGAGCAATGTTAGAGAATCCCCATCCTAATGATCTAGGTCTATATATGGTATTTGTCTACGTGGTTGGTGGAAGGAGATGCAACTGTTTAGGTAGGTAGACCCTGAGTTTTGTATTGCCTTGAATGCGTGTGTGAGGAGTGTGAATTAGGTTCATTTGTGCAACCGGGAACCAGTGAAGCTCCTCAAGGTATTGTGTGAGGCGAGTTCTGTGTGGGAGAAGTCTGATTGGGAGCACACTGCCTAACATTCCAGTCGAGTTCGCCCCTTGCATCCTGGTACATGCAGTTTGAACAATTAACGCTTGCTTGAAAAAATCTGTAGTATTTCACTAAAGTTAGTGCAGACAGTACTGTTCATCTCTAGACACGTGTTTCTGGGTTAGTGCCCTTCATCAGTAGAGACCAAAGAACAACAAAAATATCTGGGGTTGCTGGAAATGCCGCCGATATCGTCTCAGGTTTAGTACCACTCCCCGGCTCACAGGTGCGTCTCCAGAGCTCGTCAGCTCAATGGCTCGAGGGAGCCTTTTAATTATGAAGTCCGATTGGAAGCACACTGCCTAACATTCACGTCGAATTCGCCCCTTGCATCCTGGTACATGCAGTTTGAACAATTAACAGTTGCTTGAAAAAATCTGTAGTATTTCACTAAAGTTAGTGCAGACAGTACTGTTCATCTCTAGACACGTGTTTCTGGGTTAGTGCCCTTCATCAGTAGAGACCAAAGAACAACAGAAATATCTGGGGTTGCTGGAAATGCCGCCGATATTGTCTCAGGTTTAGTACCACTCCCCGGTTCACAGGTGCATCTCCAGAGCTCGTCAGCTCAATGGCTCGAGGGAGCCTTTTAATTATGAAGTCTGATTGGGAGCACACTGCCTACCATTCCAGTCGAGTTCACCGCTTGCATCCTGGTACATGCAGTTTGAACAATTAACGCTTGCTTGAAAAAATCTGTAGTATTTCACTAAAGTTAGTGCAGACAGTACTGTTCATCTCTAGACACGTGTTACTGGGTTAGTGCCCTTCATCAGTAGAGACCAAAGAACAACAAAAATATCTTGGGGTGCTGGAAATGCCGCCGATATCGTCTTAGGTTTAGTACCACTCCCCGGCTCACAGGTGCGTCTCCAGATCTCGTCAGCTCAATGGCTCGAGGGAGCCTTTTAATTATGAAGTCCGATTGGGAGCACACTGCCTTACATTCCAGTCGAGTTTGCCCCTTGCATCCTGGTACATGCAGTTTGAACAATTAACTGCTCTCAGTAAAGGCAAAGTTGCAGAGCCCGAAGGAAGATCACAAACAAGCCGAGCTGCGGTATTGTGGACTACTTGCATCTTAGATATTAAAGTCTCGCCGATGCAAGTAGGGCAGTCCCATAGTCCAATTTACTAATAATCAGTGCTTGGACTAAAGTTTTCTTAGCAGACAGAGGAAGAAAAGGAAAAGCTTTCCTCACCAAACACATTGTATTGAAACAGTTATCATGCTGTTTGAGAAAGATTGATCCGATTTAACACTGAGGCTCCCAACTGACTGCCTGGGAATAGGTCACGACGTAGCTCCCTGGACCACCGTTCAGAGGACCACAGTTGCTAGGCCTTACCGAACAGCATAATCTCAGTTTTACCACTGTTTAATTGTAAACACTTTCTTGTCATCCAGTCTGCAATCACTTTCATGCCTTTGCAAAAACAGTCTTTTACCTTGGCCAGATCTTTATCAAAAGAAATAACAAGCTAGTTATCATCAGCTATGACAGTATTTGAAATTAGTACCTTTTAACAATCTTGGCAAAAGGGGCCACGTATATGTTAAATTACGTAGGCCTTAGGAAAAAGCCCTGCACCCCTCCCCTGTCAATCAGCATGGTGCGTGATTTAAAAGAACCAAGGTCAATCGTTTGTGTTCTATTTTCTAAAACGTTTCTAAACGATTGAAGAGCTGTCCCAAAAATGTTTATTAGGTAAGATGCAAGGGTTCACAGGTGTTTCAGAAATCAATTATTAGCTTTCACTCACAGTCAAGGGGGCACAAAGGCTCAGTTGTATACTTTTTGATGCAAAACTGTGCTAATGCAGTTTTGCGTCAAAAAGGTTAGCGCTGACTAGTGCAATTTTTTAAGCCACTTGGGTGTCAAATTTATACTTTGACGTTGGGTGGCGCTAACAATGTTTAGAGTCATTTTTTCGCAAGTTAACCATTGGGCCTTGTCGTAAGGCAAAATGACACAAACGGAGGAAAAATTACTGTAATCCGGTTTACGACATGGAAACATGTCAAAAACGGAAATGCACCACTTTTGCACACAATAGCATAAAAAAAAGACGCAAAGGGAGCAAATAGTGCATGGGAGCCCCAAAATGGATCCCAGAAGCCAGGCGAGACCCCAGGGAGAACCCAGTCAACCAGGAACCAGCCAGCAGGACACAGACAAGACCCATGGGAGGGAGAAGAAAAAGAGGAAGTGTTGTTTCAGTGCAGAGGAGCACGAAATACTGGTGAGAGAGGTGACGGAGCATCAAAATCAACTCTTCGTCACCTCTAAATTGCCAATTGGAAGGGGAGAGGGCATCTGGCAGCAGATTGTGGATAAGGCCAACAATGTGGCAGAGGTTAGGAGAACAGAGACTGAGTGCAAGAAAGACTGGCATGACTGCAAGAGAAGGACCAAGGAAAAAATGGCACGGAACAGGAAGGCAGCACTGCACACTGGAGGTGGGAGTCCAGCACCGCAAGAGGACATGGATGAGATGTAGGAGATGGTGGCAGTGGTTATCCCGGAAGAAATCGTCACAGGGATACAAGGACAGGACAGTGCACAATACCAGGAAACTCCACAAATGCAGGGTGAGTTGCATGGGGAAATATATGCTTAAATGTCAATGCTAGAAGGGAGAGGCACATAGAACACACACAATGTATGTCAAAGGAGTGCAGAGGGATACAATGCACACTAAGCAACTTGCACCATGCCAATGTAACTTACCCATGTACCTGTGCCTTGGGAGTGCCATGCATTGAAACATATAGAACCTGGACATATTAAGAACACCAGGCCTAAATACCCACATGTACAAATGCAGCACATGGGATGGATGGCATGTATAATCACTGTGACACTGGCTGTGATATCACTAAATCCCTTGCATGCAATCAAATCAACACCACTAACACAACCAAAACCTCAGAGTACAGGTAGCCAGTCAACACCGTTCCTGAGGCAACTACATAGTGGCGTCCCTTGCTATAACATATTGTACCAGCATTGCCTCATTGCCCAAACACGTGTGTGCTGCATCTCACAGCACACTACTCATTGCAACTGTCCCAGCAGTACCCAGGCATGTGCCGGTAGCACCATCACACTTAGAAAACACATCCACATGAGGCAACCATCCCTACATCACACAGTCAGAGTGTCCCCTGGGTGCATGGAACAATTAACTCAACAGGTGCTGGCCAAATAGCAGGCTGTACTGGAATCATTGGTAACATGGCACTACCCAGACCACCTAAACTGAAGTTGTGTTCAACCACACATATTGATGATGAACTGAAATGTGCCAATACACAAAATATGTACCACAGATTGCTAAAAGTAGGTCACAACAGTCACAGGCTGAGCCCACAACTATTTGGACACAACCATGTCAGACACATGGGAATTGGGAAATGAACACACTCATACAACACATGTGTTATGGCTTTCACATAATGGCGGTTAATTCCACATCAACAGGCGGGGGATGGTGCATGGGCAAGCCTGGTGTTGGTAAGACTGCCAGTGCAGTGTACCCTCTGCACTTAGCAGTATGAGTCACATGCTGGGATGGCAGCTGGTAATATGTCTGCACATGGTAGCTCTGTGAGGCACACACTAGACAATATAGATGGATCAAATGGAGTCAGTGCCAGTTGTGGCCTGCATTGGGTGTAACAGAACACACTGCACCCAGCCCTCAATTCAGGCAGTGGAAAGGGCAAAGGGCCAAGGTATGGGACACCCTACACTGCCCATGCCAAGTACATGGGCTGTGCAGGGCCACCCATGGGCACACCATACCACTTCACCAACAACCCTTTCATGGGGGTTACACCGCCATGCAAAGACTGGAGGAAATTGGAAATATACCTGGAGGGTAGTGTTGAACGTATCACTGGTCTGGTGTCACAGGACTGATGCCATAGCCAGTCCCTCAGCTGCTGGTAACCTGCCATGTCCAGGCCATTGGTGTTGCTCTGGGTGTGCCACAGCAACACACAATATATTTCAATGCTGCCTCAGATGAATGGAATATTGTACATTTGAGGTAGGGACAAACCTATTACTCCAGCCCCAGGGGTAGCATTATCAGAGTACAACGAGGAGGAATACATTTGTACCTCCTTCTTTTCTGAATTACTATGTCTGCTGCAATCTACAGCATGCATAGGAAGAACAAAATGGCAGAAATTATCATTTAAGACCGTGAAGGTGTAACTCCATGCACATAAACAATCATATGTAAATGATAATTTGGCTCTTCCGAGTGTGCTGCATTCTACAGCTCACACAGAAGTGCCAAAGTGCCATTGGTGATTGTTAATGTGCATGAAGGGACACTTTTACACACATTAACAGTGACACCTCTCAACGCATACATCCTTGTACAATGGTGCAAGGATGCCTACAATTATGCTGGCAGCTGAATCTTACACCAGTATGGGGGACAACACAGGGATGTCCCATAATCACTTGCATAAGGTGCAATCTTGTGTAACCAAAGTGAAGCAGTGCGGCGCTGATTATTATTGCACAGCACCGTGCTGCACCACTTCAACATCAACATGGGCCTATAATGACAATGAGCAACAATTATCAAGTCAGTGAAGTGACTTGTCAACGGCCATAACACAGATAGACTGATTTTACACCATCTCATTGCAGAGGGTGATGGGTCTCCTTCCGATTTGCCTTTCCTGGAGTACCCTGATGACCTGGATGACTATGAGCCAAGAGACCCTCCAAGAAGCCCTTGTGAACATTCAGACACCACCTCCAGTTGCAAGGAGGAGTATTGAATTAGCAGATATCCCACAGGCCCCACTTAGCACCCCAAGAGTACGACTGCAGAACCGACACAGCAGAGGACTCTGAGGACACAGACACCATCTCCGAGAGGACAGTGGTGGGAGTCCAGAGGGAGCTGGCCAAGGAGGTGCGGGTGGGGATGCAAATTATGGTAGCCAGCCTTGAGGGGATGCGGAGGTGCATTGTTACGGCAACAGAACAGACTGTAGCCAACCGACTCACACACTCCCCAATGCGTGGAGTCCAGGAGTGTCTGAGGGACATAGCTGCTGTAATGAGAGAGAGGCCACAAAAACAGCCCTCCAAACTGGCAGCAGTGTGCCTGAGGACAATAAGGACTCTATGCACTGGGAATTGGTCTCCCTCAGGGCAGACATGGTTGCCTATCACAGGGATGTTGCAGCAATACTTAAAAACCAGCAGCTCCTCCTTGCTGCAGTGATGCCATATTTAGTGCCACAGATGGCAGCTGCTGGGAATTAGGAATCCACATCTGCAACCACTCAGGCGTGTGTGGCCCCCTCTACCTCCCCACTGCCACCATTAAGGGTAGAGGAGGCACCACACACATCGGAGGATGAAGATGTGGAATAGATCAACTTCACCCATAGGAGTTCCTGGTAGCACCAGCCTATGCCACATGGGCAGTGTTTTCCTAATGCACTCCACCTCAACACACTGTTAACCTCTCTGCTATGGACTGCTATTGTCCATCACTTTCCATTTTGCAATTTATGTACTCCTGATTTGAAAGACACTTTACCTGCATGACATGTCCCCCAACCCTGGACTTGTGTTGTGTCCCAATTGGATGGATTCACAAATGTTACCACAAACCTGGACATTGTATATACTTTGCACTTGTAAATAAACATCACTTACATAACCAGCATGATTATATGTGTTGTGACACTTCTACTTTGCCTAGTGTTTGTGATTTGTGGAACATGTCGCAAGCCACAGAGTACCAGTACAAGAGTGCATGTATATGTGGGCACATATCTATGCATGTGGTACATACATGTTGTACGTTGATGTTGCCCTCATCCCCTACAATCAAATCACTGAATATGTGATATATTTTGAAAACATGTATGCTACACCCAATTCATACTGCAAGAATGGTTGTGAAACAGTCATCAGGCAATTTTCTCATCTGGGAGTACCACTAGAACACATTGGTGTGAAACAGAGGGACTCAAACCCATCCATTATTGCCACTGGTCAGTTTAGCAGGATAGGAATGATATAGAGGCAGTAGTAACAAGTCTCACAGTGACCAACATCCCAAAACAAAACACATGCAATTTTAGCTGAATTCCCACACCTATCCTGTCCTACCTGTCCTGGTCAACATAGTCAGCTTGAGTGGTAGGAACACTGCGGGGCAGGTGCATAGGTAAGTAGATGTGTTGTAGCTGCCAATTTGACAGCTCAGTCATAAGGAGGTGTTGAAAATGTCAAGAGAGGGATTTGGATGCAGGATGGAGTACCCTGGACAACACACAATTTGCACTGTACACACATGGGAAGACCCTGAGACCCAAGCATATTACACATGAAGTAAGGGAATACCGAATAACATTTATCTTGATAAATAAATCAATTAAACAATGAAAATTAACACCTATCCTATTCTAACCTATCCTAACTATACATAACCCACAACAGAGCCTAACTACTCTATGCTACACTTAGCTTACACATTTATCTACACACTAAACATTCGCCCCGCCCCCTTATATCACAGGACACATGCAGGACAACATACACTAATCTACACATTTTCTAACTATGACTAAACAAATATATATTTGTTTGCATTTTTTTTTTACAAACACATAAAAGCCCCAACATCACCCCCATCCACCCACATAGTAAAATATAAAAAGTAGTAAACCCAACCCCCAAACTTACTCATCCTAACTAACCCACTAACCTATTCTAACCTACAACTAACCCCCTAATACCCACGAAAAAGAGTAGAAAGAGAGGAGGGAGGGGAGTCAATTTGGGAGGAGTGACATAATGTCATTCAGAGTTTGGCCCTTTTGAGTCTTTTTTAAATATTCTTGAGGGCCTTGCTATTCTTGGCCACCTCCTGCTCAATGGAGTCCAACTTTTGGAGAACAAGTTATACATTCCTCTGAAGATCTTTTATGGCACTCATGTCGATAGCAACTGATGTGGTTGGGTGTGTCACACTACTTGTGGGTGCAGCAATTGGAGCAATGGTGATGTCGGCAGCTGTGGGCCCCCGTACAGCAGTTGTGCTTGGTCCGGCCTGTGTCGGCAGTGTGTGTCCCCCTTGGCTGAATGCCCTCCACTCACCAGTGGATTGCTCCGAGTGATAGCAGTTTGCCATCCTCCTGGACCCGGATTCCACTGCCAAAATGTGCCTATAGCGCACTGCCTTCTTCTGAAATGCACGGAGTTGGTTCTCATTCGTGATGACAGGTGTAAAAATGGGACAGGCAACCATCAGTGTCAGCACTGTATGGAGTATGTACAGTAAAATAGCTCACTATCAACATCGAATAGCACATGCACTCCTACTCAAAATCCAGATGGTACAATGGCCCTGATGGATGAAATGACAACACTGCCTTAGCACCATTTCCCTTACACCATGGCCATCCACAACAAGATTAGGTAACAAACAAATTCAGATGTGCTTAGAGTTTGCACTATGTGTGACAATGCAAAGGCAACACCAAATTCACATTGATCAGGGCCACTATTCTGCTTCTTAAGTGTCAAATTTTCAAACATGCATCACCTGAAACTTGATGCTGTTTTTGTGAGTATGGGATGATGTTGTTTACCATTAGGGTTCAGTGTTGATAGGTACACATGCAAGCCTGATCAAAAGGACTGTCACCTACACAGTGAGCATCACATCTACCTACACATTTGTTGATCCCACCCCCTGTGCCCCAGGGGGTATGGCCATGCAGATCAACATCTCAACTGTCCACCTCATCCACCAATGCATGCCCACTCATACATGGAGTCAGTGGGTGGACTATAATTTAGGTGATGACAAAATATGAAGCTGTTATCCATAGGTCTCCCACTTCTACATTCATGTGTCCAGGTGTAGACACCCATGAATAACTGATCAGCCAATACCATTCCTCACACACCCATAACCATGCCAGAACACAATTGTACTTGACCTACATGCACGCCTATCACATTCCATTTAGTTGTCACGTAGATGGACTGCAAGATTAATGATACCATGCTGGTAGACAAATGCCCACACATTCCTACATGTGCATCACAATACAGAGATGCCCCAATTTGTCAAGAAAATGATGCATCACTGTGTTGTGTGAATGACGGTGTGTTCCAGTGCCATTACATACACAACGGTGTACATCTCAGTCACATAAGGAGCTACATGTGGCTTGTCATCACCTTGTTTACACAATGATGGCCATTGAGCGCCAGAAGCCTCAAAAGATATGACTCTCTGCTCGTCATGGGGAACCACTTAAATGTGACACATTGTCACCATCCATCCTAATCTGCTTTCTGATCATTTTACAGCACATCACTCCTAGCATTGGGTTCCGAACTCATGACTCCCTCACAATAAACACTTCAGCACTACACAGGACAGACAAAATCACACTTACTGGATACATCTGTCACCTATGGTGTAGGGGGAGTTCCACCTGAAAAATATGGATGGGAAACCATGGTTAGCATCACATCACTGTCACTACTAGTGAACAACATATGGCAGTATGTACTATTTCAGAAGAGTGGGGTATTTATCCAGGTTGTGGACAGTGCAACAGACACACCACTGCATGAGCACAATGAGACTGTCACTCTGGTGTAAGAGAGACATACATGTGTACTCTTACACTGGGCCTGAGCCTCATGTAGTGCTGCAGCCTGCAACAAACCATGTGTGGCCATTGTGTAGAAGATGGAACTACATGGTATGAGAGGGAGTTGGGTGACAGATAAATGATACAACCCTTGTGCTCTGCAAGACAATTGATTCAGGTATTCTGGCTTGTCCTGCAAGGCACACAGAGGCACTTTGTGGAGAACAAGCGGCAAAATAGTTAGTCTGCAATTCACATGCAATGTGAAATCCATGACTGATGTGTCACAATTGGCTAATGGCATCAAATGGCCCATTGCCAGTGCCCCCTAAGGCAAGTATTCCCCCTTTGTGAACATAATGGCAGGGCTGATGTATGTGAAACTCTGACATTATTACGCCATATATGGATTGTCATACTTAGTTATCACAATCCACTCACAAATGGTATGCTGGCAGTGTTTGACCTTATCATACATGACATAATGCTGGGGCACAGATGTTGCCATGGCCCATGAAATGTGTGACTTAGCGATGGATGTGCATGACTATCCGAACTTCTGACTTGCATTGGTTAAATGTTGGAATATGTGAAGCCAATGACTATACTGGCACAGTGACATTCCATTCTGGTTTAATGCGACCTGTCCATATGCATTGCATGCAGCATGCCAACACATCTGCTACTGGCATTCAAGTGCAGTGAACAGTAATTAATTAGCCAATGGGGTTCTCACCAACAGACCCACCAATCACCACACCAAGATGGTCGAGAAGATCCTGCTCCCAGCCCACAAGGTCAGTCCAGCGATGCTTCAGCTGATGGTCATTGCGACTGGTGTGGTACACCCTCTTCAGGTGGTGGAGCACCTTTCCTCAATGCAGCCACCTTGCCTCCGTACGGTAGCCCTGGATCACACGACCACCCATCTCTAGCATCAATGAGAGGTAGTGGGCTACCAACCAAATAAAGCCTCCCAGCTCCTTCCCCCCCATTCTGGTCAGCCTCGCCCTGCCAGACATTCCACTGGGGTACAGGTAGAAAAAAATGCTAGATAATACATTGGAGACACAGAAGTAATGAAAGGAAACTTAACACCTATAAAATCTATAACCCAACCAACCCACCTATAGTAATAACCTAGACAGACACCCGACAGCATAAGTACAAGGTAAAATACACTAAACACAACAAATTCACAGACACTGGGACAAATGGCAATAAAATACAACAGTGAGCACGGCAGGAGGGACAGCACAAGATAGACTAAATCCCAAGAAGACACCACCAACTCCAAAACACAACTATGCAGTCAAAATAGGCACAGACTGTAAAGAGAAAGTGTACACGAAAACCACTGTACCATGTCTGTCAACAGGATATCCTATTGCATCACTTCCTGTGCCCTTGCGTCATGTTTTCTGTTATGCGTGTATTTTTTTGACGCATCTGATATTTGTGTGAGTATTTCTGATGCATTACTTACGTGCGTCTATTTATTACCTTTATGTGTTGATTTAACAGTAAATCAGCATTGCGCGGAGTGCGAAGGTTGAAAATCTGCTAAGGGCCCATGGGTCATGTAGTTTGCGTTTGCAGATATTTCCGACGCATTTGCGACTTTTTTTTACTCTAATCGTGATTGCGTGATTATGAGATTTGTTGATGCATGCACCCTGTATCAACATAATAATTGTATGTGCTGAGCTGCAGTATGTCATTTTGTGAATGGCCACATGTGGTAGTCCATTGTACAATGTGATTTGTGTGTGACTGTTGTGTTACACCAATGTGTGTGTTACAGACTCATCAGCATGCAGATTTATACACGTCATGCATATGTCTGTATGTGTGACAACAGTGTATCCACATATGTATAGCAGTCAGAACTATGCAGGCATTATGGTATGTGATTGTGATTTGTATTCACTTATTTGCTGTGTGTAGTTGTCTTACAGAGCATCACATTTCATGCAACATTCACAGCTTAGGGGTTGTTGATTATGGCTGATGCTTGCAAATTTGCAACTGTTATGAAACAAATGTCTCCATATGTTGATCTTGAGTATATGGATGACTTGTGTGTGGACTACACATATGTCTGACATGAATACATCTTTGCTACATACTGTGATTGACACACTCTGCCTGCATTCCTACTGTTTCATATTGAACACAATAGCCAGTTGAAAATCAAAACATTTTGTTTGGTATTACAATTACTTTGTGGTGGACATGCAGCCCTAGCTGCATATGTTCTCATCCATTCTGATGTGCATTCCATAGACATGTCCTTGCAAGTGTGAGGACATGTGTACCCTGTGACAGGACTGGGGACCATGGCAGTGACAGGTGTGATTTCCATGGATGTACTGTGCATGCTCCCTTTCTCCCATTGCTTGTCATACCTGGGCTGATCATGTTGGGCATTGTCACCAATTATGTCCCCACCTTGTCACACATGCCCCATGTAGCCATTGCAAATCTCACACTGAGTTGTGTTAGTGGTCTGTTCAAGCATTACAGTCTCACCATATTTTGACGTCCACTGCCTCTTGTGTGCACTCCTTATTTAGTTCCTTTTTAGACATAGGCCCTCATTCCAATGTTGGTGGGCGGCGGAGGCCGCCCGCCAGAATTCCCCCCTCCGAAATACCGCGCCGCGGTCAAAAGACCGCGGCGGGTATTACAAGTTTTCCCCTGGGCTGGCGGGCTGTTGCTGAAAAACCGCCCGCCAGCCCAGGGGAAAACGACCTTCCCACGAGGATGCCGGCTCGTAATCGAGCCGGCGGAGTGGGAAGCTGCGACGGGTGCAGTGGCACCCGTCGCGTATTTCAGTGTCTGCAAGGCAGACACTGAAATACTTTGCGGGGCCCTCTTACGGGGGCCCCTGCCGTGCCCATGCCATTAGCATGGGCACGGCAGGGGCCCCCAGGGGCCCCGCGACCCCCCCTACCGCCATCCTGTTCATGGCGGCTTTCCCGCCATGAACAGGATGGCGGTAGGGGGGGTCGGAATCCTCATGGCTGCGGAGCGCGCTCCGCAGCCATGGAGGATTCACACGAGCAGCGGAAAGTCGGCGGGAGACCGCTGACTTTCCGCTTCTGACCGCGGCTGAACCGCCGTGGTCAGAATGCTCGTTGGAGCACCGCCAGCCTGTTGGCGGTGCTCCCGTGGTCGGTGGCCCTGGCGGCCACCGGCCGCCAGGGTCAGAATGACCCTCATAATGTTGTTGTGTGTGATGTGCTAATGTTATACAAGTTGGCAATGTGGATGTAAATTATATGTAGTGGTCCATAAACTGTGTCCTTCAGTTGTCACATTCAAGTGATGGGGCTAATTGTCATATGTGTGATGGTAGAAGTTCACTCTTACACTTCACATGTGATGTTGCTACAGTACTCTTCAGATTTGTATTTGTGACATGCTCCCTAAGGTTAAACTAATAATCCTAAGTATATGTTAGAGAGATTGAAGACACCGAAGCCAGATTGTGTGGATGAGTGAGATGTTTATTTACAAGGTGAGTTACGTGATGATTATTTGAAGAAGTTCTGTACAATTTGCAGTCTGCGGTGTATACCAGCAGCTGTGTTATGGTCTTCCGCCTCATTTATTTCTCCACCACCGTCCTCCTCCTCCTCCTCAGGCAGGTCATCAACCTGCTCATATAATGGAATTTTCATCCGTACACATATATTGTGCAGGATGGCACAGGTCAATATGGTCTTGCAGACCATTTCTGGGGGACATAGGAGGCTACCTCCTGTGATGTCTAGGCACCTGAATCTGGACTTCAGGATGCAAAATGTCCTCTCCACAATGGTCCGTGTCCTCTGATGTCCCTCATTATATGCATGCTCTGCTACTGTGCTTGGACTGTGAAATGGGGTCATTATCCATGGCTGTATGCCATAATCCTTATCTGCTGCAAAAGATTACAGGAGTAAATCATTGTGAGGGTTTGCAAGAGGTAAGTCATGTAGCATGGCAGTTGATATTAGGATCTGGTTGTGACTCATATGTATCTGTCTTTTTGTGTGAGTTCCTAACCTTGTGTGATGTTTCCTCAGCACTAGGTTTTTGGACATGGCAATCTTGTGTATGGGTCAAGGACCTAGAACACTTGATTTGGATTCCACACTGATAGTCATTCTGAATGTACCATGCATTTTGTAAAGCACTTTTGTATCAGTGTGCTATAAGTAGAGGGGACATGACACATCCTGACAACACAATGGGGTCAGATGTGGTAACAACATGGTGGCACTACAGTGCATGGACATTCCATCCCTTTTGGCATGTGTCATTGCAGAAGAGGTGTGACACTTAGGGCCTTTGGTTAGTGTGAATGCACAACATGTCTTCTAAATTGGCTGCTGTGTTCTGCAACATTCAACAATGCAAGGATGCCCCATGTGTGACATGTTACTTGGCAACCCTATGTTGTCCCCTGCGCCAGTTGCACATGTGTAGCTGTGCCCCAATGTTACCTACCCTACACCAGGGTACTTGGCTATCTGCCGTGTGGAGGTGGATATATCTGTGCTGTACTGTACACCGCTCAGGACATATGCTTTTTTGATGGCCCATTGGCTATTTCTGTGTGTGCAGCCATGTGCAGCATGCATTTGTGCCACATTCATCTGTGTTAATGGCATTGTCTACCTCCTATTTGCAAACTGCATACTGCACCTCTGGGGTGGTATTTTTTTGTTGGCACTTCTTCAGATTTTAGGGGACAGCAACATATGAGTCCGCACCTTCATGCTATGAATCTTATAGTGAAAGACCTGCAGTGAGAAACATTGCCCACCCCTTCCACGCTACATGCAGCATAGGAGGGTGGACAATTTAGAATGTGGCTTACAGTAATGTAGAGATGGTCATCTGCCAAGGTGTACAAACACTGCAGGCTCTGACTATGGAACTGTGGGCTATTACGGTGTTCCCTTGGTGTTCCAGAGTGGCAGCTAATATTTGTGTCAGCCATGAGGTGTCCAAGGGTGTGTATCCCATTGTAACTGGATGATCAACATAACTAGCAGTGCCTCTCCTATCTTTAAAAAAAAAACTATGCTTTTCTACTGTCGACACATGCACAGTGCAGGCTATGGGATGTAGCTCAGCTACTTAGTAAATGTGTCCCTTGGCACAGTGCATGTGAGGTCAGTGATGTCCTGTTGTCTCCTACTGGGTCCCTCTATGCCATCCATGATTTGCACTGTCTCACTGTGTCTCTGCCCCCCTGTTCGGCCTTTTCTTGTATCTGGTACAGACATGATGGTGTTGTGACTCAGTGAGTGTTGCATGTGAGGTTGCACTACAGTGACTGCAGTTCCACTTCTAACACATCTGGCACATGGTATGAGTTGGTGATTGATCTTGTATTCATATGTGTGTGAGCCACTGCGTCAGGCAGAGGTTTCTGCACATTACAGGTAAGTTAGGTATGTGTTGATGAGATGCAGTAGGTATTGGTGCAAGTTGTGTGGTGTTTGATATTTGTCTGGCAGTGATTAGCACGACATGACTTGAGACATCTGTGCCTATTTGGAAGTTACATGACATGTGTATGGTGTATGCCCTTGGTTTGTCTGTGCTATTGTTTGTTTGGTATAGTGTGTGTGATATGTACATAGTGGGCAACCTGAGGCCACTTGGAGTGGTTGGTGTAATTCTGCTGTTTTCAAAGGGTACATGCCTGCACCTATACCTCCTGTGGTGTGCTTGTCAAGTTGTGGGTGTGTTACATACATGTGGGTGTGTGTATTGGTGTTGTGTACTGCTTGTGCTGTACTGCAGCATGTTGCATATGTGTTATCACCTGCACATGTGTGTTACCCTGGCCGTATGTTACTGTAGTGATGTATGTCTTGTGTGTCTAACAGGGTTGGGGTGTTGTGTGTACATTACTAGATTTGTAGACTTACCCACAAGGAGGCCATTTCCAAATTGTCCATCCAGGAACTGTTCATTGATCGCACTGTGTCGGAATATGTAGGAGTCATGGACACTCCCAGGATACTTGGCCAAAATGTTTATGAATAATCTGCAGTGGTACACTATGCCCTGCACATTAATGGAATGCATGCGCTTGCGATTCCGGTATAAGTGCTCTGTTGCTGCAGGTGGTACGAGCCGGACCGCTGCCTTAAGCACATGCAGGAAGCCATGGATTTGATAGAACCCCTGTTTGTTCTCCTGCTGCTTTTTCTGGCTGTTGGGGAATCTGATGTGGTGGGGCGTCAGGGAGATGATGGTGTCTAAGACCTTTGGTAGGAATGCAGAGAATGACAGCAGTGAGAGGAGTCAATTTGGGATGAGTGACATAATGTCATTCAGAGTTTGGCCCTTTTGAGTCTTTTTTTAATATTCTTGAGGGCCTTGCTATTCTTGGCCACCTCCTGCTCAATGGAGTCCAATTTTTGGAGAACCAGTTGTACATTCCTCTGAAGATCTTTTATGGCACTCATGTTGATGGCAACTGATGTGGTTGGCTGTGTCATGCTACTTGTGGGTGCAGCAGTTGGAGCAATGGTGACGTTGGCAGCTGTGGGCCCCCGTATGGCAGTTGTGCTTGGTCCAGCCTGTGCGGGCAGTGTGGGTCCCCCTTGGCTGAATGCCCGCCATTCACCAGTAGATCACTCCGAGTGATAGCGATGTGCCATCCTCCTGAACCCGGATTCCACTGCCAAAATGTACCTATAGTGCACTGCCCTCTTCTGAAACGCACGGAGTTGGTTCTCATTCATATTGACAGCTGTAAAAATGAGACAGGCAACCATCAGTGTCAGCACTGTATGGAGTAGGTTCAGTAAATCAGCTTACTATCAACATCGAATAGCACATGCACTCCTACTCAAAATCCAGATGGTGGATGGCCCTGATGGATGGCCCTGATGGATGAAATGACAATGGCCCTGATGGATGAAATGACAACACTGCCTTAGCACCATTTCCCTTACACCATAGCCATCCACAACAAGATTAAGTAACAAATTCAGATGTGTTTGGAGTCTGCACTATGTGTGACAGTGCTAAGGCAGCTTCAAATTCACATTGATCAGGGACACTATTCCTCTTCTTAAGTGTTAAATTTTCAAACATGCATCACCTGAAACTTGATGCTGTTATTGTGAGTATGGGATGATGTTGTTTACCATTAGGGTTCAGTGTTGATAGGTACACATGCAAGCCTGAACAAAAGGACCGTCACCTACACAGTGAGCATCACATCTACCTACACATTTGTTGATCCCACCCTGTGTGCCCCAGGGGGTATGGCCATGCAGATCAACATCTCAACTGTCCACCTCATCCACCAATGCATGCCCACTCATACATGGAGTAAGTAGGTGGACTATAATTTAGGTGATGACAAAATATGAAGCTGTTATCCATAGGTCTCCCACTTATACATTCATGTGTCCAGGTGTATTCACCCATGAATAACTGATCAGCCAATACCATTCCTCACACACCCATAACCATGCCAGCACACAATTGTACTTGACCTACATGCACGCCTATCACATTCCATTTAGTTGTGACGTAGGTGGACTACAAGATTAATTTCACCATGCTGGTAGACAAATGCCTACACATTCCTACTTGTGCATCACAATACAGGGATGCCCCAATTTGTCAAGAAAATGGTGCATCACTGTGTTGTGTGAATGACGGTGTGTTCCAGTGCCATTACATACACAACAGTGTACATCTCAGTCACATAAGGAGCTACATGTGGCTTGTCATCAGATGGCTTACACAATGCTGGCCATTGAGCGCCAGAAGCCTCAAAAGATATGACTCTCTGCTCGTGCATGGGGAACCACTTAAATGTGACACATTGTCACCATCCACCCTAATCTGCTTTCTGATCATTTTACAGCTCATCACTCCTAGCATTGGGTGCCGAACTCATGACTCACTCACAATAAACACTTCAATACTACACAGGACAGACAAAATCACACTTACTGGATACATCTGGGTCCTCAAATCTTGCCACGTCACCTATGGTGTAAGGGGAGGTCGACCTGAAATATATTGATGGAAAACCATGGTTAGTATCACATCACTGTCACTACTAGTGAAGAACATATGGAAGTATGTACTATTTCAGAAGAGTGGGGTATTCATCCAGGTTGTGGACAGTGCAACTGACACACCATTGCATACTCACAATGAGACTGTCACTCTGGTGTGAGAGAGACATACATGTGTATTCTTACAATGGGCCTGAGCCTCATGTGGTGCTGCACCCTGCAACAACCCATGTGTGGCCAATGTGTAGAAGATGGAACTACATGGTATGAGAGGGAGTTAGGTGACAGATAAATGATACAACCCTTGTGCTCTGCAAGACAATTGATTCAGGTATTCTGGCTTGTCCTGCAAGGCACACAGAGGCACTTTGTGGAGGACAAGCAGCTAAATAGTTAGTCTGCAATTCACATGCAATGTGAAATCCATGACTGATGTGTCACAATTGGCTGATGGCATCAAATGGCCCATTGCCAGTTCCCCTAAGGCAAGTATTCCCCCTGTGTGAACATAATGGCAGGGCTAATGTATGTGAAACTCTGATATTATTGCACCATACATGGATTGTCATACTTAGTTATCACAATCCACTCACAAATGGTATGCTGGCAGTGTTTAACCTTATCATACATGACACAATGCTGGGGCACAGATGTTGCCATGGCCCATGAAATGTGTGACTTAGTGATGGATGTGCATGACTATCCGAACTTCTGACTTGCATTGGTTAAATGTTAGGATATGTGAAGCCCATGTCTATACTGGCACAGTGACACTCCATTCTGGTTTAATGCGACCTGTCCATATGCATTGCATGCAGCATGCCAACACATCTGCTACTGGCATTCAAGTGCAGTGAACAGTAATTAGTTAGCCAATGGGGTACTCACCAACAGACCCACCAATCACCACACCAAGATGGTCGAGAAGATCCTGCTCCCAGCCCACAAGGTCAGCCCAGCGATGCTTCAGCTGATGGTCATTGCGACTGGTGTGGTACACCCTTTCAGGTGGTGGAGCACCTTTCCTCAATGCTGCCACCTTGCCTCCGTACGGTAGCCCTGGATCACACGACAACCCATCTCTAGCATCAATGGGAGGTAGTGGGCTACCAACCAAATAAAGCCTCCCAGCTCCTCCTCCCCATTCGGGTCTGCCTCGCCCTGCCAGACATTGCACTGGGGTACAGGTATAAAGAAATGCTAGAAAATACAATGGAGACACAGAAGTAGGAAAGGAAACTTAACACCTATAAATTCTATGACCCAACCAACTCACCTATAGTAATAACCTAGACAGACACCCGACAGCATAAGTACAAGGTAAAATACACTAAACACAACAAATTCACAGACACTGGGACAAATGACAATAAAATACAACAGTAAACACGACAGGAGGGACAGCACAAGATAGACTAAATCGCAAGAAGACACCACCAACTCCAAACACAACTATGCAGTCAAAATAGGCACAGACTGTAAAGAGAAAGTGTAAAGGAAAACCACTGTACCATGTCTGTCAACAGGATATCATATTGCATCACTTCCTGTGCCCTTGCATCACATTTTCTGTTATGCGTGTATTTTTTTACGCATCTGATATTTGCGTCAGTACTTCTGACGCTTTACTTTCATGCGTCTGTCGCTATTGCCGCATTACCTTTATGCGTCAATTTAACAGTAAATCAGCATTGCGAGGAGTGCGAAGGTGGAAAATATGCTAAGGGCCTATGGGTCATGTAGTTTGCGGTTGCAGATATTTCCGACGCATTTGCGACTTTTATTTTTACTCTAATCGTGATTGCGTGATTTTGAGATTTGTTGATGTATGCACTCTGTATCAACATAATAATTGTATGTGCTGGGCTGCAGTATGTCATTTTGTGTATGGCCACATGTGGTAGTCCATTGTACAATGTGATTTGTGTGTGATTGTTGTGTTACACTAATGTGTGTGTTACAGAATCATCAGCATGCAAATGTATACACGTCATGCATATGTCTGGATTTGTGACAACAGTGTATCCACATATGTATGACAGCCAGAACTATGCAAGCGTCATGGTATGTGATTTGTATTCACTTTTTTGCTGTGTGTAGTTGTCTTACAGAGCATCACATTTCATGCAACATTCACAGCTTAGGGATTGTTGATTATGGCTGATGCTTGCAAATTGGCAACTGTTATGCAACAAATGTCTCCATATGTTGATCTTGAGTATATGGATGGCTTGTGTGTGGACTATACATATGTCTGACATGCATACATCTTTGCTACATACTGTGATTGACACACTCTGCCTGCATTCCTACTATTTCATATTGAACACAATAGCCAGTTGAAAATCAAAACATTTTGCTTTGTATTACAATTACTTTGTGGTGGACATGCAACCCTAGCTGCATATGTTCTCATCCATTCTGATGTGCATTTCATAGACATGTTCTTGCAAAGAGTGAGGTCATGTGTACCCTGTGACAGGACTGGGAACCATGGAGTGGCAGGTGTGATTTCCATGGATGTACTGTGCATGCTCCATTTCTCCCACTGCTTGTCATACCTGGGCTAATCATGTTTGGCATTGTCACCAATGATGTCTCCACCTTGTCACACATGCCCCATGTAGCCATTGCAAATCTCACAATGAGTTGTGTTAGTGGTGTGTTCAAGCATTACATTCTCACCATATTTTGACATCCACTGCCTCATGTGTGGACCCCTTATTTAGTTAATTTTTTTAACATATTGTTGTTGTGTGTGATGTGCTAATGTTATACAAGTTGGCAATGTGGATGTAAGTTATATGCAGTGGTCCATAAACTGTGTCCTTCAGTTGTCACATTCAAGTGATGGGGCTAATTGTCATGTGTGTGATGGTAGCAGTTCTCTCCTACACTTCACATGTGATGTTGCTACAGTACTCTTCAGATTTGTATTTGTGACATGCTCCCTGAGGTTAAACTAATAATCCTAAGGTATATGTTGGAGAGATTGAAGACACCGAAGCCAGATTGTGTGGAGGAGTGAGATGTTTATTGACAAAATTTACAAGGTGAGTTACGTGATGATTATTTGAAGAAGTTCTGTACAATTTGCAGTCTGCGGTGTATACCAGCAGCTGTGTTATGGTCTTCCGCCTCATTTACTTCTCCACCATCGTCCTCCTCCTCCTCCTCAGGCAGGTCATCAACCTGCTCATATAATGATAATGGAACGTTCATCCGTACACATATGTTGTGCAGGATGGCACAGGTCAATATGATCTTGCAGACCATTTCTGGGGCACATAGGAGGCTGCCTCCTGTGAAGTCTAGGCATCTGAATCTGGACTTCAGGATGCTAAATGTCCTCTCCACAATGGTCTGTGTCCTCTGATGTCCCTCATTGTATGCATGCTCTGCTGCTGTGCTTGGATTGTGAAATGGGGTCATTATCCATGGCTGTATGCCATAATCCATATCTGCTGCAAAAGATTACAGGAGTAAATCATTGTGAGGGTTTGCAAGAGGTAAGTCATGTAGCATGGCAGTTGATATTAGGATCCGGTTGTGACTCATATGTATCTGTCTTTTTGTGTGAGTTCCTAACCTTGTGTGATCTTTCCTCACCACTAGGATTTTGGACATGGCAATCTTGTGTATGGGTCAACGACCTAGAACACTTGATTTGGATTCCACACTGATAGTCATTATGTATGTACCATGCGTTTTGTAGGGCACTTTTGTATCAGTGTGCTATCAGTAGAGGGGACATGACACATCCTGACAACACAATGGGGTCAGATATGGTGACAACATGGTGGCACTACAGTGCCTGGACATCCCATCCCTTTTGACATGTGTCATTGCAGACGAGGTGTGACACTTAGGGCCTATGAAATTGGTTAGTGTGAATGCACAACATGTCTCCTAAATTGGCTGCTGTGTCCTGCAACATTGCAACAATGCAAGGATGCCCCATGTGTGACATGTTACTTGGCAACCCTTTGTTGTCCCCTGCGCCAGTTGCACATGTGTAGCCGTGCACCAATGTAACCTACCCTACACCAGGGTACTTGGATGTATCTGTACTGTACGGTACACCGCTCAGGACATATGCTTTTTTGATGGCCCATTGGCTCTTTCTGTGTGTGCAGCCATGTGCAGCATGCATTTGTGCCACATTCATCTGAGTTAATAGCATTGTCTACCTCCTATTTGCAAACTGTATACTGCACTCCTGGGGTGGTATTTTTTTGCTGGCACTTCTTTAGATTTTAGGGGACAGCAACATGTGAGTCTGCACCTTCATGCTATGAATCTTATAGTGAAAGACCTGCAGCGAGAAACATTGCACACCCCTTCCACGCTACATGCAGCATAGGAGGGTGGCCAATTTAGAATGTGGCTTACAGTAATGTAGAGATGGTCATCTGCCAAGGTGTACAAACACTGCAGGCCCTGACTATGGAACTGTGGGCTATTACGTTGTTCCCTTGGTGCTCCAGAGTGACAGCTAATATTTGTGTCAGTCATGAGGTGTCCAAGGGTGAGTATCCCATTGTAACTGGATGATCAACATAACTAGCAGGGCCTCTCCTATCTTCTAATACAATACTATGCATTTCTACTGTCGACACATGAACAGTGCAGGCTATGGGATGTAGCTCAGCTACTTAGTAAATGTGTCCCTTGGCACAGTGCATGTGAGGTCAGTGATGCCCTGTTGTCTCATACTGGGTCCCTCTATGACATCCATGATCTGCACTGTCTCACTGTGTCTCTGCCCCCTGTTCGGCCATTTCTTGTAACTGGTATAGACATGATGGTGTTGTGAGTCAGTGAGTGTTGCATGTGAGGTTGCACTGCAGTGATTGGAGTTCCACTTCTAACACATCTGGCACATGGTATGAGTTGGTGATTGATCTTGTATTCCTATGTGTGTGAGCCACTGCGTCAGGCAGATGTTTCTGCACAGTACAGGTAAGTTAGGTATGTGTTGAAGAGATGCAGTAGGTATTGGTGCAAGATGTGCGATGTTTGATATTTGTCTGGCGGTGATTAGCATGACATGGCTTGAGACATCTGTGCCTATTTGGAAGTTACATGACACGGGCATGGTGTATGCCCTTGATTTGTCTGTGCTATTGTTTGTTTGGTGTAGTGTGTGTGAAATGTACATAGTGGGCAACCTGAGGTCACTTGGAGTGGTCGGTGTAGTTCTGCTGTTTTCAAATGGTACATGTCTGCACCTGTCCCTCCTGTGGTGTGCCTGTCAAGTTGTGGGTGTGTTACGTACATGTGGGTGTGTGTATTGGTGTTGTGCAGTGATTGTGCTGTACTGCAGCATGTTGCATATGTATTATCACCTGCACATGTGTGTTACCCTGGCCATATGTTACTGTAGTGATGTTTGTCTTGTGTGTCTAACAGGGTTGGGGTGTTGTGTGTACATTACTAGATTTGTAGACTTACCCACAAGGAGGCCATTTTCAAATAGTCCATCCAGGAACTGTTTATTGATCGTACTGTGTTGGAATATGTAGGTGTCATGGACACTCCCAGGATACTTGGCCAAAATGTTTATGAATAATCTGCAGTGGTCCACTATGCCCTGCACATTAATGGAATGCGTGTGCTTGCGATTCCGGTATAAGTGCTCTGTTGCTGCAGGTGGTACGAGCCGGACCACTGCCTTAAGCACATGTGGGAAGTCATGGATTTGATAGAACCCCTGTTTGTTCTCCTGCTGCTTTTGCTGGCTGTTGGGAAATCTGATGTGGCGGGGTGTCAGGGAGATGATGGTGTCTAAGACCTTTGGTAGGAATGTAGAAAACAACAGCTGTGAGACACCAGCAACCAGGTTGCTGGTGTCACCCTATTGTTTGGAATGAGCCACTTGCCAGCATGTGCAGGACAGCAAGCAGCTTTGTTATAGGTGGTATGTTGTGTGGGGTCTGCAGGCTGGCTGCAATTTGCAGCTCAATGTGGTGCAGCAGATATAGTATGGCTTGCTGGTTCAGTCTATAAGTCCTAATGATGTCCAGGTCCCTGAAGCCAAGGAGGGTTGTCCTGGTTCTGAAGAGCCTCTCCTGCCTTCTGCGTTGCCTTTGTGGGCCGCATTATGGTGGTGATTGCTCAAGTTGTTGCTGTCCTTTGCGCTGTATAGCAAGCTGTATCAGTATCACCTCCATCTTCTCCTGTGGGTTGTAATGTTGCTTCTGTGTGTTTTCCTTAAGTAGTGGTGCGTTTGCCCCATTTTAACACCTGTCCTGACCCAGGCATTACATTTTGACACAAATCGGCGGTTGAGTAATTTTTTGGGTCCGCCTCCCACCCGTGCGTCTTTTTTGTCCGGGTGGATAAATATGGCACTAGGGTGTTTGAGTCATTTTTGGGACGGGAACGCCTACCCTGCATCTCATTAATGCAAGGAGGTTTCACGCATCCGAAAAATGACGTTAACACCATTATTTTGATGCTAGACAGGTCTAGCGTCAAAATATATAGAGTTAGGTTTGCAACGGACTTGCATAAAAAGAAATGGCACAAATCCGGCGCAAACAGAGTAGAAATATGGGCCAAAGTTTTCCTGAGTTTCCAGAATTGATTTATAGATTTACTCTGACCCCTGAAAGTGACTTTATCATTGACTTGCCCTAAAATATGGTTGCGTTGTCAACATGGTGATGGCTGTTATATGTATAAAAATTACATATTTTACATCATTTCCTTGTGTTCTTCCTGTTCCTGATGTAAAAGACTGCCTACCTTAGCCCACAACATTATTTAAGAACAAACAAAATATGCATGTATTTAAGATTTGATAAAGCACCCTCTTCACGCTATTTCCCACAAACTTAATGCCAGTTAAATTTAGTTAGCCGGGCACTCGAGAAACTCCTTCATTGCCTCACAAATGGTTCTCAAAGTAACTTGGAAGCTCTATTTCATTTTAAAGTTGCTCCGGGTCGGGAAGTGCACTCAACCTCTGACTACTCTATTTTTCACTTTATTCGGCAGAACCCTTTCATGTTTTCATTGTAATTGGTGGCCAAATGCATGATCCCTGCAGTTTACAACAATTTTCTGTTTAGGAACATAGCCATCGTGATTTGGCAGACTGTTTAGACGCTGTTCAAATGAAAGCCGCTGCAAATGTCAGCAGGCAAGGACAACCTGCTAATGCTTTTGCGTCTTTTTGGGCTCTCGTCTCAGCTTTTGCTTGCAAATGATTTAATTATAGAGCAGCTGCACATTTAAATGGCCCTTTTCAAATCACACTGTTGGAAATGTCCTCTCTGCAGGGTCACCCCCAAACGTTTTGCCTTCCTCCTCTTGTTTTTCTGACCTCATTTTGCTGGCTTTAGGACTTCTGGACACTTTACCACTGCTAACCAGTGCATGTGGTCTCTCCCTAAAATATGGTAATATTGTCTCATACCCAATTGGCATATTTAATTTACTTGTAAGTCCCCAGTAAAGTGTACTACAAATGTATACTTTTTCACGCAAAACTGTGCTAATGTAGTTTTGCAACTTAAAGGATAACGTCGGCTTGCGCCATTCCAGAGCGCCAGCTGGGTGCCATATTTAAGGAATGGTGCAAGCCGGCACAAAGGGTGGGCTAACGTTAAGGAAAATGATGTTAGCGATGTGGGGGTGGCGGTATGGGGGAAGAGGTTTTTACACTGAAAAATTACGTTAGGCTGGTTAGAATACAAAAGATGACTCTAACCAGAGCAGAATCATTTCTGAATGCAAAACCTACCATACAACATGACTCCAATGCCACTACCCCAAAGGCCAGCATAGGGGACAATGGTCCCCTGGGCATGGCCATTGCATGGCCATGTAGGGGGGGGGGGCATTACAGGGCCCCCAATGGCATTTTAAAAAATAATATAAAATACTTACCTCCATTTACCTTTACTTACCTGGAATGGGGTCCCCATCCTCTGCTGTCCCTCTGGTGTGGGTGGGGGTATCCCTAGGTCCTGGGAAGGGCACCTGTGAGCTCTTTCCTTGGTGTTCTACCATGGAAATGGGCCCACTGGTCCCCTAACGATTGCACTGACCCAGGTGTTAAATAATGGCGCTAAGCAAGTTTAGCGCCATTATTCAGGCCCGCCTCTCTCCCGTGCACAATTTTTGCACAGGAGGATAAATAAGGCGCCTGGGACTTAGAGTAATTTTTTGCCTGGGAATGCCTACATTGCAACTCATTGATGCAAGGTAGTTTCCCGGCGGCAAAAAATGACTTTAACTCCAAACCTTTTGTGCTAGATGGGTCTAGCGCCAAAGTATAAATTTCGAGTTAGGTTTGGGCCGAATTTGCGTTAAAAAAAAGGTGCAAATTTGGCGCAAAGCAAGAGTAAATGTGGACCTTTAATGCTACTAGTGGGCCTGTACCACTGATTGTGCCACCCGCATAAGTAGCCACTTAACCATGTCTCAGACCTGTGTGTGCAATTTCACTGCCACTTTGACTTGGCATTTAAAAGTACTTGCCAAGCCTTAAACTCCCCTTTTTCTACATATAAGCCACCCCTAGGTTAGGCCCTACGTAACTCATATGGCAGGATGCTGTTTAGGTAAACATGGACAAGAACATGCACATGTGTGTTTTATATGTCCTGGTAGTGGAAAACTCCTAAATTCGTTTTCCACTATTGTGTAGCTTGCTCCTTTCATAGGCTAGCATTAGGTCTACCCTCATATACTGTTTGAGTGGTAGATTCTGATCAGAAGGGGGTAACCAGGTCATATTTTGTATGGCCAAAATGCTAGCAGAAAATCCTGCTTATTGGTGAGGTTGGATTTTATATTATTATTTTAGAAATGCCACTTTTAGAAAGTGAGCACTTTTCTGTGCTAAAAATCCTTCTATGCCTTACAGCCTGTCTCCAATCAACGTCTGGGCTGGGCTGGTTAACAGCTTCCTTGTGCATTTCATCCAGGCAACCACAAACACAGGATACTCTGTCACACCTGCACTCATCTGCATCTGAATGGGTCTTCCTGGGCTGGGAGGGTGGAGGGCCTGACATTTCAAAGGCTACGTGCCTGCCCTCACACAATGGACTGCCAAACCCTCTACTGGGACCCTGGCAGGCAGACCTGTACTGAAAGGCACTTTAAAAACACTATTTGAAGTCTATCCCACTTCAAAGGCATTTTTTGGTATGTAAACTGGGTCCCTGACCCCACCAGATCACACACTTCTGGACATGAACCTGCAATCTGTCAAGAGGAACTGCCTGGCTGCCCAAAGGACTCATCTGGACTGCTGTGCTGATAAGGACTGCTGTCCAGCTGCCCTGCTGCTCTTTGACTTTGCTGAGAAGTGCTCTTGGATGAGCTTACCTCAAATTTTTTGAAGTCTCAGGGCCAAAAATACTTCATCTCTTCAAGGAACTCCTTGTGTGCCGAAAGTCGATGCACAGCCTGCCGGAAACAACGCACAGCCTGCCTTGCGATGGGAAAATCACTGCACAGCCGAACAAAGAATGACACAGCCCGGCTTCCAGAGTGAAGTTTCGATGCAGCACCTGCCTTACGACTGGGAATCGGACGCACAGCCCTACTAGATTGACGAATAGCTGAACCGGAATGATGCAGCCTGACTTCCTGAGTGAAGAATTGACATAGCTCCTGCCGTGCAACAGAAAATTTGAAACATCGCCATACCTGATTGACGAACACATGTGACTTCGTCCCTGGGTGTCAAAAAGATTCCCACATTGCAGTGAGGAGCCAAGATTGTGTACAGGAAATTGATGCAAAGCCCCTTGCAGTGTGGAAAGAAATGACGCAGAGTCTGTGCCACGCCAGAAATTCTGACGCACACCCTATTTTTCCACACATCTCCTCCTCTACGGTCTCCGTGCATGTTAGTTTTTATGCAAGCCAGGTACTTTGTACAAACAAGAGACAACTGTTGATTTCTAAGATTTAGGACTCTTTTTAAACTTGCAAAAGTGATATCTCAACTTGTTCTTATTGAATCTTTCTCGTTTTGACCTTAATTTAACCAGATAAATATCTTATATTTTTCTAAACTGGTGTGGTGTATTTTTGTGGTGTTTTCACTGTGTTACTGTATGATTTGTTGCACAAGTACTTTACACATTGCTTTCTAAGTTAAGCCTGACTGCTCAGTGCCAAGCTACCAGAGGGTGGGCACAGGATAATTTGGATTATGTGTGACTACTCTGACTAGGATTGTGGTCCCTATTTGGACAAAGGTGAATACCTCTGCCAACTAGAGACTCCATTTCTTACACACATGTTTTGCATAAATCTGCTGTTCCTCTCCGTGTACCTCATACCTGGCTAGTTCATCTCATGCTTCATGTTTCTCAAGTGAAACTGGTGAGCGGGAGACCATTTAGAAATCGCATCCAGAAATTAACTTCAAAACATGGCCAACTGGAGTATGACGTTTGTGCCTCTGGGGTGCATGGTTGTTGACTTTCTTTTCTAATACACCACTTCGACTGTCAGGCTTGTAATAGATCTTGGAAGGTGGCTGCACAGGTATGTGCTTCTCGTCCTGGTTCAAGTGCCTTCAATTGGATGGACCAATATGGTTTCTAAATGAAGGAAAGCTCAGAGGTCTTAGCACTCAGCAGACACAATATTCTGTCTGCAACAAAATATGTTGAACACTTAAGCATCCTAGACTCTGTGCATAGACATGGGTGAGTGGCTCAAAGCCCAACTCAACACAGACTACGTGGATGGAATCTGTGTTCAGTTCGGTGTAATTATTATATAATATATTCATATATAAACATCCAGTCGAGGTATCTGTGCAGACAACAGTTTAATAATTCATGGATTACATACATTTACAGCATAAACACTATCAAATTAATGGAAACCCATTTGTAACACAAAACACAATGCATCAATGAGGTGCAATGATAGTAAAATGTCCAAAAAATAGCCAGTAGTCAGATAGCATAATACATAAAGATTATGGTATGTACCCAATGTTTTACTAAGCAATATATTACACATCAATAATATTGGTAATTCCCAAAAATCTTTCCTGCAATATTTTTGCCCTGGAATCATTTTTAGCACAGTGTTATGGATAAAGGATATTTTAGAACAATTAGGATATTTTTATAATCAGCTGGTAGAACAGAGGAATTGGGTTACACCCTTTCTGTCCTGAAAGTTTCTGTTCTATAACATAAATGCAATGATGAGCAGAGCAGCAGAAGACACAGCAGATGATTAAAATAAAGAGCTTGTTCGTGTGTTGAGTTACAACCCATCTTGCAAAGATAATGTTCAATGATGACATTTGTTGCAAAAATGTATAGCTAACAATAACTTATGTATATGTTAGAAATTGGGTCTCTAGTTGGCAGACACATGTGCCCTGCCCAAGTAAGGACCTAGTCAAGGTAAATCAGACACACCATAAATTAACCTCTGCTCATGCTCTGGTAGCTTGGCACAGAGTAGTCAGGCTTATCTTAAGAGGCATTGTCTAAAGTATTTGTGCAACTCTTAAATTACAGTTATGTGGTGAAAACACCACAAAAAGACTTCACACCAGTTTACATAAATAAAGAATATTTTAAGATTAAAACAAGACCAAAATGACAAAAATCCAATAAGTAAAAATCAAGATATGAATTTTTAAAGACTAAACTGCAATAGAGTGCTTAGAAATCAATAGCGCTAAGAAATTACTTGAGGTTATGCTATTTGGGGGTAAATCCAAAGTTCAGCCCAACCACAATGGAGGGTAGGCCAGCTACAGGACCCACACATGGTCCGCTGAAAAGTATCTTGGATGGAGAGTCATGTCAGTGCCGAGGAGGTGATGCGAAGGCGATGCATCGGTTCTGATCCACGCAGTCCAAGGATTTGTTGTCACGAGCCACGTAGTCATCAGAACCCCTAATGGCAATGCATCAGTGTTGAGGGAGGATGCAGTGGTTGTGATCAGTGCAACAGCATCAATGTGTCAATTTCTGCAGGAAAACAGCTGCAGAGTCCCCTATTAAGGCCCAAGACTGAACTGGCATCTCTTGACAGGACAGGATTCAAAGTTGGCAGAGTCCACCAGCTGAGCAGGATTCTAGGAAGCGTTTGATGGCCCTGAGACTTAGGTTCTTGGAGGATGTAGAGGGGTAAGTCCAGTCCTTCTCACTCCCAGTCAAGAGGTAGCAAGCTGCAGTCAAACACAGCAAAGCAGTTTAGGAGTGTGGCAGTCCCTCCTGTCAGCACAGCAGTCCTTTTTCCCGGCAGAATTGGCAAAATGTCCTCATATTCAGAAAGGTACTGATTTTGTGTGGTTTGGGGTCCAGTACTTATACAGGTGTGCATTTGAAGTGAGGAAGACTTCAAAGAGAGGTCTTTGAAGTGCATAAGGTCCCTTCCTTCCCTGGCTCCAGACATTTTACAGGGAGTTATGCAACATTTTGTGTGGGGACAGGCAGAGCCCTTTTTAGGTGGAAGTATCAGTTCCTCTCTCCCTATCTAGCTCAGGAAGGTTGGTTGTAGGCCTGGTTGTGGGCCATCACGATGTAAGTGCCACACCCCAGTTCCTTTTATGTGTGACTGTCTAGAGGGAATCCATAAAGCCCAGCTGTCACCCACCCCAGATGTGTATTGAGAGACAGGCAGAGGCACAGAATGATTAAAGTAAGAAAAAACAACTTTTTTTAAAGTGGCATTTTCAGACTTACAATTTAAAATCTGACTTCACCATGAGTTGTGATTTCAAATTCAAAATCCAGAAACACCAAACTCCAAATTTCCCAATCGTAAGTAACACTTAAAAAACTGTTTCAACGTATTGCCAATGATAATCTATGAGAGAGATAGGCCTTCCAGTACTGAAAAACGAATGTAATAATTTTTCATTATTAGGACATGTTAAACTTAAAAGTGCATGTCCAGCCTTTTAAATACACTGCAGCCTGCTCTTGGGGATAGCTAGGGCCTACATTAGGGGTGAAGTACATGTACCAAAAAGGAATGTTTGGGCCTATCAATGTAAACAGGTTGAAATCCTACCTAAGTCAAAATATGGCAGTCTTTGGACCGCCAGCACTGGCGGTCTGTTGGCAGCATTGTCTTCGGCGGTCTTGGAAAAAGACCGCTGAAGTCGTAATGACCACCATAGTGCACTTTGCTAGGGACTTACAAGTAAATTAAATGTGCCAACAGGGGATAATCCAACGTCACCATGTTTAGAGTACAGAGCACCTGAACGTAGGCACTGGTTGGCAGTGGTAAAGTGCACAGAATCCTAAAGCTAGCAAAAACGAAGTCAGAAAAACAGGAAGTCAGAAGGCAAAAAGTCAGGGGAAATCATGCCAGGAATGCCGGGCCTAACAGCATATATACAGGTCATGTTTGCGAAGCCCTTCATCACAGTCCATATATGCTACTGTTTGTAAAGAGTGATGCCAGCAGCAATTGTGCATTATGTTTGCAAGAGTTAGATGAAATTCTGACTGAACATTGATGGCAGGATGAATTCACTTTGTGTAAATCGGAAATGTGGCAGAAATGTGGCATCCCAGTTCTGGAAGCAAAGGAAGGAAGACATTGTTGCAGGTGAGAACTGCTCTTCTGCTTATGGTCCATGGAATCAAGTGTTAAATATTTTCCAAAACTGCATGAACTCAGTTGGCTCAACTTGCCTACTTTGTAAGGGAAAATCTGAATCAGTTTGGCTCCATTTAAAGGTCTCCAAATTGCACATGGTTTTACTTCCTGGGACCAACTTTTATCTATTGCTGCATAAGTAAACATTTACTGTGCCAAATGTCTGTTGTTGACACTGCAAGTATTATGAGCACTGTTATTTCAGGTCAATCACACTTAAATGTGCCTCCTTGGTTATTAGCTGAGGGAATTGACATATATCCTGTCAATACTTCCTCTTAAAGAGATGTGAAAACGTCTACCAAAACAGAAGCAATGGCTTAGACCTTTTGTCTTGGACCCTTTGCAACATACCTTTCACACTTCTGGGTGAGAGGAATGTGACAAACAACAGCTGAGGTGGGACAGCTGCAGAGGGTTTAGGAACTTCATTATCTTGAAAGGGATCAGGAAGAGGCCTGCCCATCCATAGTTATGTATAAAGGGAGTCCCTAGGGAAGAAAAGTCTTTTGTTGCTTGGGCTATTTGTAACCGGTTTGGTGCCAGCCCAGTGGGAGGAGAAGCTGGTTGCAGAACCAAATTGGTGTAACTGTTCTGTTTCGCTAAACACACCCCTGGCTTGCACATAAGCCACCTCTAAGTTAAAAAATACTGTGCCATCCTGGATATTACTTACAATAGTGCACTTTGGAGTAGTGCGCAGAAAGCCAATCGGGATGTGCTGCAAAAGTGGTCATTCTTGTCTTTGAGAATGTTTTCTTCATTTATTAGGGGGTGTTCACGAGTTACACCCACAGATTGGCTAGTAAATGCTACAAGAGAGGCACCTCACCCACATCTCATCAGAACACTTTCTTCACCTACTGAAAAAACAGATCAGGACTGGACCTGCTGTTCTAGACTTGTGTGGATCCCTGAGAGGCTGGAACAGCTTCCACCTGTGCCCAAGACTGAGAAGAAGACTTCAAGAGTCAGCTGGTTGAGCTTGTTTTTAGCAATAGGGGCAGAATAAGCTGCAAGAGGCATTTTCCCTGAAGTGTCATGCTGACTAGACCAATAGCAACTGGACCTGAACTAGATCCTGCTGATGGCTTCAGCCAAAGTGAATCTTGGCCCCTAAGTGCTGTCTCTGAAGTCCTGTAAGCCCTAGAAATGACCAGCAAGAGCTATTCCAGACACTCTGAAAAGCTGGGACTCTGAAAATGTTTGGGCTTCCAAGACTTCTGGAGGTACAGCCTAACTGTTCAGCAACAGTGGCCAATTTTGAGAGAACCTCATCAGATATAGCCCAGACTTGGCCCACTGGAGGATTTCGGGCTCCACATAAAATGTAAAGTCTGAAAGCAGAAATCTGGGCCAGTTGAAGGTAGGAAAAGTATCTACTGGAAGCAAGGACTTCAGTGGCTACAACATTTGAATTTCTCCAGCTAGAAGCTTTTGCAACTAAAACCAGTGCCTCAGCTCGATCTCATGCAACAGCTAAGTGGCTTTGGGAGGACTTCAACAGATACAACCTACAACAATTCTCTGCTACTAGATTTTGACTTTCATTTCAGAGATGAAGTAAAAAGGTAAAATCTTAGACCAGGATGAATCCTCTTGGTCTATCTAACTTGCACTCTATCTCAGTTGGCCAAAAATTACACCTTTGTACTAGTGAACTGCAACTACTGATTTATGCTTAATTTTTTCACTGCACTTTTTACCTTGAATATTATATTATATCTCTGGTTCCCTTTTTTGTATTTTTGAGATGTTGCTGTCATTTTACTCATTACTATTTTCTAAATTGACTTTGGCATTTCTATTGTGCTTTGGTAAGAGTTTTGTCACGGCTAAATAGATTACACGTTTTCCTAAATTGAGCCTGCCTGCTCTGTACCATTGCTACTGGAGGGGATTGGCTTGAGCCCAGATTTAAATAAGTGACACTGAGGGCCTCATTCACAAGGAGCATCGCCACTGCTGCGTCATTTTGTTTTTACCCCGTGGCGGCACAAGAATAACTCCATATCTACAAAGTGATGCTGGAGGCCTCTGGTGTCACTTTTCCCCACACTGTATCATTTTTCACCAGCGTCAGATTTGGCTGAGTCAGCTACTGACAATGAAAGGCAAGGTAGGCACTCCCTCTCTAAAAAGGATGCAGGGCTGACGCAGCAGTATCTACAAGCTTTTTGAAAAATGATGTGCCCTTTGCATTAGTGGCACAAGGCTTCAATGTGTCAAAGAATTAACGCCTAGTCAGACCAGGCATTAAAATGACGCATTACCATAGGTACATGAGGAGGACAGTCCCAAATCACTTGTCAAGCTCTAGGAAAACATGGATCTACTCCCACCTCAGCTTGGAGCACCAAAAAAGACCACTGCAACCACCACCATCACCACACCCTCCACCATCACCATTACACTCACTACCACATGCACCACAGAGGCAGCGCAGGAGAAGGGAACTCATATATTGGCAGCGCATTTCACTGATTGGGCTCAGGAAGGAAGAGATTATCACATATTGCCACCTGCAGAGGGAGTCCATCAGCCAGTTACTTGACTCATTGCACCCAGATTGCAGTCATCAGTCAACAGGGTCACCAATATCCCACCACAGACCTAACTCCTGGCCGTGCTACATGTGCTGACTTCGGGCTCCTTCCAGACCACTGCAGCATGAGTGGCAGGAGTTTTGCAGTCATCCTTCTCAGCATTCCTCTCTTCTGTCCTGGATGCCATCATCCAGCTCACACCCTGCCACATCCACTTCCCTACCACCCAGCAACTACAGCAGGAAATTAAACAAGGTTTCTACACCATCGCTATCTTTCCACATGTGATGGCTGCCATGGACTAACCATATGTGCAACTCGTACCTCCTGCTGCTACTGCCCATATATATTGCAACAGGAAACTTACACACTCCATCAATGTACAGACCATCGTTGTCCATCGTGGGTTGATCCTAAATGTGGTGGCCAAATACCTTGGCAGTGTACATGATGCTGTCATATTCTGGCAGTCCATCATCAAACAACACTTCCAGGATGGACAATATGGAAATAGCCTACTTCTAGGTAAGGAAACAGCAACTACCTAACAGACACAATAACAAATAGATATGGGGAACACAATACACAGATCACTGTCTGCCAGCACAGATAGGTGCTGCAAGATGAGTGTTGTTCCACATACATGCACCATGCTTCGTCTTACATATGCAGGGCAATTCACCCTGGCAGATATGTGAAGACATCTCAAGCCAGTTTTGCCCACATTGCATGATGTAAAGGCAAACTGCCAGGCATGGCAGGCAGGAAATCTGCCCAACATCTCTGTGTTCAAGGGAGGTGTACTATGTACACGTGGGGGTTTCACATGCAACACACATGACCCATCACCTGTCATGACTCACACATCAGGGACTAGTTGAAATGTGACAAACCACAGTTCATTAGCAAGCAACATGTATAACGCTATGCAAAAGAACTTGCATCTCACATTTGTGATGTCATGCTGCATACATCACTCACCATGCCTCTGAGGCTGCAGCCTTGGCTGGAACTTGCTCCACCTCCACAAATACTATCCTGAAAGCAGAGAAGGATCCATACAACCCCTGATGCAAGGGTGAATGTGTGCTGACTAGGCAACTTGTGTGCAAGTCTAGTCTGAAGCAACCAGAAAGAGCAAGAGGCCCCAAGTATTCTGTACCAGTTCCCCTTCTTAGAAACATTGTACACGGCAGCAAGTTGAGTAGCTGGACTGCACAGTACAACACACATATCTACAAGATACATGTGCTATGTGCATATATAAGGCACAATGCCATCATACATCTACACAACGTTCCACCACTGTGACATTCAACCATGGATTGGGAAATGGCACTTGTGACAACATGCCACTCATTTGGGATGTATGACTGCATACTGTGTGGATGACATCATGTCAACTACCCTGGACAATATTGCACACTCAAATGCCTGTGCCAATGTAATGCAGGCCAACACTAACATCTGGGCAGGACCATGTTCCCATGCATGTGTCTGTGTCAGCCATGTTTGGTATGTTAGCAATCACCTACACAGGACCTACAAAACAGATTTACATCCACATTGTGTCTGTCCAGACATGTAATGTGAACACATAATATTGAGTGGACTAGAGCAATGGGACTCAGCCTCCACAAAAATCGGCTGCAGAAACATTGCAGTCAGGATGTTGAATTGCATGATGTATCTGCTCATGCACTGCATTTGACATCACATACAGTGAGTGAGCAGGCCCCTGTAAATATTGACACATCATGTGGTCATAATTGGGAGAAGGGCATGACAAAAGCAATACACAGATCACACATGGGCAGGACTGTTGCAAATATGGTAACCAAAATGAATGATGCTGTTTTTCTCTTACGCATTTCAGCTGACCAACAATAGGGCATCCAGTAATGGATTACGACACCATTTGGCAGCCCCCAGACTGCGCTAGAAAAGGCCTACAACTATGCCCACATCCACACATGGAAAATAGTTGAGCGGACCTTCGGCCTGTTCAAGGCCCGGTTTCACTGCCTGAACATTTCTGCGGGTTGATTATTGTATTCCCCACCCCTCGTCTGCAAAATCATTTTGGCATGTGCAATATTGAACAATATATGTGTGCGAAACAAATGTCCCCTAGGATGAAGAACCACAAAACCCAAGGGAAGAGAAGGAGGATGAGCCACCACATGATTGTGAAATACAGAACACTGCTGGAGGTGCACATAGATGTACCTACATTGGCCAGAATGATTTTTCATGAGTACATGTCACTGAAGGTATGAGAATTCCAAACATGCAAATAAATGATTTCACTTAACTGATGTCTTGGAGCTTATGTCACAGTCATAGTTAAAAACATCTCACCCACATCCAGGAAACCATAAGTAGAATAGGTGTCAATCAACTGCGAACACTGGTAACATCCTCAAATTGCCAGATTCAAAGCACTAATCTCTGAAAAGTGTGGTGTGTAATGTCTGCATTGGCTGTTGAATAAACATGTTTAACTGATGTAGGAAAGTCCTTTTTTTTGCCTGATCACCCCCACTCTTTCTGGATAGGTACTGGTGGTTACTGACTCTTGGCTGTGCCCTGGGTACTGCTAACCAGTCCCAGGGCCTGTGCTCTGTGTAAAATGGATATGCAAATTAGGCTAATTATAATTGGCTAAGTTAACCTACCTATAAGTCCCTAGTATATGGTAGGGCATGTAGGTTTAGGGACCACAGCATAGGTGGTGCACACCTAGGTGCATTGCTGAGGTGCCCAGTGTCATTTTAAAAGCAAGCCTGCCTTGCTGGCTGCTTTTAAATTAAAGTTATATGCAAATTCGACTTTGGAATTAAAGGTACTTCCAAAGTCTTAAACTACCTTATTTTTACATATAAGTCACCCCTAAGGTGTGCCCTATGTGCCCCTAGGGCAGGGTGCCATGTAACTATAAGCAGGGATTTTATAAAAATAGATTTATAAGCCCTGGTGAGGTAAAAACAGCCAAATTCGTTTTTCCCTCATTGAAGTAAATGGCCTTCATAGGCTAGAATGGGCAGACTTTATTTTAAATTTTAAAGTCTCCTTAAATGTTACATACCAAGAATTTGGTATCAAATTGATTGTTATAATAAATCCCACAACTTCCAGTTGTTGGATTTAATATAACTAGTGCAGGTAAAAAGTTTAGACTTTACCTAAAAAGTTGCCAATTTCAGCTCTGCATTGTTTTTGCTGCTGTGCTCTGATTGGCCAGCCTGCAGCAGCTTCTGCCAGGCTACTTTAATGAGGTGTGAAGTGGCCTGACTTCACACAAAGGAATGTGCTTGGGGGAGAGAATCTCCCCTCAGCAGATGGGGAAGCAGGAAGGGGGAGGGCTGCCAAACTGGTCTTCAAAGGCAGAGAAGGACATCTGGAGCACCCAGCAACACCCCCACATCCTGCAACCCCAGACAGCTAGGTGCCCCCTTGATTAGATTAGGAGAGGGCAGGAGAGGGGTGTGTTTATGATTTTTAGCCACACCAGTGGGTGGGCTCAGCCATATCTCTCCTCTAAAAATCAGATTCATCCATTTTGGATTTTTAGAGACTGTTGCCTTCTGGGATGGATTTTTGCCACACTTCCCAGGAAGTGGTCATCACAGGGGGACGACCCTGTCCCTGATTGGAGAATCAGGGCCCCCCTGCTTTTCACCCAGGAGCAAGGATAAAACTGGCAGACCTGCACCCACGCCTCAGATCCCCACCAAATTTCAAGAAGAAAGAACTACAAGGAGAAGAAGGACTGCCCTGCTGGACCCCTGGCCTGCACCTGGACCCTGCACTCAGAAAGACTGCACCAGCTACACACTTGGGCTTCACCACAAGAAGGACTTTGCCTGGCTTCCACTGGTTCAAGGAGGGACTCCCTGTTTGCTACAGGTGAAAAATTGCTAACCAGAGTCCCCTGCACCAACTCCTGAAAAAGTGACCAGCTGACCACTGCCCAGTGGCCAAAAAGGAGTTTGCGCCAGGTGCACTCTGGGAGTTGAAGTCCGCACTTCCCAAGGACCATCACAGAACTTCTGGACCCTTGGGGTGAGCTGTGGACCCCAAAAGAACCTTAAAAGAACATCTGGGTGAAGCCCCAGAAGTTTGGAAAAGATTGGAGAAATTTTAGAAAAAAGCTCCATAAAGTGACCGACTCGACGCGGAAATTCTAGCCGGCTTGCCTCAACCGCGACCCGGCCTGACTTCGTGGTTCGTCCCGGTCAAGAAAAACATCCGAAAAAAAGACTAAGTCCGAACGTAAAAAGTTGACCGGGACCTTCCAGCCATCGTATCCGAGAAGGGCTCCACGGACGTCGGATCAAGATCCAGGTTTACCCCGGTCGAAGGATTTTCATCTCGAAAAAACGACTAAGTCCGAAGGTAGAAATCACCACCGAGGAAACCGACTTCGCGTATCCGGACAAGGGCTCCAGGAGGTCGGATCCAACTGGCAGGTTCGTCCCAGTGAAGAAAAACTTCAAAATAAAGACTAAGTCAGAAGGTAACTTTTTAACCGAGGCTTCCCGCGACCTGTATCCGAGCAGGGCTCCATCGCGGTCGGCCTGAAAGTTTGACTTCGTCCCGGTCCTGGTGCAACCAGATGACCCGATTGGCGCTTTTTGTTTCTATGCGCTAGAAAATAATAATACTTTAAAAATTCATATCTCCGGTTCCCCTGAACCGATTTTAATCGTTTTTGTGTCATTTTAAAGATAAAAATATAAGCTATTTTTATAAATTGGTTTTGGATTTTTAAACTGTTTCCTGTGTTTTATTTATTTACTGTTTTGTGATATTTGAATGCTTTACACTTTGTCTCCTAAGTTAAGCCTTGACGCTCGATGCCAAGCTACCAAGGGTAGAGCTGGGATTAATTTACTGAGACCTAACTGTACTTTTGTGGAGGTTTGTGGCTTGTTGCTAGGTGTAGGTACCTACCTGCCCTACCAATAACCCATTTTCCAACATAATTGGAAGCAGCGACGGGATCCTGTACTTGTGTTCAATATCACGTTACAGTATTAGATAAAACAAATTAAAAATCCTTTAAATTGTCCTAGTGCAAAAATTGTTTTTAATTTTTAATTTTAATTTTTTTTTTAAATTAATTTGGATTAATTTCAATTATTGAATTTTTGTAATTTTTCTAAATTCTTGTTTCCAATTTTTGCAAAAAGCTTTTGTTGACACAAAACTAGGGAACCATGGAGCTTGATCTGGCTAGCCTACCCACACTGACAGTAGTCCAGCTTAGGGGGTTGTGTATTGAGAGGGGGTTGCCTGCAACCACTAATCTCAGGAAGGAAATCCTGATTAAATCCCTGACAGCATGGGCTGAGGCCCAAGAGGTAGAGACAGAGGAAGCTCCAGAGGAGGAACCAAAAGAGGATGATGCTAACTCTAACCACTCAGGGGAGGAAAGGCATCAGACCCCAAGTGAGGAAGAGGAGGAACGGTCCTCACTGGACACAGTCACTAGGGGCAGACCCAAAGCTAGTGGTAGGAAGAGGGTCCTTTCAGGAGGAGAGAACCCATCCATCAGGGAGAGAGAGCTGGAAGCCCAGCTAGCCTACATAGCTTTGGAGGCAGATAAGCTTGCCCTAGAAAAAAAGAAGTGGGCAAGCAAAGAAAAAAAAGATGGAAGCAGCGAGAAAGAAACTGAGGTGTCCCTGGGTGGGGGTTTTGCCCCCAGATTACCCAAAGGGGTGGTTCCTGCCTATGTAGAGGGGGATGACATCGATAAGTGGCTGGGGGCCTTTGAGAGGGCCCTCCAGATGAGGAAAGTCAAGCCTCAGTACTGGGGTTCACTCCTTTGGGAGTTAGTTCCCAACTCTGGGAGGGATAGGCTCCTAACCATGAGTGGGGAGGATGCAGACTCATACCCCAGTATGAAGAGTTGCTTGACTAAAAAGTTTGGTCTAACCCCAGAGCAGTATAGGCTTAAGTTTAGGGACACCCAAAAGACAAGCACCCAGTCCTGGGTGGACTTTGTGGACATTTCAGTAAAAGCACTGGAGGGCTGGATACAGGGCAACAGGGTAAGTACCTTTGAGGGGCTGTACAATTTGATTATGAGGGAGCACCTTCTAACTAATTGTGTCCAAGAGAGGCTCCGCCAGTATCTAGTAGACTCTAGGTTGACCAACCCCAGAGAGCTGGGGGAGGCAGCAGATGACTGGTTAAGAACTAGGGTTAACCAGAGACCCCCAGGGGGTGATCAGAAAAAGGGAGGACATGGTTCTTCTCAGGGGAAGAACCAGGGGAAAGATGACAAAAAACCCAAAGAGTCCTCACAAGAGTCCCCAAAAACTTCTCAGGGAGGGGGAGCCCCGAGCCAATTCACTTTTAAAGGGAAAGGGTATCAGGGAAAGAATTTTGATCCTGCTAAAGCAGGAAGGTTTCAGGAGCTTGCTAAGGCCGGCAAGTGTTTTGACTGTTATCAGCCAGGACATAAAAGAGGAGATGCTATCTGCACCAAGAAGCCCCCCACTGGTGGGCAATCCCAGGGGATTGCTAGTGTAGGGTTGGGGGTGGAAGTTGGCCCAGGGGTGGAATCAGGGTACACTGAAGTCACCTTAGTATCCGTGGGTGGGGTGGACATTGCAACTATGGCCACCTTACCTCCCATCATGCAGAGGTATAGGCAGAGGCCTAAAGTCAATGGGACTGAAGTGGAAGCTCTGAGAGATACAGGAGCCAGTGTGACAATGGTCACAGAAAAGCTGGTTTCTCCAGAGCAGGTCTTACCTGGTGTCTTCCACCAGGTGACTTATGCAGATAGCAGAACCAAACTCCATCCCATGGCTATGGTAAGTCTGGAATGGGGAGGTGTGACTGGCCCTAAAAAAGTAGCTGTAGCTCCTGCCCTCCCAGTAGAGTGTCTGCTGGGAAATGATCTTGAAGCATCTGAATGGTCAGAAGTGGAGAGAAGGGTCCATGCAAAGATGCTGGATCTCCCTGAATGGGTGTGTGCTGTGACCAGGTCACAGGCAGCACAACAGGGAAATGCTGGACACTTGGACCCTGGAACAATGGGCCAAGCCTCCAAGAAGAAGAGAAAGGGCACTGGGTCTGGCTTACCAGCCCCAACAAGTACAGAGGGTCAGGAAGAATCCAACCCTGAGGGGGAGGATCTGAACTCTGAGGGAGGGACACCTTCCCTGCAAACTCTGCCTGACTTGGCAGAACTGCAAGGGGCAGGTGGGCCCACCAGAGAAGATTTGTGCCAGGGACAAAGAGAGTGTCCCACTCTTGAGGGCCTGAGGCAGACTGCTGCCAGGCAAGAACAAGGGGATACCAGTGGTACCCACAAGGTTTACTGGGAGGATGGAGTTCTCTACACTGAGGCTAGGACCCTCAAAGAAGGGGCTACTAGGAGAGTAGTGGTCCCCCAAAAGTATAGAGAATTCCTCCTTACCTTAAGCCATGATATCCCCTTAGCTGGTCATTTGGGACAGACCAAGACCTGGAACAGGCTGGTCAACCATTTTTTTTGGCCAGAAATGTCAGAAAAAGTCAGGGAGTTTTGCAGCTCCTGTGTCACCTGTCAAGCCAGTGGCAAGACAGGGGGCAAGCCAAAGGCTCCCTTAATTCCACTGCCAGTGGTTGGGACTCCCTTTGAGAGGGTGGGGATTGACATTGTTGGTCCCCTAGACCCACCAACTGCTTCAGGTAACAGGTACATTGTGGTGGTAGTGGACCATGCCACCAGGTACCCTGAGGCAATACCCCTCCGGACAATCACTGCACCCACAGTGGCTAGGGCCCTACTTGGTGTGTTCACCAGAGTGGGATTCCCAAAGGAGGTGGTCTCAGATAGGGGCACAAACTTTATGTCAGCCTATCTGAAAGCCATGTGGGAGGAGTGTGGTGTTACTTATAAGTTCAGCACACCCTACCATCCACAGACCAATGGTCTGGTGGAAAGATTCAATAAGACCCTGAAGGGCATGATCATGGGTTTGTCTGACAAACTCAGGAGGAGATGGGATGTCCTCCTCCCATGCCTGCTGTTTGCCTACAGGGAGGTGCCACAGAAGGGGGTTGGATTCAGCCCCTTTGAGTTACTGTTTGGGCACCCTGTAAGAGGCCCATTGTGCTTGGTGAGAGAGTCTTGGGAAAAGCCTCTCAAGGAAGCCAAGGAGAATGTGCTGGATTATGTACTAGGCCTGCGGTCTCGCATGGCTGAGTATATGAAGAAGGCAAGCAGGAACCTGGAGGCCAGTCAGGAGCTCATGAAGCTCTGGCATGATCAAAAGGCTACCATGCCTGAGTATCACCCAGGACAGCTGGTGTGGGTTTTGGAGCCCATGGCTCCTAGGGCACTACAGGCCAAATGGACTGGGCCCTATCCAATCCTAGAGAAAAAAGGTGAGGTCACCTACTTGGTGGACCTTGGCACCCCCAGGAATCCTCACAGGATCCTGCATGTTAATAGGATGAAACCCCACCAGGACAGGGCAGACATGACCATGCTGATGGTCACTGATGAAGGGAAGGAGGAGGAGGGTGAACCTCTGCCAGACCTCCTGTCCTCAAAGGAAAAAGATGGGTCAGTGGAGGGAGTGGTACTCTCTCCCAAACTGACAGATCAGCAACAACAAGACTGTAAGCAAGTCTTGGGACAGTTTGCTAGTCTGTTCTCCCTGACCCCTGGACTCACCAATTGGTGTGTCCATGATGTTGACACTGGTGACAGCTTGCCTGTCAAGAACAAGCTGTACAGGCTGTCTGACCAGGTCAAGGCCAACATCAAAGCTGAAGTGGCTAAGATGTTGGATCTGAAGGTAATTGAGCACTCTGATAGTCCTTGGTCCAGTCCAGTGGTACTGGTGCCCAAAGCTAGTCCCCAAGGTGGGAAGAAAGAATTAAGATTCTGTGTGGACTACAGAGGTCTAAATGCAGTCACTAGGACTGATGCTCACCCCATACCTAGAGCTGATGAGCTCATTGACAGGTTGGGGGCTGCCAAATTCCTGAGCACATTTGATCTGACCTCAGGATATTGGCAGATTGCCTTAAGTCCAAGAGCTAAGGAGAGGTCAGCATTTTCCACACCAGAGGGCCACTTTCAGTTCAAGGTGATGCCCTTTGGGATGAAAAATGCTCCTGCCACCTTCCAACGGTTGGTGAATAGAGTCCTATCTGGGTTGGAATCTTTTAGTGCAGCTTATCTGGATGATATAGCTGTATTTAGTTCCACCTGGAGGGACCACCTGGTCCACCTGAAGGAAGTGCTTCAGGCCCTGCTTCAAGCAGGCCTGACTATCAAGGCAAGCAAGTGCCAGATAGGGCAAAGTTCTGTTGTGTACCTGGGCCACCTTGTTGGTGGAGGCCATGTACAACCTCTCCAGCCCAAGATCCAGACTATCCTGGATTGGGAGGCTCCAAAAACCCAGACTCAGGTCAGGGCCTTTCTTGGCCTGACTGGGTATTACAGGAGGTTTGTTCAGAATTTTGGGACCATAGTGGCCCCTCTGACTGAGCTTACCTCCAAGAAACAACCCAAGAAGGTCATTTGGACCCCAGAGTGTCAGAAAGCTTTTGACACCCTAAAACAGGCTATGTGTTCAGCACCAGTGTTACTGGCCCCTGACTATAGCAAGGAGTTTGTAGTGCAAACAGATGCTTCAGAGGAAGGGATTGGGGCAGTGTTAGCACAAGTTAATGAAGAGGGCCATGATCACCCAGTTGCCTTCATCAGCAGGCGACTACTCCCCAGAGAGAAAAAATGGAGTGCCATTGAGAGGGAGGCCTTTGCTGTGGTTTGGTCCCTGAAGAAGTTGAGGCCTTACTTGTTTGGCACTCACTTCCGTGTACAAACTGACCACAGACCTCTCAGATGGTTGATGCAGATGAGGGGGGAGAACCCTAAACTGTTAAGGTGGTCCATTTCCCTACAGGGGATGGACTTCACAGTGGAGCACAGACCTGGGACTGCTCATGCCAATGCAGATGGCCTTTCCAGGTTTTTCCACTTAGCTGATGAGGACTACCAGGGTGTAGGTTAGTACCCATCACCTTTCATCTGGGGGGGGCAGTGTAGGAAAGTCCTTTTTTTTGCCTGATCACCCCCACTCTTTCTGGATAGGTACTGGTGGTTACTGACTCTTGGCTGTGCCCTGGGTACTGCTAACCAGTCCCAGGGCCTGTGCTCTGTGTAAAATGGATATGCAAATTAGGCTAATTATAATTGGCTAAGTTAACCTACCTATAAGTCCCTAGTATATGGTAGGGCATGTAGGTTTAGGGACCACAGCATAGGTGGTGCACACCTAGGTGCATTGCTGAGGTGCCCAGTGTCATTTTAAAAGCAAGCCTGCCTTGCTGGCTGCTTTTAAATTAAAGTTATATGCAAATTCGACTTTGGAATTAAAGGTACTTCCAAAGTCTTAAACTACCTTATTTTTACATATAAGTCACCCCTAAGGTGTGCCCTATGTGCCCCTAGGGCAGGGTGCCATGTAACTATAAGCAGGGATTTTATAAAAATAGATTTATAAGCCCTGGTGAGGTAAAAACAGCCAAATTCGTTTTTCCCTCATTGAAGTAAATGGCCTTCATAGGCTAGAATGGGCAGACTTTATTTTAAATTTTAAAGTCTCCTTAAATGTTACATACCAAGAATTTGGTATCAAATTGATTGTTATAATAAATCCCACAACTTCCAGTTGTTGGATTTAATATAACTAGTGCAGGTAAAAAGTTTAGACTTTACCTAAAAAGTTGCCAATTTCAGCTCTGCATTGTTTTTGCTGCTGTGCTCTGATTGGCCAGCCTGCAGCAGCTTCTGCCAGGCTACTTTAATGAGGTGTGAAGTGGCCTGAATTCACACAAAGGAATGTGCTTGGGGGAGAGAATCTCCCCTCAGCAGATGGGGAAGCAGGAAGGGGGAGGGCTCCCAAACTGGTCTTCAAAGGCAGAGAAGGACATGTGGAGCACCCAGCAACACCCCCACATCCTGCAACCCCAGACAGCTAGGTGCCCCCTTGATTAGATTAGGAGAGGGCAGGAGAGGGGTGTGTTTATGATTTTTAGCCACACCAGTGGGTGGGCTCAGCCAGATCTCTCCTCTAAAAATCAGATTCATCCATTTTGGATTTTTAGAGACTGTTGCCTTCTGGGATGGATTTTTGCCACACTTCCCAGGAAGTGGTCATCACAGGGGGACGACCCTGTCCCTGATTGGAGAATCAGGGCCCCCCTGCTTTTCACCCAGGAGCAAGGATAAAACTGGCAGACCTGCACCCACGCCTCAGATCCCCACCAAATTTCAAGAAGAAAGAACTACAAGGAGAAGAAGGACTGCCCTGCTGGACCCCTGGCCTGCACCTGGACCCTGCACTCAGAAAGACTGCACCAGCTGCACACTTGGGCTTCACCACAAGAAGGACTTTGCCTGGCTTCCACTGGTTCAAGGAGGGACTCCCTGTTTGCTACAGGTGAAAAATTGCTAACCAGAGTCCCCTGCACCAACTCCTGAAAAAGTGACCAGCTGACCACTGCCCAGTGGCCAAAAAGGAGTTTGCGCCAGGTGCACTCTGGGAGTTGAAGTCCGCACTTCCCAAGGACCATCACAGAACTTCTGGACCCTTGGGGTGAGCTGTGGACCCCAAAAGAACCTTAAAAGAACATCTGGGTGAAGCCCCAGAAGTTTGGAAAAGATTGGAGAAATTTTAGAAAAAAGCTCCATAAAGTGACCGACTCGACGCGGAAATTCTAGCCGGCTTGCCTCAACCGCGACCCGGCCTGACTTCGTGGTTCGTCCCGGTCAAGAAAAACATCCGAAAAAAAGACTAAGTCCGAACGTAAAAAGTTGACCGGGACCTTCCAGCCATCGTATCCGAGAAGGGCTCCACGGACGTCGGATCAAGATCCAGGTTTACCCCGGTCGAAGGATTTTCATCTCGAAAAAACGACTAAGTCCGAAGGTAGAAATCACCACCGAGGAAACCGACTTCGCGTATCCGGACAAGGGCTCCAGGAGGTCGGATCCAACTGGCAGGTTCGTCCCGGTGAAGAAAAACTTCAAAATAAAGACTAAGTCAGAAGGTAACTTTTTAACCGAGGCTTCCCGCGACCTGTATCCGAGCAGGGCTCCATCGCGGTCGGCCTGAAAGTTTGACTTTGTCCCGGTCCTGGTGCAACCAGATGACCCGATTGGCGCTTTTTGTTTCTATGCGCTAGAAAATAATAATACTTTAAAAATTCATATCTCCGGTTCCCCTGAACCGATTTTAATCGTTTTTGTGTCATTTTAAAGATAAAAATATAAGCTATTTTTATAAATTGGTTTTGGATTTTTAAACTGTTTCCTGTGTTTTATTTATTTACTGTTTTGTGATATTTGAATGCTTTACACTTTGTCTCCTAAGTTAAGCCTTGACGCTCGATGCCAAGCTACCAAGGGTAGAGCTGGGATTAATTTACTGAGACCTAACTGTACTTTTGTGGAGGTTTGTGGCTTGTTGCTAGGTGTAGGTACCTACCTGCCCTACCAATAACCCATTTTCCAACAACTGAAAACACTCTTAATTGCAGAATGACTGCTGGGACAAAAGAGAAATAGACAGATCAAAATCACTATATGATGCATTAGGCACAAACTGTATGCTAATGTCTGTAAATAGTAGTAGTAAATGTCCACAGTAGATCAGTGTGAGATATGTGACAACTCAATGTCCAAATGATTTATCTCACTGGTGACAGCTCACAACATCCGCGCCTTTTTCTCTCACATGTATGACTGATAGTAAGTGTATCACAGAGGACAGGACAACTGTATGTGTAGCACAGTGTTGGGAAAATCAGTGATCATCTTGCACGTATGCCAAACAATGTCATAGCATGTCACATACTGTTGGCAATGTGTATGAGTCAACCAGGACACAGAATAATTTGTATATGGATGTAGGAACATTAGCTGGCATGGCCCTTCAGCCAATCCACCCCTTATCACTGTGCAGCGGAAAAAGGACATAGGGTCTGATTCCGATTTTGGTGAAAGGGAATACTCTCTCCCAAATGTGACGGATATCTTGTCTGCTGTGTTACAAGTTTTATAGGATATAATGGAACTTGTAATACTGTGGGTGGGATATCCGACACATTTGGGACAGAGTAATCCCCTCCACCAAGGTTGTAATCAGGCCCATAGTCCACAGCTGTGGGTGAGTGGTCCTCACAAAACACACACATACAGAAGCCCAGCAGAATCTCATTAAGGTTACAAACAGAACCTGCTACATTGTGAAAGAGACTTTTGGAGTATACAAGGACCACTCAAGAGTCAGGATATGTTTTGGAATAAATTACGGTACTCGCCACCAATGCCAACTGAACTAATCCTGGTGTGATGCATTTTGCAGAATACATGTGCAGGGCATATTCTACCATGGCACAATCACAATGTGGAGCAGAAAGAAATGGATAATGACTATGAGGAAGGAGCCAGCACAAAATGTACCATTAATAGCAGCTCCTTTTTTTTTTCTTTTTAGGGGAGCCACTTTGTTGTTTACTTGTTTTTTTACCTAGGTGCTGTGGTTTGGAACCTCTGAGGGGAGGGGCCTTGTCCATCTTACAGACCTTCAGTCTGGTTGTCACATTTGGTAGGGTGTGGGGGAGGAGGAAGGGTGAGGTGGTTCCTGGTTTGGGGAGGTTGGTGATTGGGGAGTGGGGATGGGTAGGCCAGGGTAGTGATAAAGTAAGGAAGATGCACAGAAAGATATATAGTAAGGCATTGAAGATATTTTTTGCATGTATGATTAGGATGGGTTTGTTTATGGCTGCTAACTTTAGAGCCTTAAAATGGGGCACTGTAATAATCTCTGTATATATACTGCTAAATATATGCAGGTTAAATGATCGTATGAAAAGGCGCCTTGTTATCCATGGTTTAAAAACACTAATTCCAGACTTAATCTGCCTAAAGGAGACACATGTTATCCCGACTAAAAATATTTGTTGGATTTTTCTGGTCTCCAATTATTGGCTTATACCACTCAAGGAACCACAACAAAAGGAGTCACAGTACTTGCATGGCTTGATCTCCTTACGGTGGCTAAGAAAAGGGTTCATAGTCTGGGCCGCTGGGTGATTTTAGAGTGTATAATGGGGCAATCAAGTTTTACTTGGTGCTCAATCTATGGCTCTAATCTTGATGATCCAGTTGTTATCAATACCTTGAATTTGGAGCTTACTGCTTGGCCTCTATCGCCTATTGTCTGTGGTGATCTGAATATACACATTGAGACTAGTATTCCTTTCCAGCATCAGGATTCATATTCAGGAAGAAAACCGAAGTTGTTTCGAGCTCTACAAATCCTAGTGCAGAGCCATGGTCTTGTGGACGCTTGGCAGCAGTGTATGCCTGCTGATACTGGGTACACCTCTTATTCTCACCCGCACAGGAAGTCTGTCCGGCTTGACTATTTTTTTTTGTCAGCCCTGTTGTGTGAAGGGCTTTCGGTCAAAAAATTTCCTAGAGTCATGTCCGACCATAATCCTTTGGTAGCACAATTTTTTGTCCTACGCAATGAGCGACATCTTCAACCCTGGTCTTTTGATCAGTGACTTTCGCTGGACCCGGCTTATGCGTTACGGTTGAAAAAATAGATACCAGAGTTCTTGAGCTTTAATAGGGGCACGGTTCCTCCCGGGGTTCTTTGGGATGCCATAAAAGCAGCTGTTTGTGGGGAAACCTTGAGTTATGCCCTAAGCCAGGAAAAACAACGTACTTCAGCTATATGTGCGGCTCAGACTGAGTTGGCTTTTTTGGAACGGCAGATAGTGTGGTTGACAACGAATAATCTTTTTATACAGGATATTTTAGACCAGATTGCTGCTATGAAAGATATGATTACCCAGATGTACTTAGATCAAGACATTACTGAAGCTCATACTCGCAGATAGGAATGCTACGAGTTTAGTGAGAAGGCGGGCAAACTTCTTGCATATAATACTAGACAGAAGGTGACCCGGGATGCCATTATTGCAATCAAGGACAACCAAGGGCAGATTGTACGGAGGGATTTGGTGGTATTAAGGGTTTTCAAAGATTATTATTCTGTTTTGTATCAGCAGGAAAACCAATCCCCACTCAATTTAGAAGAAAGGATTAGCCAGTATTTGAGTGAAACGCCAGGTCCAAGGCTGTCGGTAGATGAGAGCTGCCAACTGGCTACTCCTATTCTGCAGGACGAGATCATAGCAGCATTAGCCTCTTTGCCTAATGGGAAAGCTACCTGGCCCAATATGATCCCAATGGAATTTTGTAAGTCTTTTTTTGAGGAATTGAAAGACGACATCCTGGCGTTGTTTATGTCAGTGCAGGATGGAGTACAGGCGCCGGGCTCATGGCTAGAAGCTAATATTATTGTTTTTTTTTAAAAAGGAGAAGTATCCACTATTACCAGGTTCCTATCACCCTAAGCTAAGCTGTACGCAAAAATTCTTGCGACCAGAATGAGCTGAGTAATTAGCGGGCTTGTCTCCCCATGGCAGCACAGGTTTATTCCTGGGCGTGGGACCACTGACCATGTGAGGCGGGTCATTGCCATTTTAGATGCATCCCAGGTCGTTGCTGCCCCAATGTCATTAATTTTGTTAGATGCCGAAAAGGCTTTTGATCGGGTGAGCTGGGAGTACCTTTGGGCAGTGCTTTTAAAAGCTAATATAGATCTTGGCTTTATCAGGGCAATCCAGGGCCTATATCAGAAACCTATGGCTCGAATTCAATTGGCTGGGGCATCCTCTGACCCTATTTTCATCGCAAGGGGTACTAGACAGGGTTGTCCCTGCTCACCATTACTTTTTCCACTTTACATTGATCCTTTAATTAGAAGGCTCCTCCAAAGTAATTCGATCCCGCCCCTGGGTAATGATTGATGTCACGTTTAAAATTTTGGCTTATGCTGATGATATAGCCGTGACTACACCTGATCCAGGGTTGGGGATTAAAGAAATAGAGAAGCTAACGGCAGAGTTTGGCGAGATTTCAGGCTATTTATTAAATAAGACTAAGGGGGTCATTCTGACATCGGCGGTAAAAGGCGCTTACTGCCGGTCAGAAGACCGCCATAACACCGCCGCGGCCGCGGTAAACCGCCACGGTCATTCTGACCCGCAACTGGCAAACCACCAAAAACCCGACATCCACAAAAGTCCGCCACACCAAAGATCAGTGAAAAAATGGCGATGAACAAACCTCCACCGTCACGCCAACAGAAATACGCCCATACCATTCCGACCCACAAATCCACGCGGCGGTCTTTCAAACGCGGTATTCCATTGGCGGTACACACCGCCGCAGTCAAAATACACACACACATAGAAAACTCAGCCACATTGGTCAGTTTGAAACACGCACACCTGATACACATACTAACACCACTCCCACACACCCAACACAATATAAAACACACACCCACATCACCCACAAGCCCCTACGACCCGAAATTATTGACGAAGGCTAGAGAGAGAGCACAGAATAGACAATCCCACAACACAGAGGCACACAACACCATCACCCACACAGAATCCACGCACCAAACACCACACACCACCACACGCACCACACTCATTACCACAAACGCCACCCACACCTCATCCACACCACCCCATGGCACCCCAAAGACACCCCAGGTTCAGTGACGCCGAACTCAGGGTCATGGTGGAGGAAATAGTCTGTGTAGAGCCCCAGCTCTTCGGGGCACAGGTGCAGCACACCACAATTGCCAGGAAGATGGAGCTATGGCAAAGGATAGTGGACAAGGTCAACGCGGTGGGACAGCATCCACGCAATCGGGATGACATAAGGAAGAGATGGAACGACCTACGGGGGAAGGTGCGTTCCATGGTATCAAGGCACAACATTGCGGTGCAGAAGTCTGGCGGCGGACCCCCACCTACTCCCCCAGAATTTACCGCATGGGAGGAGGAAGTCTTGCACATCCTGCATCCTGAGGGCCTCGCAGGAGTAGGCGGAGGAATGGACTCTGGTGAGTCAAATCTTCACTACTGCTTCCCACCCCCACCCCACCTGCATGCCAAATCATACCCCCACCCTCACCCCCACCCGCATCACACCAACACCTAGCAAAAGGCTCACCATCACAACCCACCCATCCCAACACCAAGCCCTGCATGCGACCACAAAGCATGGACACCCACCACCAAAGCATGCCCACTGCACACACACATCACCCCCACAAGCCACCCTCACAAAAGCCCCCACAAGGGAATGCCTGCACTTGGGTACACGGACACCCACCCATCACACGAAATGCCACACACAGAAGCAATAACCATACCTTTATACCCCTGCAGGACCCGAACGCCACCACACCACCACGGAGGGTCCAGAGATGTCCATCCCAACCCCAGAAGAGGCCCCCAGCGATGACAGCAGCTCTGTCTCCCTGGACCCAGATGACCAGCCCGGCCCATCGGGGACCTCTGGACAGTCGGTTCCCCACAGACAGCCACAGGATACACCAGACCCAACCCCCTCTGGGAACACCAGCACAGCTCCCACCCAGCGGGCCCATGCCTCTGTCTACAGGACACGTAAATCAGCGATGTGTCCACCACTACAGGGCACCCAGGTTGACCCACCACCCCAACAACAACAGGGACCTGGGGGCAGTGGTAGTGGGCACACCGTCCAGGGGACAGAGGCCCAGGAACACAGGGGAACTGGGAGGGCTGCTGTGCGACAGGGGGGGGGACAGGCCCAGGGAACCGACTCTCCAAGAGGCCCTCTCCTCCATCATGGGAGCATACCACCGCTCCCAGGAGACGATGGCGACGGTACTGGCCCGGTTCCAGGAGATCCAGGAACTGCAGGAGGAACGGTACATGGGGTTCAGGGAGGAACTGAGGAACATCGGTTCCGCAATGGGGACCATCGTCATGGCACTTACCCAGATCGTCACCACATTGCGGGACCATGTGGCACCCCAAAGGGCCCCTGTCACTAGCCCAGGCCAGGAACAGCCTACCACCTCCGCCGGCGCTAGTGGACAGGAGGCCCACACACAATGACAGGCCACCAGAACCCCACCTCCTGCAGAAGAAGAACCACCCCGCAAATGGAACCTGAGATCTCACAAGAAGACAGAGTAGGATTGCAAGACCCCCGCCAGCCTAAGATACCCCCTGATGTCATCCCACTGTCCCACATTGTCACCCTGTCCAACCTTGAACTGCCCCTGCTCCATCCTTCCCCAGGCATATGGACAATGCACCTGTGTGACTGAGAACTGGACTCTGCCATGGACATTACTCCACCCCCACCCATCACCGTTTTCCAATCATGTACCTATATGTAGCACTTAAAATAAATCACTTATTGCAGTTAAAATAACAGGAGTCTGCTTGTATTCTTAACAAATGTGTTACACATAACGGTGCAATAATGTCCAGTTACTTTGTGATGACAACATACCAATTTCAATGAGCTTTAGTCCATGGGCAAACAAAGCTGAAGTCAGGCAGTGGGTCATACAGCTCTGAAAAGGGAAGGGAAAGTCACAAATCAGTTAACAGGAACTAGGGGGAAACACAGACAGTGGAGACGCATGAGGCCTTAAGTAAATGTAAAATGGCGTTGGTGATTCTTACCTGTGTGCTACTGAAAATATTGTTGTATGACTGTATCCCTGTTGTCCGTGTCGTCCCCGTCGTCTTCCTCCTCTTCACTCTCCACAGGCTCCACAGCTGCTACAACACCACCATCTGGACCATCCTCCTGCAGAAAAGGCACCTGGCGTCGCAAAGCAAGATTGTGAAGCATACAGCAGGCCACGATGATATGGCACACCTTCTTTGGTGAGTACATTAGGGATCCCCCTGTCATATGCAGGCACCTAAACCTGGCCTTCAGGACCCCGAAGGTCCTTTCTATGATCCTCCCAGTTCGCCCATGGGCCTCATTGTACCGTTCCTCTGCCCTGGTCCGGGGATTCCTCACTGGGGTCAGTAGCCACGACAGGTTGGGGTAACCAGAGTCACCAATTAGCCACACACGGTGTCTCTGATGCTGTTCCATCACATAAGGGATGCTGCTATTTCGCATGACATACGCGTCATGCACTGACCCAGGGAACTTGGCATTTACATGGGAGATGTATTGGTCAGCCAAACAGACCACCTGGACATTCATCGAATGATAACTTTTTCTGTTTCTGTACACCTGCTCACTTTCTTTGGGGGGAACCAAAGCCACATGGGTCCCATCAATGGCACCAATGATGTTGGGGATATGTCCAAGGGCATAGAAATCACCCTTCACTGTAGCCAATTCGGCCACCTCAGGGAAAATAATGTAGCTCCGCATGTATTTCATTAGGGCAGACAACACTCTGGACAAAACCTTAGAAAACATAGGCTGAGACATCCCAGATGATATGGCCACTGTTGTTTGAAAAGACCCACTTGCCAAAAAATGGAGTACTGACAGAACCTGCACCAGAGGGGGAATCCCTGTGGGTTGGCGGATGGGGGACATCAGGTCTGGCTCCAGCTGGGCACATAGTTCATGTATAGTTGCTCTGTCAAGCCTGTATGTAAGTATGATATGTCGTTCTTCCATTGTCGACAGGTCCACCAGTGGTCAGTACACGGGAGGATTCATCCTTCTCCTCGCAAGTCCCAGCGGACGGTGCCTAGGAGGGACAACATGGAGCACAGAGTCAAGCAACCCACAGGTTCGTTCACACAGCTTGCACAGTACACAAATCGCTATGCATTGAAAGGCTTGTATGAGTGGCAATGCAAGGCCTAGGCCTGTGTGACGCAGTAGAAATTATGCCATGTGGGCCCTTGAAATGGCGGCTGCCTGACCTGTGAAGTGTGACAGTGGGATGTGAGGTCACTGCGCTGGCGTGGCACACCGTGGCGGTATGCGGTCGAAGACCGCAGCGCAAAGCAGCATTGGTTAACATTGAACCCTATGGGTCTCAGGAGCCAATGACGATGTGCGCCGGCGGTCGCGGTACGCACCGCCGCGGGCGTGACCGCCATTTTCTATCTGATTAATCACTCGAGACCTGATCATCCACAGGAGAGGACCTATACTGCAAGTGCTGCTGTGACCTCGATCTGGGAGATACAATGGCTGCTGCGACTGGGGAAAGGGCCCCTGCCTTCACTTCCGAAGAATTGGAGAAACTTGTTGATGGGGTCCTCCCCCAGTATGCGCTACTCTACGGTCCTCCTGACCAACAGGTTAGTACACAGGGTGCACGTTGAATGGGCTATGCCTGTGTTGAGTGGGGTGTATGAAAGATGGTGGGGAGGGGAGCGAATGAGAAGTGCAACGCACGAAAGATGAGAGCATGTGCCACATGGCAAGGTTGGGGAGGGGGGGGCCACTCACATTGACCAGGCAGAAAACTGATTTGATTTCCTTTACCACCCTGTACATGTCACATAGGTCAGCGCCCATCAGAAGATCGACATTTGGCAAGGACGCCCGGGCCCTGGGGGTCCACAACAGACGGGGCACCCACTGCCGAAAGAGGTGGGAGGACATCCGCCGCGGGACCAGAAAGACCGCCGAGTCTCTGCTGGGGATGGCCTCCCAACATAGGAGGGGTGCCAGCCGCCAATTGACCCCCCTGATGTCCCGGATCCTGGCGGTGGCCTACCCCGATTTGGATGGGCGCGTGAGGACATCACAGCAGACACAAGGGGGTGAGTATCAGCACATTCTGCTATCTTTGCGCGCAGTGAAGGTGTCTGGGTGGGGGAGGAGGGCTGTGGCTATCTCCAGGCCAGGGCGCATTCTGTAGGCTAGGCCCCTCCGTTAGACACGGCCCTGTGCCCCCGCCCCCCACCTCTGTAGGGTGCCAAGTACAGCTATCCATGGTCCGGCCTCACCCATGTGTGCATTTGTCGTCCATAGACCTGTAGGCCTAGTCACAATAACTGAGTAGTGTACCCCGATTGCACGGCCTAGTGCAGGGGGCTTCTGTGTCTGTCCTCTCCGACAACGGTGTTGCCAATGCATGCACTCAACCTGTCTTCATTTCTCCCCCCCCCCCATTTTCTTTGTCTTCCTGTTCATGTGTGCATTAGCATCATCAGGCGGAGGAGAAGTGGCATCGGCGCACGAGGGAGCTGCATCTCACATGGCCCCGGAGGGCCATACAACAGACTCCGAGTACACCAGTGAGACGGAGGGCGAGTGGAGCTCCACAACGGGGACCCGTGGAGACGTCAGCGACACTGACACGTCCTCGGAAGGGAGCTCCCTAGCGGTGGCGGCAACATCCGTGCCCACCGCAACAACAGGTACAGCCGCCACCCAGCGCACCAGCCCCGCCCTCCCAGCAGCCCCTCAGCCTTCGCTCCGTCCCCGCTCGCCCAGGAAGGCGGGCATCTCCTTCGCCCCAGGCACCTCAGGCCCTGCCCCAGTTACCCCTGCTGCCCTCAGTGAGGAGGTCATTGACCTCCTAAGGACACTCATTGTTGGGCAGTCTACCCTTTTGAATACCATCCAGGGTGTAGAAAGGGAGGTGCATCGGAGCAATGCATACCTGGAGGGCATTCATTCGGGTCAGGCTGCCCATCAGCGATCGTTCAACGCTCTGGCCTCAGCACTGACGGCAGCCATTGTCCCTGTCTCCAGCCTCCCTCTTCTGACTCCCTCCACCCAGTCCCAGTCTCCTGTTCCTCTGCCTATCCCATCCACACCATCAGACCAGCATGCACACACCTCTACACCCAAGGGCAGCTCATCCAGACATAAGCACCACAGATCCCACAAGCATTCACCCAAGCAACATCCAGATGCAGACATGCCAACAGTCACTACCACCTCTGTGTCCCCCACCTCCTCATCTCCCTCCTCCCTCCCTGTGACGTCTCCACTCACACCTGCATGCACACCACCATCAGCCAGTACTTCCATCACCAGCACACCCTCCATTACAGTCCGCACACGTGCAGTCACCACCCCCACTGCCATTTACACGTCCCCTGTGTCCTCTCCCAGTGTGTCTGTCACCCCCTCTTCCAAAGCACACAAACGCAGGCAGCCACCCACCCAACAGCCATCCACCTCACGACAGCCTCCGTCACAAGCACCTGCACCCAAAGACAGCACACTTGACTCTCCTACAACCACATCCTCTTCCTCCACTCCCATACCCACTACACCTACCCGTCCCTGTCCTTCCCAAGTCGTTTTCCTTTCCAACCTTGAGCTCGTTCCAATCACTGACCCACTCCCTCCATCTGGTAAGAGTAAAAAAAGCACCTCAGCCACCACCAGCCCTGCATCTACTGTGACCATAGTGCAGGGCTATTGGAGTCCACCAGCTCCTAGGGCAGGAACATCGGCCAGCAGCAAGGGGACAGCCAGCCCACCCCCTGGGAAGAGGACAAAAAATAAAAAGGCCCGGCGCGACAAGACTGAGACGGCTGCCACCAAGGACAGTAGCCTTGCCCCGTCACCTGCCACATCATCCAAGGGAGGCAAGGGCCACAGAGCTTCAGCGAAGGAGGGCAAGGGCAGCAGGGCGGAGAAGTCAGGCAGCAGGCGAGCTGCCCAGGAGGGCCCCACCAGCCCCATTCCGGTTGTGACGGACGACACCCACGGGCCCAGGACTCCATCACAGGAGGGCCCTGCGACCGCAAGGTCGGATGGCGACTGAGTGGGAAGTCTTGCCCAGGTCTGGCTCCCTAGACACACAGGACAAGCACCGCTGAACAGGGCCCCGCCGGGAGGAGCACCGCTGAACAGGGCCCCGCCGGGAGGAGCACCGCTGAACAGGGCCCCGCCGGGAGGAGCACCGCTGAACAGGGCCCCGACGGGACAAGAACCGCTGAACAGGGCCCCGCCGGGACAAGAACCGCTGAACAGGGGCCCGCCGGGACAAGAACCGCTGAACAGGGCCCCGCCGGGAGGAGAACCGCTGAACAGGGGCCCGCCGGGACAAGAACCGCTGAACAGGGGCCTGCCGGGAGAAGCACCACTGAACAGGGCCCCGCCGGGAGAAGCACCGCTGAACAGGGCCCCGCCGGGAGGAGCACCGCTGAACAGGGCCCCGCCGGGAAGAGCACCGCTGAACAGGGCCCCGCCGGGAGGTGCACCGCTGAACAGGGCCCGCCGGGACAAGAACCCCTGAACAGGGGCCCGCCGGGACAAGAACCGCTGAACAGGGGCCCACCGGGACAAGAACCGCTGAACAGGGACCCGCCGGGACAAGAACTGCTGAACAGGGCCCCGTCGGGAGGAGCACCGCTGAACAGGGCCCCGCCGGGAGGAGCACCGCTGAACAGGGGCCCGCTGGGACAAGAACCGCTGAACAGGGGCCCGCCGGGACAAGAACCGCTGAACAGGGGCCTGCCGGGACAAGAACCGCTGAACAGGGGACGCCGGGACAAGAACCGCTGAACAGGGCCCCGCCGGGAGGAGCACCGCTGAACAGGGGCCCGCCGGGACAAGAACCGCTGAACAGGGCCCGCCGGGAGGAGCACCACTGAACAGGGGCCCACCGGGACAAGAACCGCTGAACAGGGGCCCGCCGGGACAAGAACCGCTCCGCTGGGCCCTTCATCTCAAGCACCGCTCCGCTGGGCCCTTCCTGTCAAGCACCGCTCCGCTGGGCCCTTCATCTCAAGCACCGCTCCGCTGGGCCCTTCATCTCAAGCACCGCTCCGCTGGGCCCCTCCTGTCAAGCACCGCTCCGCTGGGCCCTTCATCTCAAGCACCGCTCCGCTGGGCCCTTCCTGTCATGCACCGCTCCGCTGGGCCCTTCATCTCAAGCACCGCTCCGCTGGGCCCTTCATCTCAAGCACCGCTCCGCTGGGCCCTTCCTGTCAAGCACCACTCTGCTGGGTCCTTCATCTCAAGCACCGCTCCACTGGGCCCTTCATCTCATGCACCGCTACGCTGGGCCCTTCCTGTCAAGCACCGCTCCGCTGGGCCCTTCATCTCAAGCACCGCTCCGCTGGGCCCTTCCTGTCATGCACCGCTCCGCTGGGCCCTTCATCTCAAGCACCGCTCCGCTGGGCCCTTCCTGTCAAGCACCTCTCCGCTGGGCCCCGCCGTCTCAAGCACCGCTCCGCTGGGCCCTTCCTGTCATGCACCGCTCCGCTGGGCCCCGCCGTCTCAAGCACCGCTCTGCTGGGCCCCTCCTGTCAAGCACCGCTCCGCTGGGCCCTTCATCTCAAGCACCGCTCCGCTGGGCCCTTCCTGTCATGCACCGCTCCGCTGGGCCCTTCATCTCAAGCACCGCTCCGCTGGGCCCTTCCTGTCAAGCACCGCTCCGCTGGGCCCTTCATCTCAAGCACCGCTCCGCTGGGCCCTTCATCTCATGCACCGCTCCGCTGGGCCCTTCCTGTCAAGCACCGCTCCGCTGGGCCCTTCATCTCAAGCACCGCTCTGCTGGGCCCTTCATCTCAAGCACCGCTCCGCTGGGCCCTTCCTGTCATGCACCGCTCCGCTGGGCACTTCATCTCAAGCACCGCTCCGCTGGGCCCTTCCTGTCAAGCACCTCTCCGCTGGGCCCCGCCGTCTCAAGCACCGCTCCGCTGGGCCCTTCCTGTCATGCACCGCTCCGCTGGGCCCCGCCGTCTCAAGCACCGCTCCACTGGGCCCTTCCTGTCAAGCACCGCTCCGCTGGGCCCTTCATCTCAAGCACCACTCCGCTGGGCCCTTCCTGTCAAGCACCGCTCCGCTGGGACCCGCCGTCTCTGCACCGCTCCGCTGGGACCTTCATCTCAAGCACCGCTGGCCCATTGACAGTGCCGGTTCTGTGTCAAACAGGGCTTCACGAAGCACTCTGGGCACCATGCCTCCTCCATTAACAGTGGAGTCGGTAATCCATCTGATGGACTGTGGCTTGGCACTTCCCAGGATGGAACAGTGGGCAAGCCACCCACTGTAGAGACTTGAGAGACTGTGGCTTTGCACTCCCTAGGATGGCACAGTGGGCAAGCCACCCACTGTAGAGACTTGTGAGACTGTGGCTTTGCACTCCCCAGGATGGGACAGTGGGCACGGAGGCCCCTCGTGGATCTAGCGTCGTGGACTCATGTGGCTGAGGTGCCCCCCCTTCCCTTCCCCCTGAGGTGCCTGTAGTTTTATCATCTGATGCCCCAGCAGTGTTCTCTCCAATGATATCTGGTCTCCTGTGTGGGCTTTGCCCATTTGTTTGTGCACATTGGCCCACGGACTATGGAACTTTGACGGAATGTGCAGGACTTATTGCCTATGTATATATTTTTGACTATGTTCATTCCTTATTTTGTATCTTTCATATAGCATATTTCCCATACCTTCAATGGAGCTATTTATACATATATTTTATAGATCATTTGAATTGTGTCTTTGCATTATTCCGGTGGGTTTGGGGGGTGTCACTCTGACTTGTTGCTCGGCATTGGGGTGTAGGTATTTGTGGTGGGGGGGTGGGTGTATGGCGCATGTGTGTGCCCGTAAGCTTTCCTCCTCCCCCCTCCCCTGTGTCGTAGGTGCAGTACTGACCGTTGTCGTCTGCGCCGGCGTTCGTACTCCTGGTAGATGAGCAGGTAGACAATAGCTGGTAGGATGTTTAATTCGGGTTCCATGCTGTCCTCCTTCCTCGTGGAGTGTATATAGGTGAGCATTTTCCCGTTCGTAGTCTGTTTCTGCCGTGTTTTTATCGGTGGGGCTCCCGGAAAAGGTGGCGGATTGGTGAGTTGTGATAGGGTGGGCGGTACATTGTCGTCTGCCTGCCTGTTGGCGGTGACCGCCGCGCTGTTTGTCTGTCCCGCCGTGGTGGTCGGAGTGTTAAAGTGGTGGGCTGTGTTGGCGGTTCCCGCCAGGGTCAGAATTCCTTTTTTTGGACCGCCTGCCTGTTGGCGGGTTGGCCGCCGCTTTATCACCGACCGCCAGGGTCGGAATGACCCCCTAAATGTCAAATAATGGGTAATGAATGGGTTTCTATTGCAGATAGCAAGTGACCTATTTAGGTGTTAGATTAATGATTAATCTGGAGCAGATTGTTGAGACCAATGTTGCCCCTGTCCTAGCCAAAACCAGGAAAGAGCTGCACTGTATGAACAATTTACACCTTACGATTCTTGGGCGGTACAATCTTATTAAAATGCTCTTTTTACCAAGGGTTTTGTATTTTTTTTCACTATTCTGTTGGAAATCAGCAATTTAGCAAACAGTTTTATATGGTCCTTTTCTAGACCACAGCGGGCATATAAGTACTTAGTGCTTCCAAGAAATAAAGGGGGTTGGGCTGCCCCAAACTTTCTTTTTTTATTATTGGGTAACAGCTTTACAATATACTCAACCTCTAATTACCCACGATTTGATAGCAATGGCGTAGGTGAAACTTGTCCTTCTATATACAACATGATTTGGGGAAGCCATGCTAATGCAGCTTTTATGAGAATTGTTGAGCCTAGCTATTTAAAAAAAGTTAAGTTTAAGACCATTCAGGCTGCATTTAAGGTGTGGTCTAGCATTAAAACCAGATTTGGAATCAGCTGAGTTAGCTTTTATACGCCTATTTTGAACTCGCCCATACTTCCTGACATTTTTAAGGACAAGCGCTGTGCCAGTTGGGCACAGTGGGGTGTCCGGCGTATTGGCGATTTTTAGAAGGATAGCCACCTTAAGTCATTTGAGGAATTGACAAGCGATTTTAAGCCTGATAGAAAAGATTTTTTTAAATTCTTACAAATCAGGGATTTTTTGCTGACAACCTCCACTCCCGCATGCTGGCCATTGGGGGACAGAAATCCAGTCTTGGAGGTTTTGTACAAGTCTACTAGATGGCGGGGTCGGCCTCTATACCCATTTTTTCTGGATTTATTGTCAGATGATTTGGGTAATCATGTGGAGAGGTGGGCACGGAGTATTGGAGCTTCTGAAGCTGCTTTTTTGGCTTCTTTAGATATGCCCCAGCCCTTTTTGCTTGCTGCTGAGCCTCAAGCGCAACATTATAAGACAGTGTTTCATTTATATTATACTCCTGCTAAGTTATCTAAATGGGGTAGCTCGAGGGGGTTGGTATGTCCCCGCTGTAAGAGCGCAGCGGCCGATTTAGTACACATGTTTGTCAGCAGTAGTAGACTACATGAATTGTTTACTGATATGGCCAAGTTTTTGTCTAGGATTATTCGTCAGGATGTTGTGATTACTCCTCAACTTGTATTTCCAGGAATTGATAGAGCGGGGCACACAGACCAGTTACCGAAGTTTCTGTTTCTAGCTATGTCGGTGGCCCAGTGTTGTATTATGTCTGACTGGTTGGATTCAATGCCACCGACTTTTAACCATTGGCTGGCCCGCCTATACTCAACGTTTTATTTTGAGATGGGTTCTTACGCACTTAAGGGCCATGCCCGCAGACAGATTGGTAAATCAATTTGGGCCATGCTCGCACAGTGGCTAGGCAATAGTTAAGCACTGATTGTATGTGGTATGTATTAAGAATCATTACTTCCTGCACTTTACCTTCACTTTACTTCTTTTTTTTAGGATGGCTTTAATGAACCTAATTAACAACTGCTGTTTGTTATATATGGATGAGATAAATTATATGTATTTATACGTATTCTATTTATATTGTTCTTTTTCCTTGCTGTGCATCTTCAATAAAAAAAAAAAAAAAAAAAATAGCAGCAACATCGCTGATGTACCATACACTAGTCATGTGTGTAGTACATATGTGAATGACTCTCACAATGTCAGAAGAGTATGACAAAAAGATTCATTGTCCCTGTGTAAAACAACACATATAAGCACAACCAGTGTGTAGACAAATTACCTGCCCCTTCATACCATGAGGAAGTCAACCCGTTAGCATGTTCACTTAGATTTCTAAGATTGGCACTAGTGGTAAATGACCCTGGACTTACCCTGGGTCTGCTAACCAGGCCCAGGCCCACTCCTCTGAATAAAAGTTATATGTTAAAGTGCTAACATCACAATTGCAAGTGACAGATTCCTGGAAGTCCCTAGTAGATAATAGGGCAAGGGGGAATCAAACTACCTATAAGTCCCTATTAGATAATAGGAAAAGAGGGAATCAAACTACCCATAAGTCCCTAGTATATAATAGAGCAGGGAAGTTAAGCGACCCAGTGTATTTCCTACACTGGAGTGTGCACTACTGTTTTGCCTGCTCTCATTTATGAAGTCAGCCCTGTCTTGCAGACTGTCCTCCAAAATTTAAATGTGTGTCAAATTCACTTTTGATGAAAATATATATCAAAGATGTCAATCTATATCAACCTTATATACAATTCACACCTATGGTCTCCCCTACGTGCCACAGGGATGGGGAGACATGTAACTGTAAGCAGGGACATTTCCAAAGTTTGATGATATGTCCTATAGAGGGCAAAACTGCACATCAAAGTTTAGTCACAATTTAGAAACTTAGCTCTATAGGCAAACATGGAAAAATCTGACTCAAGCCCAATTATTGCTTGAAATGAGATAAATGTGACATGACAGGACTCAAAAGTTTTGCAATGAGAAATACAAAAACCTGCAAATGTTGATATCAACATAACCAATACCAGGAAGACATAATAAGACTACTTGTCCTGGAAGCAGAATACAAGCTACAAGTGAGCTCACCTAAGATGGCAAGTCATACAAATATGAACCTAGGTGCTACAGGCCGATGACACTGGTGTCACCTCTCCCATGGACCATCTGATGTCACAAGCCTCTCAACGATATCCATGAGGCCAGGAAAGTCTTGCTGTGACACACATCTTGGACACATAACTATGGATGAACAGAATGCACCCCAAGAAGTTCACAAGTGCCACTCAATGTCATGGGTGTATGTGAGAGACATTGTCAGTGCATCAGTGCTGGGCAGCACACATGGATTACATGGATGACCAATGTAAGATTATGGATGTCAATATATGGCTGTAGAAGATGCTCACATATACCCATAATCTGGTGCCATTTGGCATCACAGTTTATTCTACACCTCTATGTCTAACATGGCCAATGTGAACTACAGGATTTCAGACACATTGAAGCAGATGGTCCAAGGACACATCAATTCATACATCTTTGTTTATGGTCTACTGGAGAGGCCTGACAAGTCTGGGACTGAGTCTGGTTCACATGAGTACCACTACCTGTCACAATGTCAAAATGCATTGGGATTGTATGCGTATACACACTGCAATGCACAAGCAACACCACCTTGATGCAGAGTGAAGTAAACTTTGGCTATCTTTTGCCTTGCTGTCCTCAGTACATCTGATGTCGCGCAAAGGCATGTGTGGTGTGGTCACATTGCACCCTCAGCATGAGATATAGATGATCATTACAACCCTGGCGGTTGGTGTTAAAGTGGCGGTGAAACCGCCAACAGGCCGGCGGAAAAATAAATGGAATCATGACCGTGGCAGAAACCACCAACATAGACAGCCACTTTAACACTCCGACCGCCACGGCGGTACAAACAAACACCACGGCGGTAACCGCCAACAGACAGGCGGAACACAATGTAACGCCCACAGTATTACAACAGTCCAATCGCCACCTTTTCCAGGGCGGATTCACCGTGAACAAAAACACGGCAGAAACAGATCTTGGAAGGGAAAACGCTCACCTCTTCACACCCCACGAGGAAGCAGGACGCCATGGAACCGGAACTCCAGATACTCCCTGCCTTTGTCTTCCTGCTCCTCTACCAGGAGCACGAATGCCGGCGGCGAAGACCACGGTGAGTACTGCACCTACGACACAGGGGAGGGGGAGGGAAAAGAGAGTGACACACACACGCAACACCCCCACCCCCACCTTCACCCTCACCCACTACAACACACACACTAATACATCATGATACATTACAGTTACACCCCTAACCCCCCTGGAAGAATTCAAAGACAAAAGGAAATGATTTGAACGTTTGTAATCGATTAAAATCCAGTATTCAAAAAATATATATACACTATAAACAATTTTACACACAAAGAATACAAGTCCAAGGTATTGCACCATAAAAGTCCGTGGACCGCTGGGCCCAAAATGCATGGGCGAGGCCCACATAAGATAACCGATCAAAATGGAGAGAACACTGCAGGGGCATCAGATAGAAATACAACAGGCACCTCAGGGGGAAGGGAAGGGGGGGCACCTCAGCCGGATGAGTGCATGACGCCTGATCCACGAGGGGGCTCCATGCCCACTGCTGTATCCTGGGGAGTGCAAAGCCACAGTCTCACAAGTCTCTCCAGTGGGTGGTTTGCCCACTGCTTTATCCTGGGGAGTGCAAAGCCACAGTCTCACAAGTCTCTCCAGTGGGTGGTTTGCCCACTGCTTTATCCTGGGGAGTGCAAAGCCACAGTCTCACAAGTCTCTCCAGTGGGTGGTTTGCCCACTGCTTTATCCTGGGGAGTGCAAAACCACAGTCTCACAAGTTTCTCCAATGGGTGGTTTGCCCACTGCTTTATCCTGGGGAGTCCAAAACCACAGTCTCTCTAGTGGATAACAGTTTCCACTGGTTCTGGAGGGGGCTTGGTGCCCAGAGTGCTTTATCCTGCCAAGGACAGAGGTAGTGGATGTGAATCTCCACTGGTTCTGGAGGGGGCTTTGTGCCCAGAGTGCCTCATCCTGCCAAGGACAGAGGTAGTGGATGTGAATCTCCACTGGTTCTGGAGGGGGCTTTGTGCCCAGAGTGCTTCATCCTGCCAAGGACTGAGGTAGTGTATGTGAATCTGCACTGGTTCTGGAGGGGGCTTGGTGCCCAGAGTGCTTCATCCTGCCAAGGACTGAGGTAGTGGATGTGAATATCCACTGGTTCTGGAGGGGGCTTTGTGGCCAGAGTGCTTCTTCCTGCTCGTGGCGGCCTCAGTAGCGTCGGAGCTGTCAGCGCTCATTGGCCTGTGGTGCTGGTGGTGGCGGTGTCCTGTCAAGCGGTGTTTGTGGCTGCGGTGTCCTTGGCAGCAGTGCTGGTGGCCGCGTTGTCCTTGGCAGCGGTGTCCTGTGAAGAGGTGCTGGTGGCGGCGGTGTCCTTGGCAGTGGTGCTGGTGGCGGCGGTGTCCTGTGAAGCGGTTCTTGTGGTGGCGGTGTCTTGACAGCGGTGCTGGTGGCGGCAGTGTCCTGTGAAGCAGTGCTTGTGGCGGCGGTGTCGTTGGCAGCGGTGCTGGTGGCGGTCTTGTCCACCGTGCAGGTTTTCGGCGACGTGCCTGTCTTTCTGTGCCCCTTCCCCACCTTGGATGGTGGCGCAGCTGTCTTCCCACTCCCAACTGTACTCCTGGGAGAGCCTTTGGTGGTAGATGTTTTGCCTTTCTCCCACCAGGCAGTGGCCAACTTTTTATGCTTCTGAGGTGGGGGACTGTCCGTGGTCTGGCTCCTTGGCACACTGGCTGCCCTGCTGCTTGGCGCACTCCAGAAGCCGGTTACAGCTGGCACCATTGTTCCCGCTGATGTTCTGGCTGAGGTGCTGGGTTGGGACCTGGAAAGGCGGGCCATAGGGGACTGAAGGGGTGGGGGAGGTGAGGGGAAGAGGTCAAGGTTGGACAGGAAAAGTTTTTGGGACCCACTGGGATGGGTAGATGGAGGGGGTTTGGGAGTGGAGGAAGAGGTAGTGGTTGTAGGAGGTGTACGTTTGCTGACTTTGGGTGAAGGTGCATGGGCTGGAGGCTGTCGTGCGGTGGATGGCTGTTGGGTGGGTGTGTGGCTGCGTTTGTGTACCTTGGGAGGTGGGCTCACAGACACACTGGGAGAGGACACAGGGGATGTGTGAATGGTAGTGGGGGTGGTGAGTGCAAGTGAGCGGGGTGTGGTGATGGGTGTGCTGGTGATGGACGTAGTGGCTGAAGATGTAGTGCATGCAGGTGTGAGTGGAGATGAGACAGGGAGAAAGGAGGGGGCGAGGAAGAGGGGGACACAGTGGAGGCAGTGGATGTTGGTATGTGTGCATGGGTATGATGCTTGTGTGAGTGCCTGTGGGATGTGTGGTGCTTATGTTTGCCAGAGCTTCCCTTGTGTGTTGAGGTGGGTGCATGCTGGGCTGATGGTGTGCTTGGGATAGGCTGAGGTACAGGTGTTTGGGTCTGGGTGGAGGAAGTTGGAGGGGGGAGGCTGGACACAGGGACAATGGCTGCCATCAGTGCTGAGGCCAGAGTCTGAAAAGTTTGCTGTTGGGCTGCCTGACCAGAATGAATGCCCTCCAGGTATGCATTGGTCTGTTGCCACTGCCTCTCTATACCCTGGATGGCATTCAAAATGGTAGACTGCCCAACAGTGAGGGACCTGAGGAGGTCAGTGGGCTCCTCACTGAGGGCAGCAGGGCTGACAGGGGCAGGGGCTGAGGTGCCTGGGGCGAAGGAGATGCCCACCCTCCTGGGTGAGCGGCCACAGGGCACACGCTGAGGGGCTGCTGGGAGGGAGGTGCTGGTAGGGGGGGTGGCGGCTGTACCTGTAGATGTGGTGGGCACAGAGGGGCCCGCCACCGCAAGGGATCTCCCATCAGAGGAGGAGTCTGTGTCGCTCGTCTCAGCTCCTGTCCCCGCCGTGGAGCTCCCCTCGCCCTCCGTCCCACCGGTGGCTTCAGACTCCGTTGTGTCGCCCTCCAAGGCCATGTGGGATGCAGCTCCCTCCTGTTCTGATGCCACTGCTCCTCCACCTGATGATGCTAATGCACACAAGAACAGGGAGACCACAAAAAGGGGGGGAAGACAGAAGAAAGACATGTTGAGTGCATGCAATACCGCTACAGTTGGTGGAAACTACAGACACAGAAGCCCCCTGCACTACGCCGTGCACTTTGAGTTCCCTAATTAATCACAGGGACATGGGGTACAAGGCCTATGCCTGATTGCTGCACACATGGAAGTCACAGGAGCCTGACTAGGTGTAGTTGGCTCTGAACACAGGTGGGGTGGGGTGCCACATGGCCTGCCTTACGAAGGGACCTTGCCTACTAAACTAGCCCTGGCCTAGGGGTACCCACAGCCCACCTCCCCCACCCAGACACCTCCAATGCGCGCTGATTCAGCTGAATGAGAGTTTACACACCCCCTTGTGGCTGCTGTGATGCCTTCAAGCGCCCATCCAACTGTGGATAGGCCACCACCAGGATCCAGAACATCAGGGGGGTCATGGTGCGACAGGCAACTCCTCCCACGTTGGGAGGCCATCCCCAGCTGGGCCTCTGCCATCTTCCTGCTCCAGCGGCGAATGTCCTCCCATCTTTTCCGGTAGTGGCTGCTCCGTCTGTGGTGGACCCGCAGGGTCTGGACTTCCTTGGCGATGACACGCCAAATATCCTTCTTCTGGTGGGCGCTGACCTACAGGAATAGTACAGGGGAAAAGTAGAAGATATAACCGTCCGCACCGTCACAGTCATTGGCCCGCATCCCTACCCTTGCCATGACGCACATGCACTCACTGTCGTTTTGTGCACGCCTCATTATCCCCTCCCCTATCTTCCATCCATACCACTCCACACAGGCATTGCCCATTCGGCATGCTCACAGTGTACTTACCTGTTTGTCTGGAAGACCGTAGAGTAGCGTGTACTGGGGGAGGACCCCATCCACTAGTTTCTCCAACTCCTCTGTGGTGAAGGCAGGGGCCCTTTCTCCAGACACATGAGCCATTGTCTCTTCCAGACTGAGGTCACAGCAGCACTTGCAGTGTAGGTCCTCTCCTGTTGAAGATCAGGTATCGAGTGAGTGAACAGACAGAAAATGGCGGTGACGTCCGCTGCGGTGCGTACGGTCACCACCGGCGTACATCATCATTGGCTCCTGGGACTCATAGGGTCCAATGTTAACCAATGCAGGATTGCGCTGCGGTCTTCGACCGCCTACCGCGACGGTGTACAACACCAGCGCAGTTACCTCATATCCCCTTGTCCCACATTACAGGTCAGGCAGCCGCCATTTCAGGGGGCCACATGGCAATAATTTTAAATGCGTCACACATATCTAGGCCTTGCATACACACTGATACAGGCACATAGCGGATTAAAATAATTGTGGAATAAAGTTGTGTTTTCGTACCTCAGTGTTAGCTGAGTCTCTGCTCGCTGTTCTCCTCCATAGAGCATGTCCGCTGGGGCAGGTGAGGAGATGGCAGCATCCTCCAGTGTACAGACCACTGGTGGACCTGTCGACAATGGAGGAGCAACATGTAATTGTCACCTACAGACTGGACCGTGCCACAATCCAGGAACTGTGTGCCCAGTTGGAGCCAGACCTGATGTCAGCTATCTGCCATCGCACAGGAATCCCCCCTCTAGTGCAGGTGCTGTCAGTACTCCATTTCCTGGCCAGTCTGTCTTTTCAAACAACAGTGGACATTGCATCAGGGATGTCTCAGCACATGTTCTCAAACGTGTTGTCCAGAGTGTTGTCTGCCCTGCTGAAACACCTGCGCAGCTACATCGTTTTCCCTCAGGTGGAGGATTTGCCTACAGTGAAAGGTGACTTCTATGCCTTGGGACATATCCCCTCCATCATAGGTGCCATTGATGGGACACATGTGGCCTTGGTCCCCCGCCGCAGGAGTGAACAGGTGTACAGAAACCGGAAGAGTTACCATTCTATGAATGTGCAGATGGTGTGTTTGGCCGACCAGTACATCTCCCATGTGAATGCCAAGTTTCCTGGCTCAGTGCATGACGCTTACATTCTGAGGAATAGCAGCATCCCTTATGTGATGGGGCAACTCCAGAGGCACCGTGTGTGGCTATTAGGTGAGGACATGGACCCTATACAGTGTGACTAGGTGTCTGGGTCTGGGGATGTCACTAAGAGTTAGTGTGTGTCTAACAGTTGTCCCTCAACATTTACAGGTGACTCTGGTTACCCCAACCTGTCATGGCTACTGACCCCTGAGGAATCCCACAACAAGGGCAGAGGAACGCTACAATGAGGCCCATGGGCGAACTAGGAGGGTTATAGAGAGGACCTTCGGCCTCCTGAAGGCCAGGTTCCGGTGCCTCCATATGACAGGTGGTTCCCTATTCTGCTCACCAAAGAAGGTGTGCCAGATCATTGTGGCCTGCTGTATGCTTCACAACTTGGCTTTGCGACGACAGGTGCCTTTTCTGCAGGAGGATGGTCCAGATGGAGGTGTTGTGGCAGCTGTGGAGCCTGTGGACAGTGAAGATGAGGAAGCAGAAGAAGAGGATATCGACAACAGAAACACAGTGATTCATCAATACTTCCAGTGAGACGCAGGTAATAAGACATCACTGCCTGCTACATCTGATACCCTTGTTCTACCTCTCATCTGTCTGTCACTTTCACCCAGTGTATGGACCCTGAGTTGTCACTTTCCCCTTTCAATTTCACAGATATGGGTCCCACTGTGTGACATCTTCTTTGTTTCCGCATGGACTAGATCTGTGTGACATAGGTATGTTGACAATACAATGGATATAGCAGTTTTCCAGTTATTGCAAATACACATTTTCGAAAGCACAGACTGACTCCAGATTGTTTTGTGCTTTAAGGGTGTTTATTTAAGTGCTAAATATTGGAGGGTGGTGTAAAATGGTCAGGGGTGATGTTGGAGGAATGTCCATGGAAGAGTCCAGTCTATTAGTCTCACAGGTGCATTTTCCAAAGGGGCATAGGAAGTGGAGCTGGGGCAGTTGATGGATGGACAGCGTAACAAAGTGGGACAGAAGGATGACAATCAGGGTGGTCTCTTTTTTGGCGGGGTCTTGGCATTGTTCTCTGTCTTTGTTCTTGATCTCAGGGACTGTTTGCGGGGTGGTTCTCCATCTGCAGGGGGTGGGGGGCTGGTGTGGTGGTCCTGTGGAGGTGCCTCCTGTCCACTAACGTCCGGCGGAGGTGGTGGGCAGTTCATCGTCCAGGCTAGTGTCAGGGACCCTTTGTTGTGCCACAGTGTCCCTCCTGGTGTTGACGAGTTCCTTCAGCACCCCTACAGTGGTGCCCAGGGTGGTATTGATGGATTTGAGTTCCTCCCTGAACCCCAAATACTGTTCCTCCTGCAGCCGCTGGGTCTCCTGAAGCTTGGCCAGTACTGTTGCCATTGTCTCCTGGGAATGGTGGTAGGCTCCCATGATGTTGGAGAGGGCCTCGTGGAGAGTGGGTTCCCTGGGCCTGTCCTCCCCCTGTCGCACAGCAGTCTGCCCAGTTCCCCTGTGTTCCTGGGCCTCTGTCCCCTGAACGGTGTGCCCACTGCCACTGCCCCCAGGGCCCTGGTGTTGTTGGGGTGGTGGGTTAGCCTGGGTTCCCTGTAGTGGTGGACACACTGCTGCTTGACGTGTCCTAGGGACAGAGTTATGGGCCGCTGGGTGGGTGCTGTGCTGGTGTTTCCAGAGGGGGGAGGCTCTGTTGTGGCTTGTGCCAGTGTGAGGGGAACCGACTGTCCTGAGGTCCCAGATGGGCCGGGCTGGTCATCTAGATCCAGTTGGACAGAGATGCTGTCATCACTGTGGGCCTCTTCTGTGGGGGCAGTGGACATGTCTGGAACCTCCTGTCCGGTGACGTTGGGTAGGGGTCCTGCAGGGGTGTAAAGGCATGATTATTGCATCTGTGTGTGCCATGGTGTGCATTGGGTGGGTGACCCTGTACCCCAGTGCTTGCATTCTTGGGTAGGACCTTGTGTGCTAAATATTTAGGGGTGTGTGTGGGTATGTGCAGTGGCCATGCATTGGTGATGGGTGTCCATGCTTTGGTGTTGCATGCAAGGCTTGGTGTTGGGATGGGTGGGTTGGGATAGAGGGACATATGTGAGGAGTTGGAGTGACGGGGTCAGGGTGAGGGTATGTGATAGCATGCAGGTAGGGTGGGGGATGAAGTAGTGAAAGATTTGCCTTACCAGAGTCCATTTCTCCAGCTACTCCTGCGAGGCCCTCAGGATGCGTTATAGCCAAGACCTGCTCCTCCCATGTTGTTAGTTGTGGGGGAGGAGGTGGGGGTCCGCAGCCAGTCATCTGAACAGCGATGTGGTGTCTTGAGACCACGGAACGTACCTTCCCCCATAGGTCGTTCCACCTCTTCCTGATGTCATCCTGTGTTCTTGGGTGCTGTCCCACTGCATTGACCCTGTCCACGATTCTGCGCCATAGCTCCATCTTCCTAGCTCTGGTGGTGTGCTGCACCTGTGATCCGAATAGCTGTGGCTCTACCCGGATGATTTCCTCCACCATGACCCTGAGCTCCTCCTCAGAGAACCTGGGGTGTCTTTGGGGTGCCATGGGGTGGTGTGGGTGATGTGTGGGGTAGTGATGGTGTTGAGTGCCTGTGGATGCTAGTTTGTAGATGGTGGTGTCTATCTCTGGCCTTCAGTCGCTATTGTGGTCGTAAGGGTTTGTGGGTGATGTGGGTGTGTGTTTTATATTGTATTGGGTGTGTGGGAGTGGTGTGTGCATGTGTATCAGGTGTGTGTATTTGGAATTGTCCAATGTGGTAGTGTTTTGTATAAGTGTGTGTATTTTGAGTGAGGCAGTGTGTACCGCCAATGGAATACTGCGGTTGGATTCGTGGGTCGTGATAGTGTGGGTGTATTCCTGTTGGTGTGACGGTGGAGGTTTTGTTATCGCCAGTTAATCACTGACCTTTGGTGTGGCGGAATTGTGTGGGTGTCTAAATTTTTGCGGATTCCGAGCTGTGGGTCGTAATTGCTGTGGCGGAATTCCACGACTGCGGCGGTATGTTGGCGGTCTTCTGCACGGTGGTAAGCAACATTTACCGCCAATGTTGTAATGACCCCCATAATCATGTGCACCACAAATCAGGGGAAATGGACTAGTCAGAGCCCCATTACATGGTAGTCCATTTGGAAATGGCACCTTAAGTGCAACAATATCCTTACCAAGTTCTGCATGGTATTAGTAGTGCTGGTGCACATTGGTCCTTTGCACACATTTAGACATCTCCCCGTGTCCTGGCAAATGCCTGAAGGTGCTGCACATGTATGTACTGACACTCATAACATAGCTTCAGTTTACAGACAGTCATGCTGGCTGTGGGGGCAACAGAGGGTCAGCCCTCCTGTGCATCGGAGCGTGGGACCATGCTATAGTGATCATAACCTGCTTTGAACTGTATCCTATCTGTAAAATGTGAGGCCAAGTGCTAAGACAATCTCCGAGGATGAACTGGCAGTGTGTCCCCTGATGGGGTAGCTGGTGGGGGAACACAATCAAATTGCACCATTCACGTATCCCTAACACATGTGTGTTCAGCCTATTCCATCACTTGCCTGCACAAGAGACTGTAACTGCCACATGTTTCATGACAGCCTGCTGTATGCATCTTGGGACACAGCACAGATTGGCATATGTCTGTGCTGTCATAGATGTGGGTGTGCTGACTACATTCCAAGGCAAGTCCACAGCATTGGCATGGTGTATTGTTTGGGGAGGGCAATCATGTGACTGGGGTGGGACATGTTGGGGAAGGGAAGGACCGGGAACATGAGTGCTCAGGAGTTAGGAGGATTCATATGGCTGGCGATCCACTACGTTACAAACATGGTGGCCATGAGAGGTTGTGTCATATGAGTGTACAACACAAAGGCATGCAAGCTGCTGAGAGTCTGTGGACTGGACAAGACGTCCCAGCAACTCAAACATGAATGGGCTGAAAAAATTATCAGGGAACGTGGCCTATTGGATTACCTTGGGATTGAGGTCGGTGGAACTGTTGTTAAGTACACATTCCTTTCGGATGATTCTTTGGATTATACTTGCATTTAGATGTGTGCTGGCCATAGGGCTTCCATTACTGAGTCATGAGTCAGGGCAGAGCTGCAATTCGTGTTGCCGCATCAACCTGCATACATGTGCCACACTGCGCCATAACTATGACATGTGACACATTCCTACCCTTATCCCCTATGCTGGCACAGAATTTTCTGATGAACACCAATGCAGACATCCTTGCGCCATTGTGCAAGGGTACATGGGTGAAAGGGGCAAGTATTCATGAGGAGGAAGGGATACCTTCCTGCCCATACACAATCATCAATGGCTTTTACTGTTGTCTATGTGAGCTGTAGAAAGCAGCACACATAGGAAGTTGAAAAAGGTTGAGAACACACCTATCAAATGGTTATGCGATTACTGGTTTTCAGAATGGCGAAATGAATATTGGACATGTATGCATAGACAATGGGCTGCATGGCAGGACACATCCAGTTACTCAAAAGTATGCAAGAAGTTGTGACACAGCCCATCATTTACTGAAAGGAGTTGTCATAGGAGTTGTCTCACGCATCTCTGTGTAATGTGAGTGAGCTACCCACCCTCCATTCTCACATATGATAGTTGGCACATGTAGATTCTATGTGGCAATATTTCCAGATATGTGTCCTCGCCATAAAGGCACATAGGCCCTCATTACAAACCTGGCAGTTGGTGTAAAAGTGGCGGTAATACCACCAACAGGCTGGCGGTAATTACTGCCAAACTATGACCATGGCGGCTATATAGACAGGCACTTTACCACACCGACCGCCAGGGCAGAAACAACAGCCACCACGGCGGTAGCCGCCTACAGCCAGGCGGAAGTCAATGTTTCGCCCATCGTATTAAGACACCGGAAACCCCCACCTTTTCCGGGGCGGTACCAATGACATCAAAAGCCTGGCAGAAACACTGCACAGAAGTGAAAGGACTCCCCATTGGAGACACAGGGAACTACCACACCGCCATGGAGCCCGAGCTGCATGTCTTCACCATGCTCTTCTATGTGCTGCTCCACCACGAACACCAACAACGGTGGAGCCGACGATGGTGAGTACAGCTGCCTAGCACACAAGGAAGAGGGGGAAGAAAAAAAAAGTGACACATACCCACACAACACCTCCCCCCACAACACCATACACACAATCAGCTGCATTACTAAAACATATTTACCCCGTGACTTGGATGAACAATGCAAGGACACAATAAATTTACTAAAGTGAGTATAATAAGATCAACACATTATAAATAAAGTTTAGCCAATGTAACAGATAATTACAATTGTACAGATCAAGGTACACTGCCCAGTCCTCAGTTTGCATGGGCCACATGGCCACAGGCCAAAGTCCAAGGCCCCTCTTTTCACCTGCATCAACACATAGAGAACACTGTAGATGCATCAGTTGGTAAATAGGTAGGCACCTCAGGGGGCAGGAGATGGGGGGCACCTCAGCCGTAAGATGAAACAAGACCACTGGTTCTGGAGGGGGAAACATGCCCTGTGCTTTGCAGGGGGCAGCCCGCACAGCAGCCCATGGAGGCAGGAATACATACCGTCCACCTGCGGTGACGGCTGCTCAGTGGTGGTAGTGGTTCTGCTGTAGCCGCTGGTGGGTGGAAGCTCCAGCCCATCCCCTGCAGCCTCGAACCCTGACCCCCCTGATGACCCGCATACTGGCAGTGGCCTATCCTGAGCTGGATGGGCGCTTGAGGGCATCACAGCAGCCACAAGGGGGTGAGTACAGTGCCCATCATTACAACTTACGCATGGTAAGCTGGTATCTGGGTGGGGGATATGTGTCAGTGGGTGCCCCTAGGCCAGGCCTGGCATTGCAGCTTAGGTTCCATGGTGGCTAGGGTTCTGAAGGGATAATCTTGCTACCTAGCTCATCGGCATCCACAACTGGTCAGGGCGGTGTGGGTCCCAGATGTGATGGATTTGACGGTGTGTGCCCTTCACCATGCCTTGGTGGCTAGCAATATCACTGGTAGTGCAATGCATATTGCGTAGGTCTGTACCCTGTGTGTGAGTGTGCCACGCCAACGGTGGTGTTGGTGCAGCCATTGACCAAGGGTATCCTTTGTCTCCTCCCCCCCTTTTTATTTTGTCACCCTGTCCTTATGTGCATTAGCATCATCTGGTGGAGGAGCAGAGGCACCGGCAACAGAGGGAGCTGCATCCCACAGGACCCAGGAGGCAGAGTCCACCGATGGTTAGGGCACCAGTAGGGCGGAGGGTGAGGGGAGCACCATGGCAGAGACTGGAGGGAACAGTTCAGACACAGATACCTCCTCTGATGGAAGCTCCCTGGTGGTGGTGGACACCTCTGTGACCACCCCAGCTACAGCTGTCACCCCGTATCAGCACTGCCCTCCCAGCAGCCCCTCATCGAGTTGCCCGTGCCCGCTCACCCAGGAGGGTGGACATCTCCTTCGCCCCAGACATCTCAGGCCCTGCCCCAGTTATCCCTGCTGCCATGAGTGAGGAGGCTATTGATCTCCTGACATCAATCTCTGTAGGGCAGTCAACCCTTGTGAAGGCCATCCAGGGGCTGGCAGCCCAGATGCAACAGACTAATGCATTCCTGGAGGGCATTCACACAGGCTTGGTGGCCCAACCGAGATCAATTCAGGCTCTGGCCTCCTCTCTGATGGCAGCCATTGTCCCTGTTTCCACCCTCCCCCTCCAACTTCCTCTTCCCAAACCCATTCCTCTCAACCCCAACCTATCCCAAGCACACAGGCAGACGAGCATGCACACAAGACAACACACAGGAGTGGCACAGGCAAACACAAGCACTACACTTCATCCCACAGGCACTCACACAAACACCATCCAGATGCAGACATACCTACATCCACAATGTCCACTGTCTCCCCCTCCTCCTCCTCCTCCACCTTCCTCCCAGTTCCGTCAACACTCACACCTGCATGCACTACACCATCATCCACTACCAGCATCACCACCAGACCTAGCAGAACACACACCTCACTGGCAGACACCTCCACAACAGCCAATGTCCCCTGTGTTCTCTCCCACTGTGTCTGTCCCCCCCTCTTAAAGTACAGAAATGCAAGCACTCAGACACCCAACAGCCATCCACCTCACAACAGCAGTCAGCCCATGCACCTGCACCCAAAATCAGAAGACAGACACCTCCTACAACCACTCCCTCTTCCTCCACTCTCAGACATTCTCCCTCTTCCCACCCCAATGTCCCTAAAAAGCTTTTCCTATCCACCATTGACCTCTTCCATACACCTCCCCCTGTCCTCCACGTCTGGCCAGGGTGGCAAAAACCCAGCCAAGCACCTCAGCAACCCAGTCCACGGGCCCAGTAGTCACTACACCTACTCATGGTGGGAAAGGATCCAGGGCACATGTCCTGAGGGTGAAGGAGCATGCACCAGGCAGCCTCAATGGTAAGAAGCCTGAACCAGCTGCTGCCAGGAATCGCAAGGGGCCTACCCCTAGCTGCTGCCAAGAATCTCAAGGAGCCTGCCCCAGCTGCTGTCAAGAAGACCAAGGAGCCTGCCCCAGCTGCTCCCAAGAAGACCAAGGAGCCTGCCCCAGCTGCTGCCAAGAAGACCAAGGAGCCTGCCCCAGCTGCTGCCAGGAAGACCAAGGAGCTAGCACCAGCAGGCAGCATGGGCAAGGGGCCTGGGGCAGGAACTCAGAAGGAGCCCCCATCACCAATCATGGTTGTGCAGCCAACCGAGGCTGCAGGGGATGGCCTGGAGCTTCCCCCCACCAGCAGCAGCACCACCACAACTAGTGGGCAGCCATCCGAGGCTGCAGGGGATGGGCTGGAGCCTCCCCCCACCAGCAGCACCACCACCACCAGTGGGCAGCCATCCGAGGCTGCAGGGGATGGCCTGGAGCCTCCCCCCACCAGCAACAGCAGCACCACCACCACCACCAGTGGGCAGCCAACTGGATCACAGGGAACATTTGTAGAGTGATTCTCCATCTGCAGGGGGAGGGGTGCTGGTGGTCTGTGAGTCCTGTGGCGGGGCCTCTTGTCCACTAGCGGCAGCGGACGTGGAAGACAGTTCAGATGTCTAGCTAGTGGCAGGGGTCCGCTGTTGTGAGACTGCCTCCCTCATTATTTTCGCCATGTCTGCCAGCACCCCTGCTATGAAAACCAGGGTGGTGTTGAGGGCCTGCAAATCCTCCCTGATCCCCTGGTACTGTCCTTCTGGCAGCCACCTGTTTTCCTGCACATTTACAGGATCTGTCCCATCGTGTCCTGGCAATGTTGATATTCTCCCAGGATCTCTGCGAGTGCCTCCTGGAGAGTCGGTTTCCTGGGCCTGTCCTCCCCCTGGTGCACAGCACTCCTCCCAGTTTCCCTGTTGTCCTGTGCCTCTGTCCCCTGAACTGTGTCCCCACTGACCCCAGGTCCCTGATTGTCATGGGTATGAGGTGTGGCTTGGGGTCCCTGTAGAGGTGGACACACTGCTGATTGACGTGTCCTGGGGACAGAGGTGTGGGTATGCTGGTGGGTGCTGTGGTGGTGTTTCCAGATGGGGGAGGCTCTGTGGTGGTCTGTGACTGGGCTTGGGTAACCGACTGTCCAGAGGTCCCTGATGGGCCAGGTTGGTCATCCAGATCCAGACGACCAGAATTGCTGTCATCACTGTGGGCCTCTTCTGTGGGGGGACTGGATATTGCTGGCCCCTCCTCTCCACTGACATTGGCTGGGATATCTGTGGGGATGTAAATGATGTGTTATTTTTTCTGTGTGAGACATATTGTGCATCAGTGGCTTGCCCTATTTGGTTGTATTTGCCCTGGCAGCTTCCACTTGTGTAAGTTGGTATGTGGTGGGATAGCTGATTCTCTCTAGTGTGCATGCTTTAGTGATAGGTGTCCATGCAGGGCTGTGAGTGATGTCCGTGCATTGGTACGGCATGCAGGGCTTGGCATTGGGATAAGTGAGATGGTGGGGGGTGTGGAAGCTGGAGGAGTGATGGGGGTGAGGGTGAGGGTGGGGGTATGTTATGGAATGCAGGTAGGGGGATGATAGTAGTAAAGAGTTCACTTACTAGAGTCCAGTCCTCCTCCTACTCCGGCCAGGCCCTCAGGATGCATGATTGCCAAGACTTGCTCCTCCCATGCTGTTAGTTGTGGGGGAGGAGGTGGGAGTCCACTGCCAGTCTTCTGTACAGCGAGCTGGTGTCTTGCTGCTATGGAACGTACCTTCCCCTGTAGGTCATTCCACCTCTTCCTGATTTCATCCCTAGTTCTTGGGTGCTATCCCACAGCATTGACCCTGTCCACAATTCTCCGCCATAGCTCCATCTTCCTTGCAACGGATATCTGCGGCACCTGTGCTCCAAATAGCTGAGGCTCTACCCTGATGATTTCCTCCACCATGACCCTTAGCTATTCCTCCGAGAATCTGGGGTGTCTTTGTGGTGCCATGGGTGTTGTGTGAGGTGTGTAGGTGAGGGTGTGTAGGGTAGGGTAATGTGTTGGGGTGTGTGATGTGGGCTACGTGAGTGGTGTATAGGTGTGTGTGGTGTATGGCTCTGGTTGTGTCAGTGGTCCTGCTGTCTCTCTCTGGTGGCAATGGTTTGTAGTCATAAAGGGTTGTGGGTAATGTGGGTGGGTGTTTTATAGTGGTGTGGGTGTGTGGGTGTGGTGTGTGTATGAGTGTCAGGTGTGTGTTATTTGAATTGGCCAATGCGGTGCTGTTTTGTTTGTGTGTGTGTATTTTGAGTGTGGCAGTATGTACCGCCAATGGTTTACTGCCATTGAATGTCCATCGTGGGTCATAATGTGGTGGGCATTGTTCTGTTGGCGTAACGGTGTGGGTTTTGATACTGCCACTTTAGCACTGACCTATGGTGTGGTGGATTTGTGTGTGTGTGGCTGAATAGTGACGGATTGGTGTGTGTGTGTCATAATATGGTGAACGGATATCCGCTGTGGCAGCTGTATGTTGATGGCAGTCAGCGTGGCAGTAAGTGGGAATTACCGCCATTGTCATAATGAGGGCCATAATGTTGTGAAACAACAAATGTAAATTGAAGTCCTTACTCAACTGACTTTCGCTAATGCCAATGCATTCAAGGGCATTGGAAGATGCAGAAGCGGCATTGATGATCAATACAACATGATGGGTGTGCTACACCATGGACACAATACTGCATTGTTCATATGCATACTCAATGCTGACATGGTCATGCCTAGATGTCCCAAGATGGAGCATTGCTATTATGCAGCATTAGATTAGTCTTGGTTTATTCACCATAATAAATATGGGGATGATAGATATTGTGCAGATGTATGTTCACTTTGACCATCAAGATATATGTGGGATTTGTGAAGGGCAACGGGTGATGTCTGAAGATAGTATTTCCATGGTACTGTTGATGTTCATTTTCCAAATAAACCTTCTGAGTGACATGTTTTCTTCATGATTACACAGTGAACATGACCCCAGCAAAAAGGAGGAAGCATGAGGTGAGAGTGAAAGGTATTGCCACATATATCAGGTGTGCAAGGCCTTTAAGAGGATGAAGAAGACATTTGAAAAAGAGAAAGCATTTGGGTCCTAAAGTGCCTTTCTCCAAGTGGATCCCATGTTGGAAGGAGCAACCAAAAGCAAGGCTCAGGCCACAGACAAGGGTGGATCTGCAGGGGCAGGTCCATCAACCTCTACCACTACTCACACTGTCCTATCTATGTCCCTTGACACAGGTACCACCTACAGACTTGGATTATGACATGTGGAAGGAACTGGCTGATCTCAAACACCAAGGCCCTCATTCTGACCTTGGCGGTCTTTTCGCAAGACCGCTGAGTTACCGCCGCGGTGAAGACCGCCGACCGCGGCGGTGTGCCGCTGTGCGCATTCTGACCGCTGGGAGCGTTCCGCCGGAAAACCGCCAGCAGCCACACTGGCGGTCGGCGGGAAAGTGGAGACTGGTCAACCTCCACCGCCACGCCAGCAGAACACCGCCCACAGAATTACGACCCACATTTCTGTGTGGCGGTCTTCTGTTGGCGGTCTTCTGTTGGCGGTCACGTCCCTATGGCTCCCGTCGCCTCCCGGAGGACCAACGCACAAGGTAAGTTGATCGTCCGTGAGGGGAGGGGGTGGGGGGGTGTTGTGTGATGTGGGCGTGCATGGGGGTGTGCGTGTGAGTGTGTAGAGGGGTGCTGCTGTGTCTATGGGTAATGTGTGCTGTTCGGCAGGTGCGCATGTCGGCATGTATGTGTGCGGGTATGTGTCCCCGTTGTGTATGTGTGTGTAGGGGGTGTGTATATGTGCATGTTGGGGGTGTGTGCATGTCGGGGTACATGTATGTGCATGTCGGGGTGGGGGTGGGGAGGGGGTTCGTACCACCTCTGGGGGGTGGCAGGGGGGTGGAGGGTGTGGGGGGAGGACTCGGGTGGGTAGTGGGGGGTGGGGGAGACCCCTATCAGTGCCAGGGAAGGAATTCCCTGGCCCCGATAGTGCTTACCGCCATGGTTCGCACGGCGGTTCCCGCCCGCAAGAAACCGCGGCGGTAGGCAGGGTCATAATACCCTTGGCGGTCTTGGGACGACCGCGGGGCCGGAGTGCGCAAACTCCAGCCCCGCGGTCATGACCGCCGCGGCGGTCGGAGTGGAGAAGTAGCGGTCGGTCGCGGCGGGGACCGCCGCGGTCAGAATGCCATTTTTAATACCGCCGGTCTGTTCGCGGTCCGACCGCCGTCTCTCCGCCGACCGCCAGGGTCAGAATGAGGGCCCATGTCTCCAAACTGGAACATAAAACGGACAGGATGCTCTGCTCTGGGAAATAAAGCAAGAGGTCATGAAACCATCTCTTTCTCTTTTAGATGGATGTTGGGGTTTTTAGATAGTTCAGTTTCGAGAAGTTAGTGTAGTGTAGGTTAGTTGTAGTACATTGTAGCATTCATTAGAGGTGGGTACATTTGGAGGACTTTGTTGTTATTAGGTTTTTTTATGGGTGGGGTGTTGATGTTTAAGGTATGTGTTTATGGGAAATAAAAAGTTACAAAAAAGTACAAAAATGTAGAAAAATAGAAAAAAATATATCTTTGTTAGGGCCTAGATGTTTAGTTAGTTTCTGTTTTGCTGTAGTTACTGTTGTCCTTTTCTGCAGATGTGTTTTAAGGGGGGTAGTGGTTGATGTTTATCATGTGTGTTACATGTGTAGGATAAGTTAGGTTAAGTTAAGATAGTTGTAGATGTCAATTAGTATGAGGTAGTGTAGGTTAGGTTTAGTAGTTTAGGTTGTTTTAGTCATATATTTATGGTTTTATTAAATATTGTTGTTTTCTACATTTAAGTCTCCATCATGATTTGCGATCTAGGAGTTAGCACGGCTGAACAGGTTATGTGAGGTACATGACTTTGGCTGTGCTAGCAATATTTGGCAACATGTGTGACTGGGTGAATTCCCTATGGGCAAGTACCTGTCAGGTTGGCAATGGAATCACATCAGCTATCTACATCATTGAACAATGTATGTGACAATCTAGATGTGAATGGATATGCATTCCAAAATTGGTATTCATATGGAGTTGATCTGTGTTGCTAAGTCACTGTACATGCATTGGTGGAATGTTGTTGTTATTGCACTCATCCTAATTCTGGGATTTGTTGCTCACACATGCCTGTTCCTCACAGACTCACACTTGCATCATTTGATAGTCACATCAATGTTGATTTGTTGCTACTATCCATGTTTAGATTAGCCATCCATGGTGTGAGTTACATATTCTATCACAATGATGCCATGACACCTGTTGCACTATATGTGTGGGAGCCCAAGGAACTGCTTGACAGTCAACATATATATCATATTCATCAATTATGTTTCACTCAGTATGCGTGGCTTTGTCTCTGTCTTTAATCCACACAAATCCCTTTGGCAAGTGGTAAGTGTATTTGCTTCACACAATGCAACAAGTTCATATTGGTCCAGCGTCACACACACATACAACACACAGGTTGTAGTTAGTGATTTTATTTACATGTGCAAATTGATGTGATGTACTGATGTACATTTCATGAGACAACAACCCCACCAGATGTATTAAGCGATTGGATGTCCAGACAAAGTTCATGGGGGTGAACTTGTAATGGGGCATGTTTTGGAGAGGAGTGCTTTAATGAGGAGGAGGGCAAAATTGCCAAAAGGAAGATTGGCCACAATGATGGTCCACATATGTGAGAGGTCAACAGTGGGAGAGCCAAATTGAGGACAGTAGCAGTTTTTTGGACAGTGGCATTATCTTTAGCACAGAGCAAAGGTGTAAGTGCATTTGTGCCACAGAGAAATGCAACCCGCTGTTTCCTGATGAAAGATGTTCCTTTCACTTCTTCATCCTCTGATGTATGCAGTGCCTGCTGTGATGGGGTGTTGTAGGTGTTGAAATACAGTGGGGCACACACACATCGGGGACTGAAGATGTGGTTCCTGGGTCCATGGCAGCTCTCATCTGTGGGAACACATGAGGTAGCACAGCAGCAAAGAGGATCTGCAGGGTCTACAATACAGCAGCAATGTCACTGTGGTAAGCACCCATGCTGGCAATGAGGGAGTCCTGCTTCCACTCCATGGACTCCAAGACATTTTGTATTCCCCCAGCATGTTGGCAATATTGTGTAAGAGCTTGACAACTCACCTGAAAGGCAGGCTGTCTGCAGGGGCAATTACTGTTCCCCCGTCCTTCCAGGTTACCTCTCAGCACTGCTGATGTAATACAGCAGTCCCAGCAAGTGTCCCCAAAAGGGTGCGGGGGATTCGATGAGAGAGAAAGAGAGAGAGAGAAGAAAGATATTGTCCCTGCTGCCTGGTCCAGCCGGGCTCCTGATGCTTTGAGGTGCAAGTAATTGCTGCCAGCATTAGTTATTTAGTATCCAGAGTTATAAGGGAAGGGACAGGGATGAGTGAGTGATGTGTTGAGGGCACTCTTGTACAGTATTGATGCACATAGACTATTATCTCAGCTAATCACCTGTCACTCAACATGTTCCTCGCACTTCCTCTCCACTCAATTGGGCTTACAAGAATGTGCCATAATTGCCTGGACCTTCTCTTTGTCTCACATTGCTTAGAGTAATCACTCTTAGTGTAGTTGTTCACACTGAAAACTTCTGTCACACAAACACACAACAAAAACTCTTTCTAAAAAGGAATAAATGTACACTGATTTACACAGTCAAATGAAAACCTGTTTTTTCTGTTTTTGAAATATCAATTCTAGACAATACTAAAAGAGTTCCTGCAAAATGAGGATTGTTATCATAACAAGTGACACACACGTAATTAGCAAAGTCTTACGCATACAAAGGTTGTTCATCTCACAACACTCTCTTTGTGTGCTGATGTCTTTTCCGATTTTAGATTGAATCAACAAGGCAGGGTACAGATGCACAATAAATATAAAAACTTTAAGCATTTCCATACACTCTCATAATCAACCTCAACACTGTTGTTCTTTCCTGAAAATAAAGTCATTTAATTACACACTCAGGTTAATCTAAAAAAAAAAACATTCGCTCAACAGAGCTCGCTTACTCCACTTAGCTGATGTAAACAGTTCCCAGGGCGCAGAGGCTGAAGATATTGTTTCCTCTCTTGTTGCCCAGCAACCATACAAAAGCTTTGCAGGGAATTCCCAGGAACAGGCTCTCAATGTCAGCTTCAAGAAGAACTGGAACAAAGCCAAGCGCTGACTAATACCTGTGAGACTTTTTATAGTTTGTGCAGGAATGAGTCATTAGTGATGTGTCATGATTAGCACATGGCTCTTGAAACACGAGTCATGAGTCATGATTAGCATATAGGTCTTGAAAACATGAATGCTGCCTAACAATCAGAGAAGGCAGCTGTCCAACAACATGCAGGGGCTCAGGTGTTTCTAAATAACCCCGTAGATGCTCCAAAGAACCTCTTGGAGGTTGAGTAAACATGCCTTGATAAAAACATGAAGTACATACTTTTCAACCTACAAAGGAAACAAGCTTTTGCCAAATAACTGTAAACATTACACGTTAGCATAACTACCCCAACTGAACATGATCAAGTCAACAACCCGGTGGTAGTTTATTACACACAATACAAGAAGCAGATGAAGGTGAGGGAATCACAACACCTCGCTGGTGCCACTGTGACTGGGCATTTGCATGTTCCTCTGCCTCATGACACGAGCAATGTCAGCCAGGTGCTGCTGGAGGCCATGAAGCAGAGAGTTGGTGCCTCGTATGGCAGCAGAGTTGTCCTTAATCAGACCCGGCATCTATGGACTGCCTCTAGGGTACACACCATGGTCTCCATCCCCACCCACAATTGATCAGCCAGGTCCCACTAAACTCCTGCTGAAGTTTGTTGGAATGTAAGTCCTGGGTCTTGGGAGTCAAGAGCTGTGATATGGCTGGTAGATGGTGCATGTTGGATGTTGGGCAGATCATTTGGAGACTCTGTAATGCTGCCTAGCATTCCCAGAATCGGAGCTGGTGTCTGTATGGCACCCAGGTTTTGTTGGAGGTTATCCGGATGTATGCTTTGCAGCTGGTCATCCACATCATCAGAAATGTCCAGGACAGTTAGCTGGCCAGCAGGCATGTGTTCATCCTCTGCAATGAAATGGAGATATGTTAATGTTGATCTCTGCTAGATGTTGACATGAGTAATCTGTTAACAATCAAGGTTTCCAACGGAGCACATTCAGCACCTCATTTACGAAGTCCTTGCAGCACACTGTGCAACCGGAGTGTCATAGTTTTTGATGCTCTGGTGGCACAGTGTTCAGGCCCCATATTTACAAGGCCACATCAATCCACTTTGTGTAGCTTGTCATGGCCCTGTACATATGTGCCCCTGTCACACATTCTGTTGTGTAGAAGGTGAGTTCGATGTGAGTTGCTGTGGGTGCTCCCACACAACGCCCATGGAATCCAAAGGAATCTGATGTATTCCCAGATTTAGATGCCTGGAAAAGCGTCAGATTACTACACCACATCAGGGGTGGCATTGAAGTGGTGCAATTGAGAGAAATCACATTTTTCTTCCCATTTGTTTCCTCTTTCAAGGTGTGCTGCATTCTGTAGAACGCATAGAAAGTGGAAGACTACATTCATGATTGTTTATGCTCAGGAAAGTGTCCCTTCCTGCACATGAGCAATCATCCCTGCAACGCAGGCACCTTATACCATGGTGCAAGGGTGCTTGTGTTAGCGCTAGGCAGCAGCTTGTACACCATCACTGAGGAAAGTACAGGGATGCAGTGCATTTTGGTAATGACAATGCATCCTTGCACTTTCAAAATGATGCAGCGCAGCACAGCAAACTGGCTTTCAGCACCATGTTGCATCATTTCCTCATACATGCGGCCCTGGGTTGAACAGTGATGTGTTGTACACCTGCTGGTATTGATGCGCAATTTTGCAATATTTAGGTGACAAATTAATTTTTCTCACAAGCACTGTGTGTCTGGTCAGAAGGGATGGGCTGTGTCCTTCTTGGTAGTTTAGCTCACTTACATTCCCTCCCCTAACATCCTGATGTGAGTTGTTTATCTGCAGATTTTCACACGTCATGTGACTCACCATTGTATGAATAGAGACCTCCTCAGATTACCCACGTTTCGGTCCTGGTACACAGGTAAGTGGCACACAGTGACCCTATCCATATCATACATTCATTCTAACATGCCTGTGACACATCAAACATGCATTACCATATCTAGAAGTACTACATGTTGGTTTGTTATGTACAGCAATTGCTAGTGGCTCACCCCACATTGAAGTAGTGGTATAGTAAATGTCAAGACCCTACATCTGAATACCACATCAGAAGGCTACCCAAGTCAGCCTGGGTTCTTCCATGGGTCCTATCATTTGTGTTGGCTAGGTGCTTCTTGGTATCCCTTGTCAAGTCCCTGTTCGACATCCTCCAAATTGTACATGTGGCACCTTGAGACAATGTTGCATCTTACTCCCTCCTGGCATGTGACACATGCTCTCCCCAGTCCACATTACATGTAGGTTGTAGTCCCCCAATGGACTTTTCTCTGCAATCCCTTCCCAGGTGTGCCACAAGCGTTACACAGTCAGACCCAGTAGCACATGTGTATTTGTGTAGGTACCATGCTGTACACATGTTCATTCCCACCTCCCCTGTATGCACAGTCTCCCCATTCACACCAAATGTCATTTTGCCATGCAGAGCAGTAGCAGTCTCCCACCATGCTCACACATAATCATTAGTATGTATACACATGGTTCAGTGGCGTGCATTTCTTATATTACCCCTCTCCAATTGATTTTTTGGGATGAGTTCCTGTGGTTCCCTTCCACAGCAGTTGACACCTGTGTGCTCTCACCCTGCCCGGCATTGTCAGATGGGAAAAATATTGTTTCATGCAGGGTACAATAGACAGAATAGGAGTCAGAATAACGCATGCTGGAACCATGCATGCCTAAACAACGCGATTGGAACAACGACCGTGTTGTTACCACAAATGCCTTTACCACAAATGCCATAAAAAAATGTAATTGTAAAGGCATTCCTGGTAAAGGCATGCCTGAACGGCATGCGTGGTTCCAGCATGCGACATCCCTCATCCCAACCCCCCCACCCCTAAGACAATTGTACCCCAACTACCCACCCCAACCCTAAAAACAATTCTAACACTACCCCAACCCCCACCCCTGAAATTTAAACTACCCCGCCCCTAAAACTACTGTAACCCTCCACCCAGAACAATTAAAATACCCCAAGCCCCCACGCCTGCCACTAAAAACTAAAAATACCCTGATCCCGCCTCTCACCCCTTCAACTACTGTGACCCCCACCACCCTAAAACCTAAATTACACCGACCCCCACCCCTGCCGCTAAAACTACAGGGACACCCCAACCCTGCCCCTAAAACTACCATGACCCCTACCCCCTAAAACTAAAACTACCCCGACCCCCGACCCACCCCTAAAAACTAAAAATACCCTGACCTACCCCATTCCTAAAACTACTGTGATCCCCACCCCTAAAACCTAAAATCCCCCAATCCCCCACGCCCTCCCCTAAAACTACACCAAATCCCCCTCCCCCTCCCATAAAACTACCCCAAACCCCAACCCCACCCCTAAAAAAAATAAAAAACAGACCCCCCACCCTGCCCCAAAACTACCACAACCCCATAACCTGCTAAAACCTAAACTACCCCGACCCCTCCCCTGCCCCTAAAAACTAAAAATACCCGATCCCCGCCCCACCTGTAAAACTACCATGACCCCCTCCCCCTAAAAACCAAACTACCCCGACCCCCCACCCTGTCCCTAAAACTACAGCGACCCCCCCACCCCACCCCTAAAACTACCTCGACCCCCACACCCTTAAAACCTAAACTACCCTGACCCCCCAACCCTGCCTCAAAAACTAAAAATACCCCAACCCCCACCCCTAAAAGTACTACAACCCCGCTAAAACCTAAACTACCCGACCCCCGCCACAAAAACTACCTCGACCCCCACCCCGTCCCTAAAAACTAAAAATACCATGACCCCCTCACCCCGCCCTAAAACTACAGCAAGCCCCCACCCCCTAAAATCTAAACTACCTGACCCCCATCCCGCCCAAAAAAACTAAAAATACCCCCACCCCCTACAACTACCGTGGCCCTCCCCCCAAAACCTAAACTACCCCAACCCCCACCCCCAAAAACTAAAAATACGCCTACTCCCCATCCCCACCCCTAAAACTAAAGCGACCCCTCCCACCCCGCCCCTAAAACAAAAAATGCCCCAACCCCCACACCACTGCCCCTAAAACGGCCCCAGCGCCACTTACCTGATCACGCCCTCCGACGAAGCGGACTCCCTTTTTTTGTGCCTTAACCACACATGTGCGTTGTTCAGCACATGCGTGGTTAAGGCACCAAACAAGGAAGTTGTGGTTAACAAAAGCATTGTTCCACTTTCGTTGTCCACGACTTTGTTGTTCGGGAGTCGTGGTGGGGGATGTTTCCCCAGTAGACATGTCTCTTGCCTTGTCCTTATGTGTGGATACTGCCCAACGCCCACACATGACCCCCTCTTAGATAAGTTGTTTGTCCTGTGACACAACCATTCCATTCAGAGGATATGCATTCTAGATTAGTGTGCATAGGCGCAAGTGAGACTGAATAGCTACATTGTGCACGGGTGCCTGTGTTGGAGCTAGGCAGCAGTTTGTGCTCCATCACTGAGGAAAGTACAGGGATATATTGAATTTCAGTAAATACGATGCATCCCTGCACTTTCTAAATTACACAGTATGGTGCAGCTAGTAGGCGTGGTGCACTGCACTGCATCATTTCCTCCTACGTGAGGTACAATGTGAGGTAAATGTGGACTGATGCCACACTTCACATAATGAAGGGAGTGAGCTGATGGTTCAGGACTGGCTAGTGCAACTTGTGGGAAATCAGTGCACATTACATGTCTTTGCTGTTTAACCATAAGTGTGACAGCATTCTACCCTTTGGCCTGCAGACAGTGTGTTTTAGCGCTGGGACATAGCTACCTCCACCTTATGATATTGCATAGTTACCACAATGCTCCTGCTTCAACTTACTATGTGGTTCTTGTAGTTCTTGTCCTATCCTGAGACTCCTGCCACCCACTCCTCAGTAATCACAGCGGCCACAAGCTCCTCCAACTCATCCAGTTGCTCCTGGGGTGCTGGACTTTCACCTAGTGCTGGCCAGTTCCTCCTTTGTTCTGCACATGCAATCGTACCAGCACTTTCTACAGTTGATGACTGTCCCCTTCACCTCTGCCACACTGTTGACTTTGTCCACAATGGACTGCAATATGGCTTGTTTCTTCCCGGCAATTTGGAGGTGATGAAGAGCTGGTGTTGATAGTCCATCACCTCACTGATCAGAATGTTGTTCTCCTCCTCACTGTACCTGCACTTCCTCTTTCTCTTCCCCTTCTCCTAGGAGTCTTTCTGGACATCCAGGCTGGTTCTGGAGTTGCTGGGGTTGTCCTTGGGTCTCTGGTTTCCTGGGTTCTCCATATCTGCTTCTGCATTATCTCCTGTAGTTTTTTTTAAATGTAGTGTTTTTGAATGTTTTTTAAATGTTTTAGACGCAAAAGTGACATTAGCGCCGCTTGCATCGGAATACATGCTGTAAATCAGGCTAGTGTCACTTTTGTGTCTCTAGTGCATTTTTTTTATGCGGCACAGATCCTAACACTACAGTGCACTGCTTTGTAAATGCGCCGCAAGCATGGCGTTAGGATCTGTCATTCTGCAAAATTAACATGCTGTGGTGCTGCAACGATGCGTCATTTCTTGTAAATGAGACCATGGGGCATATTTATACTCTGTTTGCGCCGAATGTGCGTCAAAATTTTTGACGCACAATCGGCGCAAACCCTGCCCCATATTTATACTTTGACGTCCGACGCCGCGGGCGTCAAAGTTCCACCATGTGCGCCATTTTTTGGAAGGGGGAACCAGCCTTGCGTTAATTATATGCAAGATAGGCGTTCCCTTCCAAAAAAATGACTTTAAGGCCGTGCCCCATATTTATACTCTGACGTCATTTTGACGCACAGGAAGGGGCAGGCGTTAAAAAACGGCGCACAGCCTGATGGGCGCCGTTTTTTAACGCCTGGGTCGGGGCAGGCGTTAAGGGACCTGTGGGCTCAGAAGGAGCCCAGAGGTGCCCTCCCATGCCCCCAGGGACACCCCCTGCCACCCTTGCCCACCCCAGGAGGACACCCAAGGATGGAGGGACCCATCCCAGGGAAGTTGAGGTAAGTTGGGGTAAGTATTTTTTTCTGTATTTTTTTTGTGGCATAGGGGGGCCTGATTTGGGCCCCCCTACATGCCACTATGCCCAATGACCATGCCCAGGGGACATAAGTCCCCTGGGCATGGCCATTGGGCAAGGGGGCATGACTCCTGTCTTTGCTAAGACAGGAGTCATTCCCATGGGGGTTGTGCGTCAAAAAAAATGGCGCAAATCGGGTTGAGGCCTGAATTTTGCCTCAGACCTGACTTGCCCCATTTTTTGACGCCCAACCTCCATTTTCCCATACGCCGGCGCTGCCTGGTGTGAGTAATATTTTTTGACGCACACCAGTCTGCAGCGCCGGCTAACGTCATTCCATAAATAAGGCGCCCGCATGGTGCGTTGGAATGGCGTTAGCCGGCGGTAAAATCTTTGTCGCACAACTGCGTTGGCGCAGTTGTGCGTCAAAAAGTATAAATATGGGCCCATGAGTTTTATTGTGACATGTTTTTGGTTTTATTGCTTGTGGTGGACTCAAACACACCCCAATTAACAACCCACTTTTTACATCCTTTCATAAATGAAACTTTGAGAGACTATATGCATATGGAAATATGCAAATTCAATTAAAAATCCTTAAATAGTAAGTATAATAGCACCCAGCTGAGATCCTAGTAAAGAACTATTATTCTTTTAAATGATAATCTGGCACATTGGTCGCAATGCTTATGTGTGTACCGTACTTTTGTATAATGTACAAAAGACATGACACGGCAAAAGTAAGGAACTGAGGCCATGTCGCTCCTGGTTTCAAAAGTTTAACAATGTCTTGCCAGAGGTATTGCCTACATGAACAGCTAAGTACATTCAAAGATACACTTTCAATAAAAGCAATATTGAACGGTACATAACAGCTTGCCTTTAACTAGGATGTTACTGGGATAAAGATTCAGGGCTTTATTATGAGTTTGGCGGAGAGGATGGGAAATCGGCTGAAATGAGACAGATGTTCTACCAACCTTTGACATCAATGCACTTGTAATAAGGCAAGGGACGTTTATAACGGATGCCCACCATCCGTAGATTCTAAATAATCCCCCCAATGCAGATAAATCCGTCTACAGACTTTGAATAAAGTTCTTTCAGCACGGTGAAGCGCCAGAATAAAGGTTTGATAAACAATGATGTTTAAAATATTAAATAAATGGACGACAGTTTCATTTTATGGTTTAATTTTGTGGTTTTGTAGTCACAAAGTTGAAAAGATTAAAGTACTGTATGTTTGATTTTCATAAGTGACAGTTGTGGAGAACTTATTTGGAAATTGTTACTTGAGAAACTCGTCCATCAGCATAGCGTCGAAAACGAAGAAACGCTGCTGGAGTGCTTTGGGACATTATTACTTTGTAGTTCTGATGGACATCAATAGGACTTAGCTATGATATTTCCTTGGTCAGATGGGGCAAGAAAATGCTGTTTGCAGTGATTGCTCTGATTGACACAGCGAGTCAGTTTTTTGACAAACTCTAAATATGTTACAAAAAATACAACTATGCTCTTACCTCGTGTTTGTTCTCACTTTGGATTATATAAACTGCTGTGCCACATTATATAACAAAAAAACTCTAACTTCTCCTTTCGCCGTTTTAACCCAAAATATAGCTGTATTTTAAATCGAATAACGTTATCGATAGTTCGTATGTGTTGGAAGTTAGCATCCCATAATTTTAAACATTGCTTAGGTCTTTAGCTTATTTCCGTTTTAGAGAAAAATAATAATTCTCTGAAGCCATTTGAGGGAAGTGTCAGAAATTGATTGATGGCTCCTCTGCAAGCCTATTTTGTCATAATAATATGACCACTGACTTGGCTGGTCCAACCTGTCTTTATAACCTGACAATGGCCATGTTAAAGCCAACCGCTGTGCAGATAATGTTTCCATATTTAAAATCCTATCTCTCAGTGAATGAGATGATCTTTTCAACTGATGGTTTTTGATCTCTCAGCTGCTATCAAAACTATCACGAGTAATTGGAAGCAGCAGGAGTGTAAAAAGCTGAACGTTGGATGTAGCGGAGGCAGAGAAGTCTGCTCATCCATCTGTGAAGATGCTCACGTCTTCCAGCCTGTGGCGAGGAGTATCTTTTTTCATACACTACACCTGAAAAGCTAGCGTTAGATTCCCAACGGCTATTAATAATTTATAATGTTCAGGACTTTACAGTCTCCCCTGAATAAAGTGTGACACAGACATAAGCAACACGTTCCGAGGCGATTTAAGGGAATTGAAACACAGATTGTCAGGATAAATTTCTTTCAAAGTCGAACGTTGCACAAGCACTGCCAAGTTACAATGTTATCAGTCATTTTGGGGATTTATCCAAAATAACGTAGAGTGGGCTTCGATTTGCCCCTGCTCATGAATGGTGGCGTTCTTGCCCAACTCAAGCCTTTGCTCTTTATTTGATGGCTTTCCTACCAAGTCTTGTGTTTGTTTTGCCTTTCGGGCATTTCTGAGTCAAAAAAATAATTTCTCATTTATCTTTGCTTTCAATTGCCTAAGAAGTATTCCTCCACCGCGTACATTTCCTTTTTCTCTATTTTTCATTTATTTCTTCAAGACTCAATGAGAGTCCATGTCCTGCTCTTCCTTCTAGCTTTCTATTTAAATAGAACATACTCATGCTCTTTAACTCAATGAAAGAGTGGCTGTATTAAATAGTTTGGAACTAAAATAGCTTTTTTAAGCAGTCTTCTACTGCCTTTAGGTTCAGACTCGGTCATTATCAGTTTCAGACTTTGTGTCCCAAAATTCACAACAAGGGCTTCTGGACACCTAGGGCAGTGCCTGATTTGTAAAGGAATAAGTACCATGCCTAAAACTCTCATCAGAAGCCCAGGCAGTGCAGTTAAATGCTGCGTGAGGCAGCGCAGCGCAGTCTTGAATCCCCTTCACATCTCTTTAATCCATTGAAAGACACGTTCTGCCCCTTTATCTCACTTGTGCAAGTTCCTGCTTTCTCCCATTATGACAGGTTTTCCATCTGTTACTTTCTTCTTCTTTTCTATTTGTGTCTTCCCTTTCTCGCAAATGTCTGCTGAGTCGAAATAAGGGTCAGTCCCAAAAATGGGCATTGGTGTCACCCATCGGCAACCACGGGCTCAAATTAATCACTGACCTAGGGGCATATTTACAAAGACTTGAGCAATTCAGCTCAGCAAGCAAAGTTGCTGCACAAAATTGACTCACCTGTACAGAGCAGATCTGCGTCATATCTTCAGGGAAATAGTGCAGTTCTGCTATCCCCAAGGTGTGGCAAACCTTGGTCTGCTTAGAGCCAACACAGGCTTTCTTAAGACAGTGCAAGGTTGGCTGTCTGTGTTGTGGTCAGGATAGTTTTTGTGCACAAAAACTATCCTTTCAAACGTGTGCTGCAGAATCAAGCACACATGCAAAGAAGCAATAACAAAGGGAAATAAAAATATGCCACAGGCAAGTGCACCATTTTGGATCAAACCCATGTCCACACACCTTCGAAAATATGAGTTTGCCTAAAAGTCCATGAGTGGATGTACAGCAATGCTCATGCACAACCCATGGAACGTTTGCCTGATGGGAAGTAAGGAAAGGCAGTGAAATGAACTGTATTGTGATACTTGTTTTTACAAAGCCATACACATCGAAATGTTCGTGGCTTTGTTAGTACCAATAAGGATTTTGTATCAAGACTGCCTTAAAAACGTGTTGCAGCCCTGACTCAAAGTCTTTGTAAATCTGGGCCCAGATGTATATCCCTTGCATGCGCAGCTTCTCTTTCCCCTTCGAGGCTGGTGGTTCCCTGTGAAAAAAAACAAAAACAAAGTAACCAAGCATGTATATGTGAAAGTGAAAAAAATTAAAGATTTTCCTTTTCTTTTCTATGGTGAGGCTTTCTGTATTTCTGCCTCTTCCTCTCTTATGTCTTTTGGTTTCACTCATGGTTCGCAGTTCATAAAACTAACAAAACCCCCACTCTTAAACCCAGCCAATAACCTGAACAAAAAAGAAAAAAACAAAGAAAAAAACCCGCTCTTGCTATGGGTTTACGGTGGGCAAATTGCTACCCCCTCATCATATGGGAATCTGTGTAATATGGGTATCACTCACTTAAGTCCTTTCAAAGGCTTCCTCTTGGTCGTTTTCCTCATTTTTGTTCCCCTTCCCCCTGCCCTCTATGGGTTAGGAACTCTGTCCTAATCCTAACATCCACCTGACAAGGCCACAGCCCTCCTAGGCTGCGTCAGGTATTAGACCTGGCATCCTTGGCGTGGTCTCCCCTACTTTTTTTCCTCTGCTTCCCATGGTTTGACTGTGTGCTGGACTCAGTTTTTGCTGTTTTTGGTACTGCTGACCAGTGCTAACGTGCTAGTGCTTCTGTGTAAATTATGTGTGCAATTCGCTTTTCCATGATTGTCATATTTGATTTACTAGCAAGTCCCTAGTAAAGCGCACTAGAGGTGCCCAGGGCCTGTAAATCAAATGCTACTAGTGGGCATGCAGCACTGGTTGTGCCACCCACATTATTAGCCCTGTAAACATGGCTCAGACCTGCCACTGCAGTGTCTGTGTGTGCAGTTTTTAACTGCAAATTCGACTTGGTAAGGGTACCCACTTGCCAGGCCTAAATCTTCCCTTTTTCTACATGTAAGGCACCCGTATGGTAGGCCCTAGGTAACCCCATGGGCAGGGTGCAGTGTATGTTAAAGGTGAGACATGTACTGATGTGTGTTACATGTCCTAGCAGTGAAATACTGCTAAATTCGGGTTTCACTGTTGCAAGCCCTATCTCCCTCATAGGTTAACATGGGGCTGCCTTTAAATATCCTTAAAGTGCAGGTTCCCTTTGAGAGCAGGTTGAAGTGTGGAGTTTGGGGTCTCTGAACTCATAATTTAAAAATACATCTGTTAGTGAAGTTTGTTTTTAGATTGTTAGTTTGAAAATGCCACTTTTACAACGTAGGCATTTTCTTGCTTTAACCATTCTGTGACTCTGCTGTTTGGGGATTCCCTGCCTGGGTCAGACTGACAATTGGGCTTTTTGTGAATCTCATCTAGACAGTGACACAAAGGGAGCAGGGGTGTAGCCTGCATATCCTGATGAGCCATCTGAGCTGGAGTGGAGGGAGGACTGGTTACTTACACCTGAATGGGCTGTTCCTGCCCTTACACAATGCAGTCTCCAACCCCCTGGTTTGTGCTTGGTGCCTGGCCTGGGCAAGGCAGGATCTTGTGAACAACAGAGACTTTTCTTTGAAATTTGCCTACATCAAAGGCAGAAAGGGATATAGGTAGTGGACCCAAAAACCCCATATTTTTAGATCACTTCATGAACCAAGAGGAACCTCTGCCATGGAGAAGAGCTAAAGGGCTGAGCAGAAGTGCTGACCCTGCCTGTGACTGTGCTTCGTTGGGCTATCCTGCAGTTGCTGCTTCTACCTGTAAAAGGGGACAAAGACTGGACTCTGATGTGCATTCCTGCTTGAGAAGAATCTCCAAGGGCTTGAACTGAGCTTGTGTCCTGTTTTGAAGTCTCATGGTCATCAAAGACTTCCTCTGCCAGCACCTGGACTCTCTGCTGAGACTCCTGCCCTGCCAAGTGGTGCCCTATCTGGGCCCTTGAAAGGTCAAGTTGGCACAACAAGAGCTGAAATCCACGCAAAGAACACCGTGCGGGGAAATTTGTGATCCACCATCTGCAATGCAGCTGATAAACGACCCGCCACCCGCTTCGTGGCTGAAATCGATACTCCACCTGCATTGCGGCTGGGAGATCAATGCATCGTGTCTGGAGAAACAACGCAACACCCGCATGCAGCTGCTGATAATGATGCAAACCCCACACAGCGTGGTTTTCGAAATACGTGCAACTGGATTTCTCACGCCTCATCTAAATCTTCGTGAACCTGCGCAGATCCAAGGTGCCCTGTCTGGAAATCGACGCATCACTCTCTTGCTAGGGAGAAAAACAACACATTGCCTACCCGACCGGAGAACAAACGATGCACGACCTCACTTGCGATTAAGGAATCAACACATCGCCGACTTTTCTGACGCACGCTCACCTGTGTGGCTTTATTTTTGATGCAAACCAGGTACTTTGTGTAAAATCGCCGTTTCCATTGTTTTCTATGGAGTAAGACTCTTATTCTTTTGAAAATTCATATCTTGACTTGTGTATGTTGGATTTTAGTTGCTTTGGCCTTGTTTGATTTAAATAAATATTACCTATTTCTCTAAACAGTTTGTGTATATTTTGTAGTGTTTTCACTGTATTACTGTGTGTGTTGGTACAAATACTTTACACATTGCTTCTGAGATAAGCCTATGACTTGCGCCAAGCTACCAAGGGGTTAAGCAGGGGTTATCTAAGTATGTTTCTCCATTGCCCTAACTTTTCTGCTGACTCCTCATCTTGCGTTCTGCCGGACTGCCTCAGGAAAGTTCCTCTTACTAACCCTTGTTCTTTCTCTGTCTTTTCTCCCTCTCACTTCAATGCTCTTTCTAGGTATTCTGTTCTGTTTCTTTCCTTTCTTGTACTTGGTTCTTTTTTTCATAGGGTTCTCGGTTCGCCATGAGATCCCAGTCTCAGGTAAGTGTCCCCCATCTCACTCAGCCACCCACTGTGTCTTTGTCCTCACACCTTCCCTTACTCTCAGTGTCCAACATGGAGCACTACTGTGGCTCACTCGCTTCCCTCCTCTTCCTCACTCTCATGGCTCCATGGTTTAAGTACCTGGATACCCTCTCAGGTAATTAGTGCCTATACAAATCAACATACCATAACATCCAGGAGTACATCCTCAATCCCAATCTTTATCCTCTACCCCTCTGTCTCTCCTCCAAGCTGTTTTACTCCTCCAGTTTTCTTTCCCGCCCCATCTTTCTTCTACTGCCCCTCTCCCTCCACCCCTCTCCTGCTTTATACGGCTATTGGCTTTGCCAACACAAGTTGCTTTTAAAATGTGTCAGCGCTTCAAAGCTGAAGTACACCAATTAACATCTGTAAGCTCCATTGATCCTGAAGTATATTTAAAAAGTGAGGAACTCTAGAAACAATGGGGGTAGTTCGCAAATAATTTTCTACATCACTAAAACCCACTTGGAAAAAAGTTGAACTTGAGTCATTAATTGGGGAGATTTTTAAGGCATTGATCGCACCTACTACTACAGAACATGTGTCAGGTAGTTGTTGTAAATGTGGGTAAGTGGTAAAAACATGTTTTTTTCATATGAGAGCCATGTCAGATAGTTTTGCCAACTTTATAATTGCTTATGTATTCTCAAATATTGGCTTTTCCTCAAAAGTTTTGTTTGTACTTCTAAATTTACCCCTGCAACAAAGACGGTGATTGGCCAGAAAGGAAAATAATCCCCACTTTGAACCATACCTTAGTGGCAGTGAACAGGCAAAGTGAATACGTCAGCTCTACTTAGAAGATTTCCCTAAAGCCTTCCTTAATCCATCTGCATTACCCTTTTATCTATGTGCACATGAATACTTTCAACTTTTCCCCTGCACATCCTATCGCCCACTCACCAGTCATGGTTCTATGCTGTCTTCGTAGCATCCAACCTTCCATCTATCATTTCTGCCATCAATCCCTTAAGCCTCCTATTTATCTTTTCCCCATTCCTTCTCTTTAGGCTTTCATTTTTCCTATATCACTCTTTTCACGCTGACATTTAGCCTTTCACCCATTCATATTTTCATCCTTTCAATTATGCATATTTTTTTCCTTTTCCCCATTTTCTGACAACCATGTGTTTTTCTTTCCATGTTTCATTACATTTTCGTTTTTAGCTTTTGCTTCTCTGCTCTTTCTTCCTATATGCGTCTTTCTGTTTTTATTTCTTAATTTTCACCATGCTTCTTTTAATCAATTTTTTCTTGTGGCAGCCCATGGCCTACGCACATCAGCTCTTCCATATATCCTTACAGTTCTTTAAGACCCTTTGGCCCAGATTGAAGAAGTTCTAGCATCATATTAGCGTCATTTCTTCAACGCTAACATGGCGTTAGGCTTCAAAAATCGCCACGCCATATTTACAAAGTGGCGCAATGCATGCATTTTACCACTTTGTAACCCCTTGCACCACCTTATGCATGCAGCAGGCATAATGTATGCAAGAGGGAGTTCCCCTGTTAGGGGAGCTGAAACAATGGTGAAAAGAAATATAAAAGATGTCTTTGCGCCATTTTTTGTGGCATTTTTAATGTTTGCACACAGCAGGCATTAAAAGGAAGCTCACCATTATTTATAATAGGATTTAATGTGCTTTGCAGGATTAGCATACAAAATGTTATCGCTAATTCCCTAACTGCCGCCATGGTGCGCTGTACACATGGTGGCGTTAGGGGGCCGCTAGAAAAGTGGAGCTGCATTGGATGCAGTGCCACTTTTCTTAAATCTGCCCCCTCCCTGCAAACATGCAGCAAGAAGATGCCCATAATTATCGTTTGGTGGGACTCACGCATTCTGTTGTAGCTTAGAGTGAAAGGTTTACAGCATCACAGCCTAAGTATGTATGTGTGTATTAAGTTACTATTGTTTGATTATTTAAAAACATTACAAAAGATTAAAACATAGAATTTGTATGAGCATACGTAACTTCTGCTTAACCCGAGTGCATAGATAACAGATAATCGACTGCAAAGGTTTAAAGTGCAAGTGCAATAAAATCAAAGAGATTCTTTAAAAAAAACTTTAAATAGTTCCCGGAAGTATCAGACCATTTCAGTGAGCGCACGCAGTATATGGATCTCTTCACCTGCAGGACAAATAATAGAAAATGTGACTGGTTTAGTTGGGAGTCTAGAAGCTTTTGCGTTTGTATACAGCCATGAAGAATGTATTGAACTGACAGAGATGAATGTTGGAACACTTCATGTCTATCACCATGGCCACTGCCTAAGAGATAAATGAGTGTGGTTATGTGGATCAGTTTAAGAACATGAACGTAGTGAACCTCACAGGAGTGGCACGAAATATATAAGCTTGAATAACCAAAATGTTCTAGCAACACCATGAGTCCCCAAAAGAGAAAGACTTTTGCTAATGTAGGCTCTGGTGCCTTTCACCAGTCTGCCTTTACAAGCTGGCTTTGACAGACCATTGAAAGACCCTACATGGAGGTAATTCACAGCAACATCAGACTCTTTCAGATGCACACTAAGCTACTACTGAGGGAGATCACAACAATCATAAGCCTTCATTGTGAGTCAGTTGGAGCATTGTCCCTTGAACGAATCTAAGATGCAGACCTGCCAACTAAATAAAAAATGACCCCATGTGAGAAGGGGATGGGACCTTAGAGGAGGGAGTGCTTTGTGCTGAGAAGCACATTAAGTGGCCTTTGTGCCTCCATCCCGGCCCCCAACCCTCTCTCCTAAAAAAAAATCCTAAGTTAATGAGGCTGTTGCTGGTGTTCTGGGGTGATTTCACACCCATTAACGGACATTAGCATTTCAAAGCCTCTGAAAATGATCTGAATCCACTGTTTACAATGGTTTTCAGCTTGTTTTCCCTGCCACCATGTGATATTGGCTCCTTCCCGGGTGACAGTGAGAAGGGAGGCAATATCGTGTGCCACATGGTGGCATCTTGTGAGTTGGCAGGTCTAGAGATGGGATTACTGGGTGCAGTATAACCAGGACTTGGTTGTATCAGGTGTGAAAACATATGCTGTAAGGCCATATGCGGGTAAACTGAAATTTTCCACCAGCTCACAGCAGTAAAGGCTTCAAAATTATGAACACATGCATGAAACAACGTTGTAATTCAAATTGTAATGGATGGGTTCAGTTGTGGATATACTGGCCTGAATTGTTAATTCTGCAACCAGTATTAACTGCCTAAATTACTAGCATTTTCTTAATGAGGCCCCTGCTGTGCTCCTTTGTCCAGGCTTACATTATTAAGTAATTATTTGATACACTATTTCAGTCATTCAAATTGTATGATTTTGGGTGATTCTAGTTAGTTACAGTCAGACTTTTAAAGGTAATTCAATTTTTTGTTTTGGGTGAAGAGGAGTTAAGCATCTTTTAAAGCGTGGGAAGTTAATTAGGTAATTAAGTTTTAAATTGTTTATTAATCATGTAAATTGTTTAATTGGTTTTTTTAATTTTAATTTTTTGGGTCAATTAATAATGTTATTGTTAGCGTTTTATAGATTAATAGGGTTATTCAAATATTATATGTGTATGAAGTGAAGTACTTTCCCTACTGTTTCACAGACTGGAGAGGGAATAGTAGATTTAATCCATCCAAACTCCTATGCTTTCCGTACTGTTATACAGACTGGTTTGGGAATAGTAAAACGTATCCCTCCAAAGTCCAGCGCTTTCCCTACTGTTGCACAGACTGGAAGAGAATAGTGGTCGCCAGTAGGTATAGTTAAGACCTAGGGCCTCATTACGACATTGGTGGTCTCAGGACCACCATATTGGCAGTAATACCGCCAACAGGCTGGTGTAGAAAACCGCCAAATTATGACCATGGCAGTGTTTCCAACATAATACAGCCAAAGCACTGCCGGCACCGCCATTGCGATCAAACCGCAAAAGATGACGGAAGGCACCTGCAGGCCAGGGGATACTTTGCTACCGCGAACAGATTACGAGGTTGCACCCCCCAAGGTTTCTGCCACAGTTGCACCACCACAGAAACCCAGGCATAAATGAATAGCATAAAAGGAGACACTCACCTTCAGGAAGTCATACTCGTCCGGAGCTCCTATGGAACCAGAACTACATGTCACCCTGCTTCTCCTGCTTGCACAAAAACAACTGAATCTTCGCCAACGACGACTGTAAGTACACACACTTACTAGTAACTGTCATATAATGTCAATGCATGCACCATCACACAATATACCATCAGGAAAGGGATGCGAGGGTGACAACCACACACTGACATGCGAACTCACATACAGGCACACACAGAACCACACGTAGTACACCCACATGTCAAACACACACACAAGTGCACAAAAACACAGCACAGACCCAGTTACACACAATAACACACACCAAAACACATCACAACTCCACTACAACCATACCATCATCAATATGTTGGCAAGCACCCACTATAGACACAATCCAGGGACACATCACACATACAACACAACCTACAACCAACAGGCAATGAACACACACAACCATACAACGTACCAATTGACATACACATCACACACAGCACATCACATCTCACATACCATGCACTGAACATGCACCTGCACCTGCACACTGTCAATACACACCAAGCCACACAACACACCAACAAACATGTCAACACAAACACCACTCAATAGCATGGCAACAACACGTTCCAAACAGACACATGCCCATCACACAACACACACACTATCACTGGAGCAGAAAAATATAGGACACAACCTCACATACTGCCCAAATAATACAGGTAGCACGAGCACCACACTCACACAAATACTGACACACAACCAATGTCAGCCAGGAACAACTCCACACTAGGAAATAAAATGCAGGACAAGATGTAACCAGTAAACCAACAACAAAGGCAATAGGCCAGTCCTGTGACAAAAGTAAGAATGCACACAGTACACCTATGTGTGCCCCGAACTTGTCTCCAGACTGCCAAGTAATGTCCACAGGTAGGGGCATCAAAGGGACAGGCAGGCACCTCAGGGATTATGGGGGGGTGGTGGTGGAGGGGTGGGTTTGGGCTTAAATATGGGAGGGGAGCTATGGGATGTGGCTTGGGAGGGGGATTAGGTTTAAGTTTAGGGGAGTGTTGGCTTCTTTTGGGAAGGGTGGACTTCTTGGCAGGGGAGGGGCATGGATACTTGCAGGGGTGTAGGGGAGGCCTTGGAAGTGGAAGGGATCGACACGTTTATGGGTCTCACCGGGGTGGGTAGAGGAGTAGGGAAATGGCCAAACTTGGTAAAGAAGGCTTTATTAGACTCACAGGGATCATCATATCAAAATGGTTTGGGTGTGAAGGGAGAGGGAGTGGTTGTAAGAGGTGTTGGTGTGGATGTCCTTGGCGCCTGTTTGTGTGAGGTATGTTTGTTGGTGCTGGGTGTCTGTGAGTGAGTGAGTGAGTGTGGATGTTTATGTGTCTTGGAATGAGAGGAGTGGTAGTGCAGGGGGATGCCGTGATGGGTGGGTGACTGTCTGTTGGGGTGTTAACTGCCCGTTTGGTGGATGTGCTGCATGTAGAAGTGTCAGTGGTTGTGGTGTCTGCAGGTGTGGTAAATGGGTGGATGTCAGGGTCTGCTGTGGTGCTGTCTGTAGGTAGGATCGGTGTAGTGGCTAGACCTGTGAATGTTAGTGTGGTGTCTGCAGGTGTGTCAGGTGTGCTGTGTGTGATGCTGGGGATCGTGGGGGTGTCAGGGCAGGTGGTCACTGTTGCTGTGTGTGCATCTGTATGTTGCTAGTGTGCATGCCAGTGGGGCATCTTGTGGTGCTCATGTCTATTTAAGCTACCCTTGGATGTTGAGGTGGATGCATGCCTCTCTGTTTGTGTGCTTTGGCTGGGAATGGGAAGATGTGTTTGGGATAGGGAAGAGAAAGGTGGAGGGGGATGATAGACAAAGGGTAACTGGCTGCGGTCAGTGTGGAAGCCAGAGCCTGAAAGAACCTCTATAGGCCAGCCAATGCACTATGAATGTGCTCTAGGAATGCATTACTCTGTTGGATTGGAGTTGCCAGTCCCTGAATGGCATTCACAATAGTCTACTGACCACAGATGTCGACTTCAGGATGTCAATAGCCTCCTCACTGAGGGCAGATTGGCTAAAAGGGACTGGGGCAAAGGTGCCTGTGGCAAAAGAGACTCCCACCTTCTTGGGTGAGCGGGCATGTCCAACTGGGTGGGGAGCTGCAGGGAGGGCAGTGGTAGAAAGCCGGTTGGTGGACAGAGGTGGTGCTGGGGTGGTCCCAGATGGGTCCACCACCACCAGGGAGTGTCCACTGGAGGAGGATTTTGATGATAATGAACTGGATCCGGTCTACCCCGTGGCACTCCCCTTGCCCTCCAGGCCACTTGGTTCCTCGGAGTCAGTGGTATCATGACTTGAGATCCTGTGGCTAGCAGCTTCATTTGCCCCATCTCCTTCACCAGCGGATGCTGATGCTGGAAAACAGAAAGAGAGGTAGGGCATTATTTCTTTACAAACACTAACATCACACTGTACACATCAACACATTACAACCACTTGTACTACACTCCCAGGTAGAACCAGGTTATTGCCAACATCATGTCACAACTAGAGACCACCTACTCCCCTAAATGACAACAATGTCACACACCAGCTAAGCCACCGATCACTCACCTACCATACCATCATATCAGTAGAACAATCATAATAAACATTCTATGACAACCTGACTTCCCAACATGAATCTGAGTCTCTATGCATAGCAACATAGTCAACCAACAACCAAGCAATGTGAAATTGCACTCAGTTCAAAATATCACATACACACAATCCACACATACCTACATTAGTGGCTGATGTCATGTACCAGAAGAAGAACCACAAGTTGTGCCAAGCACCAGGCAGCATGTTGCATACAAGCCAAAACCATTTCCTCTCACATAGTCCACAATGCTCACTACTGATATTTGCATACATGCAGCAACTATACCTGCCTTTTTCAAGAATTTGAGTATGAAAGAGTCCAAACACATGTCAGCAACAATGGCCCAATAGTTAGGTAGGAAAGATACATACCTTTTGAAGTTACTCATTTAAGTCATTCTCCACCTGTAAGTCATGTTCACCTATAGGGGTGAACATAGCCCACAGGACTTACCCACAGACAAGGCCAGGTACCATACTATCACCTTAAATACAATATACACTTGTCATGTGCATGAAGGCCACATACAGAACACCTAATCATGATGGTTGGCAACATCAATGGCCCATTATTCAAGTGGCAACATCACTATCCACGCTTGAGACATGTGCAATCTTGCATCTGTACATGACCATTACAATGCCACCTAACACGTCTAAGCTTAACCTGATAGAGACATACACCTTGAGCCAAGCCAAATGACTGACTACACATACTGTTCCAACAACATGTCAAGGTGAAATACCACATCTGCATCACAGTTCAGTCAGTACAAACTATAGGATTCCATATTAAAACCATTTAAACATATCCACAATAGCTAAAGTAGGTAAGCTGAAGTTGCATCACTATGTTGCTATATGTCTGAACCTAACAATGTACAGATGATGTTGGCAAAATACCAGTTAGGATTGTACCAATTAACAAGATGTAATGGCCTATTTAGCATGCCTACAACACATTGGAAGAGGAAATTGCTGTGTAGCCATGTACCATGCAAAGAACATGTACATGGTAGTAATATTTTGAGCTCTCACATCAGTGATATGTGTTGCAGTAGGAGTCTAGTTATACCACCATAGTTTAGTAAATGCAGGATGTCCATTCTGAGGAAACATCACAGGTGCCAATGTTAAGTCCTCACTTACCAATGGGGACACAGCCTAACGGATCTGAGTAAGTGCAGCAAATGTGGCATGTGAAATGTCACATTGAGATCACAGCCTCACAATAAGTTGACAGTCATTGGAAACCTCAGGAATAATAGGCATGTACTCAACTTGTCAGACTCAATGTTGCACATAGAGAAGTCTCAAGGGGCATTTGAACAGACAGAGGGCACAGACCCAGGCAACTTACCATCTGGATATTGGGAGTATGGGTCTGTAGGTGGCAAGGAACAACCAGCAGGGTACTAAGAGCAGTATAGTGGCACACATATAACACAGTCCCATGTGGATCATCAATTGCTACTGTTCAGGAGGGATGACATGGGTGAGTAATATGTCCCTATGCACAATACAATGTTCACACCTTTGTACCAATATTGAGGATTCCATTTACAGGTTTTCATAGGATACATTTTACCTTTTGCACTTACCAGATTGTTACACCTTAAAGTCTTTCACATCATACACTGACCTTGCAGAAGAATGTAAATAAGTTTAGTCAGTACTCACCCCCCATGTTTCTGCTGTACTGCCCTCAAATGCCTATACAACTCAGGGTAGGCCCCGCCAATATGTGGGCCATTAGGGGGGTCAAGGTCCGACAGGCACCCCTTCGTCCTTGATAGGACATCCCCAGCAGGGCCTTATCGTTCTTACGGGCCCAGCGTCTCAGGTCCTCCCACCGCTTTTGACAGTGGGAGCTCTGCTGGCTGTGGGCCCCCACACTCCTTGGCGATAGCATGCCCTTTTTCTGATGGACGTTGACCTGCATGGATAACACAGACAAGAGAAGAAAGTCATGTAGACATGCTCCATCCCAAAATAAGTTGGCTGAACAATCAAGTTAGTGCAAGTTGCCAAACATACCATTCTTCACACTTCAAACTCTTTTGCAAGTCATCCTCTGCAGTCAGGCCACGCGTAAAGTGGAGTCAGACATACAACATGCATACCCAGTACCAGGTTTTGCCTGCAAACATAGGATCAGACCACACTTATGTCCTTAAAATGCTACCTCTCTACAACTATTTCTCACACCTGTATAGGTGTAAATGCTCTAATGTACATATGTGGATTAGAGTACATACATAACACACTATCTACTATGTACCAGGGGTATCAGTCTTTCTATGCACTTGTGCACATAACCATCTACCCACACGTCATAGCGCAATCCTTCATTCATGCACATTTCATTTACCCCATCATACACTCACCCTTTCACCCATTGGTATTGTATTGGACTCACCTGCTCCTCTGGGGCACCATAGAGCTGTTCATAAGGGGACAGGACCTCCTCCACCAGCTTGTCTAGCTCTTCCGGAGTATAGGCATGGCCCTATCTCCTGCAGGACGTGGCATGGTTGGTCCCAGAGGCAGTACAGAGCAGCTCAGTTCATGGAGGTCTTGCTGGCAGCAGTGTCAGGAATCAAGTGACAGATTGTGCAGAAGATGGCTGTCACGTCCACCATATACAGGGCCGTCAACCCTGGCGGACGTCGCCATTGGCCCAAGTCCGCCAAAGGCAGCAATGTGTTCCAATGAGAATGTCCACCACAGTTGTAACCACCTACTGCCATTACCACATCTGCCACCAGAGTCAGGTCACTTCCTGCTGTCCATACAGAAGGTCAGGCAGCTGCCATTTCAGGGTGTGTGATGTAGTAATGTAAGTAGCGTCATTTACTCAAACCTCATATCTATGATAATGTATAAAGTGCAGGCTTACTGTTTACTAGGATTAATGTGCATGTCATTAGTAGAGGGAGTGAAAAGAGGTATTTTGGCTTATGTACATTAAACAGTGTTGTCACCATACTAATGACAATCTGAAGATGGTCTATATGCAAATAGTCAGTGATAGATGTGTACAGAGCTGATGTAACTATCACTGTCAGTGACAAGTATCTACAAGAAGAGTACATGTGAGTGTTTAGGGGAAGAGTTTCCAGTACATTTTCATATTTTGGCTCACTATGTGCTGTATACCACTTATTCTCTGTGTCAGGTGACATGAATCAGATATGTGTGTATTGTTGTGACCATACATATGCTGTATGGATTGAGTCATTCACATACATTCGGATGTTGTCCAACATAGTTACCCTGGCCTGAGGAGAGCAAGACAAACTCCAGTGTACCATCCACTAGCAGACCTGCAGACCATGGAGGTGCGACATGTAATCCAAATATATCACCTGGATAGGCATAAAAGTATGGATCTCTGTCGTCAGTTGGAGCCAGATCTGATGCCTGCTGTTTGCAATCCCAAATGCATACCTCCCATCGTTCAAGTCATGTCAGTGCTGCAGTTCCTTGCCACTGGTTCCTTTAAAAATATAGTGACCCTAACTGCAGGGATGTCTCAACCCATGTTCAGTCTGGTTTTGAAGGCTGTATTGTCTACATAGTTGAAACACCTGGACAGCTACATCAGATTTCCCCAACGTGAGGATTTGGCCCATGTGAGGGCTGATTTCTATGCTTTGGAATACATTCCACATGTGATTGGAGCCCTAGATTGCACCCATGTAGCCTTAGTTCCCCCAAGTGCAAATGAACTGGTAAATAAGAACAGGAAAAACTTCCACTCCATAAACGTCTAAGTGGTCTGTTCGTCTGACCTCTACATTTCACAAGTTAATGCAAGGTATCCAGAATCAGTCCATGATTCCTTCATCATGTGGAATAGCAATATCCTACTGCTGATGACATGACTGTACACAGAGTGGTTAGTAAGTCATTTATGTCATGTGTGTCAGTACCTTTTTTCCTGCTACAATTTATGTGTATGTCCAAGTTTGCCTCTGCAACTATTGCTTGCAGGGGACTCTAGCTAGCCAAACCTGGCCTGGTTATTGACACCAGTGAGACACCCAACCACGGCAGGGGAAGTCCGCTTCAATGAGGCCCACGGAAGGACAAAGTTTGCCATAGAGTAGACTTTTGAGTGCCTCAAGTCAAAATTTCGCTGCATAGACAAATCTGGATGAGCCCTCCTCTACTCACCCTACAAGGTATGTCAAATAATTGTAGCCTGCTGCATGCTCCACAACTGTGTCCTGAGATGTCAGATACCATTCATACCAGCTGAGGGGGAATCAGCAGACCCTGTAGGTGGAAATGCAGATATGCCAAATGAGGATGAGCATGATGAGGATGAACCTGGAGACATCAGGGCAGATGTCATCAATCAGTACTTCAACTGACTCCAGGTATGTGTTGTGATGTTACAAATGAGATTCCATGGGGTTTTGTTAATGTAATGCATGCCCTGTAATGTTCTTTTTACTACCATCAGTGTGGTGTTAAGTGGCTCCAAAACTCATGACTCAGATATTCATGCTGAATGTTCCTTCGAGTTGTGTACAGAACTGTTATGTGTCTATTGTTTAGAAAATGCACAATATAGGTCACTTTGGTAGTTGTGAAAAGACAATGTGATGTTTTGGTTCTAACCTAGCATATACCTTATCTTTGTCAATCACAGATTTGCAAACTGGCTGTTTGGCTCATCCTCATTTGGCATTGTTGGAAAGTGTCACAGGTAGATGGAATTTGCAGACTGACATGAGCAGTGGACATGGATTAGACCAGGTACTGTTTTGCATCAGATGTGTGGTGTGTAGATTCTATGTCCAGACTGTCAGGACAGTGGTTTGGCTTTTCCACAAAACAGACCTGTTTGGTATTGCAAGTGGCTCGAATGCTGACATGTGTGTGTCCATTTGTGTTTAATACATGTCATGATGTGGTATTCAGACACTCTACCATCATTTTGGTTTATGTTGTATGTGACATAACTTGTTCATAGCTGTCAGTGTGTTCCTCATTGCAGACAAATGTGCATGTGCCACAAGACTGATATAGGTGAGATGCAAGCCTACAGATACATGACCATGGTAAGTGGAAGGTTCCATGACTGGGGAGATTCGTGCTGACCTCTGTCTGTTTAATGGGGTATGGTCATTTGGGAGCATGAGGTATGAATATGTGTTAGACTTTTCATCTTTGGCGTGGCCTCCCTTAACTTTTTTCCCCTGTTTCCCAGGTTGTTGATGTGTGCTGGATTCTGTTTTTGCTGTTTTTGTTACTCTGGGCACCTCACCACTGCTATCCAGTGCTAAAGTGCAAGTGCTCCTATACACAATGTGTATGTAATTGGTTTATCCATGATTGGCATATTTGGCTTACTGGTAAGTCCCTAGTACAGTGCACTAGAGGTGCCCAGGGCCTGTAAATCAAATGCTACTAGCGGGTCTGCAGCACTGGGTGTGCCACCCACATTAGTAGGTCTGTAAAAATGGCTCAGACCTGCCACTGCAGTGTCTGTGTGTGTAGTTTTAAGCTGTCAATTCGACTTGGCAAGAGTACCCACTTGCCAGGCCTAAACCTTCCCTTTTCTTACATGTAAGACACCCCTAAGGTAGGCCCTCGGTAGCCCATGGGCAGGGTGCAGTGTATGTTTAAGGTAGGACATCTACTAATGTATTTTTTTATGTCCTAACAGTGAAATACTGCTAAATTCAGTTGTCACTGTTGCAAGGCCTATCCCTCTCATAGGTTAACATATGGGCTGCCTTTAAATATGATTAAAGTGTGGATTCCCTTTGGGAGTGGATAGACATGTGGAGTGGGGTCTCTGAGCTCACAATTTAAAAACACATCTTTTAGTAAAGTTGATTTTAAGATTGTGTGTTTGAAAATGCCACTTTTAGAAAGTGAGCATTTTCTTGCTTAAACCATTCTTTGACTCTGCCTGTTTGTGGATTCCCTGACTGGGTCAGTTTGACCGTTGGGCTGTTTGCACCTCTCCCTAGACAGTGACACAAAGGGAGCAGTGGAGTAGCCTGCATTTCCTGATGAGCCATCTGTGCTAGGAGGGAGGGGAGGAGTGGTCACTCACACCTGAAACGGCTGTGCCTGCCCTCACACAATGCAGTCTCCAATCCCTAGGTGTGTGTATGGGGCCATTTTTGATGCGACCCAAGTACATTTTCATGCTAACAGCATTAGCATTGTGTTTAAAAGAACATGAAGACTCTTTTTACATTTTATAACTTGACTTGTGTGTGATGGATTTTTGTCGTTTTAATCTTGTTTTGTTTAGATAAATATTTTCTATTTTTCTAAATCTGTGTTGTGTCATTTTGTAGTGTTTTCATTAAGTTACTGTGGGTGTTAGTACAACTACTTTACCCCTAGCACTCTGAAGTTAAGAATGGCTGCTTGTGTCAAGCTACCAAGGGGGTGAGCGGGCGTTAGCTGAGGGTGATTCTCTTTTACCCTGACTAGAGTGAGGGTCCTCGCTTGGACAGGGGGACCCTAACTGCCAACCAAAGACCCCATTTCTAACATTGGTAATCAGCGGTTGGGATGGGGCTTGTACTTGTACTTGACATACATTAATTAAGTGTACACTACTGTTTTGAGTTCAGACCACTACGTAACCACATACTACTTGTCTTGTGATTTTTGCTTTTCTGTTTGGGACTTCCTTTTTTTTGTTCTACTTCTGTTGATTAATTGATTGACTTTTTCTTGAACTTCATTTGGGAACTTGTTTTTCTGCCTTTGGAACTTTGCACTTTTGAACTCTTAATCATGTCTCAAGATTTTGCCTGTCCCATTAAGAGCTCATCCAAGAAGAAGGAGCTGCAAAAGGCACTGAAGGCCTGGGTGACAGCCAAAGAAGCTGAGGGGCACACAGAGGAGGAGCAGGAAGGGGAGGAAGGGGTGCAAGTCACTCACAATGATGTAGTGTGTGGGCCTGTTATGTCCAGGGAGAGAGTCTCCAGGGCAGGTAGCAGTGTGTCATCCAAGGGTCTGACTCCTGAAGAGTTACAGGACAGACAGGCAGAGAGAGAGTACCAATTGGAGCTGGAGAAGCTCAGGATCAAGATGGAAAGGGCGAGGGAGGACAGAAGGATGGCCATTGAAGAAAAGAAGATACTGCTGGCTCATGAGCTTAGCTTGAGGGAGCTAAATCAGAGGAGCCAGTCAAGTAGAGATTGTGGCAGCAACGGCACAGTGCAGCCCGAGAGAAGGGTACACATTCCAAAAAACCTTGTGAAGGATTACAAGAGGAAGGATGACATATACTTGTGGTTCAATGGGTTTGAGTCTGCTCTCCACATGAATCTGATCCCTGAAGCTCACTGGGGGACAGCTCTGTGGAAGCACTTTGAGGTAGAGGCGAGAGATACCCTGTCAGCCTTAGGGGATTCACAGGAGCTCACCTACCCTGTCATGAAGAACAAGTTACTTACCTTCGGTAACGCTTTTTCTGGTGGATACATTAGCTACCTGTGGATTCCTCACCTTATGAATTCTTCCATGCGCCAGCATCCGACGGAAAATGTTCTTCCCAGCTCTCCACATCAACGAGGACGTCACTATTGCACGGCTCCATGCGACTCCGTCTGACGTCACCATGCCAATAAGAGGTTCTCGCCGGCATGCTGACATCAGTTTCACCCATTTTTTACATGCCTTTGAGGCAAACAGGTGAAAACCGACCTCACAATAGCTCAAACAAATGCATATATACATAAAACCGTAATGATGCAATACAATTCTAACCATCATTTATATATACATATAATTACCAAAACCTATATTCACTTGTTAAACAAAAATCTTAGTATGACCAGACAAGCAACGGGGAGGCGAGTGGGACTGTGAGGAATCCACAGGTAGCTAATGTATCCACCAGAAAAAGCACTACCAAAGGTAAGTAACGTGTTCTTCTGATGGATACAACTACCTGTGGATTCCTCCCCTTATGAATAGAGTCCCAAAGCAGTACCGCACTCGGAGGTAGGTGCCTGACTGGTTACACCAAGAAATCCTGCAATACAGATCGTGCAAAATAGCAGTCCCTCCTAACCTCCGAGTCCAGGCAATAATGCTTTGCAAAGGTGTGGAGGGACGCCCAAGTTGCTGCCTTGCAAATATCCCCACTGGAACCCCTCTAGCAAGTGTCGAAGTGGCAGACTTAGCCCTGGTCGAATGGGCTCTAATACCCTCAGGGGGAACCTTCTTTGCCAACGAGTAGCAAACCATGATACAAAGAATGACGCACCTGGATATCGTTCTTTTATGGACTGCTCTGCCCTTTCTCTTTCCAACATACCGCACGAATAGCTGGTCTTCCAAGCGAAAGTCTTTTGTCCTCTCAATATAAAAACTGAGAGTCCTTCTGGGGTCCAAACGAAGGAGCCTCTCTTCCTCCTTCGAGGGGTGAGGAGGAGGGTAGAAAGATGGACGGGTAATGGTCTGCCTCATATGAAAAGGAGTAACAACTTTAGGTAGGATAGCTTCCCTGGTTTTCATCACCACTTTATCAGGAAAGAATAAAGTAAAGGGAGGTTTAACACTAAGAGGCTGAACCTCACCAACACGCCTAGCCGATGTTATAGCTATCAGGAAAACCATCTTAAGAACTAAAAATCTTAATAGGCAAGAATGCATGGGTTCTAACGGTGAACCCATTAAAAAAGTTAAAACAAGATTCAGAGCCCACTGAGGCATAAGAAAAGGAGTGGAAGGAAATGTATTAGTTAAACCCTTTAAGAACCTCATAACAATAGGCGATTTAAACAAGGAGGCCTGATCCGGAAGGCAAAGAAAGGCTGACAGTGCCGATAAATAGCCTTTAACAGTAGTAACTGCACAAGCCTTCTGTGCTAAAGCTAATACAAACAACAGAACATCGGACAGATGGGCCCTCAAAGGATCAATTTGCTTCTCTCCACACCAAGCCACAAATTTTGCCCACCTGCTGACATAAACAGTCTTAGTGGAGTGTCGCCTGGCCAATAAAATAACATCCACTATCTCTGGTGAGACAGAGAAAGAACTCAGATTGCCCATTCAATCTCCAGACATGAAGGTGCAGGCCCTTGAGTTGGGGGTGTAGAACCTGCCCCTGCGACTGCAAGAGGAGATCTGCCCTGAGAGGGAGACGGAGCAGAGGGCACAGTGAGAGTTGGAGAAGGTCCGTGTACCACACCCTTCTTGGCCAATCCGGGGCTATTAAAATGACCTGAGCCCGATCTTGGCAAATCTTTCTCAGAACCCGAGGAATCAAGAGTATGGGGGGAAACGCGTAAAGCAACTGGTTGCACCAAGAGATCTGAAAAACATCCCCCAAAGCTCCTTGCACCGGATACTGGAACCTGCAGAATGACAGGCAGGATGCATTCTCCCGAGTGGCAAACAGATCTATCCTTGAAGAGCACCACATCTGAAAGATGTGAAGGACCAGATCCGGATGGAGACGCCACTTGTGATCGGCCAATAAATGTCGACTGAGAGTGTCCGCATGTACGTTGAGGACTCCGGCCAGATGATTCACTACCAAGCAAATCCAATGGTCCTGAAGCCAGAACCAGAGCCACAGAGCCTCTCTGCAGAGACGGTACGACCCCACTCCTCCCTGCTTGTTTATCTACCACAGCGCGGCAGTGTTGTCCGTCAGGACCTGAACTGACTAACCGCAAAGGGACGGGAGGAAGGACTTGAGAGCCAGACGTATGGCCCGCAATTCTAACTGATTGATATGAAAAGTCTGTTCCACTGGAGATCAACGACCTCTGATCTCCAGGTCCCCCAGATGAGCTCCTCACCCTAGAGTGGAAGCATCTGTCATGACCATGGCCACCGGAGGCAGTAGTGAAAACGGCCTTCCTTGAGAAAGGTTGCCGTCCACAGCCCACAATCATAGATCCACTGCAGCGTCTCTGGAGATCGATATCGACTCTTCGAGATCCCCTTTGTGTTGAAACCACTGCTTGCGGAGGCACCATTGGAGAGTTCTCATGTGCCAACGTGCATGAGTGACCAACAGAATGCAAGAAGCAAACAGACCGAGCAGGCATTGGACCTTGAGGACTTGAACAACTGCTCCCTTTTGAAACATTGGAATCAATGCCTGGATGTCCCGAATCCGCTGAGGCGGAGGATAGGCCCGATTCAATGTTGTATCCAGTACTGCCCCTACGAACAGGAGGCGCTGAGAGGGCTCCATGTGAGACTTGGGTATGTTTACCGAAAAGCCAAGACTGAACAACAACTGAGTTGTAATCTGCAAGTGATGCAGCTCTGGAGACTTGGCTTTGATCAGCCAATCGTCCAGGTAAGGGAATACCAATATTCCCTTCCTTCTGAGACTTGCTGCAACCACCACCATCACCTTCGTGAAGACTCGAGGTGCTGAAGTAAGACCAAACGGAAGGACCGCAAACTGGTAGTGTTGCGACCCCACCTCAAACCGGAGATACTTCCTGTGCGACTTGACTACAGGGATATGAAAGTAAGCATCCTGCAAGTCGACAGACACCATCCAATCCTCTTTGTTCAACGCCAGAAGTACCTGCTCCAGAGTAAGCATCTTGAATTTCTCCTGTTTGAAGAACCAATAAAAAATCCTCAGGTGCAGGATTGATCTCAATTGACCAGCCTTCTTGGGAATAACGAAATATCTCGAATAACAACCCTGGCCCCTTTCCTGCTCTGGAACCGACTCCACCGCACCTTTTGATAACAAGATTTGAACCTCCTGCTGCAACAACAGGAGATGGTCTTCTGAACCAAACGAAGGACGGGGAGGGATGGGAGGGGGAAACTTCTGAAAAGGAAGAGCATATCCTTTCCTCACAATGTTCAGAACCCAGGAGTCTGATGTGATTAACTCCCACTCGCGGAGAAAAAGACAAAATCTCCCCCCTACAGGAGAAGTATGGCTGAAAATGGGCAGAAAACTCGGGCTGCTTCCCTTGTTGTTGTCCTCCAGAGGAAGAGGATGATGCAGGGTGCTGCTGGGTGGCCCTTCTTGTCCGAACTCCCCGCCCTCTAAAAGACCTATAGGGGAGGCTGGCAGGCTGTTGGACTGTGGACTGGGGTCTCCCACAGTAAATGGCTCCACGCCCAAACCCCCTGAACCTCAGAAAGGACCTGAAAGGGGTAGTAGTGAAAGCCTGCAGACCCAAAGACTTTGCTGTGGTCCTACTGTCCTTAAGCGCTCTAAGGCAGAGTCAGATTTAGCATCCAAAAGCTTTTCTCCATCAAAAGGCAAGTCCAAAAGAGCAGACTGGACATCTGAGGAAAAGCCAGAGGACTTCAACCATGCATGCCTCCTGGTAGCAATAGAGGTACCAATCGCCCTCGCCACCGATTCTGTAGAATCCAGACCAGACTGGATTATCTGCTTAGCCGCTGCCTGAGCATCCAACAGGAGTTCTCCGAATTGTCCTTGCACCTCCTGCGGCAGGTCTGGAACCATAGCCCAAGCTGAATCCACCAGGGCGTGCACATATCTACCTAATACACAGGTAGCGTTTGCTGCTTTGAGGGCCATACTACATGAAGAAAAAGTCTTCTTCGCCGACTGCTCCATCCTCATGGACTCCCTGTCCCACGGAATCAAAGGGAAGGAGCCTAATGCAGACCGTGTGGAACAAGAGGCTTGAACAACTAGACCCTCCATGGTAGGAGGTTTTGAGAAAAATCCCGGATCCCCAGGATCCACCCTATACCTCCTTGCCACAGATCTATTGACAGCTGGGGACGACACAGGCTTCCTCCATACCTCTAAGATAGGCTCCATAAGAGCATCATTAAACGGAAGCAATGGATCCGCTGAAGCCGAAGAAGAATGCAGGACCTCAGTTAGAATATTTGTTTTGACCTCTGCAGCAGGCAACGGAAGATTCAAAAAATTTGCCACCTTCCTAACCACAGTATGGAAAGAGGCCGCCTCCTCCGTAAACTCCCCTGGAGAAGAAAGGTCCCATTACGGGGAAGTGTCTCGCCCACTGGCTGAGTCAAGTCCTTGATATTCCCCAAGGGGTCCACAATCTCTCCTTCCTCCAGCAACTGCCTTTGGTACTCCTGTTCCTCCAAAAGTCTTAAAGCTTTTCTGCGCGACCTCAGCCTGGCTTCTAACCAAGGCATTGACATAGAATTAGCCGGCGTCGATGACACCGGCTTCAGGACTGAAAGGCACGGACCAGGAGAAGAAGGCTGACTACGGTCTAATCCGGAGCCATCCGGCACCGGATCGGATCCCATTTGCGCTGTGGTCACCTGAGACTCCATCATCGGCGTCGACTGATGAGGTGATGACATCGGTGCCGCAGGTCTAAAAGGTGATGTAATCGGAGCCACAGGTCTTTGAGGCAACATCATCGGCGCCGAACTGTCACCCTCAGCCGTATAGAAGGGCATAAACGGCGGTGCCTTGTAAGGAGCCAGGGAGCCCAAAGTAAATGCTAAAGGACCTGTGGGACCAGCTGGTGCACCAGCAAGGGCCATAGCATTAAACATAGAAAATACCATGTGGCACTTGTGCCGGTTGAGCATCTGAATCCTGCGTCACAGGTGAAAAACGAGGACTCTCTGGAGGCGCAACCACCTCGAAGACCGACGGCGCCGGAGAAGCCTGAGAGCTTTGAGGTTGTGGAGTCACAGTAGGACTAACCTCCCACGTTGCACTGCGCTGTCTAGATGGATACCTGGACCTTGAACGGCTCTGAGTCATGATGATGTCGCTTCTTGTGCTTCTTCAACGAAGTGTGAGAAGATGAACTGTGATGGCTCTTATGTCCTTTTTTCGCCTTAGCCAAAAATAGTTTGGCTTCTCTCTGCTTCATACCCTTTGGATTCATGCTCTGGCAGGATACACACTCCTCGACGTCATGCTCGGAGCTTAAACACCAAAGGCAATCATTACGAGGGTCAGTTACCAACATGCGACCCTCGCACTGTCGACAAGGCTTAAATCCCGACTTACTAGGAGGAGACATTGTTACCAGAAACAAGATTGTCACCAGAAACAAGATGGAACATCTTCAACAGTAGCGAGAGCTAGGAGAAAACCTTTAGCTTCGAAGGCACGAAAAAATAGAACTGACGTCAGCACGCTGGCGAGGACCTCTTATTGGCACGGTGATGTCAGACGGAGTTGCGTGGAGCCGTGCAATTGTGACGTTCTCGTCGACGTGGAGAGCTGGGAAGAAGATTTTCTGTTGGATGCTGGCGCATGGGATAATTCATAAGGCAATGAATCCACAGGTAGTTGTATCCATCAGAAAGATGCCTTACTCACAAGATATGGTCTCACCCCTGAGCAGTGTAAGGACAAGTTCAGGTCCTATAAGAGGAAGGAATCCCAAACATAGTTGGAATGTGTTGATTCTTTTTGCAGGTCACTGGATGGTTGGGTAAAGGGCAGTAAGGTAACAACGTCTTAGGGGCTTTACAATTTGATTACTTGGGAGCACTTGTACAGTTTATGTTTTCCAGAGCTGCGCCAGCACCTAATTGACAGCAAGATGACTGATCCCAGGAAGCTTGCGCAGGAAGCAGACCGCTGGGAGAGCACCAGGATCCAAAAGAGGTATGGGGGAGACAACACCAAGGGTGGGCAGGGTCCCTCTCAGAAGAAAGGCAGGGTAAGGGTAAACAGGGGGAGTTCTCAAAAGGGCCCCAATCTGATTCCCAGTTTAAGGATTCTCAGCCCTCCAGTGAGAAGAAGCCATGGTTCTCCAAAAGGAAGCCAGTGGCAGGGGGACCCCCACGTAAGTGTTATGCATGTGACCAAGTGGGTCATGTGAGGGGGGACCCCAAATGCTCCAAGAGTACACAAGCACCCACTGGTGCGCAGTCCCAGGGTTTGGCTAGTGTAGCGCTTGGGAAGGAGTTGGTTCCAGGTGGGTGGGAGCCAGCTGAGATGACCCTTGTCTCACTAGGGGACAGTGAGATGGTCGAGAGAACCATCATGCCTGAGAACACTAAGAAGTACAGGCAGTGGGTGACCACCAATGGACAGAGTGTGGAGGCTCTGAGAGACACAAGAGCCAGTGTGACTACAGTGAGGAGTCACCTGGTGTCTGAAGAGCAGATTGATCCCCGGGTACTTCACCAAGCAGTTGCAATGGATAACTCAGAGCTCCTGTGCAGAGTGGCGCAGGTTCCTGAATGGGGGGGGTCTCAGGTTCCTTGAAAGTAGCTGTGAGTCCAACCATGCCTGTAGATTGTTTGCTTGGCAATGACCTGGAGAATTCCCCTTGGAAGGAGGTGGAACTCAGGTAACACTTGGAGATGTTGGGTCTGCCTGGGTGGGTATGCGTATTTACGAAGTCAATGGCAGCCTGTCAGGGTGGTCAAGAGCCCCTGGAGCCTGAAACAGTGGCCCAGGGGACCACCAAAAAGCGGAAGGACAGGGGGCACGGGAAACCGGCCCCAGAAGTTCCCACGGTCTGGGAGGAGGCAGAGCCTGAGGGTGACACCCCGGGGCCTACAGGGCAACAGGTGGCTGAACTGGGGGAGGTCCCTGAGCTGTCGCAGTGGCAGCAGGAAGGGGGGCCCGCCAAGGAAGCATTCTGTGCAGCACAGAAGACATGCCCTACTCTGGTGGGTTTGCGGAGCAGGCTGCAGGCCAGCCGGCTGGCAAGGAGCCAGGATCTCACCGGATCTACTGTGAGGACGACCTCTTGTATAGTGAGCCTAAGTTTCCTGAACCTGGGTCAGCCCGTGTGCTGATGGTACCCCAGTGCTTCTGGGCCTTCCGAATGGGGTTGGCTCATGATGTGCCTTAGCTGGACATTTGGGGTGGGACAAGACCTTTGAGAGGCTTGTCACCCACTTTCACTGGCCCCTAATGCGCAGGCACTCAGATGCACATTGCAGGTCTTGCCAAACTTGTCAGGCAAGTGGCAAGAGTGGGGGCAAATATAAGGCTCCCCTCCACCCTTTTCCTGTTGTTAGTACCCCCTTTGAAAGGGTTGGTATTGACATTGTGTGGCCTCTGGATCCCAAGACAGCCATAGGCAACAGGTTCATCCTGGTCTTGGTGGACCATGCCACCCGGTACCCAGAACCCATTCCTCTGAGGTCAATCACTTCCCCTGTGGTGGGTCATGCTTTGATGGAAGTGGTGTCTGATAGGGGTACCAATTTCATATCCACGTATATGAAGTCTCTGTGGAAGGAGTGTGGGGTAACCTACAAGTTCACCACCCCTTACCTCCCCCAAAGTAATGGTCTGGTTGAGAGATTCAACCGCACCTTGAAAGGCATGATCATGGGCCTGTCAGAGCATTTGATGTGGAAGTGGGATGTCCTCTTGCCATGCCTTCTGTTCGCTTACAGGGAGGTGCCTCAAAAGGAACTTGGGTTTAGTCCCTTTGAGCTGATCTAGGCCACCCTGTGAGGGGACATTTAAGTCTGGTGAAGGAGGCTTTGGAAAAAGCTCCTAGTAAACCCCCCAGGATGTATTTAGCTACATGCTGGCTTTGAGAAACCAGACTGCCCGCTTCAGGAGTCTCGCACAGGAGAACCTGGAAGCAAGCCAGGAGGGTATGAAACAGTGGTATGACCGGAATGCCACTCTGGTCGAGTTTCAACTTGGTCAAAATGTGTGAGTGATGGCACCAGTGGAACCTAGGGCGCTCCAGGACAAGTGGACTGGGCCTTTTGAGGTGGTGGAGCTCAAGAGCGAAATCACCTGTCTGGTGGACTTGCAGACTTCCTAGAACCCTTTAAGGGTCCTGCATGTTAACTGCCTCAAACCACACTTTGAGCAGACTGAACTGTCCATGCCCCTTGCAACAGATGATGGAGAAAAGGAGGAGAGTGAGCCTCTTCCTGACCTCCTGTCTGCAGGAGAAAAAGATGGGTCTGTGGAGGGAGTGATCCTCTCCCCCTCCCTTAGTGAATAGCAGCAGAGGGACTGTCGCCAGGTGTTGCGACAGTTCACCTCAATTTTTCCACTGATCCCAGGGGTCATACACTTGTGCACACATGATGTGGACACTGGGAACAGTCCACCCATTAAAAAGAAAGTTTACAGGTTGACTGACACGGTCAGGGCTAGCATTAAGGATGAGATATCCAAAATGTTAACCCTAGGGGTTATTGAGCATTCCAGCAGTCCTTGGGTCAGCCCAGTGGTATTGGTCCCAAAGGCTGCTGCACGTGGAGCCACTCCATGTGGGAGGGTGGCCTGGCTTATAGTGGGTACCTGATGGTACTTACACCTTGTGCCAGGTCCAGTTATCCCTTATTAGTAGATTAGTAGTGTTCTAGCAGCTTAGGCTGATAGAGGTAGCTATAGCAGAGCAGCTTAGGCTGAACTAGGAGACATGCAAAGCTCCTACCATACCACTTATATCATATAGCACTATGTCATAATAATCACAATACTCAGAGTCACTAAAAATAAAGATACTTTTTTTTAGTGACAATGTGCCAAAAATATCTCAAAGTATATACTCCCTTAGGAGGTAAGTAAAATACACAAAATATACACACAAATCAAAATCAGGTAAGTAAACAGTTAGAAAAGTAGTGCAAACACTATAGATTTCAATAGGATGCAATAGGCCCAGGGGCAACACAAACCATATATTAAGGAAGTGGAATGCGAACCACTTAGGGACCCCAGGCCTGGTGTAGTGTGTAGAGGGTCGCTGGGAGTGTTAGAAAACACTAAGGGTGTCCAAGATACCCCACCCCAAGACCCTGAAAAGTAGGAGAAACACACTAAAGTCGTGATAGGAGATTCTGCAAAGACCACAACTGACTGCAAAGCACTGAAGACAGATTCCTGGACCTGAGGACCTGCCAAGGAAGGGGACCAAGTCCAAGAGTCACAAAAGTGTCTGGGGGGGCAGGAGCCCACTAAAGCCCGGCTGAAGGTGCAAAATGGCTGCCTCCGGGTGAAAGAAGCTGAAGATTTTGCAACAACAGAAGATGCCAGGAACTTCTCCTTTGCAAAGAAGATGTCCCATGAAATGCTGGAGGATGCAGAGTTGTTTTCTTTCAGAAAGACCACAAACAAGCCTTGCTAGCTGCAAAGGTCATGGCTGAGGAAAATGGGTGCTGCCTGTGCCCAGGAAGGACCAGGAGGTCGCCCTTTGGAAGAGGAGACAGAGGAGGCGCTCAGCAATGCAGAGAGCCCATGCAGAAGGAGGCAGCACCCGCAGAAGTACTTGAACACGGGTTCACAAAAACTAAGCAGGGAAGTCATCTCAACACTGCAAAAGAGGGTCCCACAAAGCCGGTGGTCAACTCAGTGAGTTGAGCAATGCAGGACAGAGTGCTGGGGACCTGGGCTGTGCTGTGCACAAAGGATTATTTGCAAAAGTGCACAGAAGCCCTAGCAGCTGCAGTTTAGCCAGTACACAGGATTACTGTCTGGTGTGGGGAGGCAAGGACTTACCTCCACCAAATTTGGACAGATGGACCACTGGACTGTCGGGGTCACTTGGATCCAACTCTTGTGTTCCAGGGACCACACTCGTCACAATGAGAGGGGACCCAGAGGACTGGTGAAGCAGAAGTTTGGTGCCTGCGTTAGCAGGGGGAAGATTCCGTCAACCCACAGGAGATTTCTTCTTGCCTTCCAGTGCAGGGTGACGGCAGACAGCCCCCAGAGCATGCACCACCAGGAAACAGTCGAGAAAGCCGGAAGGATTAGGCGCTACAATGTTGCTGGTAGTCTTCTTGCTACTTTGTTGCGGTTTTGCAGACGTCCTGGAGCAGTCAGCGGTCGATCCTTGGCAGAAGTCTAAGAGGGAAGTGCAGAGGAACTCTGGTGAGCTCTTGCATTCGTTATCTGACGAGAAGCCCACATGAGAGACCCTACATAGCCCTCAGAGGAGGATTGGCCACCTAGTCAGGTAAGCACCTATCAGGAGGGGTCTCTGACATCACCTGCTGGCACTGGCCACTCCAAGGCCTCCATTGTGCCATCACACCTCTGGATTCAAGATGGCAGAGGTCTGGGCCACACTGGAGGACCTCTGGGCACCACCCCTGGGGTGGTGATGGACAGGGGAGTGGTCACTCCCCTTTCCTTTGTCCAGTTTCGGGACGGGGCAGGGGCTGGGGGATCCCTGAACTGGTGTGGACTGGCTTATGCAAGAAGGGCACCATCTGGCCCTTCAAAGCATTTCCAGAGGCTGGGGGAGGCTACTCCTCCCAAGCCCTTAACACCTATTTCCAAAAGGAGAGGGTGTAACACCCTCTCTCAGAGGAAATTCTTTGTTCTGCCTTCCTGGGACTGGGCTGCCCAGACCCCAGGAGGGCAGAAGCCTGTCTGTGGGTTGGCAGCAGCGGCAGCAGCAGTAAAAACCCCAGAGAGCTGGTTTGGCAGTACCCGGGTTACATGCTGGAGCCCCAGGGTTGCATGGGATTGGCACCCCAATACCAGATTTGGCATGGGGGGACAATTCCATGATCTTAGACATGTTTCATGGCCATATTCAGAGTTACCATTGTGAAGATACATATAGGTATTGACCTATATGTAGTGCACATGTGTAATGGTGTCCCCGCACTCACAAAGTCTGGGGAAATTGCCCTGAACTATGTATGGCACCTTGGCTAGTGCCGGGGTGCCCTCACACTTAGTAACTTTGCACCTAACCTTCACCAAGTGAGGGTTAGACATATAGGTAACTTATAAGTTACTTAAGTGCAGTGTAAAATGGCTGTGAAATAACGTGGACGTTATTTTACTCAGGTTGCTGTGGCAGCCCTGTGTAAGACTTGTCTGAGCTCCCTATGGGTGGCAAAAGACATGCTGCAGCCCATAGAGATCGCCTGGAACCCCAATACCCTGGGTACCTATGCACCATATACTAGGGAATTATAAGGGTGTTCCAGTGTGCTAATGAGAATTGGTAAACATGGTCACTAGCCTGCCGTGGCAATTGTAAAGGCAGAGAGAGTATAAGCACTGAGGTTCTGATTAGCAGAACCTCAGTGACACAGTTAGGCAGTACACAGGGAACACACATTCAGGCCACAACTATGAGCACTGGGGTCCTGGCTGGCAGGATCCCAGTGATACATACAAAACACACTGACAAATAGGGTTTTCACTATGAGCACTGGGGTCCTGACTATCAGGGTCCCAGTGAGACAGTAAAAACACCCTGACATTTACTTACAAACAGGCCAAAAGTGGGAATAACAATGCTAGAAAGAAGCAACCTTCCTACACTCCAGAACTTAGGTTTTGTGTGGACTACCAGGGACTCAATGCGGTCAGCAAGACTGACACACACCCCATCCCCCGACCTGATGAGCTCATTGATCGGTTGGGAGCTGCCACCTACCTCAGCACGTTTGACTTAATGTCTGGGTACTGGCAGATTGCCTTGACTGAGGGGGGCAAGGAGAGGTCTGCATTTTCTATCCCAGATGGGCACTTTCAATTTAAAGTGATGCCATTTGGGATGAAGAATGCCCCTGTCACCTTTCAAAGGTTGGCCAACCAGGTTTTAGCTTGGCTGGATGAGTTCAGTGCCACCTACCAGGATGACATTGCTGTTTTTAGTTCCACATGGGAGGAACATCTGCAACACCTCTGCAGAGTGTTGGAGGCCCTGCAGAAGGCAGGCCTCACTATTAAGGCAAGCAAGTGCCAAATAGGGCAGGGTTCTGTGATGTACTTGGGACACCAGGTAGGGAGTGGCCAGGTGGCACCCCTACAGCAACAAATTGACACCATTCTGGCTTGGGAGCCTCCCAAAACACAGACTGAGGTAGGAGTCTTTTTAGGTCTCACTGGCTACTCCAGGAGGCTTGTCAAGGGATATGGTACCATTGTTACCCCCTTGACTGAGTTGACTTCTAAGAAGCAACCCAAAAAGGTGATCTGGATAGAGGCTTGCCTGACCGCTTTTGATGTCCGAAGGCTGCCATGTTCACAGCACCTGTGCTGAAGGCACCTGACTGCTCCAAGGAGTTTGGTGTGCAAACAGACGCCTCAGAGCATGGTATTGGAGCAGTACTCTCACAGCCTAATGAAGAGGGCATAGATCAACTAGATCAATTAGCAGGAGGTTAATTCCCAAGGAACGTAGGTGAAGTACCATAGAACGTGAAGCGTTTGCTGTGATCTGGACGCTGAAGAAGCTGAGACCCTACATGTTTGGGACTCACTTCCGCTTTCAGACAGACCACAGGCCCCTCAGATGGTTAATGCAGATGATGGGTGAGAATCCCCTACAGGGGAAGGACTTTACCGTGGAACACCGCCCTAGTACAGAACACGCCAATGCTGATGGTCTGTCCAGATTCTTCCGCCTTAGTGATGAGAACTCCCATGAGGTTGGGTAGTTGCTCCCCACTTTCAGCTAGGGGGTGGGGGGAGGCACGTGTTAGACTTTTCATCGTTGGCGTGGGCTCACTTGAATTTTTGCCTCTGTTTCCCAGGTTGTTGAGGTGTGCTGGATCTTCTTTTGCTGTTTTTGTTTCTCCGGGCACTTTACCACTGCTATCCAGTGCTAAAGTGCAAGTGCTCCTATACAAAATGTGTTTGTAATTGGTTCATCCATGATTGGCATATTTGACGTACTGGTAAGTCCCTAGTACAGTGCACTAGAGGTGCCCAGGGCCTGTAAATCAAATGCTACTAGTGGGCCTGCAGCACTGGTGCCACTCACATTAGTAGCTCTGTGAACATGGCTCAGACCTGCCACTGCAGTGTATGTGTGTGCAGTTTTAAACTGCCAATTCGACTTGGCAAATGTACCCACTTGCCAGGCCTAAACCTTCCCTTTTCTTACATGTAAGACACCCCTAAAGTAGGCCCTAGGTAGCCCCATGGGCATGGTGCAGTGTATTTTTAAGGTAGGACATATACTAATGCATTTTATATGTCCTAACAGTGAAATACTGCTAAATTCGGTTTTTACTGTTGCAAGGCCTATCCCTCTCACGGGTTAACATGGGGGCTGCCTTTAAATATGACTAAAGTGTGGATTCCCTTTGGGAGCAGATAGACATGTGGAGTTTGGGGTCTCTGAGCTCCCAATTACAAAATACATCTAGCTCACAATTTAAAAATGCATCTTTTAGTAAAGCTGACTTTACGATTCTGTACTTGAAAATGCCATTTTTAGAAAGTGAGCATTTTCTTGCTTAAACCATTTTGTGACTCTGCCTGTTTGTGGATTCCCTGTCTGGGTCAGTTTGACAGCTGGGCTGTTTGCATCTCTCTCTAGACAGTGACACAAAGGGAGCTGGGGAGTAGCCTGCATATCCTGATGAGCCATCTGTGCTAGGAGGGAGGGGAGGGGTGGTCACTCACACCTGAAGGGGCTGTGCCTGCCCTCACACATTGCAGTTTCCCACCCCCTGGTGTTTGTCTGGGGCCTGGCCCAGGCAAGACAGGATTTCACCAACAAGAAAGACTTTTCTTTGAAGTAAGCCTACTTCAAAGGGCAAAAGGGAATAAGGGCAGAGCTGAGAAGAGCTGAAGAGCTGAGGAAGAAGAGCTGCCCTGCCTGTGACTGTGCTTTGTGGAGCTATCCTGCAGTTGCTGCTTCTGCCTGTGCAAGAGGACAAACACTGGACTTTGTGTGCCTTCCTGCTTGAGAAGAACTCCCCAGGGGCTTGAAACTGAACTTGCCTCCTGTTGTTGAAGTCTCAGGGACAGCAAATACTTCTCTCTGCCAGCACCTGGAGCCTCTGCTGAGAATCCTGCCCTGCCAAGTGGTGCCCTATCCAGTTCCTGGGGCCTTGAAAGGAGAAGCTGGCAGGCCAAGTTTGAGAAATCCACGCACAGATTGCAGAGCGGGGAAAATTTTGATGCAGCCTCTAAAAGAACAACGTGCCGCCGGCATCGCGGCTGAAATCGAAACTCCACCTGCAGCGCGGCTGGGAGATCGATGCACACAGCTGGAGAAACAATACGCAGCATTGCTGACGGAGGCTGGTGAGATCACAACCCACACTGCGAGGTTTTAGGATCACCGTGCGGCAGGATTTCCGATGCAAACATTGCTGGGCGTGTAATAATGATGCAAAGCCTGCCCGAACCCAAGAGTGCTTGTCCGGAGAGAAGAAATGCCGCACGCCGACCCGAACGAAGGAACGAAGGAGAAACGACGCATGGTCTTGCTTGTGAGTGAGACTGACGCATTGCAGGCCTCTTTCGATGCACACTCGCCCACGGGCGGTTATTTTTGACGAGACCCAGGTACATTTTCATGCTAACAGCGTTAGCATTGTATTTAAAAGAACATGAAGACTCTTTTTACATTTTAATTAATAACTTGACTTGTGTATGTTGGATTTTTGTCATTTTGGTCTTGTTTTGTTAAGTAAATATTTTCTATTGTTCTAAACCTGTGTTGTGTTATTTTGTAGCGTTTTCATTAAGTTACTGTGTGTGTTGGTACAAATACTTTACACCTAGCACTCTGAAGTTAAGCCTGCCTGCTGGTGCCAAGCTACCAAGGAGGTAAGCGGGGGTTAGCTGAGGGTGGTTCTTTTGTACCCTGACTAAAGTGAGGGTCCTTGCTTGGACGGGGGTAACCTAACTGCCAACCAAAGACCCCATTTCTAACAATATGTGATAAGGCTTTCACTGCTGATATATTGAAAGGATCTGTCTGCCTCCTGGGAAGGTGATAAACCGATGTTCCTAACTTCTGTGTTCTGTGGGTAGGTAGTGAATGACACCTAAGCTGAAACACTGAAGTACATAGCATGACTTCACAATGTGCTGATTGCCATGCTCCAAAAAAGAAAGTGGAGATGTACAATACAGATGTCTTGTGTCATGTGTATGTTTAAACCCCAATGCAATATGTGTCCTGGTTGTCCAGTACATTTATGATAACCATAACAGAGGTATAACTTTGGAGCGGAACATTATGGTACAATAGTTGTCATACTTGACAGTTGTGTATGGTAGATACATCACTCTTACACAGGGTATGTGAGTAAGTGGTATTTATTGGGGAATGAACAACAAAATGAGTGAATTATAACAGAAATGAAATTAAGTGAACGGCGGAGGGTTCAGTCATGGTGGGTGAACTCCTCAGGGTAGCAGCTACACCATTTGAAAACATAAGTCCAGTGTCCTTCTGCCACATGAAAATGGAGTTAGGTATCAGAACATTCAACAGGGTGTATCAGTCACACACAAGGGGAACCAATCAGGAAAGGTTCACATATTTTTTAAATATTTACCTTTCACCCCGGGAGGTGGTGGTCCCCGGGGCAGCAAGGAGCACATGGTCCGCATATTATTACGGTAATGCCCCGGGAGGTGGTGGCCCTGGGGGCAGCATATTTCATCAAAGCACTGGGGAGGTGGTGGTCCCCAGGGCAGCAGAGAGGTAAGCAGTCCCCCACATATCAACCATAAGCCCCACAGAGCTGGAGGTCCATGAGGCAGCGACTGGGGGCCAGGATCCCCCACACCCTCTATTTTTAAACAAATGCCCCCAGGACTTGCCCACCTGGGAGCTTGATAGTAACAAAGTGCAGGAGCCTGTGATTTGTGTTTCTTTATTTTTTATTTTACGACAGATCCACAGATCACCCTTGACTCCGATCATAATGTAAAAGCCTGTTCAAACCCACCAACAGATCAAAGGGGACAGGACATTCGTACCATGGCCCCTTTTCTTTATTTATCACTTTTTTGGGGGGACTCAGCTTCAGCGAGTCCCAGGATGGCTGACAACACTGCAACAGCACAAATCCTTTGTGCACCTATATATACAAATTTGCATTTTCTTTAATTTCTCTAAAATACTAAACGGAACTTCACCAAAACAACACAACAATTTGCAATGCAATAGGGCTCACAATTTTCAAACAAGTTAGTTGGCATCTTTTGACAACAGCGCCCACAATCAAAACCTAATGAAAACATGAGTGCAAACTGAAAATAGATGACTTAACAAAATAAAAGAAAGTTAGCTTAAAAATAAACCTTTTGTTTGTCCTGCTGCTCACGTTTTTGCCAGCAAGCCACAAGCCTTCTGTTTGCGGGGCACTGGAAGTTAAAAATAACAAAATAGTATCTCAATCACATCAGGAGAAGCGGACGGGCACTAATTAAGTTGAAATTAATTAGTGCTTGAACCCTGTTCCACATGGAGGAACAGAAATGATGCCAGACATGCCTTGACGAATTACAAACCTGCAAAAAGTGCCACACACACCAAAATATGGTGAGTGACAGGAGGGCTCCAAGCCCTTTACTGAAAACATCAGTGTCTTGCATGAGAGACGCATATGCTAGTGCATGCATTCACAGGCTCAACCCTAATGAACACTCTTTCTGGACCAAGGCCTACATTTCTGCCAAATTTGGTGTAATCCCATCCAGTAGTTTCAGCGCTATTGCTGTTTAAAATCTCTATGGAAAGAGTTTTCTCAGCCGCTCCGGATGGATCACCCCAAACGTTTCCAGACAGCAGCTGACGTGACTGACAATTTTTTTTTGAAAGTTTTGAGAAGATTCGTCAAGTGGCACCAAAGATATAGGCAAGTAAAAACATTTTTTTTTAAACAGAAAATAGGTCCTACATATTCTATATTTGCTCTTTTTTGTGTAACCGTAATAACGGGAGATGTCACCAGCAATCTTTTTTACACATGTCAATACTCTTGTGAGAGCCTTGAGACTCTGAACATTCAGGCTATATTAAATGCATAATAGCTCTCTTGCATAGGGGGTAAGTATCAGACTATCCAAACACACAAACTCTGTACTAAACCACTCACTTGAGATGGATTTTCTATACATCACTTTTTTTTATTTTAACAATCCCATGAGAGTGTCACAAGATCGTAATCTTTTTTTGAGAAAAAATGTACACCTTCCTTCATTACAATACCTATCCCTACTACTAAGGTGTGGAGAGAAATTGGGTTCTCAATCAATACTTCTCACTGTATAATAGCAGTGCACAGTAGGGTGTGAGAAGAGAGTGAGTTCTTCACTAATACCCAAGCCTATAAGTGTGTATAGTAGGGTGTGGGGAGAACTAGTCTCTCCAGTAACACCTTGTATCAAGATTTTGTGTACCCCACTACTTTTTTTTACAATCTTGCTAGAGTCATGCAGGGAAAAAATACACTTTCCTTTATTACAATACTGTCGCCTTATAATCCCCAGTAGTAGGATGTGGGCAGAAAGTAGACTCTTAATTGAGACCTTTTCACAGTACAACAACAGTGTACAGTAGAGTGGAAGGAGAAACTGTGGGGTTTCACTGATACCTCTCTATGCCTAGAAACTGTGTATAGCAGTCTATGGGGAGATACTGGACTCTTCACTCAGTTGTTGCCTGAAGGTATCCCGTTTGTACATTAGGGTATAACGAGACACTACCTTTCCACTCACACCTTTCCTCAGGCTCACTGGTATGTGAAGTATACATCTCTCTGCTCATACCTCTTCCCATGGTGATATGTGTAAATAGTAGGCTATTGTGGAGGAACTGTCCTGTTTGCTGACAGATCTGTCTTGCACGATAAGCCTCCATACTACAGTCTGGGGAGAAATTGGCTCCTCTCCTGTGACCTGTGTCTTGGATGATGGGTGTGCAAATTAGAGAGGGAAAAAGGGGCTTACCTCTCTGGTCACAACTCCCCTCATGATGAGAGGTGTACAAGTAAGGTATAGAGATGGAATTACCTGAAAACTCTGTCGTGCATAACAACTATGTAGACTATGGTATGGAAACACACTGCTCTCTCAGCTGAGACTGTTCTCTCTGCACATACCTCTCTTCATAGTGATGAATGTCCATAGAAGAGTGTAAAATGTAGTCTTATGGAGTATCCTCTTTGTTGAAAGCTGTAACTTGCACAACTGGTGTCTATACTTAATTGCAGAGACATACTCACTTCTCTTTCAGACATCTCCCAATGGTAAAAGTCATACGTAATATGATTCAGGTAGTACTTCTTTTCCTCTTTTAGCCACCTGAGCCTGCCAAAGAGTGCATAAATGAGTAGGTTAGATGGCAAGAAAGTTTCAGCAAAGCCACAATATCTATGTTACAGTTCACAAAGCATAGCTCGGGCAGAGTTAGCTCATGCTGCTAAACTGCACAAGGGTCCAATCACTGCCACACCTTTCCAAAGTGGAAACACTGTGCTTCAAGATAAGGTGCCTCATTACTACTTTGGTGTTTTTTTCGCAAGACCACCACGGGTGCAGCCGCTAAAAGACTGCCATGTTGATGGTATTCTGACTGCCCTATTAAGGGTCAAACACTGAAGGCCGACAAAAAACAGGCACAAGTCTGACACCACCAGGGCACTGGAGGGTGGGAAAGAGGCAGTTCCATCATCAGCACCGCCAGCCTGACAACCTTCCACCCAGCAGATTATGGCCCACAAATCAGCACAGCAATTCTTCCATGGTGGAAAACCATTGGCAGTCTGGACCGCCATGCTCAAAAACTCACCACAGACAGAACACAACACCACATTGGACAGCTTGAATACCCCACACCTGACACACATACACACACCAGACACATCTACTCACTGCCCTATATAGCACAGTCCCACACAACCCACAATCCTTCGTGACAAAGACCACGTACAGAGACAGCGAGTACCTACAAACTCATAACTTACCACTTATACACCATAGGCACATATACACTTTTTGCTCAGCACACACCACACAACTGAACGATCAGCACTCACACACATCACTACTGCACACAAACAGCACAACCAATCAGCACACACATCCAAACACCCCCACCCTACCAAGCACCCTACACTGCACCCTACACACACATCATCCACCACCAACAACAAAACCACCATGCTGTCAACGCACCCACATTCCACAGACGATGAGTTGAGGGTCATGGTCGATTAAATTGTTGGGGTGGAGCCACAACTGATTGGAGCACAGGCACAGCAAACGTCCATTGCCATGAAAATGGAGTTATGGCACGGAACTGTCAACAGGGTCAACTCAGTGGACAACCATCCATGCCAAAGGGAGGACATCAGAAAGAGGTGGAATGACCAACAGGGGAAGGTGCGTTCCATGGCATCACGCCACCAAATTGGGGTGCTGAAGACAGGGATTGGGCCACTACCTCTTCCCCCAGAGTTCATATTGTCAGAGGAGAAGGTCTTAGACATCCTGCATCCAAGGGGCCTGACGGGAATACCCAGAGGAATGGACTCTGATGAGTAACTAACACTCCCCTGGCACAAATTGTCCAGTCCATATGCTTCCACACCACCCAATCACTCCCCATTTCACCCTCTCTTCCAATACATCTCCCACCTAATCACCTAATGCACCTCCCCTGCATGCCACACCACCACCCAGCCCCAATGCCCACACAGTCCCTGCCAAGCGCACAGATAGCACTGCCAGTCACAGTCACTACAACTCCCACAATGCACCTGCTCATCACCATCAAATCTACAATGTGCACATCAAATCACATCTCTTGCCTATATGACCATTGCACCAGCTACACCAACTGGATGCTTTGACTGAGGACCACTAAATGGCAATGAAACCAATGCTATCGCACAACTCAATGCCAAACCATACCAAACACAGACACTGCACTATCACCAAACCTAAGGGCCACCTATCTAGATCAACACCCCTGAAATGGACTGATTATGGGCATGAAAGTAAGAAGGTATACTCCATGCACAATATGCACAGACAGGACAAGAAATCCTGTATACACATATACCCTCCCCCCACTTGGATACCAGGCTGCAATGTACAGCCATACCCACTCACATCTAGCAAGCCTGAATTGCCACCTGCTAACAGGGCACACCTGTCATGTGAACCATCACACAGGAACAGAACCCACCCACTGATCAAAAGTTACCAAGCCTGATCGATCACAACCCCTGTGGAGCATGGTTCATATGTCACAATCCACTATCCGCAAACTATGTTAGCTGTGCTGCACCTGTCATTGCCATTACTGGTAATCAAGTCAAGCCACTGCCTACATGAGACAAAGAGACAACCATTCACGCCTCCACCATTTAACCCTCTCTCAGTCCTTCCACAGATAGCCCTGCCAGTGTCACCATGGAGAGGATACCAGAGACTGCCAGCCCTCCTCAGGATGAAGGCCCCAATGAGGACAATGCTGCTGGATGTCCGGACAGTGACAACCTACGTGGCCCATCTGGGACAACTGGTCAGTCTACCACTCCCTGCCTCATCCTGCCCATATCAACCCCCCCCCCACCCTGTGGCATCAATATCACAGCCAACCCTTTGTCCCCAAACCTGTGTCCCAAGGACTGTTCAATCAATAATGTTCCCCACTGTACAGGGACCTGAGTTGACCCCTCATACCCAAGACAATGAAGGTCCTGGTGAGACTGGGAGTGGGCACACTATGCTAGGGGCACAGGCACATGGGGCAGGGGGTGTGGGAGGGAACCTGTGGGCTAGAGGATGGGGCAGCCAAGGCAGTCACCTGACCAGGAAGCCATCTCTAAAGTCCTGGGAGCATACCACCAATCCCAAGACAGGATGGGGCAGATCATCAACATGTAGGGGGAAAACCAAAGGTAGCAGAGGGAATACCACCAGGAGGTCATGCAGCAGTGGCAGGCCCACAATGCCACCATGGCCTCCATTGCAGGGGTGCTCAGAGACATGAACACCACACTGGGTGCTTCCTCCACCCACCAGCAGGCCCCTTCCACTAGCCACATCACATCTGAGCCTTCAACATCTGTGGCAGCTGGTGGAATGGAGACCCTGCTAGAGGAACCAGAGGCCTCTGGCACCCCTCCTCTATAGCTGAAGAACCCCCCACAAATGTGGATGTCTATCCATATATCCGGCTGGATCAGATGGCAAGACTAAACCCACTGCCAGGAAGTGACCCTCTCCTGATTGCTCTCCCTTGTGCGCCACTGAGACACCCTGTTGACTGTTAAATGGCATTATTCCATTTCCCTATGACCCTTGGACACTGTACCTGTGCTATCTACAGCTGTGCCACCTACTCTGATGATTTCATCCAACATGACCCCACTCATCACCTGTATTTCACTGTATGCACAATAAACAACTGCATATGTGTCTTTATTTATACATATAGATACATATGGGCAGCAAAATGTTATGTGGGGATGACCCTCTAAACCCACAGGCAGTATAATGGACAGCAGAGGAAGGCATCTTCTGCAGGAGACAGAGTACAACAGACATGTCCTAGGGCAGGTGTAAGTGAGTCACTAGTCCAGGCACACACCAGAGTATATCCACTTATCCAACCTGCAAAAAGACCATGACAGAGACTTCCATCAAGATAGTAGGCATGGTGGCACACAAAGCACATATGCAGTTCATAATTGTTGTGCCCAGTGTAGTTTGCCAACTAAACAGGCACAAAAGATGTCACTTATACATCACCAGTCTCAGGAAATACATAAAAAAACACTGTAGCTGGCATCTGTCATGGGGAAACCTCTACTCTGTAAACAGATACCAAAGGCTAATGAACATGAATGCCTCAAGCAATAGGTAGGATAGGTAAAGATTCACAGTACACTTTTACTCACTGAATGACATGAGAACAGGAGAATGCAAGACACGTAGCACAATATATCCATGTCCATAGGAGATATGATTCATGCAACCGGCATAGAGTACACATGTTAGAGATGGGATATTTGAACTCTGCACCATACATGCAATTAATCACCTTCTACAACACACACATAGGGATTCGAATACATTACACCACCACTGATGATCCAACTCAGGAGGACCATTTACACCAATCAATGTGGAAATACAAAACCTGCAAATACCCACACAACACACATGTATTTTTCTGGAAATACTGATTTATGAGCTTAGTCCTAGAGTCAGCTGCACCTTCCTCATCTGCCTCCTCATCTGCCTCCTCATCACTTTCCATGTCTGCATCACCATCTACTGGTCCAGCTGTCTCCCCATCATCAGCAAGTAATGGTATCTGACGTCTAAGGGCTAGATTGTGGAGCATACAGCAGGTAACTATGATCAGGCATACCTTTTGGGGAGTGTAGAGGAGGGAACCTCAAGAGATGTCCAGGCACCTGAATCTGGTATTCAGTAGGCCAAATGTCCTTTTAATTACCTGCCTTGTCCTGCCATGTGTCCCAATGAAATGGAGTTCCCCTTTCGTGGCAGGGTAGCTCACTGGTGTCAACAGGCAGGTTCAGCTGTGTGCACAATACAGGTGCAGCCAAAGGGTAGCTAGTGTTGACAGGTGCGATAATAGAAACATACACGTCCAAATGCATACATGCCAATGGGCCAAGCCCTCTCCCTGTGTAGTTGTGCCATCATATGAGGGACATTGCTGTTCCTCATGATGTAGGAGTCGTGCACAGATCCTGGAAACTTGGCAGTCAGATGGGAGATGTACTGGTCTATCACACACACAACCTGAACATTGATGGAGTGGTAGTTTTTCCTGTTCCTACACACCTGTTCATTGGCATTGGGAGGGACCAAAGCAATATGGGTGCCATCTATTGCACCTATCACATGAGGGATGTGTCCCATTTGATAGAAGTCTGCCTTCACGTAGGCCAAATCTGCATGTTGAGGGAACAGGATCTAGCTGTCCATGTGTTTCAAGAAAGCACACAGTACATCCTTCAACACAAGACTGAACATGGGTTGTGACATCCATGCTGCCAAGTCCATGGTGCTCTGAAAGGAACTTGTGGCAAGAAAGTGTAGCACTGGCAGGACTTGTACTGTGGGAGGCATGGCCTAGGGTTTACATATGGCAGGCAACAGATCTGGCTCCAACTGGGTACATAGATCCATGATGGTCAGACTATTCAGACGATAGGTCATGTTGATATGCCTGTCCTCCAGGGTTGCAAAGGCCAACTAACGGACAGTACACTGGTGCATGCCTGAGTCTCCTCATGACAGGGTATCTAGGATAGAGAGGAGTGAATGTGTGAATGTACAATGTGACAAGCACTCCAAACATATTAGCTGAACATGTTCTTATTGCACACACCTAACACTGTAGACATGCCTTGCACGCTGACACATACTATATTAGGCATGCTGAAGCAGCATGGACACCATCCTTGCTGCACATTGGCCCTGATCAATAGTTTGTGACACACATCACATGTCTAATGTTCCATATGAGGTACACAGACCTGTCCTGCACTGACCATGTATGTAGTCATGCTATTTACCTACATGTTTACACTGCCTATGAGGCTCTGTGTCTCTGGACATGCACTTTATTAGACAACTGGCAATATAACGTCACTGTTTCATGCATGTCACATATATAAGCCTAACCATGATGGCACAACATAGGCCTGCTCGGCATTCTGGACAAAAACGTGTATGGGACACTAATTTTGCTGCAGCGAGGCATGATATGTGCATAAAATGGCACTCGCCTGTCCTACAAGCACTTGACAGATGGAAGTGACCTAAGTCCGCTGGTGTATGTCGTCATGGCGGTAGGCTGTCGCAACTGCTGTGCATCTTCCCATTGGTTAGCATTGCTGTCTGTGGGAGACTGGGGCCAATGGCGATCACCGCCGACAGTGACGGTCCTATACTCGACGGTCATGACCGCCATTTTCTGCTGCCTTGCTCACTTGACTCCTGACACTCTTGCAAGCAAGTCCTCCACCACATGAGCTGCTGTGTACTGTCTCTGGGAGCCATCATTCCACACCCTGCAGGTGATAGGGCCCCAGCCTTCTCCCAAGAAGAGCTGGAGAAGCTGGTAGAAGAGCTCCTATCCCTGTATGGACAGCTGTATGGGGCACTAGAGGAGCAGGTGAGCCCAATGCATTGTCATGTGTGATGGGGTGTGTGTGAAGGTAAATGGCGTAAATGTACGGGTCAGGGAGTACATGCATGCAGGCGGCATTGAGTCAAGGTGTGTGAATCGTGACGATGGGCAAGTGTGGGCATTTGGTGAGTCTGATGCTTATTGTCCGCTGCTGTTGGCATAGTGCCAGTCTACATGACTTTCTCCTTCTGTCTGTGTCACCCATGCAGGTAAACGCCCATCAGAAGAAGGGGATATGGCATATAATTGCCAAGCAAGTGTGGAACCTGGGGGTCCATAGCCGGCATAGCACCCATTGTTGCAAGCGGTTGGAGGACCTGCGGAGGCCCAGCTGGGGATGTCCTCCCAATGAGGGAGGGGTCCAGTTGGACCCTGACCCCCCTAATGGCCCGCATTTTGGTGGTGGCCTACCCTGAGGTGGATAGGCATTTGAAGCAGCACAGCAGCCACAAGGGGTGAGTACTGATGTATCCAGGGACTTGGCAGGCCTTAATTGGGATTGGGTGCCTCACTGCAGGCAAAGTGACATTGTCGTTTATGCTACATGTTTCTCTACAATTTGAAATGGGTATTAGGCACCCTTGCAGGGTATCTGTTGTAGATGTATGTCCATGCGTTACTGTCAGTGGATGTACATCTCCCATTTCATACCTCTACAAGTCTGTAATGTGGAGATGCACTAATGAGATAGGCAGATGTGTGATCACATGAAGCATTGTGCATTACCAGCTCCATCCATCTGCATTAGCGGCTCTGAGGTGTCAGTCCATTCCCATCTGTGTAGCCTACCTTTATGTGCTACTGTGTGACTCTCTTTTTATTACTGGGACTATATACAACATGGACTGTAGCTAGTATTGACAGATTGTGAGGATGGCATTGCAGTTCCACCACATGATAGGACCTAATGATACAGGAGTATTGGCCTGATAGCAGACTAGGCATATATAGGTGATCTGCTGACTGTAGGGTATGTGTAGGTAGCCAACCTGTGATACTGATACATGTAGATTTTATGAGGCCCAATTGCACAGATAATGCATTCCTGGGAGCCATACTTATGGGGATGTAGTCTTTAAACATATGGGATGGTACTAGAGGTGGCAAGGGCCCTGGGAGATCCCTGATTTGTCACCATGGTTTGTATATGGCATGTACGACAAAGCCCTAGCAATTCCTATGCTGCAATGCTGAGTAACTGCCTACATCATGTCATAATGGAAATTTCTGGGCACATCTGATGGCCTATGACTTTTACAGCTTGACTTGGGTAATAGGTAGTGGCATATTAGAGTGGTTTTGACATAGCATGACACATGGTGTGTAGATGTGATTCGCATTTTGTATTCAGTCTCCCCAGGCTGCCTTATACGGTAGTGGGATGTGTAATTGATGTACAGCCAGTGGTGTTTGTCCAAGTGTGACTCATGAATGCAAATATTTCCCCTCTAAGATGTGTGTTATCTGGGCTCAGTGACAGAGTTTACCATTTGTGGAATGGTGTGTGTGAGGCTGAAGTTGTTACTGTGTGTAGTACAACTGGTGGACCTGCATGTGTGCTGGCATTGGTAGTAGTCCATGATGTGATATGTGTGTTCCTTTGGTAGATCGGTTGTGACACTGCACTCAGTGGATGTGTGATATGTGGTACATTACCCAATGTAGATGCACTTAGCAGTATGTTGAGTAGTGATATATGTGTTGTGTGTTAGCTGCTCTGTCTATGTGATAGAGTCTGACTGGTCACCTGGCTATACCACAGATTCACATAGTGCACATCAGATGTAAACATTTCGGTGTCTGACTTGTATTGGCTAAATCTAAGTTGTTCTCCATAATGGCATCACTGTATGGAGTGGCTAGCCATGTAATATGACAGGTAGGTGCTGCGTGGTCTGTGAGTGGAGTTGTCTTCACTGTAATAGACATTACAGAGGACATGGACTAGTCAAATACTGTTACTATAGAGGCCTGAAGTATTTTGTTCAGTCAGCTGCACATCCAATGGGTGAAAAAGGTATGGAGAGGTAAGATGTACATTCATGCATACTATTGATTCAGCATCCAGGGCATGCTGTGCCAGCTTAAATAGTTTTTGGTTGGAATTATGGAGATTACTTTAGTAGTGCAGTCCTACTTAGGTATTGATGTAGGTGTGAAGGTTGGCATACAGGTGTGGGTAGTAGTGACATGTAATGGGATGATGTAGGTGATGTGTTTTGGTGTTAGAAATGGGGTCTTCGGTTGGCAGTCAGGTTACCCCCTGTCCAAGCAAGGACCCTCACACTAGTCAGGGTAAGTAACACACAATCCAAATTATCCTGTGCCCACCCTCTGGTAGCTTGGCACCGAGCAGTCAGGTTTAACTTAGAAGGCAATGTGTAAAGTATGTGTGCACTAAATGATGCAATAACGCAGTACAGCACCACAAAAATACACCACACAGTGTTTAGAAAAATATATAATATTTATCTGGTAAAATGCAGGTTAAAAACTATTAGAATGCAATAAGTATATGTTGAATTTATCACTGTAAAAGTGATATAAAGTGTCTTTAGTCTTTTAAAAGCAACAAATGTCTCTTTCAAGAACAAAGTACCAGATTTGCATTCAAAATCTCTGCAAAGAACCGCAGAGGATGAGATGCGTGGAAAACAGGGAGGTGTGCGTCGATTTCTCGGGCCGCACACAGTGATGCGTTGTTTAGTTTTCACGCAGGGACGGCTTTGCATCGATTTCCAGCGCTCTGTCGTGGCTCATCTTCGCGTTGCAGGGTTTTTGGACGCCCCAGGGACGATGCGTGGATTTCTGGTGCTGACAGGACGAAGTCACAGGGGCTGCATCGATCCAGTGGGTGTTGCGTGGAAATTTCTACTGCACAGCAGGTGCTGGAAGTCAGGCTGCGTCATTCCGGCTCGGCTGTGCGTCGATCCAGTGAGCTGTGCGTCAAATTTCCAGTCGCTACGCTGGTGCTGCGTCTATCTCCTCGTCGCGAAGTCGGGCTACGTCGTTCAGGTTCGGCATGTGGTGAATTTTTCACTATGATGCTGGCTGTGCGTCGTTTCTGGCAGGCTGTGCGGCAACTTTCCCTGCACAAGGAGTCCTTCTTGTAGAGATTAAGAGGGTCATTACAACCCTGGCGGACAGTGTTAAAGCTGCAGTAATACCGCAAACAGGCCGGCGGACCAAAAAAGGGAATTATGACCGTGGCGGAAACCGCCAACATAGACAGCCACTTTAACACTCCGACCGCCACGGCGGTACAGACAAGCAGCGCGGCTGTCACCGCCAACAGACAGGCTGAAGACAAAGTACCGCCCACAGTATCACAACCCGCCAATCCGCCACCTTTTCCGGGGCGGATTCACCGTGGATAAAAACACGCCAGAAACAGCTTTAGCAATGCGAAAACCCTCACCTGAACACACTCCGCGACGGAAGGAGGCTACCATGGAGCCCGAACTACAAATACTCCCTGCGCTTGTCTTCCTGCTCCTGTACGATCACCAGCAACGTAGGCGCCAAAGACAACGGTGAGTACTGCACCTACGACATAGGGGAGGGGAGAGGCAAAAGTCAGGGACACACACACGTAACACCCCCACCCCCAACCCGACCCTCGCACACTACAACACACACACCAATGCAGTTCCAAACAGCACAGTAACAACCCCCAACCCCCCCGGAAGAATGCAAAGACAAAACGAAATCAGTTCAAACATTGTAATGTATCAAAATACAGTAACCTACTATATACAGATAGATATACACATTCCAAATATATACATCATGATTAGTAGTGCAGGTATGCACATTTCAATGTCCGTGGACCACTGGCCCCAAAATGCATGGGCGAGGCCCATACTAGATACCTGTCCACAAACGGAGAGAACACTGCAGGGGCATCAGATAGAAATACAACAGGCACCTCATGGGGAAGGGAAGGGGGGGCACCTCAGCTGGATTACAGCACCACGCCAGATCCACAACGGGGCTCCATGCCCATTGATGTATCCTGGGGAGTGCAAAGCCACAGTCTCTCAAGTCTCTACAGTGGGTGGCTTGCCCACTGTACCATCCTGGGGAGTGCAAAGCCACAGTCTCTCAAGTCTCTACAGTGGGTGGCTTGCCCACTGTACCATCCTGGGGAGTGCAAAGCCACAGTCTCTCAACTCGATAACAGTGGGTGGCTTGCCCACTGTACCATCCTGGGGAGTGCAAAGCCACAGTCTCTCAAGTCTCTACAGTGGGTGGCTTGCCCACTGTACCATCCTGGGGAGTGCAAAGCCACAGTCTCTCAACTCGATAACAGTGGGTGGCTTGCCCACTGTACCATCCTGGGGAGTGCAAAGCCACAGTCTCTCAAGTGGATAACAGTCTCCACTGGTTCTGGAGGGGGACTGGTGCCCGGAGTGCATCACGCTCCCCGTGACGGACCCTGTTCCGTCACTGTCCCAGCTGCACATGGGCTAACGATGCTTGATTTGGCGGTGCCTTGCCCTGTTCAGAGGTCTTCACCATGGCGGTCTTTGCCCTGTTCAGCGGTGCTTTGCCATGGCGGTGCTTTGCCCTGTTCAGCGGTCTTCACCATGGCAGTGCTTTGCCCTGTTCAGCGGTCTTCACCATGTCGGTCTTTGGCCTGTTCAGCGGTGCTTTGCCATGGCGGTGCTTTGCCCTGTTCAGCGGTCTTCACCATGTCGGTCTTTGGCCTGTTCAGCGGTGCTTTGCCATGGCGTTGCTTTGCCCTGTTCAGCGGTCTTCACCATGTCAGTCTTTGGCCTGTTCAGCGGTGTTTTGCCCTGGCGGTGCTTTGCCCTGTTCAGCGGTCTTCACCATGTCGGTCTTTGGCCTGTTCAGCGGTGCTTGCCTTTGCTGTCTCTGACCTGTGCAGCGGTGTGTGACATTACGGTCCCTCAGTGCCCAGCGGGGCTGTGGCTGCCGGGGCCCTCCAGGTCACTGACTCCGGTGGTGGTCTCCTGACCTGTGACGATACTGGTGCCCTCCAGGGCACTGACTCTGGCGGTGGTCTCCTGACCTGTGACGATACTGGTGCCCTCCAGGTCACTGACTCCGGCGGTGGTCTCCTGACCTGTGACGATACTGGTGCCCTCCAGGGCACTGACTCCGGCGGTGGTCTCCTGACCTGTGACGATACTGGTGCTCTCCAGGGCACTGACTCCGGCAGTGGTCTCCTGACCTGTCACGATACTGGTGCCCTCCAGGCCACAGATTCCGACGGTGGTCTCCTAACCTGTGACGATACTGGTGCCCTCCAGGGCACTGACTCTGGCGGTGGTCTCCTGACCTGTGACTATACTGATGGTGGTGGCGTCCCGGCCGGCGGGGAGGATGGCGGCCTTCTCCGCCGTGCTGCTCTTCCCAGACTTTGGAGACTTCTTCTGCCCCTTCAACACCTTGGGAGGAGTCACAGCAGACTCAGCACTCCCCCCGGGACCCTTGTGAGCTGTTTTTCTGCCAGGAGTCTTCACCCTCTCCCGTCGGCCACTTTCCAACTTAAGGTGCTTTACACGGGGTGGACTGGCAGTGCTTTGGCTCTGTGTCATACTGGCTGCCCTGGTGGCCGGTGCACTCCACACACCTTTAGCACGCACCACTGGTACCGGACTTTTTTTGGCTGAGGTGCTACTACGGGACTTATGAATTGGAGGGGTGGGGGTGGGGGGAAAGAGGTCAACATCGCAGAGCAAGAGTTTCTGACGAAGCTTGGGATGGGTAGCTGGAGGGGGTCTGGGAGTGGAGGAAGAGGAGGTGGTTGTAGGAGGTGTGACTTTAGGTGATTTGGGTGCAGGTGCAGACACACTGGGAGTGGACACAGGGGACGTGTAAATGGCAGTGGGGGTGGTGAGTGCAGGTGAGCGGGGTGTGGTGCTGGGTGTTCTGCTGCGAGACCTAGTGCCTGTAGATGTAGTGCATGCAGGTGAGAGTGTAGACGACACTGGGAGGGAGGAGGGAGACGACGAGGAGGGGGACACAGTGGAGGCAGTGGAAGTTGCTGTGTCTGTATGTGGGTGATGCTTGTGTGAGTGCCTGTGGGATGTGTGGTGCTTATGTTTGCCTGAGCTACTTTTGTGTGTTGGGGTGTGTGCATGCTTGTCTGATGGTGTGCTTGGGATAGGCTGGGGTACTGGGGATTGGGTCTGGGTGGAGGAAGTTGGAGGGGGGAGGCTAGACACAGGGACAATGGCTGCCATCAGTGCTGAGCCCAGAGATTGCAGGGTTCGATGAAGGGCAGCCTGACCAGAATGAATGCCCTCCAGGAATGCATTACCGTGTTGCAACTCCTTTTCTACACCCTGGATGGCATTCACAATGGTAGACTGCCCAACAGTGAGTGACCTGAGGAGGTCAATGACCTCCTCACTGAGGCCAGCAGGGGTGACTGGGGCAGGGCCTGAGGTGCCTGGGGCAAAGGTGATGCCCACCCTCCTGGGTGAGCGGGCACGGAGCGAAGGCTGAGGGGCTGCTGGGAGGGCAGTGCTGGTAGGGGGGGTGGCGGCTGTACCTGTAGAAGTGGGGGGCACAGATGGTGCCGCCACCACAAGGGAGCTCCCATCGGCGGACGAGTCCGTGTCGCTGTTTGGTGATCCGCGGCGGTGCGTATCATCACCGCCGGCGCACTTCGTCATTGGCTCCTTAGACCCATAGGGTCCAATGTTAACCAATGCAGCATTGCGCCGCGGTCTACGACCGCCTACCGCGACGGTGTACAACGCCAGCGCAGATACCTCACACCCCATTGTCCCACATTAGAGGTCAGGCAGCCGCCATTTCAGGGGCCCACAAGGCTTCATTTACTACTGCGTCACACATACCTAGGCCTACACTGAACACACATACATGATGACCTTTGTATTTGGTGTCGTGTTCTGTGTAGCTGTGGGTACATACCTGGGATTTTGTTGACTCTGTGGTCTCTGTTGTCCTTCTTAGGCACCGTCAGCTGGGACATTTGAGGAGATGGCGGAATCCTCCGGTGTACCGACCGCTGGTGGACCTGTTAACAATGGAGGAGCGACATTTGATCATCACCTACAGGTTTGACCGTGCCACAATCCAGGAACTGTGTACCCAGTTGGAGCCAGACCTGATCTCACCAATCCGTCATCCCACAGGAATACCCCCTGACGTGCAGGTGCTGTCAGTGCTCCATTTCCTTGCAAGTGGGTCATTTCAAACAACAGTGGCCATGGCATCAGGGATGTCCCAGCCTATGTTTTCCAACGTGCTGTCCAGAGTGTTGTCTGCCCTGCTGAAACACGTAAGGAGCTACATCATTTTCCCTCAGGTGGAGGATTTGGCTACAGTGAAGGGTGACTTCTATGCCCTGGTACATATCCCCAACATCATAGATGCTATTGATGGCACCCATGTAGCTCTGGTCCCCCCACGCAGGAGTGAACAGGTGTACAGGAACCGGAAGAGTTATCATTCCATGAATGTACAAATGTTATGTTTGGCAGACCAGTACTTCTCCCAGGTGAATGCTATGTTTCCTGGCTCAGTGCATGACGCCTACATCTTGCGGAATAGCAGCATTCCTTATGTGATGGGTCAACTCCAGAGGCACCGTGTGTGGCTATTAGGGGATTCTGGTTACCCCAACCTGTCATGGTTACTGACCCCAGTGAGGAATCCCAGGACCAGGGCAGAGGAACGCTACAATGAGGCCCATGGGCGGACTAGGAGGGTGATCGAACGGATGGTCCAGATGGCGGTGTTGTGGCAGCTGTGGAGCCTGTGGGCAGTGATGAGGATGAAGCTGAGGAAGAAGACATAGACAACAGGGAGTCAGTCATACAGCAATATTTCCAGTGACACACAGGTGAGAACAATTTTTTAACTATCACATTCACTTTCACAATTCTACCTCTATCCTGTCTGTCAGTTAGTAGCAGTATATGGTAACTGAGTTGTACATTTCCATTACGGTTTCACAGGTGTGGTTACCAACGTGTGTCATCTGCTTGCATCCTTCATGGACTTGTGATGTGTGACATAGGTATGTTGACATTACATTTTCGAACGGATTTTGCCATTGTCATAGTTAATACACATTTTCATAATCACACACTGAGTCCAGATTGTTTTGTGGTTCAAGAGTGTTTATTGAAGTGCTAATTATTGGAGGGGGTGGCAAAACGGTGATGGGTGATGGTGGAGGAATGTCCATGGCAGAGTCCAGTCTATTAGTCACACAGGTGCATTGCCCATATGGGCATAGGAAGTGGAGCTGGGGCAGTTCAAATCTGGACAGGGTAACAAAGTGGGACAGTGGGAGGACAATCATGGTGGTCTCATCTCCTGGCGGGTGTCTTGCCATCTTGCTCTGTCCTGTTCCTGGATCTCAGGGACCGCTTGCGGGGTGGTTCTCCATCTGCAGGGGGTGGGGTGCTGGTGTGGTGGTCCTGTGGCGGGGCGTCCTGTCCACTAGCGCCGGCGGAGGTGGTGGGCAGTTCATCGTCCATGCTAGTGTCAGGGGCCCCTTGTAGTGCCACGGTGTCCCTCATGGTCTTTTGTATGTCCTTCAGCACCCCTATGATGGTGCCCAGGGCGGAGCTGATGGTTCTAAGCTCCTCCCTGAACCCCAAATACTGTTCGTCCTGCAGGCGCAGGGACTCCTGAAACTTGGCCAGGACCGTCGCCATCGTCTCCTGGGAGTGGTGGTAGGCTCCCATGATGGAGGAGAGGGCCTCGTGGAGAGTGGGTTCCCTTGGCCTGTCCGCCCCCTGTCGCACAGCAGACCTCCCAGTTCCCCTGTGTTCCTGTGTCTCCGTCCCCTAGACCGTGTGCCCACTACCACTGCCCCCAGGTCCCTGTTGTTGTTGGGGTGGTGGGTTACCCTGGGTTCCCTGTAGTGGTGGACACACCGCTGATTGACGTGTTCTGGGTACGGAGGTATGGGCCCGCTGGGTGGGTGCTGTGCTGGTGTTACCAGAGGGTGGAAGGTCAGTGTTGGGCTGTGCCTGTGCAAGGGGAACCGACTGTCCCGAGGCCCACGATGGTCCGGGCTGGTCATCTGGATTCAGTTGGCCAGAGCTGCTGTCATCACTGTAGGCCTCTTCTGTGGGTGGGGTAGAGATGTCTGGACCCTCCTGTCTGGTGACGTTGGGTAGCGTCCTGCAGGGGTATGAAAGCATGATAATTGCATGTGTGTGTGTCATTTTGTGCAATGGGTGGGTGTGCGTGTACCCCAGTGCTAACATTCCAGTGTGGGGGCTTGTGTGATGATGGTTGTGGGGGTGTTAAGGGTATGTGCTGTGGGCATGCTTTAGTGAGGGGTGACCATGCTTTGGTGTTGCATGCAGGGCTTGGTGTTGGGATGTGTGGTTTGTGTATTGAGTACATTAGTGAGGATTTGGCGTGATAGGGGAGGGGGTGAGGGTGGGGGTGTGAGATAGCATGCAGGTAGGGTGGGGGATATGATAGTTAAGATTTGACTTACCAGTGTCCCATCCTCCACCGACTCCTCCGAGGCCCTCAGGATGCATGATGGTCAAGACCTGCTCCTCCGATGTTGTTAGTTGTGAGGGAGGAGGTGGGGGTCCGCCGCCAGTCCGCTGAATTGCGATGTTGTGCCTGGATATCACGGAACGCACCTTCCCCCGTAGGTCGTTCCACCTCTTCCGGATGTCTTCCCGATTTCTTGGATGCTGTCCCACAGTGTTGACCCTGTCGACGATTCTTCGCCATAGCTCCATCTTCCTGGCTATGGAGGTGTGCTGCAAGAAAATAGTTATAAGGGGATTCCCTGTGCTAATGAGTGTAGCTCAGACAGGGAATAAACCAATGTAGAGAAAACTACTATGAGAGCTACTCAAATACACATGAACTTGCTATGATCTTCACAAAAACAACAATAAAGTTAAGGATAATACTAACTATGTATTATAAGCTGATTGTATACACATGATATCGGACTGCTATGTTCTTATTATTAATTACAGATAAAGTAATCCCATTATGTGGTTTTATAAATGTTTTTTATTTTTATTATTGTCATTCAATACTAATACAATCATACAAAAATGTATTTTTAATTATATACATCATTTAAAAAAGAAGACAAAAATACCTGAATCAGACATACCACACACATACACTGGACACAGTAAATAAGAGAAAAAAAATCTTATAGACTAGTGAAACATAACATTAATAAAGCTAACCCTAATATCACAGTGAGGCTAAAACAATGTTTAATAATGAAGATATATTAACATAAATGCTTCTAATACATTATTGATAATCTAATACATAAAAGCAAATATAATGCTGACGTGGTTCTATCTGAATGGTACCGTAGGAACCAAAAGGCCTACGCGCGTTTCGGTGTTTCGTGATGTTATAGGTCACCTTCTTCAGGGCCGTTCCCAGTGGTACTGTTCAATAATGATCTAGTCTTAGCAGCCAAATCTTCTGATACAATTGATTTTGGATTTCTAGTATGTTCTTTGATAATGTAGTCACAGATTCTAATAAAGAAAATTATATAATAATTTATGTAAATGATAGTGCTAGCATATTAGGAGTCACCTGTCTATATTTTTAAATATATATTAATCAGAGGTGACGTGTTATCATCTCAAGATGAATACCCAAAGAGTCCGAATGAACTTTACATAGTGTAATTAGTAGTAGAGTATAAAATATAAGGTGCTAAATGCTACAGACATTTAGTTAGAAGACATGGATTGGCAAAAGTTTTAGTGGGTGACAATAGTACATCATGGGCATGGCTTGCAGAGCCAGTGATTAGTGAATCATTGCTACATAGTGCCTCCCTTTGTGTTACCAGCATTCTATGGAGGTGTGCTGCACCTGTGCTCCAAATAGCTGTGGCTCTACCCGTAGGATTTCCTCCACCATGACTCTGAGCTCCTCCTCGGTAAACCTGGGGTGTCTTTGGCGTGACATGGGGTGGTGTAGGTGATGTGTGGGGTGGTGTATGTGTTGATGAGTGTGGTGATGTGTGGTGGTGTGGGGTGTTTTGAGCATGGATGTTGTATGGATGATGGTGTTGTGTGCCTCTCTGTGGTGGGGTTGTCTATTGCTGTTGTCTCTCTCTGGCCTTCTTTCAGATATTTTGGTCGTAGGGGTTTGTGGGTGATGTGAGTGTGTGTTTTATATTGTATTGGGTGTGTGGGAGTGGTGTGTGTGTATGTGTATCAGGTGTGTGTATTTTAAATTGTCCAATGTGGCGGTGTTTTGGAGATGTGTGTGTATTTTGAGCGCAGCGGTGTGTACCGCCAATGGAATACGGCGGTTGTAAGACCGCCGCGTGGATTCGTGGGTCGTAATAGCATGGGCGTGTTTCTGTTGGCGTGACGGTGGAGGTTTTGTTTTCGCCAGTTTATCACTGACCTTTGGTGTGGCGGAGTTGTGTGGGTGTCTGAATTTCGGCAGATTCTGATATGTGGGTCATAATAGCTGTGGTGGGATTCCGCGGCCGCGGCGGTGTGCTGGCGGTCTTCTGCACGGCGGTAAGCGGCTTTTACCGCCAATGTTGTAATGAGGGCCTAAGTCTTTTTGGGCCTGATAACAGGAGGCAAGCTCTATCCAAGCCCTTGGAGATCACTTCTCACCACAGCCAGCGAACAGCAAGGCAGCAGGGCAACAGCAAGGTAGCAGTCCTTCACAGAAAGCAGTCAGGTGAGTCCTTTGGGCAGCAGACAGTTCTTCTTGGCAGGATGCAGGGTCTGGTTCAGGTTCTCTTCTCCAGGAAGTGTCTTGTCAGGTAGAGTGTCTAAGTTGGTAGGGTCAGAGACCCTGCTTAAATACCCAAATGTGCCTTTGAAGTGGGGGAGACTTCAAAGAGTAGCTTAGAAGCGCACATGGTCACCTTTCATTTCCATCCTGTCTGCCAGGGTCCAAGTAGGGGGTGTGGCAGTCCTTAGTGTGAGGGCAGGCTACTGTCCTTTGACATGTAAGTGTCAAGCCCTCCACCCTCCCAGCCCAGCCCAGGACGACCCATTCGAAATTCAGATGTATGCAAGTGAGGCTGAGTATCCTGTGTTTGGGGTGTGTCTGAGTAAATGCATAAAGGAGCTGTCAACTAAACCTAGCCAGATGTGAATTGGAAGGCACAGAAAGATTTAAGTTTAGAGGAATGCTCACTTTCTAAAAGTAGCATTTCTAAAATAGTAATATAAAATCCAACTTCACAATTAAACAGTATATGGGGGTAGCCCTAATGCTATCCTATGAAATGAGCAGGCCTCACAGCAGTGTAAAATCGAATTTAGGAGTTTTACACTACCAGGACATATAGAACACACATGTTCATGTCCTGCCTTTTAACTTCATAGCACCCTTCCCTATAGGCTACCTAGGGCCTACATTATGGGTGACTTATATGCAGAAAAAGGGGAGTTTAAGGCCTGGCAAGTAGTTTTAAATGCCAAGTCAAAGTGGTAGTGAAACTGCACACACAGGCACTGCAGAGGCAGGCCTGAGACATGGTTAGGTGGGTACTTATGTGGGTGGCACAACCAGTGCTGCAGCCCACTAGTAGCATTTAATTTACAGGCCCTGGGCACATGCAGTGAACTTGACTAGGGACGTACAAGTAAATTAAATAAGCCAATTGGGTATGAGCCAATGTCACCATTTTTAAGGAGAAACCATATGCACTTTAGCCCTGATTAGCAGTGGTAAAGTGCACAGAGTCCTAAAGCCAGTAAAAATGAGGTCAGAAAAAGAGAAGGAGGAAGGCAAAAAGTTTGGGGGTGACCAGGCAGAAAGGCCATTTCAAACAATTGCCAAATGTAATTGCCTAGCCTTGGTATGGATTGTCACAGATGAACATGTTTAGCTGTGTCTATGGGAGGTATACGATAACCGTTTCGACCCATCAGTATCTCTCTCCCTCCCTCTTTCTCACTTTGTGTGCATCAGCATCTTCTGGTGAAGGAGAAGTAGTACAGGCGAGTGGGGAAACAGCAGCCAATGGGACCCAGAAAGCTCAAACCAGTGAGGCCGAGGGATCCAGTGGGACAGAGGGCGAGGGGAGTGCCCCAAGGGGGACCGGATCTACCACCTCTTCTTCGGAATCCTCCTCCGGTGGATGCTCCCTGGTGGTGGCGGACCCATCTGGGACCACCCCAGCACCATCTTTGTCTGCCACCTCCCCTACATCCACTGCCCTCACTGTAGCTCCCCATCCAGTTGCCATGCCCACTCACCCAGGAGGATGGGTGTCTCCTTCGCCGCAGGCACCTCTGCCCCCTGTCCCAGTCAGCCCTGCTGCCCTCAGTGAGGAAGCTATTGACCCTATGAGGTCCATCCTTGTGGGTCAGTCCACCATCGTGAATGACATCAAGGGACTGATAGCTCAAGCACAAAAGAACAATACATTCCTGGAGGGCATTCACGGTGCCATGGCTGGCCTACAGAGATCCTTTCAGACTCTGGCCTCCACTCTGACTGCATACAGTGTCCCTTTGCCTTCTCTACCCCCTCCACCTACTTCTTCCCAATCCCAAACTCATCTCCCCATACCCATCCAAAGCACACCTACACACAGGCATGCATCCACCTCAATAGAAAAGGCTAGCTCAGACAAACACAAGCACCACAAAACCCACCACCAGCGTGCACACAAGCAACATTTACCTGCAGACACAACAACATCCACTCCCTGCACTGACTTGCCGGTCACCCGCTCTTTCACAAACACTCCACCAGACACACCTGCAACCACCACACCATCATCACGGATCCAGCCACCAGTCCTATCTTACCCACAGTCAGTCAATAGCAGACCCACAGACATCCACCCCAGTCACTACATCCACAGCCATCACAACCACACACACCCTCACATGCAGCACATGTAACGTACCTGCAGACACCGCCCCAACAGACAGTCACCCATCCACCTTGGCATCTCTGAGCACCTCCTCCGCCCCTACAAAACACCTAAATGCCCACACTCACCCACTCAACAAACACCCCCCACCCACAAGCATTCCACGCATGCACTTGCACCCACGACATCCATGAAGACACATCCTACAACCACTCCCTCTCCCTCCACTTGCAGACCCTTTTGCCATGACTGCCAAGTGTGCCTTAGAAGCATTTCCTTTCAGAGTTTTCCCTGTTCCCTATCCCTGTCCCACCCCGTGATACCCCAAGCACTCTGTGTCCCTCTCCAAGTCCAGACCTTACACCTCCAAGTCCTCCCCTGCCACCTTGGTAGTGCCCATGCCCCTCCCCCTGCCAAGAAGTCTGCTCCTCCCAAACCCAGGCCCAAGGACCCACCTCCAAAGTCCAAGCCCAAGGACCCCCTCCCAAACTCCCCCTACACCCATCCTACCCCTGAGGTGCCTGCCTGCCCCCTTGATGTCCCTATCCTGTGGAGGTCATTTTGCAGTCAGGAGTCAAGTAGGGGCACAGCGAAGTGCCATTTGTGCCTTTGGCAACATGAACATTGGACTGGCCAATAGCCTTATGATTGTAAATAGCTATTTATTTTAGACAAAATATTTTGTTGTGCAATATTGTTGGTTCTAATATTATGTCAGTGATCCATACTATGGAGAGAGTGTATTAGAAAAATCTCAGTAAGGTTTAAAGGCTCAGTAGAATTTGTTTCTTAATAATTGTGGTATGTGTAAAAGAGACAGATTTTGAACTAGTAAAATGTTTCCTTTGTAGTTTGTTCATCTCAGTCAATATTGCTCAAAATGTACCAATAAAGTATTAATAAAAATACAATTCATATGTTTTTTTTTTAAATGACTTAACATGGCACAAAAATTAATTATATCAATAACTCCGATATTTTAGTTCATATTTTTTCATTTATATGCTCTGCCTTCCACGAAAATATCTTGCATCGCTCTATATTAACTATTATCTATTGTCACTGTTGTATGTGTTAAAGGACAGAAATTGGAATCTGATTCAGCTTCTGTGAATTGTATGCATTTCTATTTCAAATATTTCACTCTAGCACCTTGGCATGAATGCTGATACATATGTGAGTCTCATGCTCTTCCTGATAAGAACTGACATACACTATACATAAGATTTTACTTTTTGCTTTCAGTTATTTGAAATGTTTGTCTGACTCTGCACCATGATAGGCCCAATAATCTCAAATTAAACATGTTCTGTATGGTTCTGCTATACATTAGAGCCTGTTTTAATATTAAAAATATTTTCTACATTTCACCAGCATAGTGAAGTAGGACCCCAACCCATAGTGGAGTAAATAACTTGTATTATAAATATATTTAAAAAGGCGATGCATTTTAGCAAAAAGCTCTTAAAATTTGATGTTTGACCTCACTTCATGATTGAGCATGTATTGTTATACATAACTATTCTAGAAATTGACATATCTTCCGAGGTAGCTGGTACATTTTGGAAATGGACCTGGCTAAGTGAGAGTGCTTGTTATTACTATTACAAATGTGAATGTATTTTAAGATATTGCTGTTTACAACTGCAGTATGACCCCACCCAAAGCAGACATCAACATCTTTCATTGGGAAAATTGCTCAACATAGGTGGCACATCCCACTCCAAATTAAGGTCCATAATGAAATAATTTGCAGTGAAACTTCAAGCACCGAATCCCTAGTCAAGTTTGGAAGCACACACATTCTCAAATAGGATGTACTCGCTAGTATGTACTAAGCCTAGTTGAGACTGGTTAAAAGATTGTCCACAATTAGCTCCTCTACTTGGAAGTCCTCATCATATACCACTGGGTATACTTTATTCAACTGCTCACTCATTTTGTCCTCACATTTAATCGGTGAGAAAGAAAACACATACAAAATTAGTCTCTCTTGCCTTGAAGAGAATCACATCATTGTAGCTGTGACTATTTGGGAAAAGTCTTCTGTACTTATATTTGTCCTTGGACTCTCCTCTGCAACAAATGTATCAAACCATTTAAACTTAACTCTCTTCTTTGGCAAGCCTGTGAAAATTCATAAAGTGCTTTCATCCTATCCTGTAATTCTATTCTATTTTATTCCATCAGATTTATAGAGTGAATGGCTACCAAAGGGACCGCAAACAGCGAGGTTTTCAGTACCTTTTAGATTAATTTGACACAGCCTGTTCGGCAAGGAATTCAACAATTTACAGGCTAAATGAGCAAATGAGCGGCCTCCTCATCTTGTCCCTGAACATTTTGGGTGCTGAAAAGATATGGGAGCTGGCGAATCTCCAAGCCTTGCCAGGGGTGTAGGACGTGGCCAATGACTGTAATAGTTGGGGGCCCTTCTTATGAAAGGCTCTGTGTGCAATATATAGAGCTTTAAATTACACCTGTTGCTCCACCAGAAATCCAGTAACGATCCATCAAGCACTTCTCTTTGACTGATGCCTAGGAATGTTCATGAGAAAATGAACTGCTGCATTCTGGATGACCTGCAATCTTTTCATTACATAACGGGGAGATCCAATATGTAAAGAGTGCTCATAGTCCAAGCGCGACATTATCAAAGCCTGACCAATAATTCATCTTGAAGGAAAGGGTATAAGATTGAAAACTTTCCTCAGCAATCTGCGAATGCCATAATAGCTTGGTGTAGCATTACTGGCTTGGCACTCCATAGACAGGATGCTGTCAAGTCATGCACTGTGGGCTAGATTTATATTTTTTGACGCAAAACTGCACAAACGCAGTGTTGCGTCAAAAAGTTTAGCGTTGGCTAGCGTCATTTCTTAATGCCACCCATGCGTTATATTTATATTTTGATGCACAGTGGCGCTAAGAACAGGTTAGAGTCATTTTTCCTGATGCTAACCATTGCGCTTTGCCATGAGGCAAAATGATGTTAACGCAGGAATAATGACTCTAATCCCGTTTGCGACATGGAAAAACATTGAAAAACAGATATGTGCCATTTTTCACCACAATAGCGGCAAACTTAGCAAACAGTGCTAAGGAGCCCCAAAATGGATCCCAGAAGCCAGGAGAGACCGCAGGGAGACCCCCAATCAACCAGGAACCAGCCTGCTGGACACAGACAAGACCCAGGGGAGAGACAATAAGAAGAGGAAGTATCGCTTCAGTGCAGAGGAGCATGAAATCATGGTCAGAGAGGTGACGGAGCACCAGCATCAACTATTCATCACCTCTAAATTGCCTATTGGAAGGAGAGAGGCAATTTGGCAACAATGTGTGGACAAGATTAACAGTGTGGCAGAGGTCAGGAGAAATGTCAATGAGTGTAAGAAACGCTGGCATGACTGCAATCGCAGGACAAAGGAGTAAATGGCAAAGAACAGGAAGGCAGCACTACAGACCGGAGGTGGGAGTCAAGCCCCGCAAGAGGACCTGGACGAAATGGAGGAGATGGTTACAACCGTCATCCGGGAGGAAATTGTCACAGGAGTCGCAGGACAGGACAGCACAGACTACCAGGAAAAAACACATATGCAAGGTAAGTTGCATGGGGGACAAAAATGCCTAAATGTCAGTTGCAGAAGGGAGAGGTACATACCTACTACATAATGCACGTCATCCCTGAAAATCAGGCAGTGGAAAGGGTAAAGGGGCATGTCGCGTGTGCATGGGCTGTGCAGGGGCATCCAGGGGCACAGCACAACACAACACCAACAACCTTTGCATGGGGGTACACCTCCATGCCAAAGCTGGTGAAAATGCTGAAGTAGACCAGGAGGGTAGGGTAGAACATAAAACTGGGCTGCTGTCACAGGACTGTTGGTATTGTCAGAATGTAATCTAGGGGACAATGCCCACTCTCAGGCCATTGGCTCAATCAGCATTTACCATTGACAACACTTGCCATTACTACCTGTGCTGTGTGTGCTGGTCAATTAGGAAATGGCAGTTAGGTGCCCATGGCACAAACACACTCAAAATGAGGAATCGGTATGACTATGTGATCAATCCCCATCAATCCCTATCCAAGTGCAACTCCTGTCAACTGCTCATGTCCATAGACTCAATAAACATCAGGCACTGTCACATACATTATGAAGTATACAGCAGTAATCTCATACCCATGCTGCCCATTCCAGGGTCTACCCCTGTGCCTGTGTCACAATAGCTGCAATGCCCCCATGTAACATCTCAGGTGTCATAGTGCTAAGACAACTGCATTGAGGGGGAGGACATATGTGTGTAGCAAGGTAAACACACCCACACAGTCATCAGAGGAAATGGAACTCTGCCAGGCCCATCAGTGCAATGCAATGTAGCACACATCCGCAAACATCAACATGAGAAACTACCAATGGTGACACCTGTATTGTTTCATGGAAATGCAAAACATGATATGGTGCTAGGTCTCAGCACTGTGTAAGTGTATGTGAAAAATAAAGACTGGGACAGGGCCATATTGTTATGTGTGGTGCATGTGGTATCAGCACACCAACAATCATTGCAAGGCCTCACCATGCTAATGGAAGCAGAGGGAGGGCTGATTAGGACAAGAAGGTGGCAAGCCACAATTTGGACAGAACCCACACCTAGAAGATGTGACGCAGACAAATCCCCCAATTTCCCACACTACATGTGACATGCAGGTGGGGCATAGGCCTGAGAGACTGCAAACATTAATGACAGGAACAATGCATGGGAACCAAGATTACAATGTACCACCAATAGGAAGTCAGTGACGTCACATTACAACTGCCACAACACGGACACACTAATTGTACAATATCTCGTTGCAGAGGATGATGGCTCTCCTGTGGATCTGTCTGTCCTAGACTACTCTGATGACCTGGATGACCAGCTGACAACCATCAGCCTGGAAGCCCTACAAGATGTCCTGGGAACCCTCCAGACACTACCTCCAGTCGCAAGGAGGAGCCCACATGTAGCAGCCATCCAAGAGGACCCACCCACCATCCCAACAGTACGACCTACCAGCTCAAACACAGCTGAGGACTCTGATGACACTGGGACCACCTTTGAGAGGACAGTTGTAGGAGTACAGTGGGAGCTGGCCAAGGAGGCAAGGGTGGGGATACAAACTATGGCATGCAGCTTTGAGGGGATATGCATGTGCATGATGACATCCACAGAACAGTCAGCAGCCATACAATTCAAACAATCACTACTGCAAGGAGTCCAATGGTGTGTGAGGGACCTCACCACTGCTGTGAGGGAGTTGCCACAATACCTGCCCTCCCAATCTTGCAGCTGCATGCATGACAACAAGCTGGACTCCCTCAGGGCAGACATGGCTGCCTACCACAGGGATGTTGCTGCCATACTAAATAATCAGTAGCTCCTCCTTGCTGCAGTTATGCCATACCTAGTTCCACAGATGGAAGTTGCCGGGAATTTGGAGTCCACTTCTCCAACCACTGAAGCGTGTTGCCCCCTCAAACCCACCACCACCATCAATGGCAGAGGAGACGACACACACATCAGAGGATGAAGATGTGGAACAGATCATCTTCACCCGTCGGAGTACCCAGTAGCACCAGCCCATGCCACATGGGCACTGATTTTCCTTTGTCCTGTGCTTGACAACATGCCAGTGTTGCTACAGTTGCTGACATGCACTCTTCACTGACACACTGTTAACCTTACCACTATGGACTGCAATTGTCTCTGAATACCCAATTGGCAATTCATGTTCCTCTGCACTGAATGACACTTCATCTCAGCATGTCCAATGACATGTCCCTCAACCTTGCACTTGTGTTGCATCACAATAGAATGCTTTACACTAATGGGGTCACAAACCTGGACTATGTAAATATTGCACAACCACTTTGTCTCTGTGTAATGTGACACATCTACTTTGCTGGAGATTTGTGATGCATGTAACATGTCAATGGTCACAGAGTGTCAATACCAGAGTGCAGACATAATGTGGGCAGATATTTACGCACAAGGGCCATGACTTCTACTTCTTCTGTGCTGCCTTTGCCTCATTTTTGAAGAAAAAGCAGCACAAACTTACAAAATATCATTGTAATTTGTAAGTTTGCATGGTGTTGCATTCATAAATTAGGCAAATGCAGTGTAATAAAAGTATGTTTCTGACCCAAGGTATCTACACGATGAAACTCAATGCTGGCAACATTCCCTACAAGAAAGTCATTGTGTATGTGACATTTGCTTCAAAACGTAAATGCCTCACCCACAACATTCAGCAAGAATGGCTGTGTAAGAGTGTTTGGCCAAAAATGTCAGCTGGAAGTACAATTAAAACACATAGGCGTGAATTTTGTATACTTGACATCATGGGAAATTGACACTACTCAGTTGAGCAGTGTTCACATGAACATCAGGCTGCAGGCAGATGTCCCACAATGCCCAACATTTCAACACAGGACCCAAACGCTGATAGCTTTAAAACCACACCTACCTGTCCAGTACATGAGAACCATAGTCACGTTGAGTGGTTGGTACAATGGATGGCTAATGCATAGAGATTTAGCTTTTATTGTACCTACCATTGTGACAGCTCAGTTGGAAGTGGGAATTAAAATGTCCAGAGAGGGATGTGGATGCAAGACGGAATACACAGGCCAACAGAAAATTGGCACTGTACACTCATGTGAAGACCCAGATCCCCCAGCATATGACACATACCGTAAAGGAGTACCTAAAACTTTAATAACTATGTACAAAAGAGAACTTAAAACTATGGCGGACATTACAACATTGGCGGTAAAAGCCGCTTACCGCCATGCAGAAGACCGGCAACACACCGCCGCGGCCGCGGAATTCCGCCACAGCCATTATGACCCACATTTTGGAATCCGTCAAAATTCAGACACCCACATAAGTCCGCCACACCAAAGGTCAATGATAAACTGGCGAAAACAAAACCTCCACCGTCACGCCAACAGAAATACGCCCACACTATCACGACACACGATTCCACGTAGCAGTCTTATAACTGCGGTATTCCATTGGCGGTACACACCGCCACGCTCAAAATACACACACTCTTACAAAACACAGCCACATTGGACAATTCCAAATACACACACTTGACACACATACACACACCACTCCCACACACCCATTACAATATAAAACACACACTCACATCACCCACAAACCCGCACGACCAGAATCACCGAGAGAAGGCCAGAGAGAGACACCACCATCAACAAACTAGCATCCACAGGCACACAACACCATCACCCACACAACTTCCACGCACTTCACACAACACACCACTACATATCACCACACTTATCACCACACACTCCACCCCACACATCACCTACACCACCTCATGGCAAAGCAAAGACACCCCCGGTTCTCGGAGGAGGAGCTCAGGGTCATGGTGGAGGAAATCGTCCGGGTAGAGCCACAGCTATTCGGATCACAGGTGCAGCACACCTCCATTGCAAGGAAGATGGAGCTATGGCGAAGAATAGTGGACAGGGTCAAAGCAGTGGGACAGCACCCAAGAAATCTGGAGGACATCAGGAAGAGGTGGAACGACCTACGGGGGAAGGTGCGTTCTGTGGTGTCAAGACACCACCTGGCGGTTCAACGGACTGGCGGCGGACCCCCACCTCCTCCCCCACAACTAACAACATGGGAGGAGCAGGTCTTGGCGATTCTGCATCCTGAGGGCCTCGTACGAGTAGGTGGAGGAATGGCCTCTGGTAAGTCAAATCTTAACTATTACATCCTCCACCCTACCTGCATGCCAGCACATACCCCTACCCTCACCCCCAGCACCCCAACTCCTCACATATGTCCCAACATCACAAACCACCCATCCCAACACCAAGCCCTGCATGCAACAACAAAGCATGGACACCCATCACTAAAGCATGCCCACTGCACATACCCATACAACCCCCTAAACCATCATCACACAAGGTCCCACACAGGAATGCAAGCACTGGGGTACACGGTCACCCACCCATTGCACACCATTACACACACAGATGTAATAACCATCCTTTTATACCCCTGCAGGACCACTACCCAATGTCACCGGACAGGAGGGTCCACACATGTCCACACCACCAACAGAAGAGGCCCACAGTGATGACAGCACCTCTGTCCAACTGGATCTAGATGACCAGCCCGGCCCATCGTGGACCTCGGGACAGTCGGTTCCCCTTACACAGGCACAGGCCACTACAGACCTTCCACCCTCTGGAAACACCAGCATAGCACCCACCCAGCGGGCCCATACCTCCGTCCCCAGGACACGTCAATCAGCTGTGTGTCCACCACTACAGGGAACCCAGGATAACCCACCAACCCAACAACAACAGGGACCTGGGGGCAGTGGTAGTGGGCACACGGTCCAAGGGACGGAGGCTTCAGGAACACAGGGGAACTGGGAGGGCTACTGTGCGACAGGGGGCGGACAGGCCAAGGGAACCCACTCTCCACGAGGCCCTCTCCTCCATCATGGGAGCCTACCACCACTCCCAGGAGACGATGGCAACGGTACTGGACAAGTTTCAGGAGACCCAGCGCCTGCAGGAGGAACAGTATATGGGCTTCAGGGAGGAACTCAGAACCATCAGCTCCACCCTGGGCACCATCATAGGGGTGCTGAAGGAACTTGTGAACACCAGGAGGGACACAGTGGCACTACAAGGGGCCCTTGACACTAGCATGGACGATGAACTGCCCACCACCTCCGCCGGCGCTAGTGGACAGGACGCCCCGCCACAGGACCACCACACCAGCACCCCACCCCCAGCAGAGGGAGAACCACCCCGCAAACGGTCCCTGAGATCCAGGACAAAGACAGAGCACAATGCCAAGACCCCGCCAAGAAATGAGACCACCCTGATTGTCATCCTACTGTCCCACTTTGTCACCCTGTCCATACTTTAACTGCCCCAGCTCCACTTCCTATGCCCATATGGGCAATGCACCTGTGAGACTAATAGACTGGACTCTGCCATGGACATTCCTCCGCCGTCACCCCTCACCATTTCACTACCCCCTCCAATATTGAGCACTTAAATAAACACACCTAAAGCACAAAACGATCTGGAGTCTGTCTGTGATTTCGAAATAGTGTATTAGCAATTACTGTGACAAAATGCTTTTTAAATAGTAATGTCAACATACCTATGTCACACAGCTCTAGTCCATGAGGAATCTAAGCAGATGTCACACAGTGGGAAACACATCTGTGAAATCGTAAGGGAAAGAGACAACTCAGTGACCATACACTGGGTGAAAATGACAGACAGTAGAGAGGTAGTAGTGTTAAAGTACATGTAGTCGGCAGGTTTGTATTCTTACCTGTGTCTCACTGGAAATATTGCAGGATCACTGAGTCCCTGTTGTGCATGTCTTCTTCCTCTGCTTCCTCGTCTTCACTGTCCACAGGCTCCACAGCTGCCACAACACTGCCATCTGGACCAGCCTCCTGCAGAAAAGGCACCTGTCGTCGCAAAGCCAAGTTGTGAAGCATACAGCAGGCCACGATGATCTGGCACACCTTCTTTAGTGAGTAGAATAGGGATCCACCTGTCATATGGAGGCACCTGAACCTGGCCTTCAGGAGCCCGATGGTCCGCTCGATCACCCTCCTAGTTCGCCCATGGGCCTCATTGTAGCATTCCTCTGGCCTTGTCCTGGGATTCCTCACTGGGGCCAGTAGCCATGACAGGTTGGGGTAACCAGAGTCACCTGCAAATGGTGAGGGCCAACTGTCAGACACACACTAACCTGTAGGGATATCCCCAGACCCAGACAACCATTCCCAATGACTTGCTTCCAGGTGCTCACCTAATAGCCACACACGGTGCCTCTGGAGTTGCCCCATCACATAAGGGATGCTGCTATTCCACAGGATGTAGGCGTCATGCACTGAGCCAGGGAACATGGCATTCACATGGGAGATGTACTGGTCGGCCAAACATACCATCTGTACATTCATGGAATGATAACTCTTCCGGTTTCTGTACACCTGTTCACTCCTGTGGGGGGGGACCAAAGCCACATGGGTCCCATCAATGGCACCTATGATGTTGGGGATATGTCCCAGGGCATAGAAGTCACCTTTCACTGTGGGCAAATCCTCCACCTGAGGGAAAACGATGTAGCTCCGCATGTGTTTCAGAAGGGCAGACAACACTCTGGACAATACGTTGGAAAACATAGGCTGGGAAATCCCTGATGCCATGGCCACAGTTGTTTGAAATGAGCCACTTGCAAGGAAATGGAGCACTGACAGCACCTGCACTTGAGGGGGGATTCCTGTGGGATGGCGGATTGCTGACATCAGGTCTGGCTCCAACTGGGTACACAGTTCCTGGATTGTGGCACAGTCAAGCCTGTATGTGATAATCAAATGTCGCTCCTCCATTGTCGACAGGTCCACCAACGGTCGGTACACCGGAGGGTGCCGCCATCTCCTCACATGTCCCAGCGGACAGTGCCTATGAAGGACAACAGCGAGCACAGAGTCAAACAACTCAGAGGTACATACCCACAGTTTACACAGAACACCATTCATACACAAAAGGTGGCCTGTATGTGTGTTGAGTCTAGGCCTAGGTCTGTGTGACGCAGTTGAAAATGAAGCCATGTGGGCCCCTGAAATGGCGGCTGTCTGACCTCTAAAGTGGGACAATGGGATGTGAGGTAACTGCGCCGGGGTTGTACACCGTCGCTGTAGGCGGTCGAAGACCGCAGCGCAATGCTGCATTGGTTAACATTGGACCCTATGGGTCCCAGGAGCCAATGACGATGTACGCCGGCGGTGACGGAACGCACCGCCGCGGACGTGACCGCCATTTTCTCTCTGTTCAATCACTCGATACCTGATCTTCGACAGGAGAGGACCTTCACTGCAAGTGCTGCTGTGACCTCAGTCTGGAAGAGACAATGGCTCGAGTGTCTGGGGAAAGGGCCCCTGCCTTCACATCGGAGGAGTTGGAGAAACTTGTGGATGGGGTCCTCCCCCAGTACACGCTACTCTACGGTCCTCCAGACAAACAGGTAAGTACACAGGGAGCATGTTGTATGGGCTATGCCTGTGTGGAGAGGGCTGGATGTAAGAAGGAAGGGGGCAGAGTGCTGCGTGCATGAAATACGGTGAATGCATGTGCCACATGGCAAGGGTAGGGATGGGGGCCAATCAGTTTGACGGTGCAGTTGGTAATAACTTCTCTTTTTCCCCTGTACATTTCATGTAGGTCAGCGCCCACCAGAAGAAAGATATTTGGTGTGCCATCGCCAAGGACGTCCGGACCCTGGGGGTCTACCACAGACGGAGCACCCACTGCCGAAAAAGATGGGAGGACATTCGCCGCTGGAGCAAGAAGACGGTGGAGGCTCAGCTGGGGATGGCCTCCCAATGTGGGAGGGGTGCCCATCGCACCATGACTCCCCTGATGTTCAGGATCCTGGCGGTGGCCTACCCGGAGTTGGATGGCCGCTTGAGGGCATCACAGCAGACACAAGGGGGTGAGTACACTCTCATTCAGCTGACTTTGCGCGAATTACGAGGTGTCTGGGTGGGGGATGTGGGCTGTGGGTTTCCCTAGGCCAGGGCGAGTTCCGTAGGCAAGGCCCCTCCGTAAGGCAGGCCATGTGGCACCCCACCCCACCTCTGTAGAGTGCCAAGTACAGCTATTCATGCCCCTGTGTCATCTATGTGTGCAGATGTCGTCCATAGCCTTGTAGGTCATTTCCCAGGAATTGAACAGTGGAGCCCAAGAGCGTGGCGTAGTGCAGGGGGCTTCTGTGTCTGTCGTGTCCGCCAACGGTAGCGGTAATGCATGCACTCAACATGTCTTTCTTCTGTCTACCCCCCTTTTTTTGGTCTCCCTGTTCTTGTGTGCATTAGCATCATCAGGCGGAGGAGCAGTGGCACCGGAGCACGAGGGAGCTGCATCCCACATGGCCCTGGAGGGCGACACTACGGAGTCAGAATTCACCAGTGGGACGGAGGGCGAGGGGAGCTCCACGGTAGGGACAGGAGCTGAGACCAGCGACACGGACTCGTCCTCTGATGGGAGCTCCCTTGTGGTGGCGGCAACATCTGTGCCCCCACATCTCCAGGTACAGCTACCACCCCCCCTACCAGCACCGCCCTCCCAGCAGCCCCTTAGCCTTTGCCCCGTGCCCGCTCACCCAGGAGGGTGGGCATCACCTTCGCCCCAGGCACCTCAGGCCCTGGCCCAGTCACTCCTGCTGCCCTCAGTGAGGGGGCCATTGACCTCCTCAGGTCCCTCACTGTTGGGCAGTCTACCATTTTGAATGCCATCCAGGGTGTAGAGAGGCAATTGCAACAAGCAAATGCATTCCTGGAGGGCATTCATTCTGGTCAGGTGGCCCTTCACCGAGCTTTTCAGACTCTGGCCTCAGCACTGATGGCAGCCATTGTCCCCGTCTCTAGCCTCCCCCCTCCAACTTCTTCCACCCCGACCCAATCCCCTGTACCTCTGCCTATCCCAAGCACACCTACAGACCAGCCTGCACACATGTCAACACACAAGGGAAGCTCAGGCAAACATAAGCACCACACATCCCACAGGCACTCACGCAAGCATCACACACATGCAGACACACCAACATCCACTGCCTCCACTGTGTCCCCCTCCTCCTCGTCTCCCTCCTACCTCCCAGTCTCATCTACACTCACACCTGCATGCACTACATCTACAGCCACTACGTCCCTCTCCAGCATACACACCACCACACCCCGTTCACGTGCAGTCACCACTCCCACTACCATTCACACGTCCTCTGTGTCCTCTCCCAGTGTGTCTGTGATGCCCCCTCACAAGATACACAAACGCAGGCACACACCCACCCAACAGCCATCCACTTCACGACAGCCTCCAGCGCATGCACCTTCACCCAAAGTCACCAAAAGTACACCTCCTGCAGCCACCACCTTTTCCTCCACTCCCAAACCCCCTCCAGCTACCCGTCCCAGTGTGTCCAAAAAATGTTTCCTGTCCACCCTTGACCTCTTTCCCACACCTCTCCCACCCCATCCATCTCAAAGGTCCCGAAGTAGCACCTCAGCCACAACATCTCTGGGACCAGTGGTGCCTGTAGTCACCAGAATGTGGAGTGCACCGGCCACCAGGACAGCCAGTGTGGCACGGAGCCACAGCACAGACAGTCCCCCACCTGTGAAGCATCAGAAGTTGGCCAGTGCCCGGCGGGAGAGGGGGAAGACTCCAGCCACCAAAGCCGCTCCCAGGGGTCCCGTTGGGAGTGTGGAGTCAGCTGTGACACCGTCCAAGGTGGGGAAGGGCCACAAGAAACCCGGCAAGTCTGGGAAGAGCAGCACGGCGGAGAAGACCGCCATCATCCCCGCTGCCCAGGAGGCCACCGCCAGCCCCATCCCAGCTGCACAGGAGGCCACCGACGGCCCCATCCCAGCTTCCCAGGAGGCCACCGACCAGCCCCAGCCCAGCTGCCCAGGAGGCCACCGCCAGCCGCAGCCCAGCTGCCCAGGAGGCCACCGCCAGCCCCAGCCCATCTGCCCAGGAGGCCACTGCCAGCACCAGCCCAGCTGGGCCATGAAGGACCACAAGCAAAAGGCCCGTTGGGCCATGAAGGACCGCCAGCAAAAGACCCGTCAGCAGCTGAGACCCTGCAATGTAGACCGCCATCTGAAGCACCGCTGAACAGGGCACCGCCATCTGAAGCACCGCTGAACAGGGCACCGCCATCTGAAGCACCGCTAAACAGGGCACCGCCATCTGAAGCACCGCTGAACAGGGCACCGCCATCTGAAGCACCGCTAGCCCATGAGCGGCAGGGGCACTGACGCAACTGGGTCCGTCACAGGGTGAATGATGCACTCTGGGCACCAGTCCCCCTCCAGAACCAGTGGAGAGATCCATCCACTACCTCTGTCCTTAACAGGATGAAGCACTCTGGGCACCAGTCCCCTTCCAGAACCAGTGGAGAGATCCATCCACTACCTCTGTCCTTAACAGGATGAAGCACTCTGGGCACCATGCCCCCTCCAGAACCAGTGGAGACTGTCATCCACTTGTGGGACTGTGGCTTTGCACTCCCCAGGAATGAAAAGGGGGCAGACCACCCACTGTATAGACTTGTGAGACTGTGGCTTTGCACTCCCCAGGATTGAACAGTGGGCAACCCACCCACTGTAGAGACTTGTGAAACTGTGGCTTTGCACTCTCCAGGATTGAACAGTGGGCAACCCACCCACTGTAGAGACTTGTGAGACTGTGGCTTTGCACTCCCCAGGATTGAACAGTGGGCATGTGGCCCCCTCGTGGATTTGGCATTGTGTACTCAACCGGCTGAGGTGCCCCCCCTTTCCCTCCCCCTGAGGTGCCTGTTTTCTTGCTCTCTGATGCCCCTGCAGTGTTCTCTCCGCCATGGTCGGGGATCTTGTGTGCGCCTCGCCCATACCGTGTGGTCCCAGTGTTCCACAGACTTTCTTTGTGCAGTACCTGGACTACTATGCCTGGTATTTATTTTGTACATTGTGTATATATATATTTCTGCCTACTTGTTTTTAATATATTCCGATGGTTACACTCATTTTCTTTGGTCTTTGCATTCTTCTGGGGGGATTGTGGGGTGTAACTGTAATGTATCATGATGTATTAGTGTGTGTGTTGTAGTGGGTGAGGGTGGGGGTGGGGGTGTTGCGTGTTGCGTGTGTGTGTCCCTGTTTTTTCCCTCCCCTGTGTCGTAGGTGCTGTAATCACCGTGGTCTTCGCCACCGGCGTTCGTGCTCCTGGTAGAGGAGCAGGAAGACTATCGCAGGGAGAATTTGGAGTTCCGGTTCCATGGTGTCCTTGTTCCTCGTGGAGTGTGTAGAGGTGAGCGTTTTCCCTTCGAAATTCCAGTTTCTGCTGTGTTTTTATCCGCTGTGAATCCGTCCCGGAAAAGGTGGCGGATTGGCCTGTCATAATAGTGTGGGCGGTACATTGTCTCCCGCCTGTCTGTTGGCGGTGACTGCTGCGCTGTTTGTTTGTACCGCCGTGGCGGTCGGGGTGTTAAAGTGGCTGTCTTTGTTGGCGGTTTCCGCGACGGTCGTAATTGCAATTTTTTTACCGCCGGCCTGTTGGCGGTCTTACCGCCGCTTTAACACCGTCCGCCAGGGTTGTAATGACCACCTATGTCACACACCTATACTAGCCTAATCTATCCTAACTATACATTACCCACAACTGGCCCTAACTACCCTATGCTAAGCTTGCTCACCACATTTAACAACACATTCTAAACATTTGCCCCCCCACCCCTTATATGACGGGACACATGTAGGACAACATATACTAACCTAAATAGATACTAACTAATACTAAACAAATATATATTTTTTTGTATTTTTGAAATTTGTATCTATATATATATATATATGTTTTTTTTCTTTGAATACACAAAAGCACCATTATTCACAGCGACCCACCCACAAACTAACACGTAATAATATGAACCCCCACCTACTTATTCTATCTAAACTACTACCCTACTCTAACCTATCACCAAACCCCCTAAACCCACTAAAAAACTGGATAAGGAAAGAGGGAGGGAGGGGATGGAATAAGGGGTGAGGTAAGGTAGGAGTTCAGAGGTTTGCCCTCTTCAGAGTTTTCTTTATCGATTTCAGCCTCTGGCTATTTCTGTCCACGTCCCGCTGGAGAGTGTCAAGCTTTTTAATGACTTTCAGCAGAGCAGATGTGGTGGTCTGTGTACCAGACGTAGTTGCTCCTGCAGGTGTGGTGGTCGGTGGTGCTGAAATGGAAGGTGCAGCAGGTGTGGTAGGTGTTGGTCCCAAGGTTGTGGGTGCAGCAGGTGGGGCTGAAGTTCTGGTGGCAGCTCTGCTACTTGCTGCAGTTGTGGTGGTGGCTCCACCTGTTGTGGCCAATACTGGTCCCCCTTGGCTGAAAGCCCGCCATTCTCCTGTGGCTCTCAAGGATACCGTCTTGCCATCCTCCGGAACCCAGACTCGACATCCAAGATGTACCTGTACTTCACTGCCCGCCTCTGGAAATCCCTGATCTCTGCTGCGTTCATGTTGGCAGCTGTAAAAATGAGACAGGCAACCAGCAGTGTCATCAGTGTGATGCTTGTACAGACGATAATCTAACACTCTCCCTCAAATTGCACATGCAGTCCAAATCACAGTTCAGATGATATATTGTCCCTGAGGAACGAAATGGCAATGCTGCCTAACCATCAAGAATTTAACAGCACAGCAAAGCACAACAAGAGGTGTACCAAATAAAGTGATCTGTGCATTGATATAGTGCAATGTGTCACAATGCCAATGCAGCAAGTACTTAACATGAGCCAGGCAGACTAATCGTTATCATCTGAGTCAACATGAAGGCACCAAAGACCAGTGATTTGTATATGTAATTCGCGGGTTGTAAAAGAAAACTTACAACCCAAAATACAAACCACAACTAACCCAACTAATCTAACCCCCAAACAGACACCTGACAGTACGAATACAATCCAAAATACACTAAACTACACAAAAACACTTAAACAGGTACAATATACAAATAGAATACTCAAAAAGACACAAGAGAGACACCCCAAGACACAATATATGCAATCCAAACACGAGCAACACCAAGACACAGCCACACAGTCAAGAAAAAGCACAGACTGTAAAGTGAAAATTAAACTACACCCTCAGTACCATGTCTGTAAACAGGATTTCCTATTACATCACTTCCTGTCCCCTTTGCGGACCGTTTTCCGTCTTGCTTGTATTTTGTTTTACGCATACGTTGTTTGTGTGAATATAATCGACGCATAACTTACATGTGCAGCAAAATACCTTGCATTACTGGGAAACTTCTATTTTAATGGATATCCGCCTGCTTGGGGTGTGCTGGTGGAATTAATGCTACATTAAGGGGCCATGTATGTTTAGTTAGCATTTTCTTTGTTTTTTGACGCATTTACATCAAAATTTCTGATTCACACTGTGTTTAGGTGATTTTTAATTATTCAACAAGCATGCAGCCTGTATCAAGATGAAGATAGGATGGTATGGCCTGCAGTGTGTGTTATAGTGGTTGGCCACATGTGGTAGAGAATGCACCTGCGGCTCACATTTATACTATCTGTGTGCTACATTTCCTTAATTTTCTGATGCAAAAGTGGAGAACACTTACTAAATACAATGGCATTTTTAAGTTTGAGCTGCTTTTGCATCAATAAATGAAGGCAATGCGGACCTACAAAAGTATAAATCATGGCCTGTGTGTTTTGTGTGTGAATGAACTGTTACAACAATATGTGTGCTTTTGATGGAACGGCATGCAATACATTTGACTTAATGCTCATATACGAATGTGTTACAAATGGGTATCTACATCAGATGGCAATCAGTGATGTACAACAGTCATGATATGTGTTTGTAATATGTGTTGACTCATTTAATGTGTGTAGTTGTTTGACTTTGGGGACATTACATTTCCCACGACAAACAATGCAGAGGGATGATTGAGGATGGCTGATGAGGGCTATGTTGGATATGTTACCCCTCATATGTCATTAATTGTTGGCTACGACTTCATGGTGACTTGTGTGTGAAATACCCATATACTGGCTATTTGTACATCTTTGGTATGTACAGTGTTTGCGACACTGTGCCTTAATTCTACTCATAAAATTGTTATGTACACATCAGTTTGACTAAGGAAAATTACCTACGTTACTCATGTTGCTGTGGTGGACCTGCAGAACCTGGCTGCATGTGTTCACATATTTTCAGATGTGCATTCCACAAAAGTGTCCTATTCAAGTGTGTGGGCATGTGTACCCTGTGTCAGTATTGGGCTCCATGGTGTTACGGTTTTGTGAAGGTCTAGTCAGGATTCTGTTGGGGCAACCCTTGAGTTCACAGAGTATCTTGCAAGGAAGAAGTGTACCAAAGCAGAAGAGCAGCTAAAGGCATACAAGGGGATTGGGCAGCTATGGTAAGGAAGATAATACAGAAGAGTGAATAGAGAGCAAAATGAGTGTGGACAAGTATGGAACGGGTCAGTAATGGACAAACATGCAGGGCTTATCACTAAGATTGTACACGGTAGGGCTCAGAACTTCCCACAGCAACAAGGAATGTCAGTGCCTCTGTGCAGATTAATCTGACAGCTAGTCACCCTGCAAGCCCCATAGAAAGGTGGCAGCAGAAGTGAATCTGTGTCTGGACCCTTAGGGTACAAACAAGGATTGTCCTTATATACACAAGACTAGCCCTTGTTTGTCGGGCTGGAGACACAGTAACAATTCCTGGAATACAGCTATAACAGCCCGTCACTGTTAGGCACTAATGACTACATGCAACACTATATTGCAAAAAGAAGGGACTGGGAGATTATATGGTCAAGTGTATGTACTCCTTTTTCATAATATATCAATTAACAGAGTACACTGTTCCAAAACACACATGACAACACAAAAGAGTTTCAGGTGTCTCAGGTATGGGTAAATTCAGAAGCAGAGGCCCTCATGTGTCATCATTGGGCTTGCGCCACATCAGGCTGGCGCTGCAATGTCTGATGGGACCCTTGTAGGGGCCTCTTTGCCAGAATTTCAAGAAAAGACAAGGAGCTGAAAAAAGCTGGAGAGAAAGAAAAGTGTGAAATTGTATTTGACACTCCCTTGGAAAACAATTATATTAGGACAAGGAAGTGTTGTTCAAGATTAAAAACAAAATTAGAGTTATGGAGGTAATGATCTTTTATTCTAAAAAATAACTGCCTCTAAAAGCTATTACTTATTCCACACCATTAAGTCAACATGTTTCGCACCTTGTTATGTCCATACGGATCAATTGGTGCTTCATCAGGACCATATAAATTCTTCTCCAGAAGTTGTAAGAAAATTCATACGTCAGAAGCTAAATTATATGAAAAACTACATCACTGTGAGACTCTACTCACACAAGTTCCTGTTGGTTTTCAGAAGAACTGAGCCATACCTGTCGAGGGATAAAAATAACAGAGAAAAAATAACATCACTCATATCACAACCCTATTTGGGGAATTACACAATTTGTGTTCGTCAGTGGAAACACGAAAGAAGTAGCAGTCATGGCCATACTGGCAATAGTACAAAAAGGAAGAATATATCATTTTATTTTTGTAGTTTTTCAGCACTAACACGCTTTCTGAATATAATTTTCATTTAATTTTAAGTCTTGATTTGATATAAGGCATATTAGGAATCACATGGAAAATAAGCGTGATGTAAGAATCCAAAATGCATTGGTTAAGTGACAACAATTCCACCACCCTAATAGAAAACCTCGCCAACCTTGGACTCAAGCAACTTGTCACCTCACCCACTCACTTTTCTGGACACACACTGGACCCCATCTTCTCTGCCAGCAATCACGTCTCTGTGAGCCACACGACCGGACTCCAATGGACCGACCACCACTACATTCACTTCACCTTCAGCAAGCCATCCAATCACCACAGCGCACCCCAACTTCCCTGCAGAAGCTGGAACAAGGTCACCGAAGCCCAGCTCACTGCCAGCCTCAATGCAACACCCCCCCAAGCCGACGATGACGTCACCACAGCTGCACAAAACTTCCACAAATGGATCACCGATTGAGCCAACACCCTCGTCCCCTCCAGACGCCCCCCAACAGAGGCACAGCTAAGAAAGCAAACTGGTTCACCCCCGCACTGAAAGAATCAAAGCAGCTCTGCAGATGCCTCGAGAAGAAATGGTGCACAGACAAGAACCCTACAAACCACAAAGCCTTCAAAAACACCATCAAACATCACCACCAGCTCATCAGGACCACCAAAAAACTCGCCCTGCAACAACGCATCAACAACAACACCCACAACAACAAATAACTTCTCACCTTCATCAGAGTTCACCAATCCCAGCTCCGACTCCACCGACATGCCCCATCGCAAAAACTCTGCAACAACCTTGTCAACTATTTCCACCACAAGATCACAGACATCTACGACAGCTTCACCACCCAGGACCCCCCACTACTCCCACCACCAGCTCGCAGACCGAAGCCTCACCATGACCCCCGCCCTCCTTCGCTGGAACAACATCACCAATGATGAGACCCGCAAAATCATGGCAACCATTCACTCAGGAGCACCCACTGCCCCCTACCCCCACCACATCTTTAACAAAGCCAGAAACACCATCGCACCAAAACACCGACACACCATCAACCACTCCTTTGAAACTGCCATCTTCCCACAGAGTTGGAAACATACCGAGATCAAGCCTCTACTGAAGAAACCCTCTGCTGACCCAGCAGATCTCAAGAACTACCAGCCTATCTCTCTGCTCCCCTTTCCGGCCAAGGTCATCGATAAGGCAGTCAACAAACAACTCACCGCCTTCCTGGAAGCCAACAACATCCTGGACCCCTGACAGTCAGGATTCAGGAGCAACCATAGCACAAAGACCGCCCTCCTCGCCGCCACAGACAACATCTGCACCCTCCTCGCCCGAGGCGAGACCATCGCCCTCATCCTCCTAGACCTCTCTGCTGCTTTCAACACGGTCTCCCACGACGCACTACGTACCCGACTCCACAACGCCGGCATCCCAGACACTAGAATGGCTCTCCTCGTTCCTCACTGGCAGAACACAGAATGTCCGACTCGCCCCCTTTCTCTCAGAAGCCACCAAGATCAGCTGCAGCATCACCCAAGGATTCTCGCTGAGTCCCACCTTCTTAAGCCTCTACATGACCCCACTGGCTGCCATCATCAGAAGCCACGTACTTGACATAGTCTCCTACGCTGACGACACTCAACTGATCATCTCCCTCACCAACAACCCAACCACCGCCAAGAACAACTTTCACAAAGGAATGAAGGTAGTCGTCGCCTGGAAGAAAGACAGTTGCCTCATGCTGAACTCAGACAAAACAAAGGTCCTCATCCTCAGCTCCACACCCTCCGCCTGGAATGATTCCTGGTGGCCCGCCGCCCTAGGAAATGCCCCTGCCCCCACCGACCATGTCCACAACCCCGACATCATCCTAGACTCATCGTTATCATTGGACCGATAGGTGAGCGCCGTCTCAACAGGATGCTTCCACAACCTGCGCATGCTTCGGAAGATCTACAAGTGGATCCCAACCGAAACCAGAAGGATAGTCACCCAGGACCTCGTCAGCAGCCGCCTCGACTACGGCAACGCACTCCATGCCGGAACCATCGCCAAGACCCGGAAAAGGCTGCAACTCATCCAGAACGTCTCCGCTCGACTCATCACCAATGTCCCCATCACAGCCACACCTCTGCCCTTCTGAGAGACCTACACTGGCTGCCTATCGACAAAAGAATCACCTTCAAACTCCTGACAAGCCTACAAGGCCCTACACAACGCCGGACCAGCCTACCTCAACCACAGACTCTCTTTCTACACTCCCGCCAAACAGCTCCACTCCACTGACCAGACCCTTCCCAACATTCCCCGCATCTGGAAGACCACAGCCGGAGGAAGTTCCTTCTCCCACATCCCTGCCAAGACCTGGAACACCCTCCCCATCCACCTCAGACAGTCCCCCACCCTGTCACAATTTAGGAAGGACCTCAAGACTTGGCTCTTCACCTGATACTCAGCTCCCCTCCACTCCCAGCACCTTGAGACCCTCACATGTGAGTAGTTATGCTTTACAAATCCATGATTCATTTATTGACCTTGGGTTTCTTTCATTTGCATGAGCTTGCCTTGCCATTAATGACAGGCACAATAAACTGCTGTTGCATGCTTTCCTGTGGGAATACCTGTATTGTTACTTGTGTCCATCTGTATTAATGCAGCAGGACTTGATGTGGGTCCATGGAATACTGCTGATGGTGCCATTGTGTGGTTGTTGCAGAGAGAGAAGTTATTGACCTTCGCAAATCTACAATAACTAGCACTTTATTACTTTTAAACTTTCAGGTCGGTATAAACATAAGGTCAATATTATAGTCTGATTTTGCTTGCTGTTTTGGCATTTGAGTAGATTCACATGTAATTTTGATGTTGCATTTCAATATCATTGTGAGGCATTTTTGCTGAAACAAACAAATTGTCTTTGTTAACCACAGCACAACATTTGTGAGAAAGTAGGTAGTAACTGAACTCTGACCCTGCCAACATTTGGAACAGACATTTCTATTTGCCTTTTAGGTTAATTTATTATTGGAAACTCATTCTCCTCTCAAGCAATGGGGTTTTGCCCTGTAATTGTTCTCTTCAGATTAATGTCTTATGTCTTAGTATTTTTAAAATTTGTATGTACGTACTCTGCATGAGATACAGTGAGGTGTTTTCAGTGTTCAGCTGTAAAAGCTCACTGAGTACTGAATAATCTTTTTGTTTGGACAATAACTTTAGAGGCGTGGTGAGCAGTATTGATGCTCTAATTGAATTGTTAGCGAGTCGATGTGCAGAAACTGTACTTCCTGAGTCTTTGTAAGAGCTAGTAAGTCTTTGTAGGACTAAGGGCCTGATTACGAGTTTGGCGGTACGCGGACTGCCACGGCAGCAGTGGCGGTCAGACCGAAGTTGAGCTGGCGATCAGACCACCGTATTACGAGTGTGGTGGTTGCACTAACAGCCAGTGGTCTGCTGGCACCTCCAGATAGGACAGACCGTCATGGTCACGAGAAAGCACTAACAGGCCTGTGGAGCCTGAGTTGCCATCGGTCTCATTACAAGGTTGTACACTACTATTATGACTGTGGTGGTCCAACTACCACATATCAGAAGGTGGGAACGGACAGTATAAAGGGAGATATTCACCTGCAGGCAGACTTACACATCCGGTGCCTCCATCGAGCCCTTCACAAACATCATGCTGCTGCTCCTACTCAATTAAAGACAATGAAATCCACGCTGTTGTGGATACCAAAAACTGTAAGTACACACATTTACCTGTATCATTAACCTTAAAAACAGCATGTTGCGTCTCCTTACACATCATGGGGGGCATGCCACGGGCAGCAAGTACACGTCTCAATCCACACAGACCCACAAACATACATCAACACGGACATTCACACAGTCACTATACACCCCCTTTGGGCAGCATACACCCTCACCTCAACACTATACAAATACACAGGGCCACACAGCTCAGTCACAGAGACAGTGAAGGCTACACAACATTGTCACACCACTGGCCAGGGACTGTTCAAATGTACAGCACACAAATGTATTGAAGTGGCATGCAACACAAACAGAAACACCAGGAAACAATCCTACAATGGACACACACATCAGACACATCACAGCACAATGGATGCGCAATGGCATGCACTAAACACAGACACACAAATAGACAAAGAAAACATGACAACTATACCTGCACAAATGGGGAGGAACATCTGGTACACCCAGAGAAGGGGGCTGATCTGGGACATACATCACCTCAAACAGGCCCCTCAAACAACATGTGCACAGGAAATGGCCCTACATGGGTCCTGGGGGCAAACAATATTAAACCTAAATGTCATGCACATACGCACAATGGGGAAGAGCAAGTCAGCAAAGCACATACAACTCCTACTGCATGGGTCATACCCCTACAGCACTAGCTGCAATGGACACATGTACAGGCAAATGCAAACACAGCAAGCACAACTGAGCACACTCCATGTCTGCACAAACAAAACTCAAGACGACATACATTAGATGCCTACAGAAGCTATATCAGGGGGACAGTTCGAACATCATACATGCCCACATTGCACAAAACAAAAAAGAAATACTTACCATACCAAATGGCATATAATGCCATGACACCAACAATGCATTTACACAAACATACCTATAAACATACCACATATACCCTTCTCTTGGGGGACACCAGCACTACCCACAAACTCACATACTTCAAACTACAGTACATGGAGAAGCAAGCAGGCTCAAACACACACAACTGCAGGCACACAACACAAATTGATCAGGAACAACATAATGGTGTTAAAGGAACTACAGGACAAATGTGTACCCAAAAAAACAAACTGCTTTGGTGTATTAACTTATAAAGTTCTTCAAGCCCAAATGCCATTGGCCAGTCCAGAAAATGTCACATATAGCACAGTGTTGTGTATAAACTTGACTCCCAACTGCCAGGGAACCTCCACAGGAAGGGGCATCAAGGGGGTAGACAGGCACCTCAGGGATTATCGGGGTGCGGGATCAGATTTGGGAGAGGGGTTGGGTTTGGGAGGGGTTGTCTTCTTGGGAGGGGTGGGATTCTTCTTGGTAGGGATGGGCTTCTTCTTGCTGGGGGAGGGGTAGGTGTGCTTGCGGAGGGGGCAGGGAGGCCATGGAGGTGGAAGGGCCGGACTTGGAAATGGGTGGGGTCCTTCTGGGTGTGGTCTGGGAGGGGGAGAACAGGGGCAAGGTCAAGCTCACAGAGGAACAGTTTTTTGGACACACGGGAAGGGTCATCAGAAGGTGTTCGGGATTTGGAGGTTGAGGGAGTGGTTGTCTGATGTGTAGGTGTGGATGTCGTGGGTGTGTCCTTATGGGAGGTATGCTGTGTGTGGTGGGTGAGTGAGGGCTTTTATTTGTCTTGGGCTTAGGTGGGTGGAGGTGCTAAGGGAATGCCATGGTGGGCGCGTGGGTGTCTGTTGGGGTGGTGACTGCAGGTGTGGTGGATGTATGTGTATCTGCAGCTGTGGTGTCTGCAGTTGTGATGCTTGTGGTAGATGTCTGCGGGTCTGCTGAAGTGGTGTCTTCAGGTAGGATCGGTGTGGTGGCTGTGTCAGTGACTGTTGCGGTGGTGTCTGTAGGTATGTTGATGTTGTGTGTGTGATGCTGGGGGTTGTGGGGGTGTCAGGGGAAGTTGTGACTGTTGTTGTGTCTGTAGTTGGATGTTGATTGTGTGCGTGCCAGTGTGTCTTGTGATGCTTGTGTTTGTGTGCACTCCATTTGATCTGTTTTTGTGCATTGGGTAGGTAGGGGCAAGGAGGTGATTTGGACTGCGGAGAGGAAGGTGGAGGGGAGATGGAAGGTGGGGAGTGAATGGCTGCCATCAGTTTGGAGGCCAGAGCCTGAACGAATCTCTGTAGGCCAGCCATTGCACCATGAATGCCTTGCAGGAATGCTTTTGTTTGTTGTAGTTGGGTCACCAGCCCCTGGATGGCATTCACAATGGCTGACTCACCCACAGAGATACTTCTCAGGAGCTCAATAGCCTCCTCACTGAGGGCAGCAGGAGTAACAGGGGCTGGGGCGGAGGTGCCTGCGGCAAAGGAGCCACCCAGCCACTTGGGTGAGAGGGCATGGCCAACTGCATGGGTGGCAACAAGGAGGTCGGTGAAAGAACAGGGTGAACAAAGATGCTGCTGGGGATGGCCTGATTGGTCAACCACCACTAGGGAGTGGCCTCTGGAGGAATCCGAGGATGATGGAGATACAGATCCGGTCTCCCCTGTGGCAATCCCCTTACACCCCGGGCCACTGGGTCCCTCTGTATCAGTTGTCTTTTGACCTGAGGTCCTGTGGTCAGATGCATCCCCACTTGGCTCTGCCCTGTCTCCTCTGCTTGCCTGTGCTGGTGCTGCAAGGTCAAAGAAGAATATGGTCATCACATGTCCACGGTAACACCTGAACTACAACTCAGAATTGACTAACAATACCATTATGTCAACTAGGCCCCAGCAAATTTACTCATCTAAGTTGTGCAAGTGCAGTTACTACAGTGGCCCACAGTAAATTCAGAACCTCAGACAATGGCAAATGCATGGGTGAAGTCTTGAAACCACACAACCATACAACAACTAGCAGTCCTCTTCACCCTCAAAGCTGTCCCACATGCAGCGGGTCTCAATCAACTAATGGTAAACAACAGTATCCCAATGTAAATTCCATTTTCACACATCCCACAAAAGTTCATGCACACATCCATTTGGCACAAGCATAATGAACATACAATTGGAAATGAAGCCCTGAAATCCTGCTATGTGGATCTCAAAAGTTCAATATCATGGAGTATGTAACATGAAAACAACCATGTCACACAGGAATCATTTCAAGAATGTACACAGCAATTAGTGACATCTGTCTCAACAAATTCAAGGAGGAAGTATCAATGTAACTCAGATAGGCCTCACACCTGGCATTGGAAGGAACACTGTTGACGTCAGGTTCAATATGTCAGAAAGAGATGTCCCAAGAATGAACAAAATATATATTTTGCAAAACCCAGGATAGTCACCACTAATGTATGACACACATTACAATGCCATCCTCTGAGGGTTACTGTAGTAGACATCTGTCCTTTGCATGCTGGAAAGAAACAGAACTTTAAAAGAATATTAGAAAGCCCTAATCCGGTTGCCCAGTGAGCACCAACATCACTAACCACATCTTGGACATCCCAATCCGGGTGTCTGTCTGTGGATGAATGCCTGTACTCAAACATGTGATATAAACCTCACTGCAACTCACTCCATGATCTATGCCAACAGTCAGAGCACAATTCTCAATCATTACACATGTACAGGGCACTTTTACACATGATTCAACATCAACGGCATAGATAAGCACATAGTGGTTCCACACTAGGGGCCTACCTATCATCTCCCTCATAGCTACTGGAGCTCTACATGCCAAATTAAATAATATGATGCATGAAGGTATATGTCAGACAATGAACAATGGTGAAACACTCCTGTCTGTGGCACCACTTGAAAAGGACACCCATTGTAGATTTACTATGCCACTAACATTTTCACATGTAAATATTTATGAGGGAATACAGACATCATCCGATCAACATGGGTAGAAAATGCATGGAACTGCTGCATATAAATATTTCCAAAAGGGACACATTCTGAGATGTAGGCACAAGGAATGTTGGCAACAGTGATGACACATCATACATGTCAATAGACATTCCCCACTTACCAAGGGAAAGTAGTTTGCTACAGCTACAAACAAATAGCTATGTAAGCCATGTCATATATATGATGGACACCTACACACCACAGACTGCAGTGCGGCACCCATCATACACAGAAGATAACTAGCTCCTGGGTTGCAGATGTCTACATATACATATACGCAGACACATGGCAGAGTACAGTGATCCACAACCTACTTACCTTTGGCCTGCAACATATAGGAACAGTGATCTGTTGGATAGAAAGTAGACCCACTAGAGCAACAAACAGGAAATGATCACTGTAAACAGCCATTTGTGCTCCCTGCTGAACAAATGGTTTGAGGATCCCCCCCAGTTTTGTCCTAGGTCCCAGGTCCAAAAGGCAAGGCACACCAGTTTAGTACACATGATATGTCAACACAAAGAATCTACCATCTACTATGTGACACATTGCTCATCCCTCATTGTCAGAGGGAGCAGTCAGTACCTTACTCAATCACCTGGCAATGAGGAAGGCAGAAATATGCTGTGTACTCACCCCCTTGTGGCTGGTTTTCTGCCCTCAAATGTCCATCCAGCTCCGGGTAGGCCACCGCCTAATGCAGCACATTAGGGGGGGGGGGTCATGATATGATGGCCAGCCCACTCATATTGGAAGGACAGCCCCAGCTGGCCCTCCGTGATCTTCCGGGACCAGCATCTCAGGTCTTCCCACCTCATGCGACAGTGTGTGCTCCGCCAGCAGTGGACCCCCAGGATCCACACCTTCTTGGCGATGGCTTTCCAAATCACTTTCTCCTGATGGTCATTGACCTGCATGGATGAAAAAGAGAAGACAACAAGTCACATCCAAAATGTCTGAGTCACATACATGTCAGTATACCAAGTTAAAAACATCATGTCTTCTCATACTGCCCACGTGTGGCTCATAGCAGTCATTGAATACAGGGAGAAGACTACAAACACTTCCCAATGTGCATCCCTACCCTCCACCCAGCTCAGGCCCTGCACTGACTAGGTAGGTCAACTGACATCTTGAGGGACGTGATCTAGCAGGCTGGCAGAGATCAGAAACACTATTAGACACATCACACCTATGTGGCTTCTGGAAGGTAAACTCCTCAGCCATGAATGCATCAAAAGCCTCACAATCTGTGAAAATGATCCTCTGCATACAATCCCTACAGGCTACTGCCAGGGTACAACCTCTAACATCATGCATGGGCAACAATGAAGGGATTTGCATAGTGGGCATAGAAAGAGTCTAGAATGTAGATGTGTGGACATGTGCAAATACACATGCAGACTCATGCCAGTGCAGGGGGTGGGGGTTTGTGTCTCACCATCAACACAAAACACACTTTTTGACATAAGTGTCCATAATACATAGCTTACCTTCAGAATAACATAGGCATGCACTGTACATTTTCTGCAATGTGACCAGACAACTGAGTCACATATCATGGGTTATCAGTAAACAACACACAGTTTGCACATTTGCAATGTCAGCAATGCAATGAGCCTGCACAGGACACATGTGACCCTTATGAAGGTGATAACTGGGCTGTGGAATCAAGAGACCTGTCAAGGCTCTGTAACACACATTGACACAGATGCTAAGTACACATCGGTCACAAATCATCAGCTCTCCCCTAATACCGTGTACATTCTTACCAGAGTAGAGGGCCTCAATACGCTGCATATTAGCACTTAGACAAGATTTGGCCTCATAACATTTGATACAGGGAGTGGGCACCGTGCCACAGTTATATAACAAAAGTGATTTGGCACCAGGCCAGACTTGGACATATACAGTGAGATACATTTGACAGGCCTCGGTCTCTGCAGGCTAATCAGACAGACCTACATGAAACTCCATTCCATACTTCTATGCATGACAGTACATCATGTGGTGTTTTTATGCCAACCTTAGGGGCAGAGTAGGTCAGGATATGCCTTCCAAATAGCAGTTTAGCAAGGGCAGATGTGGTTTGAAATATCTCTGGCACCATACAGTTCACTTTACACACAACTGACACATACAACATGCATACAATGTTCATGCTGTCATTTAAATGCATATGTTCTCATGTTGGTGACATCCATGAGGTAAGAGATGTCTGGGGATGGCTGTTATGTCACCTCACCTAATTATGTGCCTTCAGCACAAGGTGGATCAGGGTACACTCAATACACACACATCGCAATGTATCAGAACTCAACACCTGGCACTCCTCCTTTGATGTACACTGACTGCACCTACAAGGCTTGGAGTTCACATTCTGCCACACATGGTCACACTCTAAACTGTGAGGACAGGAAGGAATATAAGTCCAAGTACAGAGAAAACTGTGCACATGAGGAATTTACCTGCTCCTCTGGTTCACCATGGACCTTTCCATACAGGTGAAGTACCTCAGACACCAGCTTATCCAACTCCTCTGGTGAGAAGGCTGAGGCCCTATCACCTGATGGGTGTGGTATGATTGCTCCCAGAGGTGGTACGCAGCAGTTCAGGTAGTGGAGGTCTTGCTGACAGCAGAGTCAGGAGTCAAGTGAGGGATTTTGCAGAACATGTCGGTCACATCCGCCACTATGTGGCCATCACTTCCGGCAGACACAGTCATTGGCCTACGACCACCACTGGCATCAACGTTAGCCTATGGCTGTATCCGCTGCAGTTGCAGCCTCCTACCGCCATGATGACTTCTGACAGCAGTCACAGGCGGTTCACAATGTCCTGTGGAGTAGGTCAGGCATCCTCCATTTTAGAGGCCTGAAATGTGTTTATAGCTCTGACAAATGCATCACACCTCCGAAATTATTGGGTTTTGCATCAACTACTTGTCTTTTCCTGTCATGTAGCTCCTACTACTCAGACACAATTGATGTACATTGCTAGGCATATATGGTAATTTGCATTGGTGCACAGCTCCCCCCTGACAAAGGTCATTTTAATGCTTGGGACATCAGGTCACAGTCCAAGAGGCATGTTTTGTTGCACACTTGTTGATGACCATTCACATGATGTGTACAAATGTAAGTCAAAGCAAGGGAATGACATGTGACTGCTGCATGATTATCAGTTGTGATGGCTACTGTGTATCATGCCCAAATCTCAATATAGGCTTTGTCACATTTTAGGCATTGACATGCATCCTGCATATTGCAAGAGACACATTGAATAATAATAATACTCATGTCTTTTCATACCCAGGGAGCCAGGGAGGGGAAGGATCAGACAACCTCCTGTCTATTGTCCACTGCAAGACCTTCAGACCATGGAAGACAGCCACATCATCCACATCTACTCTCTGAATCAGCTGTGGACCTAAGTTCTCATTTGGAGCCAGATCTGATGCCTCCATTCGTCATCCAAATAGCATACCAACCACTGCACAAGTTATGGCAGTTTTGCACTTCCTGGCCACACTGGCCTTATCTGCTGGGATGTCCCAGCCTATGTTCAATCTGGTTTTGAAGGATGTACTCTCAGAAACAGCTAACATTTGTTTCTACATGTTAATGAAATACACTTCTTGAACTTTTAAGAGAGTTATCATATCCTTACAGGTTTACTGCAAGATGACTTTAGAAATGAAGGTGTTTATAAAGTTAAACGGACTCAGGACAACCTAGTTACTTCCTTTACTTTCAATAAACCTTTTTTAGCAGGAGTGGGCATGGTTAAAAGCCCACAGAGAGGTTACAACAAGCCAGAGCACTTGCGCGCTCGAGCCTAAAAAGGAGGCAAAATAAAATAAAACTATTGTCTCCGATCACAAAATTTGGTTAATTGAGGAAGCTAGGATTGATCCCAGATTTCCTGGTTACACATTGTGCAGTTCAGCCTCTAGATGTACATGCTTGCTTTTCCTCGACCCACCTTTCCACCTCCACTCCCCAAACCACCAACTTCCTTGCATCAAGTGGCCCTTGGTCACACCACAGTCCAAACTTTTTGCCTCCTAAGAAAATGTTTGTGAGTGCTCATGATCTTAAGTATGCCCATTTACATGAGCTGGATGGTGATATTTTGGCTTAAGTTAGGAAAATCCCAGATCAGAAAATTATTTGCCTCATGGGATTGTTAGGGCATCATTAGTTCATTCATTAAAATCATCAATAACCATGGATTTAGAGGAAGAAGTAAGTAGGCATCATATTAGTTCATAGAAATCCATCTGTAAGGGTTCATGTGTCAGGAGGTGTTAAGATAAAAGGACTGAAACGGTAAAAGACAAACTTCATTTCTAGGAGGATATTTTCAGGTTTTTAAGGCTACTCATTGGCTGCGTGGTAACTGTTACATTACTCTTAACAATGAAAGCTACTCCACCCCCAGGTTTATGACTAGTCCTGCTGTCATAGAAAATATTATAGCCATCAGGATCTACCATAAGAAGTATGCAGTATGTGCGTCAATTAGCCATGCTTATGTCAGAAAAAGAGCAACTAAATAATCTTATGTTAACATATTTGTTGGAAATGACCATCGTTTGTTTGGTATTTAGCCAGATTTTTGCCTTGTTGTTGAACCATAGATCTTTGTGCACTTAACCCCTAGTAGATGGAACTACTTTTAACCAGGGTGAGATAATGAAATTCTACAAGTGGGCTACAGCACTCTTTGGGCCACCAACTGCAATATCCCTGCAAAAAAGTACTCCCAGCCTACCACTGCAACCTGGCTGTGCAGATTTTAAATTGCAAATTCAGCCTTTCAAAACCACCCTTTTGACAGATGTAGAGCTTGATTTGTAGTACTTGTAAGTCACCCCTAAGGTGGGCCTTAAATGCCAATAGGCCAGGGTGCATGGCATGTAGAAATAGGGCATATATAATAAGGGACATATTTAATAGCCCCTAGCACCATCTACAGACACATTAGCATCATTTTTTGATGCTAATGTTTTGTTAGATGGACTAAATCAAACACCATATTTACAAAGTGGCGCAATGCATTCATTGTCCCACTTTGTAACCCTTTGCCCATTGCTACATTATGCCTGCGCCAGGCATAGTGCATGCAAAGGGGGTGTTTCTTCGTTATCGGGGGCTGAAAAAATAGCGCAAGGAAATTTAACAGATTTCCTTGGGTCATTTCTTTCAGCACTTTTAACGCCTGTTCAAAGCAGGCGTTAAAAGGGGGCACACCTTTGAATACAATAGGCCCCTATTTACTCTGCAGGAGTAGCGCCTATATTTTGGCACTACTCCTGCAGAGTACATCAATAGCGTCAATAAAAATGATGCTATTGCCCCCTACCCTGTGCCATGGTGTGCCATATCTTAGATATGGTGCACACATGGTGGCAGTAGGAGGGCACTAAGGGGCGCAAGGAAAGTGGTGCTGCACTGGGTGCAGCGCAACTTTCCTTAAATCTGCCCCTTTGTTTTTTAAATGTCCTTATAGTAAAAAACCTACAAAAGTCATTTTCTCACGATGGCATGGCTTGCTCTTCCATAGGGAAGCAAAGGGTGAAATTATAACACATAATGCTTCATTTCAGATTAGTAGGAGCTAGGAAAATTATTCGAAGGATTCATTTTAATGGTAATTTAACATCCAACATAATTGTAAAGTCAGATTCTATATTACTATTATGGAAAAGACACTTTTAGATTGTTGTTCATTTCCTTTCTAACACCAAAAGGCCCTTATGCCAGAGCCCAACTGTCAGCTGACTACTGATAGCTCCCCTATGGTAGGATGTGTATTGGTCCGAGACAGTGGCATGTTAGGTTCTGCGCAACTCTTTTCCTAATCTTCAAAATATACCTACCTGGCAAGTGAAGCTCACACCTAGGCCTGCCTCTCTTATGTCTTTGTAGTCATGCCTTGCTCCAAGCCCAGCAAGGGAAAGGCAAGCTGCTCAGACTGGTTTGGAAGGTGGGCAAAGGCATGCTCTCCACCTACGGGCAGGGCGTAAAAGTGGCTACTCTAGAGCTATCCTCAGAACACTCCTGTGAAGAATGTGATGAAGGACTGCTCTGCAGCCTGAATCCTGAAGGAAGATTGGACCTGCTTGCCTTCAACCCAAGCCCCAAAAGTGACTGCAAGGGTCAGTTGGCTGGTACCCTGTTTGAGCCACAGGGCCACAAAAAGCTTTGAGAGGCTGTTCCCTGCAACTGCCAAACTAACTGGTCTCAGCTGGATCTGTCCTGGACCCTCATCCATTGGACTGAGTTTTAACCCCCAAGTGATGCACCTCAGGTCCTGGACCTGTGGCTGATGTCAGAGTGTTTTCCTTATGTCCTAAGCAAGAGATGAGGCTTAGAAGTGTTTTCCCAAATGTTCCTCTGAAGGACTATCAGCGGACCGGGATTGCCATCCCGTGCAACCGCCCATTTCAAATCACTAGTTGGATCCAACTTGCTGGTATGTCCCCCTCGAGGAGATCCAACTTCTAGAAAAGTTTCTAAGTCCATCATGATCGACATTAACTTTTGACTTGGACTAGTGCAACCAGATACCCACAGCTGGCGCTTTGTGCTTTTTGGAGATATTTTTAATTGAAGAATTAACAATTCATATCCCTAGTTCTACTTACTGGATTTTTGTTATTTTGAAGCTGTTATGTTTATTAAACTATTCTCTATGTTTTTAAATTGGTTTGGGATTTTACTTGCGTTGTGTTTTTACTTTATTACTGTTTGAGTACTGCATAAATACTTTATACATTGCCTCTAAGTTAAGCCTGACTGCTGTGTGCCAATCTATCATAGGGTTAAACGCAGGCTTATTAAGTGACTCTAGTGATTCACACTGACAAGGACTGTGATTATTATTTGAGGTGAGTTCGAATTCTCCCCCCACCAAACTAATACTCTAATTTCTTACACTATCGTTAAGTTTAGTTGCATGCCTAGACAGTGATCAGCTATTTACAGTGACTGTTCTTAATACTAAAAATGAAGAGACATCAGGTTTCCTACTTCAGGAATTGATTCCCATGGAGTGAAAATGGGTGTGCCAATATAATTCTACTTTATGACTAACCAAGTATCCCAAATTATGGGTCCAGGGGCTTATCAATTAAATGGGTCGCTGGGCTGAGTATTTAATCTAATCAGAATTGTGGCAGGCCCTTGGTCATGGTCAAACATGAATTTGGCATGTCATCATTGCATCACCAGTGCACTCGCTGCATGTGTCCGCTGCATAGTTGTGCAATGGCTCAGTTTCAGAAAAGTCTGTGGGCTATTGTGCATGCTTGGACCTCAAGCTAGCAAGCATGACCAACAAGTTATGCTGCTCAAAGACCATCACTAATGCAATGTTCATTGGGTCTATTCTGGTGGCAGAATTTAATATTATTTTATGCCTATTACAAAACATTAGATAATCTTTGCGGTCAATCTGTGCTATCAGTACATTTACTGATCTGTAATAATTAAAGAGGAGAAGCATTTTAGAATCCGTGGCATCTCAAACAATTATAAATATGCTACTAGTAAAATACCTTTATGAACAGCAAACAATTGTAAACGTACACAGAAGTGCAAGTTTTCCTTTGTTAAGAAGACCCTATGTGTTTTCTGACTGCTATGAAATGTTAATAACGTGGTTCTGGTAAAGATTATTTGAATGAGCATTGTTGCAGAAATTAAAATAATGATGATGATCGAACATTTGATGCATAGTAATATGAAGTAAAAAGTAGGCAACACATTAAATGGTGATTATTAAGTCAAATCATTGGTAAAATGAGTATGTATTGCAGTCCCTCCCTTTCTAGCCTTTAGCCCGCATTTGTATTTATATCAAAATGCTATATATGAGAGTTTCCAAAATGCCCTTGTTACACACATACTTTCACTCAAGGCTTTCGATGTTTTTCAGTCTGGAGGAAGGAAGGTCAGTTTCTAGCTCTGTTTTGTCGTGCTTTGCTTTACAAAGCAACAGATTGCAATAGCTCGCTACCTTTTGCGACCAGTAAGCTACCTGCTGGCAGCTTTGAAACTCCCTCAGAACCATGAAGATTCTCTCTGTCAAAATGCGTGCACACCTGACTTACATATAGGGCCAGATGTAGCAAATGTTTGCGAGTCGAAACGGCTTTCAGCACTATTTGCGACCCCGCAAAATGCGAAATGAAATGTTCAAATCCCATTTCGGAGTACCAAATAGCGATGCGACCCATTACCGACTCGCAAAAATTGTGACCTGATTTTGCGACCCGCAATTAGGAAGTCGCAAATTGCGAGTCGCAAACCGCATGCAAAAGCCAGTCCCAAACTGCGACTAGTCGCAAAAAGCCCGTTTTGCACACCCAGATTACCACAGATTCAGAGCAGGTGGTAACCAGAACCAAAGTATAAAAGGAGACCCAGAAGGCATCTGGGCTACTCAAGATGGCTGCACTATACGTGATTGCATGGAGGAGGAGAGTCCAGGCTGCCCAGCAGAGGAGGAGGAGGCATAGACAGGAGAGGATATACCGAACCAGGCAGACACTATTTCAACAAACTGAGGAGGAGATATATAATGAATACAGACTGAGCAGCGCTGTTATCGTAGAGATAATTGAACTGCTGAAACCTCAGCTAGAACGCCAGACAATGTATGGCTGCGCCATCCCCACACATGTGCAAGTGCTATGCTCACTGCACCTCTTGGCCTCGGGTAGATATCGGGGGTGATTGCTGTGGCAGGTGGGGTATCCCAAAGTGCACTCTCAAGATTCTTCAGACGTTTCCTAGATGCCATACTCGCACACATGTCCAGATATATATACCTTCTCGGAAATTAGGCAGAAATGAACAGCACCAAGTTGGACTTCTACAGAATTGCCAACTTCCCCCATGTCATAGGGTGTGTGGGCGGGACATATATACCAATTGGCCCACCAGCAAATCTGGAATATGTGTTCTGCAATAGGAAATGTACCCACTCACTAAACATCCAGGTGGTATGTGACGCCCATAATGTCATTACTGACATTGTGGCTAAATATCCAGGGAGTACACATGATGCATACATATTCAGGAACAATGAGAAACACCAACGCCTAGAACGTGGGGAGTTTGGAGAAGGATATTTATTAGGTACTGGCGAGTACACTCTGAAGCCTTACATACATGTCACTGCGTAACCCTGTGATGCCTCTTTTGTCAAACAGGTGACAGTGCATATGCCCTGAGACCATGGATACTCACCCCATACCTAACACCTGGCAATCAGAATGAGAGGCGATACAACATTGCACATCGGCGGACCAGAACTGTAGTTGAGAGGACGTTTGGCTTGTTGAAGTCACGATTCGGATGCCTGCACAAAAGTGGAGGCGCACTTCAGTATGCCCCAGAAACAGCATGCAAGATAGTTGCCACCTGTGCCATCCTACACAACATTGCCACCAGACGTGGGCTATATCTCACCCCTGAAGACACAGATTCGGAGGAGGACACCTACAGATTGGGGATAGAAGCATCGCAATGAAGGGCAGACAGAGACAGAACCACATTGCAACCACCTACTTTGGCAGATACGTAGCAACCGTGACAACACTCACTAGTGTAAGACACACATAGCCCAGTTGTGTAGTCAAATAAACTAACCTTTATATTGCAGGACTATAATGTTAAAATATTTGTTAACTATACTACAGTATGCAAAATAACAAGTGTAATCTGACACATTATGTCCATGTGCCTCGGTAACACTACGTGTCAGTAGCTCACAGCCTCCTGCAACTGCGGCCACCATGGCTCACTCCATCTTGGTCACTTGAGCCCTGCCGTGCACTGCTACTCTGCAACACACGTGCATCAGTGGCAGACACACTACTCACACTGGAGACCTCTTCACTGTCCTGCGGAGTATCCCCAATGCCCCTTGCAGCCTGTCTGGTCTCCAGCAGATCCACCACATGGCTGATGCGGCCAAGTCCTCGTGCCACATCTCCTGCAAAATGCCCCAGTTCCACCTGCAGGCTGACAGTGCGCCTTGAAAGGCAGGTTGTATTGGTTGCCAGCCACTCTATGGACACACCTAGCCTGTCTAAACGGGCAGCAGTGTTGCGCTCCCTGCGCTGTGCCTGTGCCCTGTCAGCCACCAGTTCCCTGACCAAATTGTCTGTGGAGGTAGTCAGGTTACCCAAGTGAGTGTTCATTGTTGTGAACTGGTTGTCCACATTTGCCAAGCCTGTGATTGTGTGCATAGTGCATAGGCTAGTATACATGCATTTATTTTGGTACTTACTTTTTGATGTTCCTGGTGCAGAACTGTCTACGTCTCCAATGCCCAGTACAGCCTCCGGCTCCAGGGTTGTCTCCACCATGCTTTCAATTGGTGGAACAGTAGATGGACCTCCTCCAGTGCCATGCATCTCCTTCATGCGCTCCGCCACCCTCTCCTTGGTCCTGGAGTGAAGGTCATACCACCTTTTGTGGATTTCATCCAAGGTGCGGTGGCTGACATCAACGGCATTGATTTTGTTCTGGATGTCCTGCCAGATCTTCTTTTTTTGGCTGTCAGGGACACTCATTGCTGCCTTGCCAAATAATTCCTCATGGTGCAGGCAGCACTCCTCGGTCAGCACCTCCAACTCCTTCTCAGAAAACTTAATTTTGCGTTTTCTGCCTCCACTGGGTGTCTCCTTGTCCTGTGTAGCCATTGTTGCTGCAGCTCCTCTCACCTGGGTGTGGCTCTGCAGTTTGGGCTGGGTGGGCTCCTCCCTCCTCCCTGTTCCATGTGGTTACTTCCTAGTTCTGATGTCATCACTCAGAACCAGGAAGTGGGTATTTCAAAAGTTTAATTCCACCTGCATGCAATTTGCGAGTCAGTCGCAATTTGCGACACCAGACCACACCCTTCGTGCAATTTGCGACCTCGCTTTTTGCGAGGTTTCAAGTAGCGACCTCGCTAAAAGCGAGGTCGCAAAATGAAGTGCGACTCCGCTGCAATTCGCTATTTGGAATAGCGATTTTTACTAGAATATCATTTTGCGAGTCAGAAATAGCGATTCGCGTGGAGTCGCTATTTCCAACTCGCAGTTTTTTGCGTACCTACATCTGGCCCATAATTCCTTAAAGTGATAAGAAAAGGGGCCTTGTGATTTGTGAAGTAAGGTGTGAAATAGAAACATGCACATTTCTCCTGCACACTTGCCTATGTATAGCGTAGTTTATATATCTTGCTTTCGAATACATAACGTGAACTACTGATGGACTATCAGCCTAAATCAAAGCATCACAGGCTATAATAAACATACGCAATGAAATAATTAGTATAACTTGCCATTAAAAATGAATAAAAGGTTGACGTGAGCGTCTCAAAAGCAGAAAAACACAAACGCACGATAGTTAAACACAGAAACTTTTTTTAGCCTATTTAACTCGATGTTTTATCATCAGAATACACCCACTGGCGACAGTAGCAATCTCACTCTTCCCAGCATCTAACGCCCTCATTACGAGTTGAGGGCTACATTTCGACCCCTGTGCAACAGTGATTGCATAGAGATTGGAATTACGAGTTGTGTGATAATGGTATCTACCATATGACGTAAATACCCCAACCTATTCCCACAAACTCTTAATGAGCGCCTAAGTGCAGATAATCTAGCCACAAATGGAAACGGTGACCCAGAAATAATGTCCTTTAATACAATATTTTAGAGCTCACATTCCTTTGTGTGATTGAGCAGCTGTGTTGTCACTGGTGGTCTGTATGAGAATAATTATAACGACTTGAGGGCACAATCATAATGTGCCTTTACTTATCCCTCCTCCAATCCAATCCACTCCAAGATCCAGATTCTAAAATGTTCCTCCTCGTTAATTACTGAAGAAAAGTCAATGCACTGATTGCACAGATCGACTGCGCAGATCGTCTAAGTGTTTGTAATAGGAATATACTAGATTCAATTCTGCCACCGGAATAGGCCCAGTGAACATTGTATTAGTTATAGTCTTTGAGCAGCATAACTTTCACATAAATGTCATCGTGGCACTTGAAGCTTTACAACGTTTATAATCACCGCAATAATGCTGAGATAGACAGTGACAACGTGTAATCACGACTCTAAATCACATATCCTCCTGGGGTTCACTACTGCCAGTGGTTGCTGGGTCTACAGAACATGAACATATATACATATACTTACATGCCTGCAAGGGCAATGTATATAATGTCAAAATGTTTTAGTTCGATATTTCAACGTGGAAGCCTGCATATTAAAATAAAAAAGGTGAACGCAAATATATTTTTCTTGAGCTGACACTCGAAAAGGTGTACAGGTCAACGTTTTTCCTTTTCTTATGAAATATACAAAAAGGTGCCACATTTAACGCTTGATTGCAAGCCATAAAGGAGGAATCATGAGGGAGCCAAACATTTCCTGGACTGCACTTAAATGTTTTTTTTTTCATATGGGATATCTAGCTAGTTGTAATTTTCAATGCCGGTCATATATCTATTCACTGAGAAAATAGGTTAGTTAGGGTGAGAGGACCCTGTTAAACTTGATATTTTTGGTGCTGTATTCCCTGAAACTTTTTTTGTCTTCACCCCCTTACTTTGCTGAACCTGTTTTTGTTGGCAAATTCAAAAAGAAGATGATGGATGGAAATCTTGAATTAATCTCAACCACTGGCAATCGCTCAGGCGCCATCCCAAGCCCGCATTTTTGTGCCCACCACGCCACTTCAGTTTGGACGCAGCCATATGCAAATCAGTCTTAACCCTGCTCCTCATGGGAACAGTCTAGCCTGAAGTACCAGGCCAGGTTCTCCTTGAACAGAACACAAACACCGTTGAATAGGTTTCACGCTAGTTAGGTCTCTTCAGCCAGGTATATCTTGGTTCCAGTAGCACAGTGAGCCTGGGGCCCATGTCTGTGCATACTTTGCACAATTAAGGTGGCAAATTCAAAAACAAAACGGTGAGGAAAGGAATGGTTGAATTATTCACTGCCACAGGCAGTAACTTGGGGCAACATCCCAATCCATCATTTTGTTGCCCACCATGCTACCTCAGTTTGGACCCAGCCATATGCAAATCAGTCTTGACCCTGCTCCTCATGGGAACAGTCAAGCCCCACCTGCCAGACCAGGTCCACCTTGAACTAGAACACAAGCAACCTAGGACTGGTTTCACTGTAACTGCAACTCTTCAGCCAGGTATAGCTTGGCTTCAGTGGCACAGTGAGCCCAGGACCCAAGTCTGGGCTTACCTGGCAAACTTAGGACAGCAAATGTAAAAACAAGAAGGTGATGGATGGAATGCTTGAATTAATCTCAGCTACTGGAAATTGGTCAAGGCTGCATCGCAATGTGTAATTTTTTAGCCCACCATGCCATCTCAGTTTGAACCCAGTCATTTGAAAATCAGTGTTGACCCTGCTCCTCATGGGTACAGTCCAGCCCGAACAGTCAAGTCAGGTCCTCCCTGAACTGGAACACAAGCATCCTATGACCAGTTTCACCCTAGTGGAGCCTCCAAGAAGGAGGAGTACCAAAAGGATCTGAGGGCCTGGGCAGAATCCCGCTCCAAAGAGCATGATGAGTTGGGGAGCAACAGAATGGCTCTTCCGAGGAGCAGCCAACAGCAGTGGGGGTGATACCTCTGGAATTGTGCCCCCTGCGAGACGAGGAAGCAGAGTCTCAAGTAATGGCCAGACCGCAGAGGAAAGGACAGAGGAGAGAGGATTCAGGCTGCAGTTGGCAAGATTGAAAACGGAGGCAGAGGAGAAGAAGGCTGAGAGAGAAGCTGAGAGAGCTTTGGCAGAAAAGAAATTACTTCTAGCTCAGGAACTGAGTCTAAAGGTGTTGGACCTCAAGGCTGTGCAGTCTGAGTCTAGCAGTGATGGTGGCAGCATTCATGCAGGACCTGCTGGAGAAAAGAAGGTTTGTATATCCAAGGATTTGGTGCCCAGCTATGTGGTGGGAGATTTCATTGACAAGAGGTTTTCTAATTAGAAAGTTGCATTGAAGGCACATGGGGTTCCTGAAGAGCAGGTTGGGGTGGGCCTGTAGAAACACCTGCCTAAACTTAGGAGGGACACACTTCTGACATCAGAGGTTGGGAACACTCCCATGAAATCCATCTTAATTGCCAAGTTTGGACTGACCCCTGAGAAGAATTGCCAAAGACTCAGGGACAGTAACAAGATCCCCAACCAATTCTGGGTAGACTTAATTGATTACTCCAGTGAGGCATTGAATGTCTGGGTGTGGGGCAGAAACGTCAGTGATTATGTTGGGTTGTACAATTTAATCCTGAGAGAGCACGTGCTCAGTATTTATGTTGTAGATTTGTGCCAGTATCTAGATGACATAAGCTGACTGAGCCCAGGAAGCTTGCTGATGAGGCTGGCCTATGGGCTAGCACCAGAGTGTCCATAAGATATCTAGGGGGGCACTCACAAAGGTGGTCAGGGTTCCCAACAGAAGAGATAGGATGGAGAAAAACTTAAAAATAAGGAGTTCTCGAAAAGCCCCCAAAATAATTCCCATGGGAATAGTGGTAACCATTCACAGTCTTATCCAAATAAGAAAAGGTCCTTTGATCACAAGACAGGGAGGTGGGCTCCCTAACGTGTAGAGTGCTCCAAGTATGGTAACTCTAAGGGTGACTCCAAATGGTCGGCAGACATCTGGGTTGGCTAGTGTACCATTTGGGGAGGAGATAGTCTCCGATAGCTATGGGGAACAGACAGCAGTAACCCTAGTGACCTAGGAGGACACAGATATGGTGCCAAAAGCCCACATGCCTGCCAATACTTCTGAGTATAGGCAGGTGGTCACTATTAATGGGCAACGGATGGAGGCTTGCATCACACAGGGGCAAGCATAACTACTGTCAAGGGTCAGCTGGTGTCAGCAGAGCAGGTCCTACTGAACAAATTCCACCAAGTCATAGTTGCTGACAATTGTGAGAGCCATCTACTGGTGACTCTGGTTCCCTTTTAGTTTCTCTGGTACTCTGAAAGTAGTTGTGTGTCCTGCCATACCTGTAGATTGACAGTTAGGCAATGACCTAGAACACATTACCTATAGGGAGGTAGAGCTCAGGTCTCACTTGGGGATAATAGGATTGTCTGAGTGGGTCTGTATGACCACACAGTCAATGGCTGCCCGGTAAGGGAGCAAAGGGCATCTGGAGCCTGGAGGAATGCCCCAGACAGCTGCCAAGGAGAGGGACATGGGAAACCGGTCCCAGAAGTTCCCACAGTGGATGTTGACAGGGTAAGACATTGCCACCCTAGGTGACCTACCTGAGCTAGCTGGCTTGCAGGTTGAGGGTGGGCCCACCAGGGAGGAATTTTGAAAAGCACAGAAAGAGTGTCCCACTCTTGAGGGTTCTTGAGGGCTTGCAGCGACAGGCCTCAGCTCATACAGCAGGTGAAGCCTCTGTGGATCACCTGATTTACTGTGTGGTTCTAAAAATTCTGGACCCATGTAATTTACTTTGCCACAGCAGTACGATTTTAGTATCAAAAGACCGATAATGACTAGTACACTAAGCATGAGCATTTTCGCTCAATTCCAACAGCGTTTTCACCTCGAGTGCAGGACGAAATCGCCATTTTCGTCCTGCACTCGTGGCTCCCATTTTATACACGGCAGCCATTTTTAAAAGTTGCCCTCACATAGGCTTATAATACAGTCAGAAAACCCTTATTATCGCTCACACACCCTGCCTAACTTGCTCACACCTGCACCTGCTCTTTTCTTCTTCTTACTTTACGAGGGGGAGGTGCCCGTTTTTATTGGGGGTCCACACTTATCTGATGTGAAATTCTAGGCCTTGCCGGGTAATTTATTATGGGCTGGATGACATGAAATATGAGGTTTCATCATGACACTGGTTTTTCCTTTGTAGTGAAAACATGTGAATGACCAACCAAAATGTCAAGAATGTTTGCCTGAAGCTTAAAAAACTGTATATAAGGAAACCTGATTTTGCATTGACACACAGTCTCCTGAGAACATACAAATCGTGCTGTTGTACTTCTAGGACACTTGTCAATTGGTTGCAGCCAATAAATTCGATCTTTGACTTCACCTAGAAGACTCTGAGTTTCTGTAGTCTGAATCAGGAAAGTACCCGAGGTCTTTGGGTGTACCCTGGCACCGCTGGGTTACCGGATCAGTACCGGTTCTGAAAAACCCAGTACCTCAGTTGGCGCCCAAACGTGGGGCGATACCAGCGGTACCGGTCCAAGCCTGAGGTCGGTGGGGAGCTTCGTGTGAAAATTCTGGAGGAAGGCCGCCACTTCATCGACCCCTGCATGTCGACGTGGTCCGAAAGTCTTTGTTGCGAGGTTCCCCGCTTCCCGACGGCTATGAAGGACTGCTGCCCTGGCTATCGCCCTGATTTGGACCCTTGATTTTTGGTAGAGCTAAACGATAAGACGAGTCTTCTGGTGACGTCATTGATATTTTCAGTTAAGTATAAGTGGAGCGTCTCCCAGTCCTTAGTTGGACACTTGATTTGGTCCTTAGTTGGACACTGGGTTTGGTCCTTAGTTGGACATTTGGGGGGTTATTCTAACTTTGGAGGAGGTGTTAATCCGTCCCAAAAGTGACGGAAAAGTGACGGATTTACCACCAGCCGTATTACGAGTCCATTATATCCTATGGAACTCGTAATACGGCTGGTGGTATATCCGTCACTTTACCGTCACTTTTGGGACGGATTAACACTCCTCCAAAGTCAGAATAACCCCCTTGGTTTGGTATCCCTTTGGGATCACTTTGATTTGGAACTTGCAAGTACCAAAGCCGAAGGACTCGTGTATTCACGAGACTATCGTAAACGATAATCCTTTGAAGTTTGACGCTAGACTAGTGAGCGAAGATGCCTGGTCTTAGCAGACTTGGAAATTTGTTTTGTCTTGGTTGTAAAAGGGACTCCCGGTTGGAGGACTCATGTTCGGTTCCTCCGATTGGAACTCCAACCTATGAACTATATGTGAAGCACGGAGTAGGCCCCATCACATTTAATAAAGTATGGGTCCGCTATTCTTGGAAATAATTGAGAAAAGTTTTTTTTTTTTTTTTCTCTCTTGTAAATATGACTTACAACTAGGATCTGCAAACGGTTCTGTAAGTAAATTGCGACGGCGCTATTTATGAAAAATGGCTAAAGCGCGCTGTATTGTGTGTACTGAGTGTTTTCTGTTTATATCTGAAATGAGCTCAATGTGTGTTTGTGGGTCTTCTTGATGTTTACAGTTTGTTAAGTAAAATGTTGGTTAATTAATATTAAGTAGAAACTTAGAAAAAATCCAGAAATGAACCATGTGATGTGCTAACATAGCTATATGTTGCTCTTTAATTTATAGAATGAGCAATTGTGCACATATACAAAACTGCAGTTAAATGCTTAATAAATTAGAAAACACATTCAATAGATATAAATAGGGCCCCCCAAAAAAAAAAAAAAAAAAAAATTATCTATTTTCAATTCAGCCAGCACTTTCCCAGTTAAACATGGGTGGAATTTTGCATAACCTTCCTTTTAAATGAAAGTGGCGCAAAAATGTGACGCATTTCAAGTTAGGCTTATGCGCTTAGGCTTGTGAGGTAATGTATCCCAAATAATAGGCAAGGGATGCAGCTTGCTTTTATATGTGGAATTTTCACAAAAAAAAGAATAATTTTTATTTTTTTTATTTTTTAAAGAAAATTATTAATTATGGAAAAAATATTTTAAAAAATAAGTGCCTTTCAAAATCGTTTTTTAATATTTATAAAGCTTAATACCTATACTATGACCTCCTAACATTAAAATTTAATTTAAGTTATGTTGCACCGCTAAAATGACATTTGTATGTGCAATTTTCCCTTGGCGCAGGAGCAAACAAGCTCATTTCTATAAAGTATAAGTTAATATTTTCAATGGCTGACTCATGGATTGTGTAATAGACATTCTGGTAATGCATATTATGCAAGAAAATTGTAGGATATTGATTTTTTAATGCCTAAAATATCAAAGTCGATTTTGGGCAAAAGCACTGTTTAAACTGCATTTTCTTTCATTCAGAGTACTTTTTAAAGTGTCTCAGGCTTCAGTAAATGCATACATTTAGGTTTGATATATATTTGCAGGTTGTGCCTTCTTATGATTCAATGAGTCAATGTGCCAGTACAAAGGCTTGTTTTAATATCAAGGTTGAAGGTTCTAACTTCAGCTGGGCCTACTGAGACGTTCATTCATTCGAGGTTGATGAAATATGTACCATTGCATGGGATTGCAACAAGCATTTATTCTAACAACTGGTATGTGTGTTATTAAGGTTTGTGAATTATTCACAGTAAATGTAGTTTAATAATCTGGAAATAGAGATAATTTTTTTTAGCGCCTAAAAAGCAAAAAATTTTTTTTTTAAATAGAGTGAATTATTGCAGGTTAGAAGGAAAATAGAAAGGCCTACTGTCTTTGACAGATTCAGAGTGGCAGAAGTTAGGAGAGCTACAGAGGCTGGCTCAAGTCATGCTGCTAAGATGCTATCTTTAGTTTTCCCATAAACAATGGAGGAGGCTGTCGTTGACACTTGTGACCTTTTAAATTAGGGCCTTGTCTCTGAAAAAGGCAGAATGACCCTACGGGCCTCTAAAAAAAAGGGTTTCTTCGAAAGTCCCAACATCATGTTAAATGCTCTGCAGAACTGATACATTTGTGTCTTTGCTCTAAAAAAATTAAATGATGCCTGCTAGTTGCTTTTATTTGACAGAAAACGAAGTGTTGCATTAAGTCTTAGACAGAAAATAAGATGCAGCTTTTTTAAAAAAAAAATTTGAAGGCTACATGCCTTAATGAAAACGATTTGCCAATTAAGACTTATTTTTCACAGTGGAAATTGTAGGTGCCAAATTAATATGGAGTGTCAGTGTAACAATTTTTACTTTTAGAAAGGTAAAACTAAGGTGGCTTGATGTTGCGAAGTAACTGACAAGAGGGTAACAGTTAAGTAATGGAAATTTATTTTCATGTATTTGGTCCTATCATGAATTGTTCTTGCTGGTCCTGTATGTTAGAAGAGAAACAGTAAAGTTATATTTGACAGCAGATTTCCATTGCCTGGTGATCTACTGTCAAAAGGAGGGTAAGGATTTTAAACCTGACAAATTAAACAGGCCCAAATATTGGGTTTTGGGCTGCAGGTTTACAGTGCATAAAGTACATGACATGGTGTTGTGTGTCACCGCTTATTCACACATGCTATTGTTTTGTCTATGCTTTTTGTGCTTGATACACAGCAAGTATATCTGATGGCTTGACGTTTTGTGCGTTTTTATTATTTTTTATTTGTTTTTTTTGCATGTTTGTTGCTGCTTTTGATACTATTACAAGCTCCCCTGTGTTGTGAGGGGATGGTCATGACGATGCCCATCGCTACGCAACAGTTGGTTGAACTTGTTCTGGTTACTAAATTCCACAGATAATGATATTTCATGCTGTGAACATAAAAGACAACACTTCACCAGTGAATGTCTATTTGGCTATAATGGTATTGAAGGAAAATAAAAAGAGATATACAGGATCAAAGTGTGTCACCTGCAGTTAGTCACGTTACAGCCCCTTCCCTTAAAGGAACAGGCAGCCCTACATTTATGTATCCTTGATTGGACCTAAGGATGAAATTATAGATCTGTGACTCAAGGTGGCCTAATTTCTATATTACATTAGTTAATGATGTTCTGTTTCCTAAGTAGCATATGGCTTTCGTTCCTTAAAAGAAAACCAGGTTTTCATTTTTTCCTGAAGAAGGAACTGAAACATTAGCTAGGAGTACCGTATATGTTGTAGTCGCCAACGGTAGAGTTAAAATTTGTGTAACTTTGGCCTTTGTGTATCACCCGTACTCTCGGTGTTGTGTCACATGCCTGACTATCACCCAAATATTTTTTTTTGTTTCTCCTATAGATTTTTTATTTTGTTACTTCCCCTGACCAATGTCGCATCATGCTTAGTAATTGAGATTTTAGCTATGCCCTAGTCCCATTTCTCTTTTTCGAATTCCTTTCACCAGTCAGCCCTTTTATTATTATTGATGTATTGTTCAGGTTCACATTTCCAGACTGCAGTGATGTACCAGGGACCCCATGTTATGTATAATTCCCTTTGGTATGACCAGACTGGTTTTCAAGAATTTGCCTTAGGCCTGCTTCAATGTTTTCCAGCCTGACTGTCAGGGTAGCGATAGACTGGTTAACTGACTCAATATTATAGTAAGACAAGTTTTCCATCTCAATAGGAGATATCTTATGTTTACCTTTTTGAACATGACGAATTTTCAATGTCTATTTTAATTTGGTTTTCGGTTCCCTTCTGTTCCTGCTACTTTAATTTTTGGTGGGATCAGATGTGTCCTAAATCATGCAAATATCAGGACCCTCTAGTTCTTGTCTTTTTGTTTGCACATTTGACTATTAGCCTGTGTATTGCATAGTGCACCTGATGCACAGTTTTTAAAGGAAGGTTTCTACATGTCCCTGATAATCGGTATCATGTGATTTCTATATTGAGATGTTCTAAGGTAAGGAGGAACACCTAGACTTAATCATTGAGGCAAATATGTGTTTACCCCATTAGACAATGCCACTGTGTGAGGAAATCCATTCAGATAGAATTCTCATGTAGCTATAGATGGCAGAGAATAATGGAGAGAACCCAATTAAAGATGCTAGAGACCCTGTTTTGCCCTTCTGCCTTTGTCTTTGTATTGTATGCCCATGGTGTATGGCTACTCCTTTGAAGATTGCAGACCACCTGCTTGCAGTCCCCTTGTTAAAAACCATGAACTGTTTTTTTTTTACTAAATTGAAGGAAACTAACAACTGTGGCACATTTCCTACGTCACTAGATTCTGCGGGTATCAAGTCATAATAACCTGCAGGACATTGATTTTAACCTAATTCCCATCAGTGACAGCTACAGATGAAAGACGGACGTCTTGGCCCTACAGTCTCAGCACCCAGAAAGTAGCAAAGCTGGACAGCGATCGCCAGCGCATGGTATCGTACTTGCTCCATCAGACGGCGTTGGACATCGCAGAGCCAAAGTTTCAGTGTAAAGGAGCTAAAGAGAAGGATTCCTGTTGTTGATGGCAGAGCTGTTTTGAGGTTTCATTTCTCTACCTGTCATGTGCTGGTAACCTCTGACAGTGTGCAATCCCTTGAGCACCTTGGCCTGAGTTTTGGCCACACACCCCCTTTTCTTTGCTCCAATGGAAGAAGGGCAGTGCACCGGAGATTTCAAGTTTGGAAAAAGGCACTATATTGTGGTGCCCATGAAAGAGCAGCTTGAGCTTCCTCTGACACTAAATAATGAGTGTTGGAGTCTGAAAGTGCTGCTGAGCTTGAGCTATTTCCCAATTAATGGTGCTTGCATCTGCACGAGATGATTTGTGCCCTTGATCAATGAAGAGCACATTGTTTGTAGTGTCTGCCACAGAGGAGAGACACTGGTGCATTGCTTTAAGACATTGAGACTTTCGAGTGAGCTGTGGGTGTTTGCCAGGAGGGCACTCCAACTAAGCAGTATTTTCTCACGAAGAGGCCTGAATTGAGAGGCCCATGCGAAAGAAAACAACAAAAGAAAATTTGATGGACAATAGAAGCCTGCCAGAGAGGCTTTTTGAACGGACTCTGGGCATAGTTGGTTTCACAAGAGGTTTCCGTGTGATTGTATAGACTAGGTGTTAGGAGACTGATTGTTTTGCTGGCATTGTTTTAAAGTACTATTCTGTTTAGTAAAAGCAGAATAAAGTCCATTTTCTGTGGAAAGAGTACCCCCTTTTCACTTTAGAGCATTGATGAGAGTCACCACTGTTCCACCTGAACATACAAAAATTACTGAAATGCAGAGGAGCCCTAAAAATGTTACTAGATAATTTTAGGATTTGCTTTTTGGTTAGGGTTGTGAAAAATTATTATTTCATAGTGGTCACTACTTTCTCCCGTTGTCTATATGTTCTTAATAACGTGTTTTCTAGTGTCTTTTAAACATGACGTTGTCATTTATGGGTAGGATTGTTTTTCTCTACTCAATTGACTTCTGCACCCACTTCCCAACCTATTTCTTTTCCTACTATTGTTTCTTTGCACTCTTTTCACCCTTTTCCTGAACATGAGCAGGTTAGAAGATCAGAATTTGTAAGCAATTCTTTTGTACAGCTTCTGCATCAACACTAGTTAGTAGTGAACATCACTAATTGTTGGGTGTGTGATCTTATGCCACCTACTGCAGATAGAGGTATTCCTTATTTTGTCCTGCCATATGTGGCCTTTTGTGCTACTTCATGTTCAAGGAGACCTGTCCAGAGAGAGTTACCAAGTACTAGAATTTTGCTCCAGCAACATCTCCATGGCCTTATAAACATAGACCTGGACTCAGATTAGCATGAGAATAGGTTTATTGCCTATGTAAGGGCAAAAGGAGGGTTTGTGGTTCTAAAAATTCTGGACCCATGTAATTTACTTTGCCACAGCAGTACGATTTTAGTATCAAAAGACCGATAATGACTAGTACACTAAGCATGAGCATTTTCGCTCAATTCCAGCAGCGTTTTCACCTCGAAATCGCCATTTTCGTCCTGCACTCGTGGCTCCCATTTTATACACGGCAGCCATTTTTAAAAGTTGCCCTCACATAGGCTTATAATACAGTCAGATTTGATTCCAAGGACACGTACACCTTGATTGACTTTTCTCTGACCTGGGCAAGCTGGAACCATTGCCTCAGGCCAAACCTGTTTGGTCAGTCCCTCTCCCAGTGGCCGAATCAGATAGCATCAAGGCACACCAGGCCATAAAACCCTTATTATCGCTCACACACCCTGCCTAACTTGCTCACACCTGCACCTGCTCTTTTCTTCTTCTTACTTTACGAGGGGGAGGTGCCCGTTTTTATTGGGGGTCCACACTTATCTGATGTGAAATTCTAGGCCTTGCCGGGAAATTTATTATGGGCTGGATGACATGAAATATTAGGTTTCATCATGACACTGGTTTTTCCTTTGTAGTGAAAACATGTGAATGACCAACCAAAATGTCAAGAATGTTTGCCTGAAGCTTAAAAAACTGTATATAAGGAAACCTGATTTTGCATTGACACACAGTCTCCTGAGAACATACAAATCGTGCTGTTGTACTTCTAGGACACTTGTCAATTGGTTGCAGCCAATAAATTCGATCTTTGACTTCACCTAGAAGACTCTGAGTTTCTGTAGTCTGAATCAGGAAAGTACCCGAGGTCTTTGGGTGTACCCTGGCACCGCTGGGTTACCGGATCAGTACCGGTTCTGAAAAACCCAGTACCTCAACTGGGAGAATGATCTCCTATATAGTGAACCCAAGGATCTTGGTACTGGGTGCTTGTGGTCCCTCAGTGTTACCGGGCCATCCTAAGGGTTTGGCTCATGACATACCCCTGGCAGGACATTTAGGTTAAGACAAGACCTTTGTCAGGCTTCTCACCCACTTTTATTGGCCCAAATAAAGACAGCCTGAGATATATTTTGCAAAGTCCTGGCCCACATGCCAGGCCAGTGGGAAGTCAGGGAAAGAGTGGAAGGCTTCCCTGAACCCACTTCTCGTCGTTGGCCTGTCCTTTGAAAGAGTGGGTATCAACGTCATTGGTTCATTGGAACCCAAGACAGCCCTAGGCAACAGGTGTTGGTGGACCATGCCACAAGCTACCCAAAGGTGATCCCTTTGAGGACGGTGACTGCACCTGTGGTGACCAGAACTTTGATGGGGATTTTTACCCATGTGGGCACTAACTTCATGTCTGCATACATGAAGTCCATGTGGGATACATGTGGTGTAACCTACACGTTCACCACACCCTATCACCCTCAATCCAACAGTCTAGATGAGAAATTCAACAAGACCTTAAGGGACAGGATTGCAGGCCTACCTGAGGCCATGAGGCATATGTGGAACATCCTCTTGCCATGCTTTCTCTTTGCTTACAGAGAGGTGCCCCAGAAAGGGGTAGGGTTTAGTTCCTTTGAACTTCTCTATGGTTACCCTGTGAAGGGGCCTCTAAGCATTGTCAGGGATGGGTGGCAGAAAGCTCCCAAGAAAACCCCACCCAGGATGTGGTCAGCTACATGTTAACCCTCTGCAGCCAGATGCACCACTTCTGGAAAAAGGCCAAAAGCAACCTTGAGGCCAGTGAAGAGGTAATGAAATGAGTGTATGATCACTCTGGTGGAGTTTCAACCTGGTGACAAAGCATGGGTCATGGAACCAGTTGAGCCCAGAGCTCTCCAGGACCGCTGGACTGCCCATTATGAAGTAAAGGAGCGTAACAAGGAAACAACTTATTTAGTGGACCTACAGACCCGTATGAAACCCCCTAAGGGTGCTCACATAAACAGACTAAAGCCTCACTTTGAGAGGTCTGAGGTCAGCATGCTCTTGGTGACAGATGAGGGTGTGGAGAAGGAGAGTGAACTTCTCCCTCATCTCCTCTCTGCACAAGAAATAGATGGGTCAGTGGAGGGTGACACCCTCTCTGACTCCCTGACCCTAGACCAGCAGGGTGGCTGTTACCAGTTACTGGGACAGTTTTCCTCCTTGTTTTCCCTCACTCCTGGACTCACACATCTGTGCATCCATGACGTCGACACGGCAGACAGTGCCCCTGTAAAGAACAACATTTACAGGTTGTCAGACAGGGTGAAGGCCAATAATAAGGAGGAAGTTGTCAAAATGCTAGCTTTAGGGGTGATTGAAACTGCTAAAGGTCCAGCCCAATGCTATTGTTCCTGAAGGATGCCATACCAGGCACCAAGCCAGAACTTCAGTTCTGTGTGGACTACCAAGGTCTCAATTCTGTCACCAAGACTGATGCACACCCCATCCCCAGAGCTGATGAGCTCATTGACAGGCTAAGTGCTGCCAAATTCCTCAGTACCTTTTGATCTGACATCAGGGTACTGGCAGATCGCCTTTACTGAGGGGGCAAAAGAGAGGTCAGCATTCTCAGCCCTTGAGGGACATTGCCAATTCTGGGTGATGCCGCCCTTTAGCTTCAAGAATGCCCATGCTACCTGCCAAAGGTTTGGTTAACAGGGTCCTAGCTGCCTACTTAGATGACATTGCCATCTACAGTGCCAGCTGGGAGGAACACCTGCTTCACCTCTAAGAGGTGATCCAGGCCCTGTAACAGGCAGGACTGACAACCAAGGCCAGTAAGTGCCAGATTTGGTGTAATTGGGGTGCCTGTTAGGTGTTGGCAAGGTGGAGCCCCTCCAGGACAAGATTGATTGAAACAATCATGGCTTGGCAACCACCTAAAACCCAAGCTGAAGTGAGAGCCATCCTAGGCCTCCCTGGTTACTAGAGAAGATTTGTTAAAGAGTATGGCACGATTGATGCCCCCTTAACTGATCTGACTTTTAAAGAGCAGCCCAGGTTGGTGCTCTGGACAGAGGTCTGTCAGAGAGCCGTTGATTCCCTCAAGGAAGCCATGTGCACAGCACCTGTGCTCAGGGAGCCTGATTACTCCAAGGAATTCATAGTGCAGATGGATGCTTCAGAGCAAGGCATAGGGGCAGTCTTAGCACAGCTGAATGAGGCGGGTCTAGACCAACAGTAGCCTTTATTAGCAGGAGGCTACTTCCACTGGAACAGAAGTGGAGTGCCATTGAAAGAAAAGCATTTGATGTTGTCTGGGCACTGAAGAAGGTGAGCCCATACATGTTTGGGACTCACTTCAGTTACAGACTGCCTATAGGTCCCTCATGTGTGGGTCATCTCCCTACAGGGAATGGACATTATGGCAGATCATTGCCCTTGGACTAACCAAACCAATGCTGATGGTCTCTCCAGATTGTTAAACCTTAGTGATGAGAGCTCCCAAGGGGTTGGATAGCACTCTCCACTTTCAGCTGGGGGAGACACATGTTAGACCAGACAGCCTTAGGGAGGTCATCCCCCAACTTTTTGCCTACCCTCCTCCATTTTTCTGACCCTGTTTTTGCTGGTTTTAGAACTATGCACACTTTACAACTACTGACCAGTGCTAAAGTGCATGTGCTGTCTCCCCTAAACATAGTAACATTGGTACCTACCCAATTGGCATATTTAATTTATCTGTAAGTTCCCAATAAAGTGCACTTCATGTGCACAGGGACTGTAAATTAAATGCTACTAGTGGGCCTGCAGCACAGATTGTACCACCCACATAAGTAGCCACTTAACCATGTCTGAGGCCTGCCATTGCAAGGCCTGAGTGTGCCGTTTCCCTGCCACTTCGACTTGACATTTCAATCTACTTGCCAAGCCTTAAGCTCCTCTTTTCTACAAATAAGTCACCCCTAAGGACGGCCCTATGTAATCCATAGTGCAGGGTGCTATGTAAGTAAAAGGCAAGACATGTACTTATGAGATTTGCATGGCCTGGTAATGACAAACTCACCAATTCATTTTCCAGGCCTGTTCCTCTCATAGACTGGATTTTCGTCATTTTAACCTTATTGTATTTAGATAAATACTATCTATTTTTCTAAACTTTTGTGGTGTATTTTTGTGGTGTCTTCACTGTGTTACTGTATGAGTTATTGCACAAATACTTTATGTTAGACCTGACATGCTTTAGGGTGGTCACCCCTAACTTTTTGCCTACCTCCCTCCACTTTTTGGACTCTGTTTTTGCTGGCTCTTAGACTCTGCACACTTTACCACTGCTAACCGGTGCTAAAGTGCATATGCTCTCTCCCTTTAAACATGGTAACTTTGGATCATACCCAATTGGACTATTTAATATACTTATAAGTCCCTAGTAATGTGCACTGTATGTGCCTAGGGCCTGTAGATTAAATGCTACTAGTGGGCCTGCAGCACTGGTTGTGCCACCCACTCAAGTAGCCCCTTTACCTTGTCCCAGGCCTGCCATTGCAAGGCCTGTGTGTGCAGTTTCACTGCCACTTCGACTTGCCATTTAAAAGTACTTGCCAAGCCGCAAGCTCCCCTTTTTCTACACATAACTCACCTCTAATGTGTGCCCTAGGTAACCCCTAGAGCAGGGTGGTGTGTGGGTAAAAGGCAGGACATGTACCTGTGTAGTTGACATGTCCTGGTAGTGTAAAACTCCTAAATTCGTTTTTACACTACTGTGAGGCCTGCTCCCTTCATAGGCTAACATTGTGACTGCCCTCACACATTGTTGAAGTGGCAGCTGCTGATCTAAATGGAGTAGGAAGGTCATATTTAGTATAGCCAGAATGGTAATACAAAATCCTGCTGACTTTTGACGTTGGATTTAATATTACTATTTTAGAAATGCCACTTTTAGAAAGTGAGCATTTCTCTGCACTTAAATATTTCTGTGCCTTACAATCCACGCCTGGCTAGGTTTAGTTGATGCTCCTTGTGCATTCACTCAGACACACCCCAAACACAGGGTACTCAGCCTCACTTGCATACATCTGCATTTTGAATGGGTCTTCCTGGGCTGGGAGGGTGGAGGGCCTGCTCTGACACAAAGGACTGCCACACCCCCTACTGGGACCCTGGCAGACAGGATTGAACTGAAAGGGGACCTGGTGCACTTCTAAGCCACTCTTTGAAGTCTCCCCCACTTCAAAGGCACATTTGGGTATAAAACAGGGCCTCTGCACTACCACCTCCGACACTTGCTGGAGAAGAAACCTGAACCAGACACTATATCCTGCCAAGAAGAACTGCCTGGCTGCTCAAAGGACTCACCTGTCTGCTTTCTACAAAGGACTGCTGCCTTGCTGTTGGCCTGCTGCCTTGCTGAACTCTTGTCTGGCTGTAAAAGTGCTCTCCAAGGGCTTGGATAGAGCTTGCTTCCTGTTCCCTGAAGTCTCAGAACCAAAAAGACTTCTCTTTTTCATTTCGACGCACAGCATGCTCCGCGGCGAGAAAATCGCCACACACCGACGCTGATCGACGCGACGCCTTCGGGGTGACCGGAACTTCGACGCACGGCCTCGCAAGGACAACGCCGGCTGACTTCCAGAGGGGAAATCGACGCGATGCCTGCCGTGAGAACGAAAATTCCACGCACAGCCTCCCGGAACAACGCGCAGCCAAAGAATCCACGCACAGACCCCGGGACATCTGGTAATCCCACGAACCACAGAAAGAGACTGTCCGCATGCCATAAAACGACGCACGACTTCCCCGCGTGAAAAATAACGACGCAAGTCCGTGTGTGCAGGGGAGAAATCAACGCACACACCATTTTTCCACGTATCTCTGCTTCTGCTGCCCTTGACGGAGATTTTCCACTTTAAACCAGGTACTTTGTGCTTGAAAGAGAATTTGTTTGCTTTTTAAAGACTTAAGACACTTAATATCACTTTTCAGTGATATCTCTACAATTTCACATTGCATCTTTATTCGTTTTGACCTGCAATTATCCAGATAAATATTATATATTTTTCTAAACACTGTGTGGTGTATTTTTGTGGTGCTATATTGTGTTATTGTATGATTTATTGCACACATACTTTACACATTGCCTTCTAAGTTAAGCCTGACTGCTCAGTGCCAAGCTACCAGAGGGTGGGCACAGGATAATTTGGATTGTGTGTGACTTACCCTGTCTAGAGTGAGGGTTCTTGCTTGGACAGAGAGTAACCTGACTGCCAACCAAAAACCCCATTTCTAACATTGGTGGCAGCGGTGGGATATGACTTGTATTTGTGCAGTGACATACAGTAGCTAAGTATTTCACTACCTACCAACAGTTGAAGGTCAACTTGATTTTTATCTCTTTTTGCAAATTCGTCTTTCCTGACAATTTTCAAAAACGAAATCCTCACTCAACATGTCTCTGGCTGGGTCTCAAGTAGGAGATTTGGACCTAGCCCTGTTGGAGACACATACTGTCAAACAGCTAAAAGGTTTCTGCAGGGTGATGAGAGTACCCACCCAAGGGGCCTCCAAAAAGGAAGACTTTCAAGTGGCGCTGAGGGCCTGGGCAGAAGCCCATTTAGAGGAAAGTGATGAGGAAGAGGAGCCAGAAAATGGCCTCTCAGAGGATTTATTGCCATCAGTGGGTAATGTTACCACTGCAATTGTGCCCCCTTCCAGACCAGGGAGCAGTGTCTCTGAGCAAAGCCTGACCGCAGAGGAAAGGAGAGAAGAAAGGGAGTTCCAATTGCAAATGGCAAAACTGAAAATTGAGGCCCAACAGGAGGAAAGGAAGGCTGAAAGAGCAGCCAAACAGGTGGAAGCTGAAAGAGCTGAAGCTGCAGCTGAGAGAGCTTTGGCTGAAAAGAACCTATTGTTGGCTCATGAACTGAGTCTCAAGGAGCTGGAGATCAAGGTGAGACAGTCTGAATCCGGCAATAATGGTGGCAGCATACAGACAGGACCTGCTGGAGAAAAGAAGGTTTGTATACCCAAAATGTGGTGCCCAGTTTTGTGGTGGGAGATGACATACATAAATGGTTAGCTGCTTATGAAGTTGCACTAAGGGCTCATGAGGTTCCTGAAGGGCAATGGGGTACAGCTATGTGGGGTTATGTGCCGCCATTGGGGAGGGACACACTTCTCACATTGGATCAACCTGATCAAAACACATACCCACTTCAGAAAGCCACTTTACTTGCCAAGTTTGGGCTGACCCCTGAGGGATACCATCAGAGGTTCAGGGACAGCACCAAACAATCCACACAAACATGGGTAGATTTCTTTGACTTTTCCAGTAAGGCACTGAATGGATGGGTACGGGGCAACAAAGTAGATGATTATAAAGGTTTATATGACTTGATTCTGAGAGAGCATATACTCAATACTACTTTTACAGAGTTGCACCAGCACCTGGTAGATAGTAAATTGACTAATCCCAGAAAGCATGGTTTTGGTCCTGGGTGCGGCCTTCATCTGGGGAAACCTACCAAACCCAGACACGTTTTAGCACCAGAGTGTCCAAAAAGGTACCTGGGGGGACACCCACAAAGGTGGTCAGGGTTCCCAATAGAAGAAAGAGGGGGGAGATAAACATACAGATAAGGAACTCTCAAAAGGCCCCCAAAAGAATTCCCAGGGAGGGGGTGGCAACCATTCCTTTTCCAGATTTGGGAAAAAGCCAGGGACATATGATAAATCAGGGAAATCCAACCCCAAATGCATGGAGTTTTACCAGTATGGTCACTATAAAGGCGACCCCCAGTGCTCAAAGAGGGCACCGTCCACTACCGGACAGACACCTGGGTTGACTAGTGTAGCGCTCAGGGGGAGATGGACTCAGATAGCTTTGGGGAGCAGGTAGAGATTTCCCTAGTGTCCCTGGGAGAAAGAGAAATGGTGCCCAAAGCCCAAATGCCCGAAATACTTCCAAGTACAGGCAGTGGGTCACCATTGATGGGCAGAAGGTAGAAGCTCTGCGTGACACAGGAGCCAGTATGACTACTATCAAGAGTCAGCTGGTGTCAACAGAACAGATAGTCCCTAATACATTCCACCAGGTCATAGTCGCTGACAATCGTGAGAGTCACCTACCGGTGTCTCTGGTTCCCTTTGAGTGGGGGGGGGGGTCTCTGGTACTCTGAAAGTAGCTGTGAGTCCTGCCATGCCTGTAGATTGTCTGTTAGGCAATGATCTTGAGCATACTGCTTGGAAAGAAGAAGAGCTCTGATCTCACCTGGAGATGTTAGGGTTACCTGAGTGGGTCTATTGTCTTCTAAGTTAAGCCTGACTGCTCTGTGCCAAGCTACCTGAGAGTGAGCACAGGATAATTTAGGCTGTGTTGTGATTTACCCTGACTAGGATTATGGTCCCGACTTAGACAAGAGTGTATACCTCTGCCAACTAGAGACCCCATTTCTAACACTGACAAACTACAAAATGGCTCCCAACCTGCCAATGTAGAATGGAAGGGCAGTGCTTTCACTGCCAGTTCAGCTTTGCAATTTGAAACAATGGGAAAACCACCTCTTCCCTTAACAAGATATGTAAGTCTCCCCTAAGGAAGGTCTATAGAGCACTATGAAAGGGAGATTTAGATTATTAGGTGAGACACACAATTTTCATATGTCTCAGCAGTAACACTTCCCAAACTGTTGTTTTGATGTGGAAAATTTTGTAGCCCCTTTGGCTAGTACAAGGAGGAAGGCACCCCAGGTACCCAAGCCTGACAACGTCTGAATGGGACTACCTGACTGGATACTGTAACGTATCAAAGTAGTCATTGAATTGAACCCAACCTGATATCCAGGTCCGATTTAATGTCACTTTTACATTTAAGCACCTTTTCAGAAAGCTGGCCGACCACAACATTACGACCATGGCGTAACCACCACCACAGGCACCACCTCTTTTCAGCAGTCTAAAGGCCTGGAGGTGCTAGCGGTCCAAATCCACCAGGGCACTGCTGCAAGCAGTCCTGCCCTGGGGATTACAGCCCCTCTCTCCACCCGTGTTTACATGGTGGTTTCACTGCCATGTAAAGGCTGGCAGAGACTGGGTGCTGGGGGCCACAGAGGGGGCCCCCATACAGCATGCACTTGGCATGGGCAGTGCAGGCCCCCCTGGCCAGCCCCGTCGCGCAAATCACTGTCTGCAAACCAGCATGCACTTGGCACGGGCAGTGCGGGGCATCCCTAGCTAGCCCCATTTCACAAACAATGATTTGCGCAACGGGTGCTCGTGCACCTGAACCACAACAGCATTGCCGCTGCTCTATTATGAGTCGGCATCAATGTTGTTGTGCGTTTCCCACTGGGCCAGCGGGCGGAAACTGTGTTTCGGCCCACTGACCCAGCGGGAAACTCATAATAGGGCGGGCGGGAAGGAGACTGCTCCGGCGGTCTCCTGACCGAGGGAGTTTGGCGGGGGCTTTTCCTCCTTCCAAACTCACAATTAGGGCCTGAATTTGGAGAAAGGACCTAAAAAGGAGTGCCCTTCTGCCCTCAAAACTCCATGAAGAGAGGCTGCACTGTCGGAAGGACTGCACCCTCTTCACTTTGGGCTAGTGAAGTTTAGACTCTGTCTGTGGCTCCTGGCTTGGGAAAAAGTAAATTCTCAGCCCCAGATTGAAGCACTGACTCCAAAGGCCAGTCTACTGGCCCTATAGAAGAGCAGCAGGGACATTAGGGCTGGAAAAAGCCGACCCAGCAAATTGTTAACCACCACAGACGTTTTGCTGATGTCTTCCACCGGCACCCAAAGTGACCAATCCTTGATGGCCAAAAGTTGCACCTGAGTCTGCTGGATCCGGGAGTGCTGTCAGAGTCTGGGTTTTTCATCCAAGAGGGACATTAGCCCTCACCAAAGTGTTTTGCCCCAACTGCAGTGCAAGGAGACCTGTAGCCCAGCATCAGTTTGCCATCTTCTGCATCAAAGAGGAGTATGTGGGAACCTGACCTCTCTAGCCAAAGTTGCCTCACCTCATCTGTGGACCAAGGACTCACCACAAAGGCACCTCCATCGACTACACCTCAACCGGAGCATCCTTGAGCATCTTTTCATTCCCTATCCTCAGCTTCGGGACATCACTATTGAAGTCTATGGTGGTTGTCCTGTAAAGTTTGGAACTCGACTGAAAAGCATTCTGGTGGCCAAGAAACTTCAAACTATCCTTACTGGTCCTTTTTTCTGTTGGAATTTGTCACTCAAGCCAGGTCGGAGTTGCCGAACAAACTCTCTCAAGATTTTCTAAAGTTTCCAAACTTTTTGTTGACCAATGCTTGTTTGTGATTAAATTAAAAAAATATTAAATGCTTACAAATTCATATCTCCAGAACCCTCTGGTGGATTCTGAGATCAAGTATAAATATACTCAATTTTGTTGTTATGTATCTTGTTGTGTTATATTCTTATTCCATAGTTTTGGTAATGTTAAATGCTTTACACTAAGTTCCTTTGTCAAGCTTTGCTGCTCAAAGCTATCCAGGATTGAGCTAAAGGCTGTACAAATGAGCCTGACTGGACCCAAGAAAGTTTGGCAAGTGCATTCTAAGGTAAGGCCCCATAGCCATACCATATAATACACCCAAATCCTCACACTCTTTAATGGTAAAGTCAGATTTTAGGTTACAATGCTGGAAATGTCATTTTTAGAAAGTTGGTCTTTTTCTGCAAAATCCAACTGTGCCTTTCTGCCAGTGTCCTGGGCCGAATAAGTATGAATGTCTGTGCTTTTGTATGTTTGGTGTTGCTTCCAGACAGTGAGACAAATGAACCCTAGGTATGAAGAAAGAGGGCCTCTTGACAGGATATCTGGGGAGGAGCCATACCCTGCTCGAGTTACACTTCAAAGCAATCTTGCTTACACCACACACAAAGGAACCTGACACCAGGCCAGCCCTTGCATTTCTCACCGTAGACAGTTTGGGGCCAGGGGAAGGAGAAAAACAGGCCAGGCCTCTTTTTGGTTGTTGTTGGTCCCTCACACAAAGACTTACACCATGTAGAAAAGATGGACCTTCAGAAGCACTCTTCAGAACACTGCTAGCCCTTTGGAAGATTCAGAAGGCCTGTCCGGCTGACAAAAGGCTGCCCTGCAGCTAAAAGACCTGCCTTGCTGTCTGAAGAAGGATGATTTACCTGCCTGCTTGGAGCTCAGGCTATCCAGAGTAACTCTAAGGATCAGTTGGCTGACCTCCTGTGCGAGGTACAGGGACACAACAAGATTCCTGATGCCTCCCTGCAACTGTCCATATGACCAGCACCAACTGGACCAGCATGAACCTGTCTGAGCCCTGCTGCAGGCATCTGCTGGAGTGAGTCCTTATACCCAAGAAATGTCCCCCAGGTCCTGTACCCTTGTCTGGCAACAGTGGGAACTCCTCCTCAACTGATGTTTGCGTTCTTCATGTTCGTAAAGTGACATCTTCATGCTGGGTATTGACTGCCCATGATGACTGTCAATATGAAGCTCCAGACGTACCTACTTTTTGCACTGACAAGGGCTATCCACAACAATCAGCAAGACGAGACCTGCACTTTGCGTCAACAGCCAGTGTCCACAAAAGTTAACCATTGCAAAGTTCCAGTAATTAGAGTCTCTTCCTGCTACATCAATAAATATTCATGATGCTTGTCTCTCTCCTTACACCAAAATACTCCTCCTTCTGCCCTCCCCAATGTGAACGGAACTCTTCATGTTGACTTGAAAAGGTAACACTTCAGCTGGACTAACCTGGTCTTTGTGACAAACCAGCACTCCATTGCATGTGGCCTGAACTTGTGACTGTCCCCAGTTTAGCTTGACAAGATAACTGCAAGTGGTGTCTTATGCTTCTTGGTGCTATTTGTACCAACAACTTTGAAAAATTACATCTCTGCTTCTACAGACTGGTTATTTGTCATCCTAGTGTCATATTATTAATCAAAATCTACTTTTTTAAATTGGTTTGGACTTTTCTTGTGCTGCGCTTTCACTCTATTACTGGTTGTGTGTTGCATAAATAGATTATAAATTGGTTCAAAGTTATGTCTAACAGCTTTTTTTTGCCAAGCTACCAGAGGGTTAAACAAAGGTTTATTTAGTGATTTTTGTGGTTCACCCTGACAAGGACTGTGTTTATTATTTGAGAGGGACTTATATCTTATAAACACACTCAAAAAGTGAATAAATTGTTCAGTTATGGTGCACTACACACAACACACACACATTAACTCACACCGCCCATCTTGTTTTGTTGTTGCTAATCATGCTTGATTTCATGTGCCATTAGCAAAGTGGTGTCATTAGCATTGCGGGTTACATGAGATGCGGTATGCATTGTGTCTTGTATAACACAACTGGTGAATATCATGGCTTTGGTGTATTTGTGTTTGTTAAACCATAAGTAAGCTTAAACTGTTGTTCATTATAGTCACTGTTAGAAATGGGGTCTTTGGTTGACAGTCAGGTTACCCCCTGTTCAAGCAGGGACCCTCACTCTAGTCAGGGTAAAAGAGAATCACCCTCATCTAACCCCTGCTTACCCCCTTAGTAGCTTGGCAGGGCAGTAGGCTTAACTTCAGAGTGCAAGGTGTAAAGTATTTGTACCAAAATACACACAGTATCTTAATAAAAACACTACAAAATGACATTACACAGGTTTAGAAAAATAGAAAATATGTATCTAAACAAAACAACACCAAAATGATAAAAATCCACAATACACAAGTCAAGTTATTCATAAAAATGCAAAAAGAATCTTTAAGTAGTTTTAAACACACACTAACGCTGTTAGCGTGAAAAAGTGCCTTGGGTGCGTCAAAAATAACCCTGCACGGACGAGTGCACGTCAAGAAGGGCTTGCGATGCGTTGATTCCACTCACGAGCGGGACCTTGCGTTGTTTCTCCTTTCGCCGGGTCGGGCGCATCATGTCTTCTCTCCGCAGGACAGCGATGCGTCGATCCGGTCAGCACCCTCGGGTCCTGGCAGGCCTTGTGTCGTTTTTACACGCCTAGCGGTACCTGAGTCAGAAATTTAGCCGCACGATGATCTGAAACCCCACAGCTCGGGTTGTGATCTCCCAGCCTCCATCAGCGATGCTGCGCGTAGTTTCTCTTGATCCGTGCGTCAATTCTTCGGTCGCGTTTCCGCTGAGCGTAATTTTTTTTTCATCTGCGGGGATGGCGGCACATCGTTTCTTCAGCCGCAGATCGGAGTCGCGTCAATCTTTTCCCCCATGATGCTCTGTGCATGGATTTCTTCCTCTTAGGCTGCCAGGTTCTCCTTTCAGGGTCCCAGGAACTGGATGGGCACCACAGGGCAAAGTAGGAGTCTCTCCAGAGACTTGAGGTGCTGGCAGAGAGAAGTCTTTGCTGTCCCTGGAGCCCCCATGTTAACCTATCAGAGGTACAGGCTTTGCAACAGTAAAAAACGAATTTAGCAATATTTCACTGTCAAGACATATAAAACACATTACTATATGTCCTACCTTAACCATACACTGCACCCTGCCTTTGGGGCTACCTAGGGCCTACCTTAGGGGTGTCTGACATGTAAGAGAAGGGAAGGTTTAGGCCTGGCAAGTGGGTACACTTGCCAAGTCGAATTTACAGTTAAAACTGCACACACAGACACTTCAGTGGCAGGTCTGAGACATGATTACAGAGCTACATATGTGGTGGCACAACCAGTGCTGCAGGCCCACTAGTAGCATTTGATTTACAGGCCCTGGCACCTAAAGTGCACTTTACTAGGGAGGACTTACTAGTAAATCAAATATGCCAATCAAGGATAAGCCAATTACATTCACATTTTGTAAAGGAGCACTTGCACTTTAGCACTGGTTAGCAGTGGTAAAGTGCCCAGAGTAACAAAAACAGCAAATCAGAGTCCAGCACACATCCACAACCTGGGGAACAGAGGCAAAAAGTTAAGGGAGACCACGCCAAGGATGGAAAGTATAACAGTCACTATACAGGGTTTCTTGTGTAAAACATTTACCCTTCCATGCTCTGCTGTAAGAATTGGGTTATTAGCTGAGGGGGGAAGGTGCTGGCCTCAAGCTTATTACCATTACCCTTGTTATGGTGAGTCACTAAACTACCCTGAGCCCAATCTTCTAGTTCCTATGACAGGCTTAACTTAGAGGCAACAGATCAAGTAATTATGCAGTACCAAAACAGTAATACAGTCAAAGCATAACCCAAGAAAATACCCAAACAAATGTAGAAAATAGAGTACATTTTAGTAAATAAAATGACACCAAAATGTTAAACATCTAAGAAGGACACAGGAGTTATACATACAAGGGTACAATTCAAAATTGCACTAAAAAGCATTAAGTGCCAACTGTGGTCATCTGGTTGTGCATAACCGTTACCTAGGTGTGTTTTAAGGTACATAGCGATGGAGCATGGTTCTGACACAGAGACCAGATTCTACCCGGTGGGAAGTTGTATCTTTGAACTTAGGGCCTGAGTTAAATATTGATGAACAAGTTACTCTGCCACAACGGTTACGGATATCCCATCCGCTGAAATCTAAATCCCTTTATATCCTATGGAATTTAGAGATTTCGGTGGACTGGATATCCATCACCATTGTGATGGAGGAACTCATCCACCAATATCTAAATCAGGCTCCCAGACTCTTAACTAGGAGTAAAATCATCATTGGGGAAAGAAACAGGCTGCGGCCGAGGAGCGATTCAAGTTGTTGGATAGCCACTGGATGAGGTCTCGGTGAAGCCATTGACTTTGACTTTCATGCCCAGAGAAGGTCCCTCGCTGGCTGGAAACTTTTGGTACCTTCAGACGGTGAAGATTTCTACGTTCGGACATAGTCACGTTTTTGTAGCTCAGAATCTTTTGTTGGGGCAAGGTTGCAGGTTATAGCCGAACTGGGTTCAACGAGGCCACAAGGTCCTAGTAAATCAGATTTGCTGCTGAGGAGAATCTCTGAGTGGCAGCAACCAGAATCTTCAGTCCAGAAGCAAAGCACCTTTGTCAGATTGGCTTGGCAGGTTGGTCTAGCCCTCCAAAGGTCTTTGAAGAAAAACGTCCCAGATTTCAGGACGTTAGGAGAAGTGGTCTTTCACACTGCCCAGGGTTCAAGTGCCTCATGAACAGCAATTGGGGCTCAAGTAGGGTCCAGGGTGGGTCCAGTTGGAAATGGCCAGCTGGGAGGTTGAGGGAATACTTATTGTAGTCTGTTGTGACCCTGTATCTTGAACAAAAGGTCAGCCAACTAAACCTTAGTGTCTAATACTTTGGTGTAGAAGAAGGAGAGGAGATCTGGTAAGGAGGTCCAGTCTTCCAATCTCTTCTCAGGTCACAGACAGCAAGTCCAGTTCTCTTCTGTTAATTCACGGGTATATAAAGTGTTCTGAGGAGGGTAATGGGTATGCTACGTTTATGCCTGGCACCAGGCAGTTGGCAGTGAAACTCCTGGCCCCTTCTCTAACCAATAAAGTAAACGTTCCCAGGGTAACCCAACTCACTTTTGCAGTATTTCCTATGTGCCCCTACTGTTGACAATCCCACAGTGCCTCTCTATACCTAAAACCAAGATGTTAGAAATCTTCTTCCCTTGTGCAGGGCTTAAGTGCTGGACCCACGAGCTGTGGTCACTCTAAACCAGTTCTGGGGAAAGCCCCTATCCAGCTCCTCTCCCACTTGGATTGGTTCTTACCAGACAGGGGGAACAACGTAAGGGCCTCTATTTTACCAATAAATTTGATTTTGAATCGTTATCCAAAAAGTGTTTCAATTGTATTTCTTTTTCCTAACCAAAATTAGCATTATTAAATGTAATAATAATGTATCCCACTGTTTTTCTAGGGAACAGCCATCCTTGATACAATGTAGTAGTTTTTGGAGCATTTTTACTGTAAGGACATGTTTGACATTTACGTTTTACATCTCATACATTTTAACAATGTTCACACTGCCTTATGGGCAATAAAGTCTACTTAGGGGTGAGTTATAAATATTTGACAGGTTGAATTTGCAGGTTAAAATGGGAACACATGGTAGGCTTGTGATCCTGTTTGTACTGTAGCGGGTGCTGCATGCTCTCTTTCTCTCTCTCTATATATATATATATATATATGTATGTGTATATATATATGTATATATATATATACATATATATATGCATATACCTATCTATATCTATCTATATATATAGATATATAAATATATATATATATACATATATAACATATACATATACACACACACACAAACACACACATATATATATATATATATATATATATATATATATATATATATATGTATATATATATATATATATATATATATATATATATATATATATATATATATATATATATATATATATATGTATATATATATTGCCTAGTAGGTAATAATAGTTACAACCTAGTTTCTATAGAAAAAGTGATTTTTAACTTGCATACATCTTTGACACCGGTTGATAAATCTTCACAAAAGTTTCCCCACCGATTTGCCAGCTGTGTTAGTTGCTTTCAGGAAAGTTTGGGGGTGATTGGTCATGCGGGAGCCGTGAAAAAGAAGGGGTCCTAAAAAACACTTTTTCTCCATAGGGATTTTGAACAGCGATAGTGCCAAAACTGTTGGAAGGAATTACACCAAATTTGGCAGAACGGTAGGTCCTGGTCCAGAAAGCGACCTTTTTGTGATTTTGTGTGAATCCGTTCAGTGGTTTTCTTGTAATTAACTGGAAAACAAATTTGTATATTTAGGGACGCCGATCCTCCTTGGATCCTCCTCAGATTTGGAGGAAAAGCAAGGCCCTGAAAGCCTGGCTGCAACCTGACAGAAAAGTTACCGCCGCCATTTTGTTTCTCACATTGCCTGTGGGGATGGGAAAAAAGCAGTATCCTGACGCCAAAGGACACATGGAGGGGTCTGGACCCCTCATTGGCAAAAGATTGTCCATTGCCCTTTCTTTTGGATGCTCCATGGATTTGTGGCTCATCCCGGGATACTCCTCAGATCCTTGGGAAAAGCAAGGCCCTGAATGGCTTGCCACTACCTGACACAAATATTAATATGTGTGTTAAAACAAACCATTGAAATTCACTGTAAAAACCAAAGGTTACAGGGAGGTTATAGTCAGGTTCTGAATTTATTCATAAAAAGCATAGAAATTCAGCAGTTATAGTTAGATTTCTTTCAAGTAACTATAACTCGTTCCCTCAGGTAACTATAATTAGCTCCCTCGCTATGCACTACTAATTACCCCAAATGATTCCAAATTGTTGAAGAAAAATGTTTTTCCTTGCCCTGGAAAATATTATTGCTTTTGTTTATGAAATATTAATTTTTAGATCATTAGTTAAATATTAGGTGGAGAAAGCATCCAACTGTTTTTGCAGACCTAGTGGTGTAAGACTCAACAAGATGGTACCATCAGCATAGGGTATAGCTGGAATTGATTTTGCTCCAGGTTCTGGTGGTAAAGTAGGGTCCGAGCTTAAATTCACTAAAATATCAGCTATATATAAGAAGAAAAGCAGTGGTGCCAACATACAGATTTGTCCATTAGACATAATAATATTTCTTGTTTATGCACCATTGCTACCCAGTTTCATTTGAGTTCATGTTCCATCAAGAAGTTATAACAACAACAACAACAAAACCATTTATAAAGAGCACAAGTACCTCAAAAGAAGTGTCCTGGCACTGGCATAAAGGATCACCCGAATAAAGGCGTCAGAGGATAAGCTACTGAGAGAAATACAGGAATCAAAAAGTAGCGTTTTTAAAGACTTTCTAAAGGATGCTTCAGATGAACAGTTTCCCAAGGCAAAAACAAGTGTGTTCCACCGCTTAGAAGCCAGGTAGGTAAATGATCTGCCTCATCTTCTGGCTTTATGAATACGGGGATTCAGAGGAATCTGAGATTACTGGATCTCAGTGATCTCTCCTGAACGTATGCTAAGGCAGAAAGGGCATTGTAGTCGTAAGCTCTAAAGGATAGGATAAGCGCTTCAAACTGGATCCTCTTGTTCTCAGGAAGCCAGTGAAGATCATGAATATGACCTGACACTGAGGCCCGGAGGGGGATTATGAGAAACAGACATCCAGCAGCGTTATGAGCAGTTTGGAGACGCTAAGTCAGAAAGGCTGGGAGTCCCAAGTATAAACTGGTAAAATAGTCCTGAATAGAAGTTATCAGGGCATGGACTGTTGTCTTGTGATCTACAGGATTATGGTGCAGCATCCTTCTCAAAGATCTAAGAATGAAGAAGCAGGTTAAAGATACTGCCTTAATCTGGGGCTCAAAAGTAAGGTCTGAATCAAGTTTAACCCCAAGATTCCTTACTAGCAGAGAAGGAAGAGGGGGAGCACCCATTTCTGATGGCCACCAGATGCTCAGTATAAGGGTGGACTTAGTGTCAAAAAGAGAATCTCAGTCTTTTCAGAGTTTAGTCTCAGGCAGCTCATGATTAATCAGGCCTCCACCAAATTAAGGCAGAGTTTGAGGGCATCAAAGGATGTGGGAGCATTTTCCTGGAACGCCAGAAGGAGTTGAGTATAACTCCCATGGTTTGACTAACTTAGCCAGAGGCTCCAAATAAATATTAAAAAGTGTAGGACCAAGAGTGGAGCCCTGCTGGACTCCACAGTCTAAGCATTTTGTATCTGAGGTGAAAGGGGGAAGAAAGGCAGCCTGGGAATGCCCACTGATTAAAGATGTAAGCTAAAGTAAAGCACAATCTCTGACACCGATCTTATCAAGTGCCTCCAGCAAAATGGTGTGCGAAACCGTGTTGAATGCTGAAATTAGATCAAAAAGCATTAGCATGGTGGGGGTGTTTGAATCTAGATTAGCTTTAATGTAGTCAGAGACTTCAAGTAGAGCAATCTCTATGCTGTACCCAGGACAGAAGCCTGATTGAGAGTCATGGAGCAAGAGTTTCCATTCCTGAAAATGTGATAGTTGCTCATTTATGCTCTTCTCAAGAAGTTTATACACTGTTGAAAGTAGAGAAATAGGTCTAAAATCGCAGAAAACCTTAGGATCAGCTGATGGCTTCTTCTGTAGGGGAGCAGAAGTGCTTGTTTCAAACTTGATGGAACTAGAGCCTGGTCAAGTGATTCATTCAGCAGCCTATTCATTACAGGTTTCCCCAATGATGCGGCAAGCTTGAGAGTGGTCGAGGGACATGGGTCAAGGGGGAAGCCTGACTTCCAATTTGCAAGCTCAGTTGCAGATTTGGTCAGAGATGGACCCAAAGGGGCCTGGGACGGTGCTTCATGATTTTTGAAGAAATGTCCGGAAACTGTTCGTATCTGGCTTGAATTTTCCAATAAAAAAAGTCAGAAAGGCCCATGCAGAGCTTCATAGAAGGAGCAAGGACATTTCTGTTTGCCATGGGGGAGAGAAACAAATTGACCGCTTTGAACAGTTCGCAAGGAGTATTGTACAATTAGCCTCAATATCTCCGGGGGTATATTCAAATTATGAGCTTTCTCCACAGTTCTGCTCTATTAATCGTGTTGAAAGCAGTAGATAGTTATATACACGCTACAAAAATTGACTGATTTCTTTTCAAAACATACGGTCTCATTACGAGTAGGGAGGACATCACTGCCATAGCAGTGACATCCCCCAAGCATATTACAATGCAGAATGCAGCACATATAGGAAGTGGAAAAAACAAGGAAAAATAAGAATATTTCTCCTTGTAGCGCCTCTTCTATGGAGGCATAAGGTTTTGGCACATCCCCAAGTTTACAAGCTCTTGTAAATGTGGGGATGCATCAAAATCCATGACTGTTGCATGGGAACACCCACCTCAATGCCCATGGAACACCTGCCTTCTGCAGACTAAGGCAACACAGCAATTCGCACTGCCTTGCCTAACTCCATTTCTATGAGGTCATTTAAAGCCACACAGAGTGGCTTTGCAAGGCCTCATAGATATGAGTGCAATGTTTGCGCTGCCATTGAGTCACAAAAAGAGTAACAATTTCAATGCAAGGGGCTCATAAATATGCCCATTGATTTTTAGGGTTTATGATTGACATTATCCAATTACAATCTCCGGCTGAGAGTGAGCTAATTTAATTATAAATCCTATAAATTAATCTTCCTTGGTCTGTTTTAGTTATAACAATTTGTTCACTAGGTCATGACTCTTGTTAGACCTGTCGCTGACCATAATTGATTTATTAACTAACCAACGTATTGGATCTTGGTCAACTTTATATGTATCATCTCGTTTTAGTTCATAAATATCCTAACTTGAAAATCTGAGTTCATCAATACAGCTTAGAACTTTTTCTGCAACTATTCATCAATAAAAGTATATCGGCAAGATTGAGCCTTTAGGCTTTGAGTTATCTTGTATAAGCAAAGTAACCAAAGTCATTATGTTATAAGACATTACATTTGATAGCCTTGGAAGTGAACTAAAAATTGTCAATATCCATGATCAATGTAAAAAAAGGATCTAGTCCATCACTCAAGAAAATATCCACCAGCAGTATTACTCTCTCATCTATTTCATGTGAATCACTTGAATTCATATTTTCCAGGTTTCTCAATGGGCCGCCATCATGAAGTCTACATTTATCTCCAAAATTCTCTTCATTTGGCATTCTCCTTGCTTCCTTACACTTAAAGTTTCTGGAGGACGTTCACAATCCATTACCATCTCATTACCAGTTGAGATGCAAGTCAAACGGTTCTCATACCTTTCTTTTTTGTTATTCTTTGTTTTTTTTTTCTTTTCTTGGGCCTTTTCTAGACATTTTCTTTGTACGTTATTCTTTTGAAAGACTGAAAAGACATTCTGTTGTCCCTGACCCTTTTACGTCCCAACTATAAACACTTCTTTAGCCCCCTCAACAACCTTTCCAACTAGGTCCACTGTGAGCAAAAGGGGGGCATGTCCAGGCTTAGTATTATTGTCTGCACAATCCTGTTCCAGGTGAAACACTGTATTTAGCTTTACCTCCACTCCACTCAGCAGGTTGCTGGGTTTTGAAGCTTTCGAGGCAGATTGAGGCAATCGCTTCTTCTTCTTCCAATCTGGTAGTTTGTATTCCTTTATGACAGTCATTGCTGCGTAGTCTTGTCTATTGCTGAACATTACTATTAGACTCTTTATTATTTTTGAGAGCTAAGAACTTGAGAGCTTTAACTTCATCAGATTTTGCTGTGTTAGCAGATGTGTACCTCTAATATAGTCACTATCATTGACAAATGTAGCCAACAATTGGGCTATAGATTCTAAAGTGTTGCTCATTGATAATATCTACTTTATACTTTTTAGGGCTTCACCCTCCTGCAGCTCATTTATATGCAGCAAAAGGGTATCTTTGTTGTAGATCCAGTAATTTCAATCCTGTCCTAATTCATTTGCTATTCTGAGTTTCTCTGACTCCTCTTGCTTTGAGGAGAGAGCAATCAAAAAAGGAACAGGAAATCTTTGACTACCTTGTCTATCAGCTTTTAACATGATGGGATGATCGACCTCTTTTCCATAGAGCTAGAGGATCTCTCTCATTGTTGAATGTTCTCTGAAAGCATGGAACACAGAGGCATTTCATATTGGTTTACTATTTCCCTGATTATATTTACGCTGGCCAATACTGACTTGTAGCTCACACCGTTGTACTTACTAATAGTTTCATCTAATTTGATTATAGCCACTTTTTCACGTACCTGGCATTTCATTAGGTTAATACTGCTACCCCTTTTCCAATCCTCAAACCTGTCTTTATTAAAAGAGTTTCAGGAGCTCTGAGATCTCCCAGGTCAAAGAACCTCTTCTTGGCTTCTTTTATGTAAATGAATGGGGAAACAGGTACATTCAAGAACATATAGCTAGCATGATATACCTGAACATCAACATCAATTCTAGATGCTTTTTGGAATTTTTTTAAATTATGCCCTGGGGTGGGTTGTACTCTGTAGTCATATTACTATGTACATCGAGGTCAGGTTGAGTATTTAGACTAATGACCTGATTTAGAGTTTGCCGTAGGGGTTACTCCATCACAAACATGACGGATATCCTTTCTACCCTACTATTAGTTCAAGAGGCTATAATGGAATTGTAATATGGTGGACAGAATATCCGTCACAGTCGTCAAACTCTAAATCAGGCCCTAAGTCTGATATTCCAAAGAAGGTTCCAAACCATTTATTCTCAGATGCTCTTTATTAGTTAATTTTTTCAATGACATCCAAGATTTCCTGGTTCCTGTATTACTTCTCTCCAAAATGGTTGAATCCTGAATTGCTTTTTTGCTTTTGCCCCGGAGAAGCCTTTTCACTGACAACTTCACCAGTATTTTCAATGATAGTTATATATTCACTGATTTAATTCTTCTTTTCACAACACCAGATTTATTTGGCTTGTCTATTTTCTTTACTACCCTAGAACATTGTGTTCATAGTTGGCTCTGAGATTAAGATCCTTCAGCTATTTTACCCAGCAAAAAATCATCTTTTCTGCTGAAAACCATTGTAGTCCCTTATCAGTATTTAACTAGTACTGAGTGCTTACACCTCACTGCCTGATGTTCTGTTTTCTCTTCTCAAAATGCTGATCTCCACTCTTCACTGAATTTTTCACTCGGTTACAAACTGCCCTTATCACTCTCCAAAGGGCCTACAGCAAGAGAACATCGGGGGAGTGGACAATGAACAGAGAATGGACTGAAAAAAGGCAGCAGTCCGCAGTCTGAAACAGCTGTACCAATTATAGCAGCTCCACTTTAGGAGGTTGTATTAGATAAGGGGGTGTACAAACTGGCAAACACTTCTGCAGACACAAGCCGCACAGACCTAACACTTGCCACGTCTATGCACTGTGGGAGTTCCCAGTGTCTAGTACACTTACAGAGTCTTACAAAGTCCACTCTGTCCACTTTAGCTATATCACCCTTTCGGCTTTCAACCTCTTGAGCTTCGACTCACTTCTTTTTCCTGGTTTGTTTCTTGGTTTGCTACAGAAAATGTGCATACAGCAGCAAACATCAGCATCCCATGTGCGAGGTCAGGGCCCACAAGATACAGGGAAGTCTTGTTGTGAAGATATTTCTCTCACAGCTTAGATTAACTTTGGGGGGTTAAGAAATGAATAAGCAGTCCAGGCTCTGCTTGCATTAAAAAAATGTGGGCACGTTGCCATCCTTCAAGGCAGGGCTATTCAAATGTATGCTGCAACCGATTTAAGGCAGGACTATTCAAATGTATGCTGCACACCCTGCCTGGGCAATAGGAACAGAAAGGGTACACTACCTCTCTCCACCCAAGGTCAAGGGCACCACAACCAAGTACACCTTTTTCCCCCAGAACTCACCAGCAGCCTCTTTGTCCAGGTGTCTCCAGGATATGGGCTAGTGTCAGGTCGGCAGGTTGGGGGGGGCGGGCAAAGTCACTCAACAGATGTGCACCCTGACTAGACCCGGCTGGGGCACAAGCACCCAATTGCCTCAACAGATTGTTCTGGGCACCTTTCACTGAGCTACATTGCCCTGCCCTGTTCGGCTGAATTTGATGGCCATTGGCTCCTTCTCCTTCTCCCCTTTGTTCTTCCCTTCATAGAGTAGAAGATTGTCAGCAGGGCATCAGCTGGAGTATCTGAGTGGGGCAGGCAGGTAGGCGAGTGGAAAATATTCTTTATGCCATGTCTCTGAGCACCGCGTCTCTCTATCACTCTCTTTGGACCTAGAAACAGAATGAATATATACATAGTATTTATTTAGTTTCCAGTATAATTAAAAATATTTATTTTATATTCATTTTAACATTTAAATTAGGTTACATACATGCTTTGGTTACATATATGTTTGTTAATTTTTATTTTCAAGTTATTTTTAATATTTTTAATTCAGCTTATTTTAACTTATATTTGTATTAATTATAATACTATCTTGTTGTTTAATATGTTAAATAAATTACTCATCATGGTATTTATATTCATTTTTCAATATACTTGACTGTAAACTGGATATTTTTGTAGAGGATACTTTTGACACAGTAATCTGGTGCCACGATGTTGTTCACCATATTTTGTCATATAACTGTCTGAGAATATGAAGTACCAGCTTCAAGCTGCGCACAAAAAAAAAACAAGTGGATTACTTGCAAAACAGAATTTGTGATATATAGAATGAAATGCCATTGCAGGCGATTACTCCATCACAAATGTGACAGATATCCCGTCCATCGGTTTAAAATTCCATTATAGTCTATGGAAGTTGTAATACAGCAGATGGGATATCCGTCACGTTTGTGATGGAGTAACTCCTCTGTCACACTCTAGATCACGCCCAGAGTTGTTGTTCTCAGAAAAAATGTAATCATGCTATATAATTGAGGCACATTCCCTGGCTGAACAAGGTATGAATTACAATGAAAAACTACTTCTGCACCTTTAATGTATACTACATACTCTACAACTGTACCCTAGGGATGTCTTCATGCTAGTTGAGAGGAGATCCAGCTTTTGGTGTTAGTTGATGATGAATCACTTGTAAGATGGCAAAAAGAAGATAGGAAAATGATGAATACCTTTAGATAGTCACAGACCATTCTACGATTATGATAACCATGCATACTATTATGTCCTTGATAGTGGTTAACACAAGATCTACTGCAGCCTCAAATCAAAATTGAAGTTCATTTTGAATACATAATAATAATGGCTCATTGACTGCTTTTATAGGTAGAATTGTAAATTGATACAAGCATTCGTTCATGTAAAATCTGAACCCTCTACTCGGGGTCTGTTGTCTAAATCGTTTTTCCTAACAAGAACTGGATTATTCAAATATGCAACATCTAAAAACTGTGAGTGACCAAAAAGAATCTTCCTGTGCAACATATATGAGATTATTTACCCAAATAATTATTTTAGAAGGGATGAATAATGTAACCACCTAACTTTATTGCACTTTTTGAGTGATTTCACAGGGATGTTTTATGTCGATTTTCACTTATTATGTACCTATTGCAATCAAGAGCCCCGGACCTTTCCCATTCGAATAGGCATTTTACAGAAATTGGCTTAGGGCTTGTTAACAAGCAGGGAGCTTTCCCATCTAGAATTGATAGGTATATATATTGTAGCAGTAGTCACTCAGTAGCTATAGTTAGGATGCCTAGGTATAAGAATTCCATGACATTTTGTTCGCTAATAGCTTTGTGTCTGTTTGACAAATCTCCATCAAACTTTGCAGAACTATTCCTCTTTCAACGTTGGCAGAGTATGTAAAGTTGTGTGACGATTTAGCAAGGGTGTGAAAAGAAAAAAGGGAGGTCCAAAAGATGTTTCTGCACCAATGCATTTCCCACAGACTTTGTACTCATGTGTAATATGAGAACAGTTGGATGGATTTGGATGCAATTTCACATAAGTGCACTTTATGGTACGCAGGTGATCCTTTCGAGTAGTATAGGTAAGTAGGATATGTATTTTTTTAAGTTACAAGCCATTTAACCTTAGTGATATCTGTAGTCATGATATTGCATGAAATTATGTGGTACTTTGTGGTATTTCACAGTATTTTGTGGAAGTACTGCGGACAAAGTAATGACAAGTCATTGTGTGATTGGCTAATTACTATCTTTAGGAAGGTTAAAGGTAGGTATGTTGTGTTAAGATATATTTTGCCTCTGTTCTGCTTTAGGCCTTCAGATATAGGTAAGCTCTAGGTCTGATAGTTTCCCCTTGCCTGTTACCACTTTATTAAGAAGTAGGGAAACATATTTATACTTTTTCTAGATATTTACAGTAGTACCGCTGTCCTTAAAATACATTTTACATAATTTTTTTTTTACAAAAATACACTGAAATACACTATATTTCACAAATGTGGTGTATTACAGTGGATGTTCTATTTTAACATATTTACAAATGCTGGAAAAGTCTATGGAGTACCACGGTAATACCTGCAAATTATTGCACCGCATAAAAAAGCAAAAAATATGCAATTCTTCCTAAATTGCTCTAAGAATATTTAGAAATATTTACATTTATGAAATTATAAATACACTTTTCTACCTATTACCACTTTATTAAAGTGTCAGTAGGTAGTGAACAACAACAACATCTACTTTTGGACTTGGCCTCTCTGCAAGGCCAACCCCAAACCTTTTGGCTTTACCCTCCACACATACTTTTCCCAAATTCCTTTTACAGTACTGTGAGGCCTGCCCCTCCTGTAGGATAACACTGGGGGTTGCTTATCACCCTTAATACGCAAATTCCTAATTGGGAGTAGGTAGTTATCTCATGCTTGATACCTTTAGATTTTTCATTATAATTTTGAAAATGGCACTTTAGGAAGTTGGCATTTTCCTCCCCTTAGCACTTTTGTCCCTGTAGCCTGGCCTGGGTCATGTGGCTAGGTGCAACTGGTAGCTAGACTTTGTGAATTCCTCTGAGACAGTCACACAATTCAAGGGCTTAGGTGTGCTTGAATGGTCCATCTTCTGGCAGAATGGGGGAGGAGGTGGAGCTGAGCACAGCCCCACTTATACCAGAATAGCTTGTGCTCTTCCTCCACACAAAGGACCTAACATCACTTCAAAGAACCTTTCCGGAAGCTTTTTCCATCTTCTAAAAGAAGGGCACTGGGGTATAAAAATAAGGACTTTCAGGACCTTCAGACCCACTCTTCAGTTCACTACTGGATCTGTGAAAGGACTCTCGGGGGACTGCCTACTGCTGAGAGCTGCTGTGCACTGTGCCAGACTGCTGCTGTACCTGGAAGGACTGCTTTGCTGCCTAGGGCCTGCCTTGAACCCTCACAGACTAGCCCTCCAGTTGAGCCCTACATCTATACCTGCACCCACGACTACCAGAAGTTACTCTAAGGGCTATTTTGCTGGCCTCCTATTCAGAATCACAGGGACATAACAGGCTCCCACCATCATGAACCAGCACCTCGACCCAAGCTGAGTGAATCTTGAACCCCTAAGAGGTGTTCCACAAGCCCTGGACCATTGGTGGTGGTGCTAAAGGTGGCCAGATGGCCGTTTCCCAAAAAGGGCTCTGAAAACCAGGAGGAGCCAGGGACCAACTAGATGGCCTGTCTGCCCGAAGTGCATCACCGGTCTGATTGACTTTGTGACTTCTCCAAGTACGCACTTCTCCACATCAGCAAATCCATTTCAGCAGTCCTTCGCCAAAGGGGTATCCTCCCTCATGGAATTGGCTTGGGCTACAGCCTTCTGCCTCCTCCCACTGAACTTTTTTTACTTTAATTTTGGTGCATAAGGCCCACATTTATGAAAAATGTCACACAACTGTGCTAGCGCAGTTGTGCATCAAAAAATTTAGTGTGAGCTAACGCCATTCCTTAGATCCATCTGTGCATTATATTTATGAAATGACCCACAATGGCACTAAGGAATGGCTAGGGCCATGAAAAATTAGGCTAGCCGTGGCTGGTTGGCAGTAGAGAAAATGGTGCTAAGCAGATTAGCGGCAAATATATGCCGCTAGGCACACAGAGTAATTTTTTGATGCCCAAGCAGCCAAAAAATGACTCCTGTTTGACTATAGACAGGAGTCTTTACCACAACCCCAATCTATGTGCCCAAAATAGGGACACCATGGTGGAATCCATGGTGTTTCCCTTTGAAAATATGCCTAAATGCACTTTAATGCCTGTCTGTCCAAGCATTAAATGTTGACGCTAATCGGGCTTAGCGTCATTTTCTGGGTCCGCTATATAGATGTGCATGATTTTAGCATTGGGAGGTAATGTGACACTAGGGGGCTAGTGTTATTTTTATGACAGGAACACCTACCTTGCATCTCATTGTCGCAACGAAACGCAAGGTGGGTTGGCGCTCCCTAAAAATGGTGCTAAGTCAAAGATTTTGGGGCATATTTATACTCTGTTTGTGCCGAATGTGCGTCAAAATTTTTGACGCACAATCGGCGCAAACCCTGCCCCATATTTATACTTTGACGTCCGACCCCACAGGCATCAAAATTCCACCATGTGCGTAATTTTTTGGAAGGGGGAACCAGCCTTGTGTTAATTATATGCAAGGTAGGTGTTCCCTTCCAAAAAATTACTTTAAGGCCGGTGCCCCATATTTATACTCTGACGTCATTTTGACGCACAGGAGGGGGTGGGCCTTAAAAAACGGCGCACAGCCTGATGTGCGCCGTTTTTTAACGCCTGGGTCAGGGCAGGCGTTAAGGGACCTGTGGGCTCGGAAGGAGCCCAGAGGTGCCCTCCCCCCAGGGACACCCCCTGCCACCCTTGCCCACCCCAGGAGGACACCCAAGGATGGAGGGATCCATCCCAGGGAAGTACAGGTAAGTTCGGGTAAGTATTTTTTCCCGTTTTTTTTTGTGGCATAGGGGGGCCTGATTTGTGCCCCCCTACATGCCACTATGCCCAATGACCATACCCAGGGGACATAAGTCCCCTGGGCATGGTCATTGGGCTAGGGGGCATGACTCCTGTCTTTGCTAAGACAGGAGTCATGTCAATGGAGGTTGGGCGTCAAAAAAAATGGCGCAAATCCGGTTTGAGGCCTGAATTTTGCCTCAGACCTGACTTGCCCCATTTTTTGACGCACAACCCCCATTTTCCCATACGCCGGCGTAGCCTGGTGTGAGTCATTTTTTTTTACACACACCAGTCCGCAGCGCCGGCTAACGTCATTCCATAAATAAGGCGCCCGCATGGCGCGTTGGAATGGCGTTAGCTGGCGGTAAAATGTTTGACGCACAACTGCGTTGGCGCAGTTGTGCATCAAAAAGTATAAATATGGGCCTTTGATGCTAAATGGGTCTAGCGTCAAAATATAAATATGGAATTAAGTTAGCACTGAGTTAGCATTAAAAAATTATGCTAAAGTGATTCTAACTTTTGGTAAATATGGGCCTTATTCTGACCATAGAAATCTTCATTGCAGTTTTGACCCAATCCCATCCAATGGCAACGTTTCCTACTTGGACACTTCCTGCAGGCGTGCTCCACTGAAATTACGTTCTCAGATATTGGCCCTCATTACAACATTGGCGGTAAATGCCGCTTACCGCTGTGCAGAAGAACACCAACACACCGCTGCGGCTGCGGAATTCCGCCAAAGCTATGACGACCCACTGCTCAGAATCCACCAAAATCTAGACACCCACACAAGTCCACCACACCAAAGGTCAGTGATAAACTGGCAATGACAAAACCTCCACCATCACGCCAACTGGAGTAAGCCCACATTATCATGACCCACGAATCCACGCGGTGGTCTTTCAATCGCGGTATTCCATTGGCGGTACACACCGACGCGTTCAAAATACACACACATATACAAAACACAACCACATTGGACAAATCGAAATACACACACCTGATTCACATACACACACCACTCCCACACACCCAATACAATATAAAACACACACCCACATTACCCACAAACCCTTACTACTAAACTTTTTGAAGAAGGCCAGAGAGACAGCAAAGCAAAGACAACACCAGCATACAGAGGCACACAACACCATCCCACATACACATCCACGCACAAAACACCACACACCCCTAAACATTACCTCACACATCACCCACACCACCCCATGGCACCACAAAGACACCCCAGATTTTCTGAGGAGGAGCTCAGGGTCATGGTGGAGGAAATCATCCAGGTAGAGCCACAGCTATTCGGATCACAGGTGCAGCACACCACCATAGCTAGGAAGATGGAGCTATGGCGCAGAATCGTGGACAGGGTCAACGCAGTGGGACAGCACCCAAAAACACAGGATGATATCAGGAAGAGGTGAAATGACCTACGGGGGAAGGTGCGCTCCGTGGTCTCAAGACACCACATTGCAGTTCAGAGGACTGGCGGCGGACCCCCACCTCCTCCCCCACAACTAACAACATGGGAGGAGCAGGTCTTGGCTATGCTGCATCCTGAGGGCCTCGCAGGAGTAACTGGAGGAATGGACTCTGGTAAGTTAAATTGTTAACTACCTCATCCCCCACCCTACCTGCATGCTATCACATACCCCCACCCTCACCCCCATCACTCCAACTCCTCACATATGTCCCACTATCACAAACCACACATCCCAACACCAAGCCCTGCATGCAACAACAAAGCATGGACACCCATCACCAATGCATGTCCACTACACATACCCACACAGACCCCTAAACAATTATCACACAAGGACCTACAGAGGAATGGAAGCACTGGGGTACAGGGTCACCCACCCATTGCACACCATGGCACACACAGATGCAATAATCATGCCTTCACACCCCTGCAGGACCCCTACCCAACGTCACCGGACAGGAGGTTCCAGGCATGTCCACTCCACCCACAGAAGAGGCCCACAGGGATGACAGCAGCTCTGTCAACTGGATCTATATGACCAGCCCGGCCCATCTGGGACCTCGGGACAGTGGGTTCCCCTGACACAGCCACAGGCCAATACAGAGCCTCCCCACTCAGGAAACACCAGCACAGCACCCACCCAGCGGGCCCATACCTCTGTCCCCAGGACAACACTTCAAGCAGCAGTGTGTCCACCACTACAGGGAACCCAGGCTAACCCACCACCCCAAGAACAGCAGGGACCTGTGGGCAGTGGTAGTGGGCACACGGTTCACGGGACAGAGGCCCAGGAAAACCGGGGAACTGGGAGGGCTGCTGTGCGACAGTGGGAGAACAGGCCCAGGGAACGCACTCTCCACGAGGCCCTCTACAGCATCATTGGAGCCTACCATAATTCCCAGGAGACAATGGCAGCGGTACTGGCCAAGTCTCAGGAGACCCAGTGGCTGCAGGAGGAACAGTATTTGGGGTGCTGAAGGACCTCGTGAACACCAGGAGGGACACCGTGGCACAACAAGGGGCCCCTGACACTAGCCTAGATGATGAACTGCCCACCACCTCTGCCGGCGCTAGTGGACAGGAGGCACCACCACAACACCAGCACCCCACCCCCTGCAGATGGAGAACCACCCCGCAAGCGGTCCCTGAGATCCAGGACAAAGACAGAGAACAATGCCAAGACCCCCGCCAAGAAATGAGACCACCCTGAATGTCATCTTTCTGTCCCACTTCGTCACCCTATCCATCCTTAAACTGCCCTAGCTCCACTTCCTATGCTCCTTTGGACAATGCACCTGTGAGACAAATAGACTGGACTCTGCCATGGACATTCCTCCACCATCACCCCTCACCATTTTACAACCCCCTCCACTATTTAGCACTTAAATAAACACCCTTAAATCACAAAACAATCAGGAGTCAGTATGTGCTTACCCAATTGTATTTTTGCAATAACTGAGGGAAATAGCAATGTCCATTGTATTGTCAACACACCTATGTCACACAGCTTTAATCCATGAGGTAACATAGCAGAGGTCACACAGTGGGACCCACATCTGTGAAATCGAAAGGCAAAGTGACAAATCAGGGTCCATACACTGGGTGAAAGTGATAGACAGATGAGAAGTCGAACAATTTTATCAGATGTAGGAGGCAGTGATGTCTTCTTACCTGTGTCTCACTGGAAGTATTGATGGATCACAGTGTTTCTGTTATCTATGTCCTCTTCTTCTGCCTCCTCTTCTTCACTATCCACAGGCTCCACAGCAGCCACAACACCTCCTTCAGGACCATCCTCCTGCAGAAAAGCACCTATCGTTGCAAAGCCAGGTTGTGCAGCATACAGCAGGCCACGATGATCTGGCACACCTTCTTTGGTGAGTAGTATAGGGAACCACCTGTCATATGGAGGCACCTGAACCTGGCCTTCAGGAGGCCGAAGGTCCTCTCTATAACCCTCCTAGTTCACCCACGTGCCTCCTTGTAGCGTTCATCTGCCCTTGTCCTGGGATTCCTCATTGGGGTCAGTAGCCATGACAGGTAGGGGTAGCCAGAGTCACCTGCAAATGTCAAGGGACAACTGTTAGACACACACTAACCCTTAGGGACAACCCCAGACAACTATTCACACTGTATAGGGTCCATGTCCTCATCTAATAGCCACACACGGTGTCTCTGGAGTTGCCCCATCACATAAGGGATGCTGCTATTCCTCAGAATGTAAGCGTCATGCACTGAGCCAGGAAACTTAGCGTTCACTTGGGAGATGTACTGGTCGGCCAAACACGCCATCTGCACATTCATAGAATGGTTAACTCTTCTGATTTCTGTACACGAGTTCACTCCTGCGGGGGGGGGCCAAGGCCACATGTGTCCGATCAATGGCACCTATGATGTTGGGGATATGTCCCAGGGCATAGAAGTCACCTTTCACTGTAGGCAAATCCTCCACCTGAGGGAAAACGATGTAGCTGCGCATGTGTTTCAGCAGGGCAGACAACACTCTGGACAACACGTTAGAGAACATTGTCTGGGACATCCCTGATGCAATGGCCACTGTTGTTTGAAAGGACCCACTTGCCAGGAAATGGATTATTGACAGGACCTGCACTAGAGGGGGGATTCCTGTGGGATGGGGGATTGCTGACATCAGGTCTGGCTCCAACTGGGCACACAGTTCCTGGAGTGTGGCACGATCAAGTCTGTAGGTGACTATTACATGTCGCTTTTCCATTATCGACAGGTCCACCAGCGGTCTGTACACCGGAGGATGCCGCCACCTCCTCACCTGCCCCAGCGGATGTGCTCTATGGATGAGAACAGCGATCAGAGGGTCAGCCAACCCTGAGGTACGAAATAAACAACTTTATTGCACACATTTGTCAATCCGCTATGTGCCTTCCTTAGTGTGTAAGCAAGGCCTATATATGTGTGACACATTTAAATTTAATGCCATGTGGCCCCCTGAAATGGCAGCTGCCTGACCTGTAATGTGGGACAAAGGGAAATGAGGTAACTGAGCTGGCGTTGTACACTGTCGCGGTAGGCGGTCGAATCCTGCATTGGTTAACATTGGACCCTATGGGTCCCAGAAGCCAATGACGATGTACGCCGGCGGTGACCGTATGCACCGCTGGGGACGTGACCAACATTTTCTCTCTCTTCACTCACTTGATACCTGATCTTCGACATGAAAGGACCTACTCTGCAAGTGCTGCCGTGACCTCAGTCTGGAAGTGACAATGGCTCAAGTGTCTGGGGAAAGGACCCCTGCTTTCACATCGGAGGAGTTGGAGAAACTAGTGGATGGGGCCCTCCCCCAGTACATGCTACTCTAAGGTCCTCCAGACAAACAGGTGAGTACACTGTGAGCATGCTATATGGGCAATGCCTGTTTGGAGTGGTGTGGATGGAAGATACAGGGGGGGGACTGAGGTGTGCATGAAATGACAGTGAGTGGATGTGCGTCAGGGCAAGGGTGGGAACGTGGGCCAATGACTGTGACGGTCCGGACGGACGGTTATAGTTTTTCCTTTTCCCCTGTACTATTCCTGTAGGTCAGCGCCCACCAGAAGAAGGATATTTGGCGTGCCATTGCCAAGGACATCTGGGCCCTGGGTGTCCACCACAGACGGAGCACCCACCACCGCTGGAGCAAGAAGATGGCAAAGGCCCAGCTGGGGATGGCCTCCCAATGTGGGAGGGGTGCCCGTCGCACCATGACCCCCCAGAGGATCCGGATCCTGGCGGTGGCGTATCCGGAGTTGGATGGGCACTTGAGGGCATCACAGCAGCCACAAGGGGGTGAGTACACTCACATCCATCTGATTCAGCGTGCACTGGAGGTGTCTGGGTGGGGGAGGTGGGCTGTGGGTTCCCTTAGGCTAGGGCGAGCCTTGTAGGCAAGGACCCTTTGTGAGGCAGGCTCAGTGGCATCCCATCCCCACCATTGGCAAGAGCCATCTACACCTAGTCAGTATCCTGTGACTTGCATATGTGCAGCAGTCGGGCATAGGCCTCGTACCCCATGTCCCTGTGATCAATTAGGGAACTCAAAGTGCATGGTGTAGTGCAGAGGGCTGCTGTGTCTGTAGTGTCCGCCAACGGTAGCGGTGTTGCATGCACTGAACATGTCTTTCTACTTTCTTTCTCCCCCTCTTTGTGCTCTCCCTGTTCTTGTGTGCATTAGCATCATCAGGCGGAGGAGCAGTGCCACCGGATCAGGAGGGAGCTGCATCCCACATGGCCCTGGAGGGTGAGATTACGGACTAAGAATTCACCAGTGGGACGGAGGGCGAGGGAGGCTCCACGGCGGGGACAGGAGCTGAGACCAGCGACACCGACTCCTCCTCTGATGGAAGCTCCCTTGCTGTGGCGGGCCCCTCTGTGCCCACCGCATCAACAGGTAGAGCCGCCACCCCCCCTACCAGCACCGCCCTCCCAGCAGCCCCTCAGCGTGTGCCCCGTGGCTGCTCACCCAGGAGGGTGGGCATCTCCTTTGCCCCAGGCACCTCAGGCCCTGCTCCAGTCAGCCCTGCTGCCCTCAGTGAGGAGGCCATTGACCGCCTAAGATCCCTCACTGTTGGGCAGTCTACCATTTTGAATGCCATCCAGCGTGTAGAGAGGCAGTTGCAACAGACATATGCATAACTGGAGGGCATTCATTCTGGCCAGGCAGCCCAACAGCAAGCTTTTCAGACTCTGGCCTCAGCACTGATGGCAGCCATTGTCCCTGTGTCCAACCTCCCCCTCCAACTTCCTCCACCCAGACCCAATCCCCAGTACCTCATCCTATCCCAAGCACACCATCAGACCAGCATGCACACACCTCAACACACAAGGGTAGCTCTGGCAAACATAAGCAGCACACATCCCACAGGCACAAGCATCATACCCATGCAGACATACAAACATCCACTGCCTCCACTGTGTCCCCATCCTCCACGTCTCCCTCCTCCCTCCCTGTCACATCTCCACTCACACCTGGATGCACTACATCTTCAGCCACTGCCTCCATCACCAGCACGCCCATCACCACACACCGCTCACATGCACTCACCACCCCCACTACCATTCACACATCCCCTGTGTCCTCTCCCAGTGTGTCTGTGAGCCCTCCTCCCAAAGTACACAAACGCAGTCACACACCCACCAAACAGCCATCCACCTCACGACAGCCTCCAGCCCAGGCACCTTCACCCAAAGTCAGCAAACAAACACCTCCTACAACTACTAACTCTTCCTCCACTCCCAAACCCCCTCCACCCACCCGTCCCACTGTGTCTAAAAAACGTTGCCTGTCCAACCTTGACCTTTTCCCTTCACCTCCCCCACCCCTTCCGTCTCCTAGGGCCCGCCTTTCCAGGTCCCAACCCAGCACCTCAGCCACCACATCACCGGGAACAGTGGTGCCAGCAGTAACCGGCTTCTGGAGTGCACCAAGCAGCAGGGCAGCCAGTGTCCCAAGGAGCGAGGCCAAGGACATTCCCCCATCTCCAAAACAAAAGAAGTTGCCCACAGCCTGGAGGGAGAAGGCCAAAACACCTGCCACCAAGGGCTCAGCCAGGACAACAGTTGGGAGTGGCAAGACAGCTGCACCTCCATCCAAGGTGGGGAAGGGCCAGAGAAAGAAAGGGAAGTCGCCACCAACCTGCACAGCGGACAAGACCGCCACTGGCACCACCACATGCACCGCCGCCACAGGCACTGCCGCTCAGGACACCGCCGCCAGCAGCACGCTCAGTGAGGCCCCCATCAGCACCGCCACTCAGGACACCGCCTCCAGCAGCACGCTCAGTGAGCCCCCCACCAGCACCGCCGCTCAGGAAACCGCCACCAGCAGCATGCTCAGTGAGCCCCCCACCAGCCCACCAGCACTGCCACCGCCACTCAGGACACTGCCGCCAGCAGCACGCTCAGTGAGCCCCCCACCAGCACCGCCGCTCACAACACTGCCGCCAGCAGCACGCTCAATGAGCGGCGCAAGCACCACCGCTACTGAGCCCGCTGCCAGCACTGCCAGCGGCCACCCCACATCCTGTGCCAGGGGCACCACCGCAGGCATGGCTGCCATCCCCAGTGGTTATTCGTACGAGGCTGGTGGTCAGTTCCAGGGGCCTGGACAGCTTCCATGTTGCCCCACCGTCAGTGGAGTGTCAGATCCACTACCTCAGTCTTTGGCAGGATGAAGCACTCTGGGCACAAAGCCCCCTCCAGAACCAGTGGAGAAAGGCATCCACTACCTCTGTCCTTGGCAGGATGTAGCACTCTGGACACAAAGCCCCCTCCAGAACCAGTGGAGAAAGGCTTCCACTACCTCTGTCCTTGGCAGGATGAATCATTCTGGGCACAAAGCCCCCTCTAGAACCAGTGGAGAATCACATCCACTACCTCTGTCCTTAGCAGAATGAAGCACTCTGGACACAAAGCCCCCTCCAGAACCAGTGGAGACTGTTATCCACCTGAGAGACTGTGGCTTTGCACTCCCCAGGATGCAGCTGTGGGCAAACCACCCACTGGAGAGACTTGTGAGACTGTGGCTTTGCACTCCCCAGGATAAAACAGTAGGCAAACCACCCACTGGAGAGACTTGTGAGATTGTGGCTTTGCACTCCCCAGGATGCAGCAGTGGGCAAACCACCCACTGGAGAGACTTGTGAGACTTTGGCTTTGCACTCCCCAGGATAAGGCAGTGGGCAAACCACCCACTGGAGAGACTTGTGAGACTGTGGCTTTGCACTCCCCAGGATGCAACAGTGGGCAAACCACCCACTGGAGAGACTTGTGAGACTGTGGCTTTGCACTCCCCAGGAAGCAGCAGTGTGCAAACCACCCACTGGAGAGACTTGTGGGACTGTGGCTTTGCACTCCCCAGGATAAAGCAGTGGACAAACCACCCTATGGAGAGACTTGTGAGACTGTGGCTTTGCACTCCCCGGGATAAAGCAGTGGGCATGGAGCCCCCTCGTGGAGCTGGCGTCATGCACTCATCCAGCTGAGGTGCCCCCCCTTCCCTTCCCCCTGAGGTGCCTGTTTTATTTCGATCTGATGCCCCTGCAGTGTTCTCTCCATTTGGATCGGGTATTGAGTGTGGGCCTCGCCCATGCCTTTTGGGCCCAGTGGTCCACGGACTATGTAGGTGAAGTACATGGACTTGAATTCTTGGTGTACATATTTGTTAATAGTGTATATATTTTTTTGAGTAATGGTTTTTTCCTGATTACAATCGTTCAACTCATTTCCTTTTGTCATTGCGTTCTTCCGGAGGGGGGGGAGGAATGTAATGTTTCAGCATGTATTGGTGTGTGTGTTGTTGTGTGTGAGGGTGGGGGTGTTGCGTGTGTGTCACTCTCTTTTCCCTCCACCTCCCCTGTGTCGTAGGTGCAGTACTCACCGTGGTCGTCACCGCTGTCGGTCGTGCTCCTGGTAGAGGAGCAGGAAGACTATCGCAGGGAGAATTTGGAGTTCCGGCTCCATGGCGTCCTGGTTCCTCGTGGGGTGTGTAGAGGTGAGAGTTTTCCCTTCCAAGTCCTGTTTCCGCAGTGTTTTTGTTCGTGTTGAATCCGACCCGGAAAAGGTGGCGGATTGGCCTCTCATAACGATGGCGATGGTACATTGTCTTCCACCTATCTGTTGGCTGTGACCGACATGCTGTTTGTTTGTACCGCCGTGGAGGTCGGAGTGTTAAAGTGGCTGTCTATGTTGGCGGTTTCCGCCGCGGTCATACTTCTATTTTATTTACCGCCGGCCTGTTGGCGGTCTTACCGCCGCTTTGACACCGACCGCCAGGCTTGTAATGAGGGCCATTATTCTTCAGGAATTTCAAAGTTAAGCACTGATAAGGCCCAATCCTCTTCTTGTATCTGAATTGAGCTCCATTGCAGTCATCCTTAACTTTCGGCGTTGAGCTGGTCTCGCACAACTAGATGTCTGTGGTTGGGGCTTTAATATTTTAGGTGCTATTTAGAACCTTAAATTTTATAATTCAGAACTACAGTTCTACTGATTGGATTTTTGTCACTTTGTCTTCAAGTCATTTATTAAAATGTATTCTATTTTTCTGAATGGATTAGGGATTTTCCTTGTTTTGTGTTTTAAATTTATTCCTGTTTGTGTGCTGCATAAATACTTTAAACATTGCATCTAAGGTAAGCCTGACTGCTTTTTGTGTCAAGCTACCCAGGGTTAAGCACTGGTTCATTTAGTGACTTTTTTTGTGTCACCCTGCAAAGGATTGTGGCTGTTGCTTGACTAGGGCTCATACGCTAGCCAACCAACAACCCAATTTCCTACACTTACCTATATCTAGGAGTGTAACCCAGAATGAAGTGAAATGCACATCACAGCCAAACTGTGCTAAAAACTATATGGCTGCATTTTACAGCCACTAGCCAATCACATACTGACTTCTCCTCAACATGTATCATGCTAGACTGCAAACTTACAGAAGTATGCAGTATCACTATATTTTACTATCTTTTGTTAAAATTATAACATTAACACTACTTACACTACTCACACATACTTCAAAAAGTTCCCATTTACAACTCATAATTTATATTCCTGACCCATTTCATCTACATCCGTTCACACAGTTTCAAGCTACAATTTAAATTGCCACACTCCCCTGCATGCCACTCCACTGTCCACCACTCCATTCAATGCCACTTAATTCTATATTATTACACTCTAGGTCATTCCACTCTACCTCACTCCATTATACACCACTTCACCCTACACTAATCTACTGTATGCTACTCGAGCCTACTCCACTCCAATCTATGCCACTCCACTCTACTCCATTCTACTATACGCTATTACACTCTATATCACTCCATTCTATTACACTCCAGTCTATGCCACACAACTGTACGCCCCTACAATCTATGATGCTCCAATGTATGCTATTCCACTGTATGCAACTCCACTCTACAACACTACACTTTATGCCACTCTACTGTACTCCACTTCAGTGTGCACCAATCAATCATTCAATCAATCAGAGCATTTGTAGAGCGCACTACTCACTTGTGAGGGTCTCAAGACACTGAAGAGGGGGCTGCTACTGATCGAACAGCCTAGTCTTGAGGTGTCTCCTGAAGGTAAGTAGGTCCTGTGTCTGTCGCAGGTGGGTGGGGAGAGTATTCCATGTCTTGGTGGCGAGGTGGGAGAACGATCTGCCACCGGCAGTTGTTCTGTGGAGGTGTGGGATGGTGGTGAGGGCAAAGTCAGCGGAGCAAAGCTGTTGTGTCACGGTGTAGAAGGAGAGCCGTCTGTTGAGGTATTTTGTTGCAGTGTTGAGCAGTGCCTTGTGAGCATCTGTGAGGAGTTTGTACGTGATTCACTTGTTGATGGGGAGCCAGTGTAGGTCTCTCAGGTGGGCTGTGATGTGGCTGTGGCGAGGGATGTCCAGGATGAGGCGTGCGGAGGCGTTCTGTATCCGTTGCAGTGTTTTCTGGAGCTTGGCCTTGGTTTCGGCATAGAGGGCATTGCCGTAGTCCAGTTTGCTGCTTACGAGGTTTCAGTGGGAATCCATTTGTATATCTTCCGGAGCATGCAGAGGGTTTTGAAGCAGGAGGAAGAGACAGCGTTGTCTTATTGTATTGTATGCTATTCTAGTGTATTCCACTCCACTGAACGCCACTCCACTGTAACATACTCCACTTTATGACAATCCACTGGGTGCTATTACACTCTACACTACTCCAATCTACGCCACTTCAACCTACACCACTTCCCTCTACATCACTATACTCCATGCTACTACACCACTGTATGACACTCCACTCAATGCCACTCTACTGTACTATACTCCACTATGTGCCACTCCACTGTACATCACTACACTTTATGTCAGTAAACTAACCATTATTCCACTCTACGTCACTATTGTATATTATTTCACTGAATGCCACTCTACTCTTTGCCACTCCTCTCTGCACCACTACATTCTACTCTATTCCACTGTATGCCACTCCACTCTGTCACTTTACTCGACGCAACTCCACTATATAGCACTCCACTGTATATCACTATACTGCACACCAGTAAACTCACCATTATTCCACTCTACACAACTCCACTGTATGTTACTGTCTTCCACTCCACACTGTGCCACTACACGCTATGCCACTGCACTCTACGCTGCTATACACTATGCTATTCTATTGCATGCCACTCCACTCTTCAACACCCTACTCTATGGCACTCCACAGAATGCTATAACAATGTATGCCACTACAGTCTACCTCATTACACTCTACCTCACTCTACAGTATTCTACTCTGCAACCCTTCACTCTATGCCACTGCACTGTATGCCACTTCACTGTACGCCATGCCAGTTTTTTCTATTTCACTGTATGCTACTAAACTTTACACCACTCCACCCTATGCTACTACACTCTACACCATTCCACTCTACACCAACCCACTCTACCCTAGACCAATGTACACTATTCCATTCTACAGCACTCCTCTGTATGCTACTCAACTCTATGCCACTGCACTTCATGCTATTCAACTGTACACCACTATACTGTGTCCCACTCCACTCTATGCCACTCCACTCTTTACCACTCCACTGTACGCCACTCCACTCTATGACACTCCCCTTTATGCCACTCCACTCTATACTATTCCACTGTCTGCCAGTCCATTCTACAACTCCATGCCAGTGAACTGTACACCACTCCACTGTGCACTATTCCACTCTATGCACCTCCACTGTATGATGCTCCAGTCTACACCTCTACTCTTTTTGCCACTATAGTGTATGCTAATCCTCTCTATGCTATTCCATTGTGCACAACTATGCCATCCCACTCTATACACTCTACACCAATCCTCTGTATGCCACTCTACTATACCTTATTACTTTGTATGCCACTCCACATTTCACTCTACGCAACTCTACTCTACCACACTCCACTCTATACCACTCCACTCTAACCACTCCACTCTATGTCACTCCAGTCTACACCACTCTAATGTGTGCAACTCCACTCTCACAACTTTATGCTATTCCACTCCATGCCACTCCACTCTACTCCAAACCACTGTACACCACTTCACGATAAGCTATTGTACTCTACACTGCTCCATTGTATGCCACTCTACTGTAAGCTATTCCACTCTACACCACTCGACTGTAAAGCCACTCCACTGTATGCCACTCCACTATATGCTATGTCATTCTATGCTACTCTACTCTGTTATTCTGTTGTATGCCACTATGTTTTGTCTCACTCCACTGTATTTCACTCCACAGAATGCCACTGCATGCTATGCTGCTCCACTGTATAATATCACACTCTACCACACTCCACTCTACTCCACTCTTCACCACCCCATTGTATGCTGTTCTACGGTACACCACTCCACACTATAGCACTACACTCTGCAAAACTCCACTGTCTGTTATTCCTCTCCATGCCACTCCACTGTGCATCACTCCACTTTAGGCCACTCCACTGTACCCCACTCCACTCTATACTACTCCAATGTACTACACTATTCAACTCTATTCTATCCCATTCTTTGACTCTATGCCACCCAACTGGCCACTCCACTGTATGCCACTCTACTATACTCTATTCCTTTGTACGCCACTCCACTGTGCACTATTTCACTCTATGCCACTCTACTCTACCTCATTCCAATTTACACCACTCACTCTATGCCATTCAAGTCTAACCACTCCACTCTATGCTACTCCAGTCTACACCACTCCAATGCACGCAACTCCACTCTCACTAGTCTACTCAATGGTATTTCACTCTATGCCACTCCACTCTATGTCAAACCAGTGTACGCCACTTCACTATACACTATTCCACTGTACTCTGCTCCACACAATGCCACTACACTGTATATCACTCCACTTCATGGCTGCTCCACTGTACCCCACTCCACTCTGGACTATTCCACTGTTTGTAAATACACTCTACAATATTTGACTAATAGCCACTCCACTCTACCCCACTAGACTGTATGCCACTCCACTGTATGATATTTCACTGCCAGTGTATGCCACTTCCTTCTATGCAATTCCTATAGCTATTCCACTTCATTGTATGTCACTCTACTCTACACTACTCCACTGTATGCTATTTCAATGTAAGTCACTCTACTGTATGCTATTCCACTGTATTCTACAGCACTATACGTCATTTCATTCTGCATCACTCCACTGTATGCTATTCTAACGTATGCCACTATACTGCACCTCACTTCACTGTATGCTGCTCCACTCTACACCACTGCACTGTACACTATTCCACTCTATGCTATTACACTCGACCACACTCCATTCTATGCCACTCTACTCTTTGGCACTGCACTGTATTCTATTCTACTGCAGACCACTCTACTCTATGCCACTACACTCTAAGCACCCCACTGAATGCTATTCCACTGGATGTCACTCCTCTGAATGGCAATCTAATCTATGCCATTTCACTATACAGTATTCTATGCTATTTGACTCAATTCCACTCCACTCTACCCCACTCCACTGTATGCCATACACTCTCCGCTAATCCACTGTATGCTACTCCACTGTATGCTATTCCAGTGTATGCTTGTCTAATGTATTCAATTTCACTGTATGCCACTGCACTTTACACCACTGCACTGAACTCCACTCCACTCTGCCTCACAGCCACTCCACTTTATGCCACTCCCCTGTACGCCACTCCATTTTATGCTATTTCACTGTACACCACCTCACTGCAGGCTGATCCTCTGTAGGCCACTCACTCTACGTCAAATCTACTTCACTCCATTCAGCTGTATGAAACTGTACTCTATGCCACTATACTCTATGCTATTTCACTCTCCACTACCCTAGTGTATGCAACTCCAGTGTATGCCGCTACAGAGTACTCCACTAAACTGTACCCTAGTCCACTGTATGCTATTTCACTCTATGACAGTACATTGCACATCACTCTACTCTATGCTGTTCCACTCTATGCCACTTTACTCTACACTACTCCACTATATTCCATTCCACTTTATGGCACGCCACTGTACACTAATCCGCTGTACCCCACTCCACTGTGCACTGTACACTTCACTGCACACCAACCAAGTCAGTGACACTCCACTATGTGCAAATGTACTGTACACTACTCCCCTATACACCAGTCCACTCTATGCCACTCTACTGTATAATATTCCATTGGACGTCACTCGACGATACAGCACTTCACGCTATACTATTCCCCTGTATGCCACACCACTGTAAACTGCTCCACTCAAGAGCACTGCATGCTACTACACTCTAAACACTATGGCCCTCATTACAACATTGGCAGTATTGACCGCCTACCGCCACAGCGATGGCTGCCAACATTCCGCCGCCGTGGCTACCAGCCGGCAATGCGTATTATGACTGCCAACGGTATTCACCAGAAATCTAGCGGAACACGGCGGACGGTGGTATGGCTGCGCTGCTGAAAGCAGAACGACTACGCCACGCCAGCAAAACACCGCCGACCGTATCATGAGCAATGATACGGCCTGGCGGTGTTTTGCTGCCAGACGCTGCTGCTGACAGCAGTCCGCGGATAGTCTCCAGCTGGAGGACCCCCTTCAAGCAAGTAAGTCGGGTTAACCGACCGGAGAGGGGGGGTGGGAGGTTTTGTGTGTATGTGGGAGTGTGTGTATGTTTTGGGATGCATGCTTGCGGGTGTGAGTCACGTTGGATTCATGCATGAATGAGTGATTGTGAGTGTTGTGTGTTGTGGCTGCATGTGTGTGACAAGCTATGTTGGTGTGTGTTGTGGTGTGTGGGAATGTATGTGTGCATTCATGGGTGGAGGTGGGTATGCATGTGTGCATGTGTGTATATGGGTGCACGCGTGGGTGTTTATAGGTGCAGGGGGAGGAGCGGGTGGGGGGGGTGGGGGAGGACTCTGGGGAGGGTTGGAGTGCAGGGGAGACCCCTATCAGTGCCAGGGAAGGGATTCCCTGGCACTGAAAATGCCTACCGCCATGGTTTTCGTGGCAGTAAGTTTCTCACGAAAACCATGGTGGAAGGCTGGGTCGTAATCCCGAGGGTGGGAATGTGATGGCTGCCGGGCTGGGGACCGAAGTCTCCAGCCCAGCGGCCGTTACCACCCTGGTGGTCGGAGTGTTAAAGTGGCAGTGTTGGATGGCGGTAACCGTCAGGGTCCAAATCCCATTTTTTTTACAACCAGCCTGTTGGCGGTATAACCGCTGCTTTAATACCGACCACCAGGGTTGTAATGAGGGCTTATATGCCATTCCACAGTGGCACACTGTACCACACTCTACTCTTTTCTACCAGATTCTACTGTACATCACTGTACTCCACACTATGACACTACACTGTACTCCATTCTACAAAGGTTTCACACACTCTACAGCAATGCATACCCCTCCATGTATGACATATTACTCCACTCTATAACACTGTATGCTATGCAACTACAGTGTACAATACTCCACAGCACTATACTACATGACACACTATTTCACTCTACACTGCGCCACTCCACTTGACTTCACTAAATACCACTGTATGAAACTCTAATGTATGCTGCTGCATCCTACAACACTCTACTGTATTCTATAAAACTGCACTCTACTACACTCTATTAAACTCTATGCCACTGTATGACACTGTACTACATTGTATGCCCCTACATAGCACTGTACAATACTCTACTTCAGCCTATGAAACTCTACAACACTCTACTCAACTCTATACCACTTGGGGAAACTCCACTACACAGCACTATAGTCAGTGAGACTTCACTGTATGAAGCTCAGCTTTATTGTATGACATGCCACTCCACTGTACAACAGGCCACTGCACTCTACAATACTCTACTCCACTATATGGCATCCTATACCATTCCACTATATAACATTTTACTCACTAGACACACCACTCCACTCTACTCTCATCCACTGTGTTCCACTCCACACCATTACACTCTATGCCACTACACTGTACAACACTGTCCTATACTATACTATACTCTATGACACTGCACTTAACAAAGCTTAATTAACTGACACTCAGCAGCATGATTTGAAACACATTTTTATTAGGAAATAAAGTCATTTAAATGAAATAAAAAACAGGGGTTAAAGCTAGGTTAGATTTAGGAAATATTTACTCTTAATATACAAACCCAACTGATACTATATGAACAGGAAAAATTATAAAGTTATAGTTAGAAGTTGCATTAATAATCTATGCACCATCTTCAATTTGTTGTATATTCCATACCTCTGTACACATTCTTCTGGCATCAGTCCCCACACTACACTAACTTTAACTCAACACTCTGCCATGCACTGCGTTTTTACAAATTATAACATTTCAGATGCCATAAGTCTTATTATGATTGCTATGTTTCCACATGCTATTGTCGTGTAGGTTCTCATTATTCTAATGAGACTACTGGATTTGGGCGGCACAATCACTTGTACTGCGGGGGGCTGAGTCTTATCCCGCACCATGTGACACCTGTCGGCCTAATCCGGGTTTTGTTCCAGCTAACTAGCAGTGCTTCATCTCCATGCAAGAGCAGGGATGATTGGGCAATTGTGCGTATGACATAATTGACTCCTCAGGGAAATCGTGGTCACTCAGATCTCATCCGTTTCTCACAGTCTTAGTCTCACGTGTGCATGGACAATTAGAGGCAGAGTATAGTTCAATAAGGTTTTATTGAAGTAACTGCATCTTAGATTAAAAGACATGTATTGCAATAACTAGGACGAGGTAGCACAACAAGATTAAAATTGTGACAAGGAGAGTAAAACACAAAAATGACGCTACCATATTGTCACCAAGATTGTTCAGGATAGTTCCTACCTAAGCTATGTTAGAGCACAGCATGTTAAGCTCTACTTCTGCTCTTTATGTTTCCCCTGGGAAAACATCATCCCTCATACCTGAGCAAGAGGCCTGTAGTCTACATAATCAGCTGCAGTGAAGCAATGAGCAGTCAGCATACAGTCGTGGTTATCTGGCTGGAATCTCCCTCTAATGTACACGGGTCAAAGTAGTGTTTTATAGTAAAACAGCTGATGTTCCAAGACAGGTGTTATATCTTGTGACATGTCAAATGACAATCTATTCTATGTACTTTTATTTTCATTGTACTGTTCCTGACAAGCTATGGAATGTAGAATGTAACCGGAGGGAGGATTCCAGGAGTGGAGAGAGGACAGTTGATGAAGGCTGCGGTCAAGGGTCTTTGTTTGGTGACTTAATAAACAGCTTCTACATATTTCCAAGGAGTGCCTTTTACTTATTTGGAAAAACAGGATCTCCACATAAGAGTGTGTATGTTTCTGTGAACATTGGAGACAAAGCGTACCACTTTTGCTGGCAACCTATCTTACTGCAGCCTTGAGAAAAGAAATGTCTTGTTTAAGAACGCACTGCTGACCAAGGCGAAGAACAGACAGATTAAAAAAAAGTTAAACAAGACTGCAAATGTGGTTACTATTAAAAATATTATAACTAAGCTAAATCAAAACATATCTAGGTTAAAGTGCACAGCGACAGGCCTAGTTTCCTAAAATAACGTGTATAAAACTATAGCTAAAATGGCTACACAACGCTATAAGTTATATAATATACAAGAGTATAACTAGTGGATGGAGAAACAACAGTGCATACACAACTGTGCAAGTGGTGTAATAGGCGAAAACTGTTGTATATTTTGGTGGATCTGATGAAGGTTTTTTCTCACACAGAATTAAATAGTATAGGGGCCCATAAAAGGAGCCTTGCAAAATTAGGTTAAGTGCTACTGATTGCACTTGCTGGCCTTACTGACTAGCTTTATTGTCTGGTTTTACTGACTAGCTCTGCATTCTGTAATGACCTAGTTGAGTTAGCATAAAATATGGAATGTTACCCAACTGTTCATTTCACAGCGCAACACCCACACAGTACAATAACCAGACTCTGGGCCTTAATACAAGTGTGGCAGTCCGAGGGCCACCACACTTGCATTAACAGTAGGATCACCGCACTCCGGGTAGTCCAACCACCCAATTACAACCCTGGTGGGACTACCATCCCTCCAGGAACATTGTTCCTGACTGGCTAATGGTGGTCTTGGTTGTAGTCAGTCAGGGCCGCGCTGAACTCAATGTCGCCTGGCTGATTACAACCTTGTTCTTCACCATCCTTTTCACTGCCGTTTCCCCACCATGAAAAAGCTGGTGGATAACAAGTGCAGGGGACCACGGGGAGGCCCCTGCACTGCCCATGCCCAGTCAGCCTGGCAGGAACATTGTAATATGCTTGGGGTGATTCCACTGCCATGGTGGTGGCATCCTCCCCACAAGTTGGGCAGTTCTGTGGTGGGACTGCGAAACTCGTAATAATTCTTTGTTTGTTAATGACATGTATGATTTTGGATGTTCTGACATATTTGAGACAAATTGTGTAACTTCATTACTAGAAATTACCATAGTAAATATTCCATGACCTAAAGCGTTCGTGGAGGAGGACGCTCATCTTAATGTCAAGGTTGGGCAGCCAGCATACTTCCTGACACTAGATGACCCTCATAAGGAACAAACTAAGGAAGAGAGTTTGTTTTGTTCCTCCTAAAGATAACAGTAGATGGTTATAAGGAAGAGGTGCCTTCAAAAAAAAATTCATAAATGTGAACTATCAGCTGCCTAAAGCAAAAATACTACTAGCTCTTATAGGAAAATAGACCAGTTACACTTTTTGTAAAACTGCGTACATGAAATGTAACATATCAGTGTCTTTAAAGAATCATTGTACAAATAAGTGGTGTTTCATGGCAGGTGTCATGAAGTGTAGTAAAATATAAAAATAGATAATATTCCACCGAATGTAATCCATTATGCCCAATAATTTGACTTTTGTTGCTGCATAAATTCAATCAATCCTGCTGCATAATCTAGTAGAAACTGTTACATAAAAGAAGCCACCTTGAGATGTTATATATGAACATCAACTCCAAAATATTGTATGACCAAAATATCATGGCCAAAAATATTGTGACTTCAGAAATATGGAGGGAAATAATATTGGGGACCTATATATTGTAGTTTTTGCATTAATGCTGATATTTAAAAGATTGTTTTTAAAAATATTGTTGTGTTTAATATGGCATTTTAATGATATCATAACATTTCTTAATTGTTTAAAAAATATTTTTTTATATTTTGTATCATGCTACTTTTTGCTTTTATCAGTTATAAAACAATCTGATTGTATCTTATTTTGAAGATCGTGATGCAGTGTTGTATTTGAATGTATAAAAAGAAACTATAATTTTATAATAAATGTTGCAAAAATGTTTTTTTTTATTTTAGACTATTTTTTAATATTATTACAATTGTTCAAAACATTTGGTTTCATTTATTTTGTGCTGTACAATTAAGATTTTTTATATTAAAGCTTATACGTTTTATTGAGTATATTGTGGGTTGTTTGTTTGTAAGGTATTAGAAATGGGGTCTCTGGTTGGCAGTCAATTTGCACTCTGTCCAAGTAGGGACCCTTACTCTAGTCATGATAAGGAAGATACCTGCTCATATAACCCCTGCTCCCCCTCTTGGTAGCTTAGCACGAGCAGTCAGGCTTATCTTAGAAGCAATGTGGCTGGCTTCTAGACGTGAGCCTCTAGGACATAAGGATCCAACAACCTTGGACCCAGCCCCTGGACTCTGCCATCTGAGAGTCTACTCTGCCAAGCGGTGCCGGACCTTTTGAAGTGGGCCTAAGGTTCTTTGCCAGGCTGTGTGGATCCATCAGAACTGACGTAGCTCTTCAGCTGCATGACGCAACCATGAGTGGAACCGATGCATTTCTGCTGCTGTCTGGATCAATGCCACCTCAAAAGACCTGCATTGCAGCCCTTAGCCTCATTGGTACTTCTTCTGTGCGACATATCCTCAGCACAGGCGCCTGCATCCCTCATCAACTGCAGCCTTAACGATTGCTCTGTATTCCACGTAACGGCCTTGCAGCACCTCAGAATTGTTGCATCACCCCGACTGCGTGACACATCCTTGACGACAGACTTTGCATCACAAGCCCTCATCAATGGGATCCTCGATGATGATGCAGGACCTTACACCACAGCCTCGATGTACGTCGGAACCAACACATCACTTCAACTGCGCTATGTATCTTCGATGTGGAGCCTTGCACCTCTCCCCAAACCAGGATTTTCGTTTGGTGGACCTAAGTGGGCCCCTGTAGCCAGCTCGCACTCCATCACAATCGGCCTGAACTTGTGAATTTGTTCCTGTCTGGCTTGACCAGATATCCAGTCAGCATTATGTGCATTTTGGCACTATTTTTATTGAAGTAAGATAACATGCATATCTTTGGGTTTTTGTTGTTTTCTTCTTGTTTTATATATTACCTATTTTGCTAAACTGGTGTGGGATCCTTTTCTGGTGTTTTTCCCCTGTGCTACTGTTTAAAGTGTTGTACAAATACTTTACACATTGCCAACTAAAGGCTCAGCTAAAGAACAAGCTCATAAGGGGCTTCAGAAACTTATACTGCCTACGCCATCGCCAGAAGAGTCACCCACCAACACACAGGTATGGAAACAACCCGCCTTTGCAGTATGGGGTCCTTTAAGACCCCAGCCAGTGGTCTATATTTCCATTAGCCGACTCAGGTTAAGCAGTAGCACTGCTCCCCAACTGTGATGCATCTCATAGAGATAACATAATCATACACCAATTTCATGTAGGTTTGGACAGCTGGCCCCAATTCCTACCTTCTTTGAGTCCGTTTATAACAATACACCCAATCTTATTCATAGGGTCATAAGGAATGTGAAGCTGCGTTTTTGTTTCGCTAATTGTGAAATGCAAAGTATTGCAAATGTATTTGTAAATAACGTAAAATGTACTTAGGGTAACTTTTGAGTACAAATTGAATGGAGGGCATAAATCACATTCAAATGTCACTTAAAATACTAGTAAGAGGACTGGGTTGCAGAGCAAATGTTCTCTCACAACACGTTTTCTGCTCAAAGTAGCCTTCTCCAGCAAAACAAATTTCACACTGGAGTAATTTTCATTTTTTTTTTTTAATTTATGAAATGCATAATTTTGCAAATTAAACCACCGTAACTGAATATTTTGTGAGCGGCTTCTGGGAAAACAGATATCATTGACAGTCGCTGTGTTTTGTGGCCAAACGAACGTGTGCAATACCACAAAATGTTTGTTACATAAAACAATTTATCATCAACATTGTCACGAGAATAATGCTCTTCCACTGGAGTTAGTACTGGTCACCACATTCTTTAAAATGGGGAAGTCACTGCTAAAATAGAAAAGAAACTTATAATTCATTAATTGTTGTGATTTTTGAAAATATTTCTGCTTGTAGTTCTTAAAGCTGTTATTAAAGTTCTTTTTAATGCCTCATTTGACTATAGAGATGTTTTACTCTGCAAGAACATTTACTGTCCTACAAAGTAAAATGTTTAACTTTTACAGTAGAGAAAGATAATCATTCACTAAGGCTTTCGTTTCGCCATTGTAAAAATGAATATACCTAATGGAGGTACGCATTTCGCTGTAGAAAAAGTGTTATGATGTACAAGTTGATGTATTTTCAACTACAATAACATATCAGTTTCATTGGAAATGTTTTACATATAAGAATTAGGGCAGCTTAAAAATGTTTCAGAATTTATAATTCTGTTTTGTCGTTTCATTCGTCTATTAATAAAACTAATTTGCAGTATATTCTTGTGGTAATTCACGCTTCTTCAACTGGTGCATGATTTTGTTTATAATTGTCAGTTTATGATGTATATGGTGGAAAAGAAAGAAAGGTCAGCTTTTCTCAGGGGAATGGAGTGGGGTGCATTACTAGATTAGAAGCTGGAGAAGCTTTTCAACTATCCAATAGCTGTTTTCCTTACGTTAAAAGTGAGAGCATGTGTAAGGAAATGCCTATTTTTGCCTGATCACCCACAGTTTTCTTGACTGGTGCTGCTGGTTGTTTCTACTATGTAAGTGCACTGAGTCCTGCCAAACAGGCTTCAGTGCAAATGATATGACCCTCTTAAAGGTATATGTTTAAGTTTCCCAACCACCATAGGCACATGTTAACTTAAGTTATAGGTCCTTGGTATATGTTACTAGGGGCACCCAGGGACTATAATTTAAAGTGGACTTTAGCATTTATTTCGCTCCACAAATGTGACAACGTATAGCATGAGTCCCAGCCCACCGTTTGTGGCTGGCAGTGCAGTTTAAACTGCTCATTCCACTATGCCATTTAAAAAAAAATTCAAAGCTCAAACATTCTATTAAATATATAAGTCACTCACAGGGCAGGCCTAATGAACCCTAAGGCAGGTTTCTGTATATTAAAAGGTAGAGCATATGTTTTTACATGTCCTGACAGCAAAATTCCCACATTGTCATTTTTAATGTATAAAGACTTGAGGGTTACTTGCTACCGCTTCTGAATAGGCATTCTAAATATGTTACTTTAAAGTATTAAATAAATTGTTGCATTAAACCTGACTGGTTGTTCAAGTCGACTTTAATGTAACTTTTATACAAATGTCAACTTTAGAAATTTGCTACTTTGTTGTCCTTAGTTTTGCGGTGACCATTTACAGTTGCACACAAGCTGCTACCTCAACACAGTTTCTGCCCTCCTGGAGAGAGAGAAATGTGAACGACTCTCAGAAAGGAACACAAAGAATCTGCCATCATCAGTGTGGCCAAATAGGGGGGTGAGGCCAAAAGGTGAGCTTCAAAGAGAAGTCGTCTATGAAGGGCAAGTAGTAGTAATACATACCCTAGCCAACCAGAAACCCCATTTCTAACAAACTATTTTGGTACTTCTAAATGCTTTACACTTCGTACTTCGATAAAGCGTGAGTGCCTTGAGCCATAGCTACCCAGGGCTGTGTTAAGGTTTTGCAAAAGAGCCTGACTGGTCCTGATACAGTATAATGACTTTATTACACTGTGATGTCACACAATCACACCATATAATAAACCACTTTCCCTGCAGAATGCCTACAATTATGCATTTACTATCACTGTTTGACAGAATTCACTATGTCCATGAGTATTGCACAAATCCTAAAAAGTCCTAAGACTCTTAATCCAAATACACTTTAGTTATGATTGACATTGTGGAAAATTGGTTCTGAGTGCCCAAAAACATCACACTGCCTATTTGTCAATATTGTAAACCTGGTGTAAGGAAATGCCTCCTTGGCATGGTTACCCCCTGACTTTTTGCCTTTGCTGATGCTATGTTTTGAATTGAAAGTGTGCTGAGGCCTGCTAACCAGGCCCCAGCACCAGTGTTCTTTCCCTAACCTGTACTTTTGATTCCACAATTGGCACACCCTGGCATCCAGGTAAGTCCCTTGTAACTGGTACCCCTGGTACCAAGGGCCCTGATGCCAGGGAAGGTCTCTAAGGGCTGCAGCATATCTTATGCCACCCTGGGGACCCCTCACTCAGCACAGACACACTGCTTACCAGCTTGTGTGTGCTGGTGAGAACAAAACGAGTAAGTCGACATGGCACTCCCCTCAGGGTGCCATGCCAACCTCACACTGCCTATGCAGTATAGATAAGTCACCCCTCTAATAGGCCTTACAGCCCTAAGGCAGGGTGCACTATACCATAGGTGAGGGCACCAGTGCATGAGCACTGTGCCCCTACAGTGTCTAAGCTAAACCTTAGACATTGTAAGTGCAGGGTAGCCATAAGGGTATATGGTCTGGGAGTCTGTCAAAACACGGACTCCACAGCACCATAATGGCTACACTGAAAACTGGGAAGTTTGGTATCAAACTTCTCAGCACAATAAATGCACACTGATGCCAGTGTACATTTTATTGTAAAATACACCCCATAGGGCACCTTAGAGGTGCCCCCTGAAACCTAATCCAACTACCCGTGTAGGCTGACTGGTTCTAGCAGCCTGCCACACTCGAGACATGTTGCTGGCCACATGGGGAGAGTGCCTTTGTCACTCAGTGGCCTGTAACAAAGCCTGCACTGGGTGGAGATGCTATCACCTCCCCCAGGCAGGAGCTGTAACACCTGGCGGTGAGCCTCAAAGGCTTACCCCCTTTGTCCCAGCACCGCAGGGCACTCCAGCTAGTGGAGTTGCCCGCCCCCTCCGGCCACGGCCCCACTTTTGGCGGCAAGGCCGGAGGAGATAATGAGAATAACAAGGAGGAGTCACTGGCCAGTCAGGACAGCCCCTAAGGTGTCCTGAGCTGAAGTGACTCTAACTTTTAGCAATCCTCCATCTTGCAGATGGAGGATTCCCCCAATAGGGATAGGAATGTGACCCCCTCCCCTTGGGAGGAGGCACAAAGAGGGTGTACCCACCCTCAGGGCTAGTAGCCATTGGCTACTAACCCCCCAGATCTAAACACGCCCTTAAATTTAGTATTTAAGGGCTTCCCTGAACCTAAGAATTTAGAGTCCTGCAACTTACCGAAGAAGACTGCTGAGCTGAAAACCCCTGCAGAAGAAGAAAGAAGACACCAACTGCTTTGGCCCCAGTCCTACCGGCCTGTCTCCTGCCTTCTAAAGAAACCTGCTCCAGCGACGCTTTCTCCAGGACCAGCGACCTCTGAATCCTCAGAGGACTGCCCTGCTTCCAAGAGACCAAGAAACTCCAGAGAACAGCGGCCCTGTTCAACAAAGACTGCAACTTTGTATCCAGAGGAGCAGATTTGAAGACCCCTGCAATCCCCGCAAGAAGCGTGAGACTTGCAACACTGCACCCGGCGACCCCGACTCGACTGGTGGAGAAACAACACCTCAGGGAGGACCCTCCGGGGACTCCGAGACTGTGAGTAACCAAAGTTGTCCCCCCTGAGCCCCCACAGCGACGCCTGCAGAGGGAATCCCGAGGCTCCCCCTGACCGCGACTGCCTGACTCTAAAATCCCGATGGCTGGAAAAGACCCTGCACCCGCAGCCCCCAGCACCTGAAGGATCGGAACTTCAGTGCAGGAGTGACCCCCAGGAGGCCCTCTCCCTTGCCCAGGTGGTGGCTACCCCGAGGAGCCCCCCCTTGCCTGCCTGCACCGCTGAAGAGACCCCTTGGTCTCCCATTGATTTACATTGCGAACCCGACGATTGTTTGCACACTGCACCCGGCCGCCCCCGCGCTGCTGAGGGTGTACTTTCTGTGTGGACTTGTGTCCCCCCCGGTGCCCTACAAAACCCCCATGGTCTGCCCTCCGAAGACGCGGGTACTTACCTGCTGGCAGACCGGAACCGGGGCACCCCCTTCCCTCCATTGAAGCCTATGCGTTTTGGGCACCACTTTGAACTCTGCACCTGACCGGCCTTGAGCTGCTGGTGTGGTGACTTTGGGGTTGCTCTGAACCCCCAACGGTGGGCTACCTTGGACCCCAATCTTAACCTCGTAGGTGGTTTACTTACCTGCAAAAACTAACATTACTTTACCTCCCCCAGGAACTGTGAAAATTGCACTGTGTCCACTTTTAAAACAGCTTATTGTGTTTTATGTAAAAAGTATATATGCTACTGTGATTATTCAAAGTTCCTAAAGTACCTACCTGCAATACCTTTCAAATGAGATATTACATGTAGAATTTGCACCTGTGGTTCTTAAAATAAACTAAGAAAAGATATTTTTCTATAACAAAACCTATTGGCTGGATTTGTCTCTGAGTGTGTGTTCCTCATTTATTGCCTGTGTGTATGTACAACAAATGCTTAACACTACTCCTTTGATAAGCCTACTGCTCGACCACACTACCACAAAATAGAGCATTAGTATTATCTCTTTTTGCCACTCTCTTACCTCTAAGGGGAACCCTTGGACTCTGTGCATACTATTCCTTACTTTGAAATAGTGCATACAGAGCCAACTTCCTACACCTGGTTTTACCATCTGCTTTCATATTGAAGGAATTTTATCAACTGAACATTACTGATACATAATAAATATGCAATAGGTGTTAGTTCAGGATAGGTATCCTGTCATTGTCAAGTTTGAAAGGTGGAGCCACACACCAATGGCCCATTAATTATGTTTAGCATCTTCCAGTTGTGAAAAATGTATATACTTGCTACTGTGAAACAATTTAAACATGAGTGCAAGCAATGACCCCAGCAAAAGCGGGTATGGCAGTAAATACAGAGAAAGCATTACTCATCTCCCTTAGATCCACAGGTACAATAGGAAACAAAATGTGCTAACTAACATTTCATTACTGTCCTGAGAACTTGAGCTTGAATTTGGATGAATGTTGGTTTTGTTACTGTTAGAAATAGTGTCTTTGGTTGGCAGTCAGGTTACCCCCTGTCCAAGCAAGGACCCTCACTCTAGTCAGGGTAAAAGAGAATCACCCTCAGCTAACCCCCGCTCACCCCCTTGGTAGCTTAGCACGAGCAGCAGGCTTAACTTCAGAGCGCTAGGTGTTAAATATTTGTACCAACACACACAGTAACTTAATGAAAACACTACAAAATGACACAACACAGGTTTAGAAAAATAGAAAATGTTTATCTTACCAAAACAAGACCAAAATGACAAAAATTCACAGTACACAAGACGAGTTTTCAATTAAAAAACAAAAAAGAGTCTTCATGTAATTTTAAACACAACGCTAATGCTGTTAGCATAGAAATATACCTGGGTGTGTCAAAAATAACCCCGCACGGGCAAGTGGGTGTCAAAGAGGACTTGCGATGCGTCCATTTCACTCACAAGCCAGACCGTGCATTGTTTCTCCTTGAGTTGAGTCAGCGAGCATTGTTTCTTCTCTATGCAGGAGAGCGATGCGTCAATTCAAACCGCACTCTCGGGTCCGGGCAGGCCTTCCGTCGTTTTTGCATGCCCAGCAATATTTGTGTCAGAAATCCTGCCACACGATGATCCGAAAACCATGCAGCGCAGGTTGCAAACTCACCGATCCCTGTCAGCGATGCTGCACATCATTTCTCCAGCCGCCGGCGTCGATCTTCCGGTTGAGTTGCAGCCGAGCATTGATTTTCAGCCGCAAAGCGGGCGGCGTGTCTATTTTTCAGCCGCAGATCGGAGTCACGTTGATCTTTTCCCAGCATGACGGTCGGTGCATGGATTTCTCACTCTTGGGCTGCCAGCTTCTGCTTTCAGGGTCGCAGGAAGTGGATGGGCGCCACTTGGAAGAGGCTCCAGGTGCTGGCAGGATGAAGTCTTTGCTGTCCCTGAGACTCTGAGACTTCAAACAACAGGAGGCAAGCTCTAAATCAAGCCCTTGTAGAGGTCTTCACAAGAAGGAAGGCAATACAAAGTCCAGTCTTTGTCCTCTAGCACAGGCAGAAGCAGCAACAACAGGAGGGGTCCACAAAGCACAGTCACAGGCAGGGCAGCTCTTCTTCCTCAGCTCTTCAGCTCTTCTCCAGGCAGAGGTTCCTCTTGGTTTCCAGAAGTGTTCTAAAGTCTGTGGTTTTGGGTGCCCTTCTTATACCCATTTTGCCCTTTGAAGTAGGCTTACTTCAAAGGAAAGTTTCTATTGATTGTGAAATCCTGTCTTGCCCAGGCCAGGCCCCAGACACACACCAGTGGCGTTGGAGACTGCATTTGAGGGCAGGCACAGCCCTTTCAGGTGGGAGTGACCACTCCTCCCCTCCCTCCTAGCACAGACGGCTCATCTGGAATTCCAGACTACACCCCAGCTCCCTTTGTGTCACTGTCTAGTGAGAGGCGCAACCAGCCCAACTGTCAAATTGACCCAGACAGGGAGTCCACAAACAGGCAGAGTCACAGAAATGGTTGAAGCAAGAAAATGTTCACTTTCTAAAAGTGGCATTTTCAAACACACAATCTTAAAATCAATTTTACTAAAAGATGTATTGTTAAATTGTGAGCTCAGAGTCCCCAAACTCAACATGTCTATCCGCTCCCATAGAGAATCTACACTTTGATCACATTTAAAGGTAGCCCCCATGTTAACCTATGAGAGGGACAGGTCTTGCAACAGTGAAAAACAAATTTATCAGTATTTCACTGTCAGGACATATAAAACACATTACTATGGGGGTCATTCCGACCCTGGCGATCCATGACCGCCAGGGCCGGGGACCACGGAAGCACCGCCAACAGGCTGGCGGTGCTTCCAGGGCCATTCTGACCGCGGCGGTAAAGCCGCGGTCAGAAAAGGGGAACCGGCGGTTTCCCGCCGGTTTTCGGGATTCCGACCCCCTTCCCGCCAGCCTGTTTCTGGCGGTTTACACCGCCAGAACCAGGATGGCGGGAACGGGTGTTGTGGGGCCCCTGGGGGCCCCTGCACTGCCCATGCCACTGGCATGGGCAGTGCAGGGGCCCCCTAACAGGGCCCCATGAAGATTTTCACTGTCTGCTTTGCAGACAGTGAAAATCGCGACGGGTGCTACTGCACCCGTCGCACCCCTGCAACACCTCCGGCTCCATTCGGAGCCGGCTTCTATGTTGCAGGGCCTTTCCTGCTGGGCCGGCGGGTGGCCTTTTGGCGGTCGCCCGCCGGCCCAGCGGGAAAGCCAGAATGGCATCCGCGGTCTCCTGACCACGGAGCGGCCATTTGGGGTGACCGCATGGCGGGCGGCGACCGCCGCCCGCCGCGGTCAGAATGACCGCCTATATGTCCTACTTTAACCATACACTGCACCCTGCCCTTGGAGCTACCTAGTGCCTACATTAGGGGTGCTTTATATGTGAGAAAAGGGATGGTTTAGGCCTGGCAAGTGGGTACACTTGCCAAGTCGAATTTACAGTTTAAAACTGCACACACAGACACTGCAGTGGCAGGTCTGAACCATGTTTACAGAGGTATTAATGTGGGTGGAGCAAACAGTGCTGCAGGCCCACTAGTAGCATTTGATTTACAGGCCCTGGGCACCGCTAGTTAGCAGTGGTAAAGTGCCCAGAGTAATTAAAACAGCAAAAACAGAGTCCGGCACACATCAACAACCTGGGAAACAGAGACAAAAAGTTAAGGGAGACCACACCAAGGATGAAAACTCTAACAGTTACAGCTAATAATTTCACAACAGCTGTAACAACAACACAACAATTATATTAATCCAAAGGGACCCTTTAACGGGTTTGAACAGTTTAAGCACTGCTTTAATTTAAAATATAAATTTTGAATGGCCTGCTCTGACAATTGATCCATGTTAGACTTTGCATCTTTGGCATGGTCTCCTCTAACTTTTTACCTCTGCTTCCTAGGTTGTTGATGTGTGCTGGACTCTGTTGTTGCTGTTTTTGGTACTCTGGGCACTTTACCACTGCTCATCAGTGCTAAAGTACAAGTGTTATTATGTAAAATGTATGCGTAATTGGCTTATCCATGATTGGCATATTTGATTTACTAATACGTCCCTGGTAAAGTGCACTAGAGGTGCCCAGAGCCTGTAAATCAAATGCTACTATTGGGCCTACAGCACTGGTTGTGCAACCCACCTTAGTAGCCCTGTACACATCACTCAGCCTGCCACTGCAGTGTCTGCAGTTTTAAACTTCCAATTCGACTTGGCAAGTGTACCCACTTGTCAAGCCCAAACCTTACTTTTTTATACATGTAAGGCACCCCTAAGCTAGGCCCTAGGTAGACCCCGTGGGCAAGGTGCAGTGTATGTTAAAGGTGGGACATGTACTAATGTGTGTTATATGTCCTAACAGTGAAAGACTGCTACATTCGGTTTTCACTGTAAAAGGCCTATCTCTCTCATAGGTTAACACAGGGGCTGCATTTAAATATTATTAAAGTGCAGATTCCCTTTAAGAGCAGATAGAAATATGGATTTTGGGGGCTCTCAGCTCACAATTTAAAAATACATCTTTTAGTGAAGTTGGTTTTTAGATTGTTAGTTTGAAAATGCCACTTTTAGAAAGCAGGCATTTTCTTGCTTAAACCATTCTGTGACTCTGCCTGTTTGTGGATTCCCTGTCTGGGTCAGTTTGACAGTTGGGCTGTTGGCACCTCTCCTCTTGACAGTGACACAAAGGGAGCTGGGGTGTAGCCTGAATATTCTGATGAGCCATCAGTGCCAGGAGGGGAGTGAAGAGTGGTCACTCACACCTGAAAGGGCTGTGCCTGCCTTCACACAATGAAGTCTCCAACCCCCTCATGTGTGTCTGGGGCCTGGCCTGGGCAAAGCAGGATCTTGTGAACAACAGAGACTTTCCTTTGAAGTAGGCCTACTTCAAAGGCAGAAAAGGGTATAAGTAATGGACCTAAAACCCCTGCAAATCAGATTACTTCAAGGATTCAAGAGGAACCTCTGCCTGGAGAAGAGCTGAGGAGAAGTGCTGCCCTGGCCTGTGCCTGTGCTGTGTTCGGCTATCCTGCAGATGCTGCTTCTGCCTGTGCAAGGAGACAGAGACTGGAATTTGTTTTGCATTCCTGCTTGAGACGTATCTCCAAAGGCTTGGAGTGGAGCTTGCCTGCTGTTTTGAAGCCTCAGCAAAGGCTTCATCACCCAGTTCTGAGTCTTCCTGCTTGCCTAAAGGGTGCCATTCCAGTTCCTGGGCCCACGGAAGTGAATGTCTGGTGAAAAACCTAATTATCTAATGATGTTGGATGATGCTGTGCGACTTCGTAAAGGACGCTGCTGCCCGGAACCGCAACGCTGCATGCCCCAAGGCCATGGACCTCACAGAAGTGAGACGACCCTGACGACCCTGTAGGCTTCGCCTCACCGCAGTTGCTGATCCCGTCCAAATTTGCTGACTTCGGAGTTTTGTAAGTCCGACGTCTGTGACATCCGATGCCACTGCAGCACCTGCGGCCCTGTGATGTCATCGTTGCCTCATAGCATCGTGACTTCGCCGGACTTCGTGCCTGCCGGAACCAAGGGACTAACTTTGCAACGGATGCTGCTTCACCTTCACCACTCTGCAGTAAGGACCCAACGCAGCTGCATGACGCCTGTGCCCTTCTGACCCATTACACTGGAACAAACACTGCACCAGATCCAGCGATGCTTCGCTCCCCAACTCAGTGTAACGGCCTCTTTTCAACTTGTTTGCTAAGGTACTGTACCTGGTGGTCGAATGACTCCGTAAACGGCACCATTGGCGTCGCATTGTAGGAAAGGACTCTGTCACAATGCCACTTAATACAACCTGCAGCATTTGTGCCTCTAGGCACTATTTTTGTGCTTTTAAGTGCTAAATCTATATCTTTAACTGTGTATTGTGGATTTTGTATTGTATTTGGTCTTTTTTTTCTAACCGGTGTTGTGTCATTTTGTATTGGTTCACTGTGTTACTGTGTGTGTTTGTACAAATACTTAACACATTATCTCTGAAGTTACGCCTACCTGCTTGTGCCAAGCTACCAAGGGGGTGAGCGGAGGTTAACTGAGTGTGATTCTCCTTTACTCTGACTAGAGTGAGGGTCCTTGCTTGGACAGGGGGTAACCTGACTGCCGAGCAAAGACCACATTTCTAACAATCGATAAAAGCCTTATTTCTGAAAGTTTTTTAATTTTCTTAACTTTGTGGAGTTTTGAGTTTGAAACGTCCCTGTATTAATGCAACTGACTCATTGGAGGAGCTTGTGTGAAGGAAGCTGACTTCATGGAATAACTTTAGGGCCAGAACCACCAATTGTGCTCGCAGCAGTGTGACATTGCTTATTGATGCTGAGTAGCTTTTTATGAGCTTCAGCAATGGATTTGTTGATTGCACAGAATTTACCACTGCATTGCACTTAAAGTTATGGAGAAGGACTTGCAAAAATGAAGTAGCATTATTATTCATGAAACTATGCACTTTTATATTTCAAATAGTTATGTATATATCCAGAAGTGCTACTGAAAAAGCTTGTGGTGGATTATAGTAGCAAGGGGGTACTAAAAGACACTTTTCTAAAATGCCAATGCTTATAAGTACCAGCTGATATGCTAAACCGTTGCACAGGGCATACGAAATGGGCCCGATGTTTCTCCATTAGACAGCAGTGATTGCAGGTCTTATTACAGCCATTATTTTGCTGCGAAATCAATGTGCAGTACTTTGCAATTTTCTTGCTCACATTAGCTTTCGTTGGTAAAAAAACTAAAGCGTTTAATGCTTTTTGCAATTGTTGTTTCAATAAAAATGAACAAGTGTGGCAATACCCTGTGTACCTTTTCTACAGTGATTTAGTTTTTTTTCACTTATCTTGCTATCGAATTCCAATTCAAAGGTTACTTCTAAAGCACTGTAATACCTGCAGGCATCCAAGTGTTGGCACAAGAAACCACAGAGGGACAAGGCGTCGCTTGGAAAGAGAGATGCCTCAATTCGTTTCAGAAGGTAAAGTAGCCTTCCATTTTCCTGATGGAGTATCGCGAATTCGTTTCAGAAGTGAGCGATATGAAAAAAGAAGATAAAACCGCCTCTGAGCAGCAATACAGACTTGTCCACAGTTTCCAGCTTAGAGCAGATACAACTTGAGCTCGGCCTTAAGGATAATTGAAACGATTTTAAAGGATACAAAGTCTTCCCGTCCAATCCCAGTTCACCTATAAAGCACCCTCATGGCTGAAGGCATCGAATGGATAAGGCACATCATTATGGGGGCGAAGACACAGCCTTAAAAGAGAAAATAATGTATTTTTGCATAGGATAAAATAACATTGTGCTTAATTTTCTTGATAGAACCCAGTAAGACATTTCACATTTTGGGAGCATTGAAAGAGAAATTGTGACCACCTCCATGAAGTCTCGAAGCAAAATTTAAGAGCTTTGAATGTCAGCCCACCACTTGGCGCCTACAACTTCAGCTTGGATTTAAATGAAATAACTACACATGGCCTTCTGATGATATGCAGGCTGCAATGGGTGACAAGTGGCACTGTTTTAAATTTTAGGACATTTCAACTGATGGTAATTTAGACCTAATCATAATGTAATTAGCTATCTGGTTTTGAATAATTTGCAGCTAGTGCAAGGAACAGAGGGACAGATTTAAGATAAGTGGTGCTGCACCAAATGGAGTGCCACTTTACTTGCGTCCCTTAGCGCCCCACTACTGCTAACATATGTGTGCCCTATTTAAAATAGGGCGCACCATGGTGCAGGGTAGGGGCAATAACATCAGAATTTTTGTCACGAAACCTGAACAATACATAGGGGCCCATTGTAACCAATGGTGTGCATCCTTTTAACGCCTGCTCTGAGCTCAGAGCAGGCTTTAAAAGCGCTGAAAGAAATGATGCAAAGAATTCTTTCAGATTTCTTTGTGCCATTTTTTTGCCCCCCCTTGCATACATTATTCCTGGCACAGGCAAAATGTGGCACAAGGGGTTACAAAGTGGTGCAATGCATTCATTGTGACACTTTGTAAATGTGGTGCAGTGTTTTTGCCACAATATCGCCACTTTTGCGTCTAACAATTATGCTAATTTGGCGATATTATGGGCAAAGGGGCTCTTAAATGTGCGCCATAGAGTTGCAACAGTTTATGGCTCAAACAATGGACCCAGCAACTGGTATAGAGATATTTTTTGGGTAGGTAAATGCTGATCCTTTAACAGACTTCATATTGTAACAACTGAAGCTTACGCTTGAGTTGACCTGAGCTTGTTTATTCAGGGAAGGATCAAGAAAATCTTTGAGCAGCCAGTGGAGTTATATCAGTGTAGTCGAGATTTTTACACAATTTCAAGTCCTTTTTCATAAAGAAAAAAAATCATCCCATAAACACGGTGAAGTTTGAGGTACTTTCTAATAACCCGATGTGCAAGGGCCAATCTTTGTACAGAACACTACCTGTCTAAAAGCTCATTCAGCCGAACAGCTCTGAGATACAGTTTCATCGACTTCATCTGGTCCATAAGAGGTTCTCAAGTGCTCAGTTGTTTTCACAAAAGTTCGGGGTCATCCACTGTTTTTGTAAATTCTCCTTTTAGTTCCACACACTTGTCCATATCTACACACCACCTCGCTTTACTTGTGCGAAGTTTATGCCCCTATTCTCTTGTCTCAGGGAGCAAAGTATGAGTCTATTTCTGGACAAGTCGCCATCATTTAGAATGCCTAAGATGGCAAACTATGTCAGTGGAACCCTGGTATATAGTACTTCAAATAATTCTTTTTTATTTCCCCACCGAAAAGATGGATATTTCTGCATTCCTAAATCATGTGTATGAAGGTGTCTCCCCTCCTCTCCAGCACACTTCACGTTTCTAATTAAAGCAATTAAGCGTTTCTTAAATAGCCTGCTTCTTTGGCAGTCGGTTTTGTGTAAACAACTGAATTAGTCGTAGGCCTTCCCTCTATTGCAAGCCCCTTTTGGATGCATAAATGTGCCTTCTCAGGCTTTGTTAAAGAGGGTAGGATGACTAGACAAAACTGCACCAAAAATTAGTCATTCAGTTAATACTCATTTTGAACGGGGTGCTGCATCTGGTATATTGGACAAACTGATCGAACAGGGCACAAGGTAAATAAAGAAGACTTAAATTCGTGGGAAGAGGTCAAGTCATGCTTATCTTGCAGTTGAGTGAATGTCTTCATTCCTCCCACTGCAGAGTTCTGCAGGAAAGCCATTTGACTGAAGAACCTTCCGATTTTGTAGTTTCTGAAATAATATCCATCATTTCTTAAAGCATCACGTCCCTCTCCAGAGCACCACTAGATTCGTTTATCAGGCTGGGTATGGAAAATATTTAAATCTCTCCCCATATTTCCCTGGGTGCATATAACTATACATAAGATTAAAAAAAGGCCTGTGCAGTTTCCCGGTTTGTAGTATTATATTATATTATATTATACAGCTGGAAGAAGATCTTTCACCTACCTGACAGCAAAAGGTTGGAACACCTTACCTCTTCACCTCAGACAGTTGCCATCGCTGCCTCAGTTTAGGAAGGACTTCAAGATCTGGCTCTTCAATTGATCGCTGAGGACACACCCCTCAGCGCCTTGAGACCCTATGGGTGAGTAGTGCACCCTAAAAATATCTGATTGATTGATTATAATATATTATATGGCACTATTATATTATATTATATTATATTATATTATATTATATTATATTATATTATATTATATTATATTATATAAGCATCTTTATTACATTTTTGCCCTTGCTTCTTCTTTAGAACTGCGTTCAGAGCCTCTCAATTTTACATCCTACGTGGGCCAATGTCAGCTTAAATACTTCTACACCAGGGAGTAGGTTGCCAATGATCCTTTCTACCTTTATTGCATTCTCTACTAAGGTTTGCAATTTTTTCACCATAGGTTTCTTTCATAAAAAGAAAAAAAAGTTTTTGTTAAAGCCATTTTTGTTGGTTAAAAATAGGAAAACATACATTATTTACCATGTTTTTGGCTTACTATTAAATTGTATTATAATGTTTTAATACATATATTTAATTTTGTGTGGCACAATGTTGTGCAGCATACAAACAGAGCCCAGGTTTGCTAAAATTTTGCACAGGCATCCTGCTACTTTTGTAAAACAAACCCACTGTGAAACACCATGTTCATATTTACTTTCCAAACCAAAAAAATATATAAATTGAAAAGTTGACAAAGGTAATACAAAATAGAGGTATATCTGTCTTTGCATTACTTTACTTCAATAAGGCATTCAATGGGTGGTGCATAAGCATATCTCTGCAACACCTCCAGCCAAGCCCTATCCAGATCCCTCATGAGGGTGGCAAACTCCCCTCTGTGGGCATGCACAGTGGAGGCTTTAGCTGAAGTGTCCGGTCTACAGCCGGCACTGCCCCCGAAGCTCTGGCCAAGCCATGGACCCACACTCCATGGGCAAACAACTCTGTACTTTGTATTACCTGTGGCTGTGCTCAGCAGGTGGCTGGTTGCAGGATCAGGCCTCTAGCCTTCAGCCATAGACAACCAGGGGTTGGTTGCAGGCCAGGCCCTACACCCAACTCTCCAGCAAAGCGTTTCTCCAGACCTCCCATCGGTACCCAAACCCCTACTACCTACAGCCTCCGACAGTATATAGTAAGGGTTGGTCACAGGTCTTTGCTGAAGGATGGGCACTAAACCAAACATTTCAGCCAGGCCCTGTGCTCAACACAAGTGGCAATTTAAAGCAGGGAGTTAGCTGCACTGCATGCCCTCTGGCCAGACTCTGCACCCAACCCTCAAACCGAGCACTGTGCCAAACCCCTTGCAGGAAGACACACCTCTGCTGTGCACAACTATTGATATGTGCAGCATTGGGTTAGTCACATGGCCTGACCTCTGCCCCAGCACTGTACTCAACCCACTGCAGGAGCCCACCCCTCCTGCCACACAGGGCTTTGGTAATGAACAGTGGCAGACCCTGCACTCAACCTTGTGGAGGTACACAGCTCCCACTGTGCACAGCACTTGGCTATGAACAGCTGGGAGTTGGCTACAGGGTCTTTGACCATATGTAAAAGGGTGTTGGTCACAGGGCCTGGAATCCAGCATGTCCAGTGCCCAACACTCTGAACAAGCCTTGCACCTAGTGCCCACTGGTGCCCAACCTCCCACTGCACACAGCATGTGGTTCTGCACGGCAGGGGATTGGATGCAGTGACTGACTCTATAAATCACAAAGATACACTGTTTCAAAAAAATAAACAGAACTCCACTAGGCACACTGCAAATTAGAAGCAAGAGCCCTCACACATCCATTGGATGTCATGCTTCATCATGGGGCGTGCTCCTCGTCAGACTGGCACCTCAATATCTGACGGGCCCCTCAAAGAGGCTCTCTGTCTGAGAACTTTATCAGTAGGGCATGCCGTGATTGACTAGACGTGGAAATGAATCTAAACCTACATCCTGAGAGGAGCTACAGAGAAAAAGAGGATAAAATTGGCCCGAGACCCTCAAGAAACCTAAACTTTATTGGGTGGAAGGGGTCTCGGTCAAGGTTAAAAAAGACAATTGGGAGTGGGATGGAAATGATGTTCGAGCACTCAACCAGAAAAAAAAGGGAGGATGACAAAGGGAATTCCCCTCAATCACTACTCTGGGTCAACATGTTTCACGCCCAACCATTCCCCATGGATCTAATGGTGTTTTGTCAGGACCAACAAAGAAGAAGTCTCCTATTCTGCGTTACATGTCAAAAATGCACTGTCAGTATGTAGAAGTAGTATCAACTTACTAAGGAGCTAAGCACCTAGCAAACTAGATAGATGGGTGCCATCCTGCACTGGGGATGATGTTCCATGGGACAATGCATACCGTAGACTATTGTCGTCTAGTTGACAAGCCAAGTTCCTGGGTGGTAAACCTATCCTACGGCCGCACTTCCCAAAATTTGTGACTGACTTTAGCCTGGTGCTGCACCTAACCCTGCACCTAAACTGCCTCAAGTGGGCAATCCTAAGCTGCTCATGGTCAAACGTTGGTCTCAGGGCAAGTTGGCCCTGCACCCTACTCTATGGTCAGGTCATGCCCCCAATACCCCAGGCACCCAACCCCCACTGAGAATGACCTCCTGCCATGCACAGGGTTGACTACACGGCCTGGACTCTGCCCAGTCTTGTGCCCCAACCCCAGTGGAGCCCCAAACCCTTGCCATCCATGGCTTCTGGCTGTGTGCACTGGACGATTTCTGCAAGGCCTGCCATCTGACCATGGACAGCACCCAAACCTAATTTTCCATACCCTCTTTACTGCTAATGAGTGTAAGATTTAACAACATGCTTGGACTCCTAATGGATCTGGGTTGTGTGAAGGGAGTGAGCTCTAGGTGAATGGTTTTGCACAGGGCAAAGACTGTGTGCAGCAGAGACTTGCCGACTCTTGTCCCTTTGAATGCTAATAAAACTCCAGCTATCTATAAAAACTTTGGTACAGAGCAAAGGTGCCTTGAGCGTCTGAAGGGAGTGGGCTCTCCATGAGAAGTTGTACATAGGAGGGAAGATTGTACACACCAATACCTTTCCCACCCATGTGTGCTTTATTGCCCACAATAGGTTAAATAGCTGCAAAAAAGTTTGGTACAAGGTAAATAATGTCCATAGTAGTACTATCACCACATTAGTGGCCTTTGGTTTCTAGAGGGAGTGGGCTCTCTATGGAGAGCTTTTCACAGGGTGTAGATTGTTCACAGTAGGTACTTTTCTACCCATGTATAAGTAAAGTCCTCTTTTGCATGGTCAACCCCAACAGTTTGAATGATGCTGCTGGTTTTTCAACTCTGTTGCACTGGGGCCCTACTAACCTGGTCCCAGTGCATATGTTCTGACCCCTAAAAAATGTGATCAATGCAATAATCCCTGACTGTGATATTTAACATACCTGTAAGTCCCTAGTGTATGGTACTCTGTATACCATATCATGTAAGTTAAATCACTTTAGCAGAGTGCAGCACTAATTATGTTACCACCCTTCGTATGGTGCACGATAGTTAAAAACTAGGATATGTGTTCTCAACTTTTATAAGTCCTAGCACTGAAAAATCTTCAAAGTAATTTTTCACTTAGGGTAGGCTGGCTCTCTTGCAGAAAAGCACCGAGTTACATTATAAAATCATGCTTCAAGGACTCAAATTAATATGTAAAATCTAATCTAATGGGCACATTGGATATCAAATTTGCAATTGCCACTTTCATTGTTAACCCCCAACTGTCATCTGGCAGCCGTCAGGGATGTGTGATTGGCTTCCAGGGAAGAGAACAAAAGTGCCTTGGCTAAGTGGAGGTGTGACATCCTCTTCACAGGATGTCCTGCGGTATGTACCCACCAACTTCATAAGCTTCAAAAATGGAATCCCTGTCACAGGCAGACGCAACTCACACCTAGGCCTACCCTTACCAAGTTGCAAGAGTGGCACCCATTTCAGAGGGGGGAAAGCCTGTTCCAAAACTAGTTTACAGAGGGAGATTCTCATTTGCCTAGACACACCTCAGGTGTGTGCCCAGAGCTCTGACTAGGTGAAGAAAGGTTCTACCACTTTGTGTTTTAGCAGAGCTGGGCACTACGGGATTGTTTAGGGCCAGATCTCAAGGAAACTATATCAACGTGGGTAGGGTTGCGTTGGAAAGTGGTTTATTGGTAAGGCCAGGTAAGTGCCTACACTTAGCAATAGGCCAAAACTCCCCTACTTTGGCCCAGTCAGGGTCTCAATACAGGGAGTGCAGAATTATTAGGCAAGTTGTATTTTTGAGGATTAATTTTATTATTGAACAACAACCATGTTCTCAATGAACCCAACAAACTCATTAATATCAAAGCTGAATATTTTTGGAAGTAGTTTTTAGTTTGTTTTTAGTTTTAGCTATGTTAGGGGGATATCTGTGTGTGCAGGTGACTATTACTGTGCATAATTATTAGGCAACTTAACAAAAAAAAATATATACCCATTTCAATTATTAATTATTACCAGTGAAACCAATATAACATCTCAACATTCACAAATATACATTTCTGACATTCAAAAACAAAACAAAAACAAATCAGTGACCAATATAGCCACCTTTCTTTGCAAGGACACTCAAAAGCCTGCCATCCATGGATTCTGTCAGTGTTTTGATCTGTTCACCATCAACATTGCGTGCAGCAGCAACCACAGCCTCCCAGACACTGTTCAGAGAGGTGTACTGTTTTCCCTCCTTGTAAATCTCACATTTGATGATGGACCACAGGTTCTCAATGGGGTTCAGATCAGGTGAACAAGGAGGCCATGTCATTAGATTTCCTTCTTTTATACCCTTTCTTGCCAGCCACGCTGTGGAGTACTTGGACGCGTGTGATGGAGCATTGTCCTGCATGAAAATCATGTTTTTCTTGAAGGATGCAGACTTCTTCCTGTACCACTGCTTGAAGAAGGTGTCTTCCAGGAACTGGCAGTAGGACTGGGAGTTGAGCTTGACTCCATCCTCAACCCGAAAAGGCCCCACAAGCTCATCTTTGATGATACCAGCCCAAACCAGTACTCCACCTCCACCTTGCTGGCGTCTGAGTCGGACTGGAGCTCTCTGCCCTTTACCAATCCAGCCACGGGCCCATCCATCTGGCCCATCAAGACTCACTCTCATTTCATCAGTCCATAAAACCTTAGAAAAATCAGTCTTGAGATATTTCTTGGCCCAGTCTTGACGTTTCAGCTTGTGTGTCTTGTGCAGTGGTGGTCGTCTTTCAGCCTTTCTTACCTTGGCCATGTCTCTGAGTATTGCACACCTTGTGCTTTTGGGCACTCCAGTGATGTTGCAGCTCTGAAATATGGCCAAACTGGTGGCAAGTGGCATCGTGGCAGCTGCACGCTTGACTTTTCTCAGTTCATGGGCAGTTATTTTGCGCCTTGGTTTTTCCACACGCTTCTTGCGACCCTGTTGACTATTTTGAATGAAACGCTTGATTGTTCGATGATCACGCTTCAGAAGCTTTGCAATTTTAAGAGTGCTGTATCCCTCTGCAAGATATCTCACTATTTTTGACTTTTCTGAGCCTGTCAAGTCCTTCTTTTGACCCATTTTGCCAAAGGAAAGGAAGTTGCCTAATAATTATGCACACCTGATATAGGGTGTTGATGTCATTAGACCACACCCCTTCTCATTACAGAGATGCACATCACCTAATATGCTTAATTGGTAGTAGGCTTTCGAGCCTATACAGCTTGGAGTAAGACAACATGCATAAAGAGGATGATGTGGTCAAAATACTAATTTGCCTAATAATTCTGCACTCCCTGTAAATTAAAACCTTAGTAGCTTGAAAATGAGCATCAAGTTTTAATTTAGGAGACAAAGGGCCTCATAACGAGTCTGGAAGTCACTAGACCAGTGCAGCTGTTAGAGTTCCTCATCACAACCCTGGTTATCGGGCTGCCAGGAAACCGTCATCTCTGATCCTGGCAGTCTGGATGTGGTAGTGGTACTAATCCACCACGGCAACACTACAAGCAATGCTGCACTGGGGATTACAACCCCTTTCTCCGCCAGCGGTTTCTTGGTGGTACCACTGCCATGAAAAGGCTGGTGGAGAACACGTGCACTTGGCATGGGCATAGTGCAGGGGCCCCCTTAGCAGCACCCTCGCAATGTTCACTGTCTCCCTTGAGGACAGTGAGCATTGCGAGGGTGCTAGTGCACCCTGCGCTCTACAGCATGGCCACAGGCTCGATTACGAGCCAGGGAAAATGCTGAAGGCTGTTTCCTCCTAGGCCAGTTTCTGCCTGCTGACCTAGCATGTAACTCTTACTGGGGCCGGTGGGGAGGTAGCCTGTGTGGCCGCAACCTCCTCCGTCGGATGTTCGGCAGACATTTGAACTCCACTGAACTCATAATAAGCCCCAAAGTGTGTAAAACATTCAAACGTCACAAAACGGTAATAAAATAAAACACCGGATACAGTTTAAAAATCCAAAACCATCTTATAAAAATAGATTCTATTTTTTCTTTAATTTGACACCAAAACAAATAAATATCAGATAAGGTAAACTGGAGATATGAATGTTTAAAAGATTACATGTATTTTAGCACATATAAACTGAAAGCTCTAATCTGGACATCTGGTCGCATTCAACTGGGTCAATGTCTTAATTTGAGGCTGACCGCAATGGAATCCTGCTCGGCTACAGTGAGCGGAAGGCCTCGGTCAAAGTTTTACCTTCTGGCTTAGGCCCTCATTATGAGTTTGGCAGATGGGAAAGCCCATCTGCCAAACTCACAACAGGCTGGACACTGCCCTAGTGACTACCATCCCGCTGGATTTATTAGGAGTTCCTGCTAGGTCACGAGCATAAAGCTTGGTTTCCACCCACCTAGCAGGAAACAGGCTACAGCATTGACTCCCGCTTGTAATAGAGCCGGTGACAAAGCAGTAGCCTGCAGGGTGCACCATCAGACAGTGAACATTGTGATGGTGCTGTGCAGGGGGACCCCTGCACTGCCCATGATAAGTGCCTGGGCCATGCAGTGGCCCCCCTGTGGTTCTCTGCTCCTGTTCTCCACCAGCCTTTTTGTGACAGTGAAACCACAATAATCCATACGGTAGCGCTGCGTGCAGCACTGCCCTTGCAGATTACGATCTCTGCCACCGCAAGGCCATCAAGATCACCAATTCCGGCAGTGCCGGTGGAACCCTGGCGGTCTGACCTCCAGGGTCTTTATGTGGTGGTTGTACTGCCACATTAGTGGCGGTCCTGACCGTCTGAAGACTGCCCTCCTCCTACTGTCGCCCATAGTCTTTTTTTAAAAGATTTTCTTCACCGGGACGAAGTCGCAAGTTGGATCCAACTTCCCAGGAGCCCTCTTCTGATACGCAGTGCAGTAGACCTCAGTGCAGAATTCTAACTTCGGACTTAAATGATTTTTCGTGATATAAATCTTCATCCAGAACAAACTTGAAATTGAAGCTGACCTCCCCTAAGCCCTCTTCCGTGGGAATGATGCGTGGGAATCCTCAGTCAACTTTTTATGTTCAGACTTTGTCACTTTTTTGGAGCTTTTTCTCTCTGACGTCGGATGAACCTCCACAGCAAGCCAATTTAGAGTAGACATTGTTGGATTGCCATTCCACAAGCCCCCAGTAAATTCATGAATACTGGGGCTCCGGAGGGTTTCAGCTGGACAAACCTGCAAGTCAAGCTGGGTCGCGGTCGAGCCTGCTTTACTCACAATGTCAGGTCGGCCCACTTATGGAACTTTTTTCCAAAAGTGCTCCAAACGTCTGCAAATGTCTGGATCTCCTTCCAGAAGGTCTTTGAGGGTCTTTTAGGAGTGCATAGCTCACCCCAAGTTTCCAGAAGCTCTGAGTTGCTCCATAAGGGTTAGGGCTCAAACTCCCAGAATGCCCCTGGCTCAAATCCAAAAATGACCACCGATCACTGGTCAGTTGGATAGTTTCTTCAGGATTTGATGGAAGAGACTCTGGTTAACTATTTTCTACCTGTGACAAACAGGGAGTCCCTTCTTGAAGCAGTTGAAGACAGACAAAGTCCTTTTAGTGGTGAAGCTCAAGTCTGCAGCTGGTGCAGTCCTTCAGGGTGCAGGGTCCAGGTGCAGGCCAGGGGTCCAGCAGGGCTGTCCTTCTTCTTTGTCTTGTTCCTTGGAGGGATCTGAAGTGGGGGTGCAGCTCTGCCATATTTATCCTTGCTCCTGGGGTGGAAATCGGGGGGGTCAACTGTCCAATCCCAGGCAGGCCACCACCCTGTTGGATGCAAAAATCAATCCAAGGAAGCAACATTCCTCAAAAAATCCAAAATGGCATCAATTAAATTTCAAATGTTAGTTCTGGCTGAGCCCACCCACTGGTGTGGCTATGTTTCCCGTAACACACCTCTTTCCAGAGTTCTCTAATTGGGGCACCTTGCTGTCTGGCTTGGATGAAAATGGGGGAAGTGTACATGCTGGCCCAAATGCCATTTCTTCCTGTGAAGTATAGTTTGGCTGCTCTCCCCATCCTGTTTCACCATCTGCTGAGGCAGTGTTTCTTTCCCTAGGCACTTCCTTTGTCCTCAGGCAAGCCCACTTCACACCTCATCAAGGCAGCATGGCCAGGCTGCCAGAGGTTGTTCAATCAGAGAAGGGCACGACAGAGCTGAAGTTGGCAACTTTCAGATCAGTTATATTAAATTCAACAATGGCAAGTTGTTGGATTTATTATAACAAAAGGTTTGATCCCAAACTTGAAATATTTAGCTTCTTTTGAGAGTCTACTAATTAGAAACAAAGGTCCCCATTATGACATTGGTGGTAAATACTGAATACCGCTGCGCTGACTGCTGCCAAAATACCACCACGGAGATGAACATCCATCTGCCACATAATGGCACATACAAACAAAAAATTTACAGAAAACAGCCACAACCACTAATCCGCCAACCATTTTACGGGATAAACTGTCGGTACTACCACCCATACAGTTACGCCACTAATACTATGCCCTCCAAATAATGGCCCACCAATCACCACAGCGGACATTCAATGATGGTAAACCATTGGTGTTGATCACCGCCGCGGCTGATATGGCCACGCAAAGACAAAACAAGACAACATTGGCCAGAACAAAAAACCCACACCTTACAGAAATACACACACCCCACACACCCACCAATAGCACTGTAAAACATATACCCACATCACCCACAATCCTTTGCAAACACAAAAAAGACCGCAATAGCTAGCCACGTAAATAAGAGACAACTTCACATACCACCCATTCATCCATCACGCACCCCACCACATTACTCAACACCCTCTGCACAACACACACACCACACAACACCCATGTCCTCACAAAGGTACACCTGTTTAACTGATGAGGAGTTGAGGGTCATGGTTGAGGAAATAATTAGGGTAGCAAACAGCTGTTTAGAGCACAAATCCAGCAGATATCCATTGCCAGGAAGATGGAGCTATGGCAGAGGATCGTGGACAGGGTGAACGCCGCACGACAGCATCCAGGAACAAGGTACGACATCAGGAAGATGTGGAATGACCTACGGGGAAGGTACGTTTCATAGCAGCAAGGCACCAGCTCACCTTCTGGAGAACTTGCCGTGAACTTGCAGTGGAACCCCACAGCTGACAGCAAGGGAGGAGCAAGTCTTGCATCCTGAGGGACTCCATGGAGTAGCAAGAGGACTGGACACTGGTGAGTCAACATTTTCTACCTATCACCCCCCATACCTGCATACCACCACCACCCCTCACCCGGACACCGAGCACCCCACTCCATCCCACACATTGCACCACCACAATTAACAAACCTAAATGCCAAGCCCTGCATGCCATACCCACTGCATGCACATCCCTTCCAGCCCTGCATGTACACCCACCACCAATGCATGCACAGCATGGAGAACTAACAATTTCACAATACATCACCAGACACAAACAAAGGTGGCAGGGCAACAACAATAAAACAGGGGAAGCTAGGGATGCAGAATGTCACAGACATGTAGCATAATAGACCATTTACATTCCCACAGGTGCCCCAGCCAATCTCAGCGGCAATGAGGTGCCACAGCTACCCGGTTCCCCACCAGAAGATGCCCCCAGTGATGACAGCAACTCTGGAGTTCTGGATCTGGATGAACTCCCTGGCCCATGAGGGACCACACCCAGTCCACCACAGAGTCTCCCCCCTCAGTAACCAACACCACAGCAGACCCCCATCGTCCCCAAACCTCTGTCCCCAGGACACATCAATCAGCAATTGTAATGGGACCAAAGCCCACACCTCACAGGCAAGACAATGAGGGTCCTGGGGTCAGTAGCAGTGGGCACAGCATTCAGGGGACACAGGCACAGGGGGCCAGAGACAGTCAGAGGACAGCTGTGCACCGGGGGAGGACAGACCCAGGAAACTGATTGCCCAGGAAGCACTCACTAATGTCCTGTGGGCTTACCAACATTCCCAAGACAAGATGGGTCAGGTGATAGACATCATGCAGGAGAACCAATGGCTGTAGGAGGAACACAACCAGGAGATCAAAAAAGAATTACAGGCCCTGAACACCACCAGGTCTCCATTGCAGAGGTGCTGGTTGATATGGCCATCATCAAGGCAGGCCTGGCTTGAAAGTGACACTGGGTCAGCTATGGGTACACTACCTATGCTGGGGTCCCTAAAACTCCATATACTAGGGATTTATATACAGGTTAACACAGCCGGTTATAATTAGCCTCATTTGCATAATCATTTTATTCAGAGCACAGGCTCTGGGACTGGTTAGCAGTTCCCAGGGTACCATCAGAGTCTGAAAAACACCAGTATAAGTGAAAAATGGGGCACAAAATTAGGGTGCTTCTGCAATCAGCCCAGTTTTCCCACAGGTTGCCCCTGAGAAATTTTCCCTGTTGGACAGGGAGTCCCCCGGCAGACAAGCCAAGCTTAAAATTGTCATCCCTTGGTACCTTCTTCAGAACACTGCTGGAAATGAGGAAGACAGAAGAAGGATTGCACTTGCTGAAACCTTTGGACCTTAGAAAGAGGACTGCTGTAACACATGGAGAGAAACCCCAAGGGCGTGACCAACTCCCAAGTGAATCCAGGACAGAAAAGTGGACTTCAAGGGCTAGTTGGCTGGCCTCCTGTTAAGTTCCAGGAACAAAAAAGCTGGAAGAAACCTGCAACTTTAAGGGCCTAGCTGACCAGTTCCAACTGGATTGGCATTGGACCATGCTGGTGGATCCTGGGAGCTAGCATTTTAAACCTTCAAGTGGTGTACACAATGACCTGGACCCTTGATTGGTGTATGAGTGTACCCTTATCATGCAAGAATGGGAAAGCTGGACACTTAGAAACATTTTCAAACCTTTTTACAAAATGAACTAGAGGCTACCACCAGACCATTGCCGGCTGAAGCCACCAATGCACATCATTGGTCAAATTTATCCTGTGGTTTGATCCTTTGAAAGAAGATTGACTTCAAGAAAAATGTCTAAGTTCGAACTCAGAGGGATTCTACTGAAGGCACAGGCTGAGGACTTTACCCGCTTTGAACTTTATGGCTGTTGACACCATGAACCTCAAACTTTCCTCCGAAGCTGAGGCTCTACTGACAACGAAGAGCCCTTCTTTGGATCTAGCCTACAGCCGGACAACCTTAGAAGGTAATAATTTCCTGTCAGTGCATTTTACTGTTTGTTACAGGGCTGCATAAGAAGGATGCAGCCCTGTAAAAAACATTAATCTTTTTTCTTTTTGTAAATAAAAATAAGTAATGCTCCCATTGTCATGGGAGGTTTATACCATGGCAAAGGGAGCATTAAAATGTTTTAACTGTTCCTTACTGCAAGGTTTTACTTGTGGGTAAGAATCAGTAAAAAAAAAAAAAAAAGACATGTCCAAACATCCAAATTGGGGGAGTTAATATGGAGTCATTTCTCCAACAGTCTTTACTACACAGGGCCATTGTAGGGGGTTAATCAAAGTGGAGAAAGGGTAGGCTCCACAGTGATTAATCCGAAGGTCCACCCGCATCTGGTGACAATCAAGCCTTACTGTGAGCAAAAACCTGTGTGGTTGAAACGATATATAGATTTTCCCAAAATAGTGCTCCGGTGATTCTTGTTGGAAAAATTCAGGCGATCCGTCAAGCTGGGTCCGAGAAAAAGTGGGTGGGCAAAAAAGTTGTGTTACCATGTTAATTTCCATAGGACTACAGCCTGAACCACTGGACAGAATTACACCAAATTTGGAAGAAAGCTAGCTTTCTGTACGCAGATATATTAAAGAGAAAACTAATTTTTATATCTAAGGCTGCGACAACTTCGCAAAGATTAAGAGCTTGTGCATGGCAAATGCATAGCTCTGATTGGCTGCTACCAGGAAGTGTTGGCAGCCATGTAGAAAAAACGGTTAAAAAAAAATAAAAAGGGCCAGGGTAGGGACAGCCTGACTCCCTTAGCTCTAGTGGTGGGAACCTCAAGGGACCACCACGGCTAAAAAGCATTTTTTTTAAATAAAAAAAATGAACTGTGGGCTCCGGCACTTTATTATTCTGAAGCTTCCGGGTGGGCCAAATCCCAGGGTGCATCGTTGATTGAAGTGTGGGTCAGGTGCCTGCCCCCCATTCCCCAAAGACCACCACCTACCAGGGGCAATGCATGAAATATGTGCAGGGGGCCGAGGGGCCCTACACACCCTGGACCACAATCTCTCTGGGACAAAATGGTTTATTTGCATGGGGGAGACCCTTTGGGCCCCCCGGAAGCCCCAGGGACCACCACCTCCCTGGGGGAAATGTTCAAAGTGAAATCAGGGGTTCATTTCAGACCTCCATAGCCCTGGGGACCACCACCTCCCTGGGGCTCTTTTTATTGGAGGGGAGCTGTGTCTCATAGAGCCATTAATTGCCTTGGGGATGCCACCCCTCCAGGGACGGCTCCTGCTATGTCCCGAGAGTGCCCACCCCCGGGCACATAGCTGTTTGCTGTCAGCTCCCACCAAGCAAAAGCAAACTAAATCCAGTTTCTGACACCAGGATCTGTCAAACAGGTCCCACTGTAAGGAAGCAGAGTTTTCATCTGTCGCATAATTGTGTGCAGGGAACACAATTGAAAATATTGCTCCAGCAAGCATGGAGCTGCTTTTAAAAGCAGCTTTTTGCTTACTGGAGCAATGCCGGCTCATGCAGGAGCCGAGAACCAGCTGGGAATGCGGGAAGGCCTTAAGACTCCCCACAGTGGTCCCAGATAGCCATAAAGGGCACAAATTGAAAAAACTATTTAAAAAACCTATGGCTTAATGGTTAAGGCCTCAGATCTTCACACTGAAAGTTGAGGGATCTACTCCAGGAGTGTCTATGATCATTTCCCTCCTTTGCGTTCTTTTGAACTTCAAATGTTTAAGGCTCATAATGAAAGGTGATGTCAGTCAATTGAGAAATTCGTTTTTTTCTATTTGTTCAGAAATATCTCACTCTAAATATACATTATTCCTTCAAAGCCTAAAAAACTCTCCATCTGTCTCCCTCTAACTCTGTTTCTCTCTCTCTCTCTATCAATATCTGTCTCCAACACACACACACTTAGGGGCTGATTCTAACCCCGGCGGTCTTCGACCGCCGGGGCGAGGGTCGGCGGGAGCACCGCCGACAGGCCGGCGGTGCCCCGCAGGGCATTCTGACCGCGGCGCTTTGGCCGCTGTCAGAAAGGGTAAACCGGCGGTCTCCCGCCGGTTTACCGCTGCCCTCTGGGGGATTCTGACCCCCCCTACCGCCATCCTGTTCATGGCGGGAAAGCCGCCATGAACAGGATGGCGGTAGGGGGGGTCGCGGGCCCCTGGGGGCCCCTGCCGTGCCCATGCCAATGGCATGGGCACAGCAGGAGCCCCTGTAAGAGGGCCCCGCAAGGTATTTCAGTGTCTGCCTTGCAGACACTGAAATACGCGACGGGTGCTACTGCACCCGTCGCACCTTCCCACTCCGCCGGCTCGATTACGAGCCGGCATCCTCGTGGGAAGGGAGTTTTTCCCTGGGCTGGCGGGCGGTCTTTTGGAGACCGCCCGCCAGCCCAGGGAAAAACTCATAATACCCTCCGAGGTCTTCTGACCGCGGAGCGGTATTATGGGGGCGGAATTCTGGCGGGCGGCCTCCGCCGCCCGCCAGAATTAGAATCACCCCCTTAGACCCTTACGCACACACTCACGGACCCACTCAGACACTCACACACCCACTCACAGACCCATTCAGACCCTTGTGCACCTACTCACAGCCTCAGACCCTCACGCACACACTCACAGACCGACTCAGACACTCACACACCCACTGACACACTAATGCACCCACTTACAGTCCTGCACAGACACTGACACATCCACTAAGACACTGATGCATGCACTCCTACAGAGACTCTTACAGCCACTCAGATACACCCTCTTACCTATTCTCTCACCCAGAAAGGCAGGCCACAGCCAACTACCACCATGAACAGCCACAGGGTAGTGTACAGAGTAGGGTTAGGTTGTTAAGGGGGTTGGCTGCAGGGCCTGGCTGTAGGCCAGGTCTTGCAGGCAACCCCTGCTACGCACGGGTGAAGGCCCTACAGGGTGGAAGGTTGTGTGCTTATAAGGGGTTGGGCTCAGAGCCTGGCCACAGGCCAGGCCCTGTGGCGAACCTCCCCCGCACAGGGCAGAAGGCCATTCACAGCGGTTTTTGGATCAACGTATAGTAATAAAAATCACTATATGTTAAAAAAAAATAGAAATTCACTGAAAACAAAGGTTACAGGGAAGTTATAGTTAGGAAATAGAATTTAAAAAAATGATAGAACTTCACTGAAAAAAACAAAGGTTACGGAAATGTTGTAGTTAGGTTCACATTTTAAATGTGCAAAACCATATAAACTCACCTTTTATAGGCAGAGTTATGTCAAGTAACTATAGCTGGTGCCCTAAAGTGACTAAAACTCATGCCCTTGCTCTCTCGCTTCTATTGGCAGGAACCACTGTCATGGCAGATGGGCGTTAATGTCTTCCTGTATCCCAATTGACACTACTCCATTTGACAACTTTAAATTGGTACCTCAGTCCTCAATTTTTGATGTACATTGCTCAAAGACCCTGATTTTCATTTTACTTCCAAGACAACATTGATGAAGAAGCTTTTCAGTCTATGTTCTGAACAATTTCCTTCATGTTTTTCAATAGATTGCGGATATGGAATTGAGTTAGATTAGAAGCCCATAGATCCTTCAGTCCTTAACCAGCACTGTGTTGCTAGATTTATGCTGACCTTCTCAAGGTGGAAAAGTATTTTCCAAATCTGGATTCTTTGTGTTCAGTTTGTTTGGATGGCTTGGAACTCTAGTGACACCTGTATGTTGCTCCCCAGTCAGTCCCTCATTGCACAATCACTGACCCCAAGGCTAGCAGTTTGGCTCAGACTTTGTGGTGCTGATTTCATCTGTTGGGACATTCACAGGTAGGGAGTTTAAACTCCTGTATCCTCACTCTAACGATGTCTTTCCATCCCCAGGTGCACACCAGCTACACACCAACACAACAGCAGAAGGTACGGTTACGTTCAGTGACAATTATTTGAAGAGTCTATAAAAAACACCAGCCAGTCTGTCTTTGCCACCCTCTGAATCTTTGCACCGTCACCATTTCTGCCCATTACTCCAACATGTGTTTCAGTGTCAACGTCATGCATAGACCCCAGAGAAACAGGGTTATCTGAAAGATTGCTAGCTCCTGCCTTGGAATAGTTAATTTAAAGAAGAAAGTCCACATCTGTACCAGCTTTATAGCCAAGGATTTTCCCTTTGCTCACAACATTTCATCTGAATTGTTATTACTAGGCTGCATTTTGAGGGTTCCTAATCAATGTGACCACTGAACAGCATTTCAATAATTCTGAAGTGATATCCTTAAGTCCTCAGGGACTGCAGAGGGTGTAAACTGGTGTCTCTTGGTGATCCCCCTTCACCTGTTAACTCATGTTTTGGCCAGTGGCATCATATTTATTGTACTGAAATGATTGAGCTCCACTCAAGGGAAAGCCCACTGTCTCCATGAACTACACTCCATTTAGTGACCTCTGATAATGTGGTGCTCTTATAGTGTAGGAAAGGTTTTTGATAATTAGAATGATTACAGGTGGAATACTTATAGTAATGATTTGGACAGATTAATGATTGTGATAACTTTTGGTGCACCAATCACTAGAGTTACTGCTAGATGGCTATGAATCTCTTGTTTTGGTAAAAACTAGAGTTAATATACACATATTGTGTGTCAGCATCTCCATTTTTTCAAAGCTGAAGCTATGCACAGCTGCAAAATAGTTGATGCAAATTATTTTTTTCCAACAGAATACTCATTTCTGTTCAGTGTTTATGAAGTGGCTAAAATCCAGCAACATGTATGCCTCCACTATATTCTTCACTTCAGTGAAGAACTGTGGCATTCACTTAAGTGCTTCAAGTGTTTCCACTTAGATGGACGTTTCTCAAGACTCAAAATGGTTCACACAATCTAGGCTGCTTTTTTATGTCTTGCTCCATTATATAACAACTTCAGAATCGTGTGTGAATGACTCCAATAAAGATAATAAAACAACCTGAAATTGCCATCTGTTTAATCTCATGAAGATAAACCTGCCTCAGGAAAGTGCACTGTCGTTTCACCGTCCAGTGTGAAAAAAGACAAAACATTTATAGAAAAGCACCTAAATTGATTGAGTAATTCAAATACACTGGGAACACCTGTGCTACTGAACGCTTTAAATTGTCAACACTTTCATGATATCATAAATCCTCTTTGTGATCATAACTGCCCAAAGTCACAAACAACACCAAAGCCATACCAACAATCTGTAAATATGGTCACTCTCATCAGTTTAAAGACATGGTAAGTTCTAGTAGAAACAATCAGTTCATCCAGTAGTGCAGAAAACACCCTTGAACCCAGTAGGCTTCGACTACTCCTGAGACTGTACAGTCTGCATAAGCATCTCTGATGTTTCCTTCATTGTCTCTTAAACATGATCTTTTGACAAACAGTATGTAATCAGATTCTACTAGTGGCTTATCTCATATGTCTGGTCTTGGCTTAGTGCGTAGCTCAGTGACATGGAGACAATCATGCACAACCTCTCCTTCATCATGTTCATTCTGTGGGAGGGACATTAAGGTGGCAGGATTCAAAGTAGAGCATTTCTGCAGCCAGTATAATCTGTTAGCAGTTTGTCAACCAGCTATTTGTCAAATTCTGTTTATGAGTACATGTCAACAAAATCTGAATCAAATGTAGCACAAGAACAGTTAGATGATGTTGCTCACAATACTTTCACACCGTTCTATGCTGTCTCCAACTGCTGCCACAGTTTTAAGTCATCTGGGCAGTCCTGCAGCTACAGGATCAAGGGTAGCAGAAAAGTAAGCCACAGGTCGTCTTGCATTCCTATGCATCTGTGTAAGCAGGGAGAGAGTGCAGCCCACCCTCTCACTACAGACAAGAGTAAAAGCTTTATTGAAATCTGGATATTCCTAGTCCAGGGGCATGGCAGTGACTTTCTCTCAGCTCTAGGAAGGCAATGAAACAGTCACTATACAATGATAGCAGATCGGACACATCCTGGTGTGTTAGCCTCTGTAAATTCTTGGGCACTAAGGAAAAGTTGGGTATCCACTGGCTACAGTGGCCCACCATTCCCTAGGTGGTTGGAGGATTCATTTTAAGAATCACCAAGATTCTTCTCTTATGTGACACCTTTCTTGCTCTTTTCTCAACGTGATGTCAGAATCACAAAACCTCTTTTAGACAATACTGCAGCTTACTCGGAGACACTTTGGGGCATATTTATACTAACGCAGTTTTGCATCAAAAGGTTTTTGCACGGCTTGCACCCTTCTTGAGCGCCAGCAAGGGACCATATTTATGGAATGGTGCAAGCCAGCGCAAAGGGTAGGCTAGCGTAAAAAAAATGATGTTAGCCGGGTGGGGATGGCGGTATGGGAGAAGGGGGTTTTGCACCATAAAATGACGTTAGGCAGGTTAGAGTAAAAAAAAAATTACTCTAACCAGCCTAGCGTAGTTTTCTAATGCTTACAACATGACTCCTATCTTAGAACAGACAGGAGTCATGCCCACCACCAAAATGGCCAGCACAGGGAACTAGGGTCCCCTGGACATGGCCATTGCACCCATTGCCATGTAGGGGGGCCCGTTTCAGGGCCCCCAATGGCACTTAAAAAAAAATACTTACCTGTACTTACCTAGGCCGGGGCCTGGGGAAGCCACCTGTGGGCTTATTCCATGGTGTTCCACCATGGAAGTAGGCCCACAGGTCCCCTAACGCCAGCCCTAACCAGGCACTAAATGATGGTGAAAAACAAGCTTTGCACCATTTTTGACCCCTCATCCCCGTGCATGATTTTAGCACAGGGGATAAATATGGTGCTAAGGCCATAGAGTCATTTTTTGCACAGTAACGCCTACCTGGCATCTCATTGACGCAAGGTAGGTTTCCATGTCCAAAAAATGACTGGTCTAGCACCAAAGTAAAAATATGGAGTTAGTTTTGCACCCAATTTGCATTAAAAAAAGTTATGTAAATTCGGCACAAAACAAGTACAAATATGCCCCTTTATGTCCATTCTCAGCTAAGTGGTTCAACAATGCAGTGGTGTCTTGTTTGCAAGCTTCTTGTGTATCAGGCACCACTATTAGGACATCAATATGCTGAATTATGACAGATTTACGGGCATGTTTAGAGTCTCAAGAGTCTAAAGATTGAGGGGCTCTCTGTATACCCTTGTGAAGTTCTGCTCCATGCCAAAATAAGGTTCTGTAACTGGAAAGGAGAGATACTTGCTGTCCTCATGCAAGGGAGCACATAAAAATGCCAGACACAAATCACTGACAGTGAACGACTCAGCCTCAAATGGAATTTGAAACAAAATCACAGCTGGATTTGGTACCATGAGACATCAGGAAACAACAATGCTATTAATCCTACATTGTGCAAACCCATAAAGGGTGAATTATATGGACTTATCATTAGCTTCTTCACAATTTCTTGCTGTATCATTGACTCACTTACTGGATAGGAGATCACTGTTGATACATTCTTACATAGAACCGACATTCCCTAAACAAGGTTGACTCTGACTTGCTTTCTGCGCTGCTTTCGTGTGTGCCACCATCAATTTCTCCTTCAATCTCTTCTGATCTATTTTCAATTCATCACTAATATATTTTGCATATCTAAACATCTCACCAACCAATTTGTTCTACCAATAGATCAAATGCTATTATATCATCATGCTAATCTCAGGTCTCAATCCTAACAAAAACAGGGACACAACATTTTCCATGCTTTAAGCTTCTAGAGTCCCCATTCTACTCTGTTGCTTAAACACCTGCACCAATCCCTTATAAAAGACGTGCACTTAATCTTTGCACTCTTGATTGGTCCTGTCATTCTTAACACAATCAATATCCTGAGCTTGTATTTTTCCTTTCAAGATCCCCTGTCTAATTCATCATCAATGGTGATGGGGCATATGATATCAGATTTCTCTAAGGTTTCTTCTTCGACCACTCTACAGCCACTTTGCATTCTGCCCACAAATTGCTCGGTACTATAATGTCAAAGAAGGTATACAAATTTACCAAAAAAACTTGTGAACGCTTTACAAATGGCTCAACCTTTGTATACCATTCCACTGGCTTTACTCTCAGTTTTGGGAAATCCTTGGAGAATGACACAAGATCACTCCTCCTCCAAGGCACATGGACATAATCTACACCAGTCACTTCCCTCACTGGAAATTTCTCACTCTTTCCATTAAAGATGGAGGCAGCTCTCTCTTTCGTTTCTTTTGATCTATCTTCTTCACCCATCTGCCTTCCCACTTATCTGGTTCACTCAATATGCGGATGCTACTGATTAAACCCTTAATTTGCATTTTCATTCCTGATGTTTTTATACTACGAATTTCGTTCTCATCAAAACATACATGATAGCTTTCTACAATGATTTGGTCCAGCCTAAATCTACATCATATGTTCGGGCCATTTCAGACAATTTGTCATGAGGTTGTCCTGCATGCTTATTGATGTATTTACACATGAATACAAGTTTGTTATCTAATTAGGAAAGATCAAGGGTTCTTTATTTCATCTCATCCAGTTCTAGTTTAGTCTGACCACACCCTCACCAGGGGCTGAATTATTTAATTGCTTAATCCCCTTCACTTTCTCTTGGGGACCTATTAAAAAATCTAATTAAATCATCTAGTTTTTGGGACTTAGTACCATTCTGTTCTACAGCAGTATTGGACACTATCATTTCTCTGGGACTATTGTTAATGACACTTTGAGGTGAATTCCAAATAGACATGCTTTTGCGATCTTGGAGTAGACTATCTTACAGGAAAAAATTCTGTCTGATTCAGGGTTGATGCCATGGAGGCAACATAGGGAGTATTCACTTGAGTCAGGACAAAAAGAGTTTCTCCGATTTCTGGGACAAAAGAAGCATTAGCTGATGTTTCTACTCCGGTACGGACTGTCAAAGTATGTGTTGTTGTTCCTGCTGACTCAGGTTTATACAAAGGAACTGCAGGACCAATAGTGAATAATTTAGCGATTGCATCTTGGGCATTGGGAACCATGAAGAAAACAGGGGCACTAATCTTTGAATTCTCTCCGATCAGATTCTGGCTCATATTTACTGGTACAGCAGCTATTCCAGAGTTTTCAGTGGCAACTGCACCATTCACTTCCTCAGATTGGGCCATTTTATATGGAGGTGGGTGTGTTGATGACAATACATCTAGAAAATCATCGCTAGAGTCACTATCACTGTCTTTGCCTGCACTCTCTGGGGTACCTATCTTTCCTCCTTCTTATTTCCTTTCTTCTCTTTCTTTTTTTCAAGTTCTTCACTCACCAATGCAGAGTACAGTCTAGTTCCCTTTCCTATATCAGCTCACCACTGCTGTTGTTCAGCATCCCATCTAGAATGGGCATAGCTATACACTGCTTTTCAGACTCTTCTCTGATACTTTTCCATTTCCCTAACATGAGTTGTGTGCTGCCAAGCATTAAGTGGTTTACAGTGTGCGCTCCTAGGAGGTGTCTTAATTTTGTGTAATACCCTTCTAATTTTTCTTGATTCTCAAATTAAATGTACCATAGTGTGGAACCTTCAATGCACCTTCTTTCTCTGTGATCTTATGCCATTAACTCAGCCAAATACATGTGTGAAGGCTCAGGTTCATGGCCATATATTAACCAGGTGTGTCTTTGAGTGGAACTCTTGCCCCTTTCTAACAGACATTTTCACATCTCACCTAATCAGATTTCGTATAGCCTTTAAGAATTTCATTTTCAACAATAATTTAAATAATCACAAATAGGAAGCAATTTCAAATCAGGAATAGATGTTTTTTGCTCACAATTTTCAGCTGATGTTAACAACGAATTACAGCATTCCACTAACACCAACTATCCAATCTGAGCCATGCACGTTGTGAAGTCCTTCTCACTCCTCCTAGAAGCATGAAGCTTCACACTTACACGAACAAAGGAAGTAGAGAGATCTGTTCCCCTCAAAGTTTTGCAATGTGCTCTAATATCTAATGGAGTAAGCATTAATTGAAACAAACAAATCCTTTGGAAACAATCATCTCTTCCCACACCACCAGGAACTAATCATTGCATTTCATTTGCAACATCACCTGAATTTCCCGTCCAATGGAACTTGGACAGTTACTGCAACATTGAGCATCCCTATTTCTCATACATGATGAATAGGAGGCTTCATCGGCTCATTAGCCCTTTGCGTTCCTCTTCTCAGGCCTTACTATCAATAAACTACTGAATACAACAATACTCCTTTACCTAGTTAATCAACCTTGAAAACACACCTGCAAAGGAAAGAACACACTAACCAAGCAAAATACAGTTAAAAATCCAGGTCTTTAGTCAGGCTAACTTTAAATAAATATTTAGGGGCTCATTCCAACTTCAGCGGTCTTTTCCTTAGATTGCCGAAGTCATGAGCACCAGAGAATCGCCATATTACGAGCAATGAAGGATTTCCGCCAGTGGTCATGCTGGCGGTCGGTGGTGCAGAGGCAGTTCCACTGTCGGCCCCGCCCTGCCAAAAGGACTCCACCAGCTGTATTACGACCTGTAATGCAGCCTGGTGGTGTCCTGATGGTGTGGCGCTACCGGCAGTCGGAGAGTCGGGTCCCGTTCCCTCAGGGAGGAGCACCTCATCAGGCGAGGTAAGTGTCCTCCTCAAGGGGAGGGGGCAGGGGTAAATGGATGGGTGTGTGTGAGTGTTTGTCATGAATGGGGTGTGGGAGGGGAGTGTTTGTGCGTGTGTAAATGCGGTGATGGTGATGCGTGTGTGTGTTAGTGTAAGCGTGTTGTGAATGTGAGTGAGTGTGTGTCAGGGTGTGCATGTCTGTGGGTGCGTGTGTATATGCGGGGGTCGGGGTAAATACGGGGATCAGAGGGGTCACTACTGGGATCGGGGTGGGAGGGTCACTACTGGGAGTGGGGGGTGGGGGAGTCATCTGCCAACAACAGGAATGCAAATTTCTGTTGCCAGTAGCCTTTCCACCAGGGATTTAGTGGTGGTGCTTCTGCAACGGAATCCCTTGCGGAAAGGGGACTCGGAATACCGGCAGCGGTATTGGGTGGCACAGCGGGTCAGAGATGAACATCTCTAGACCAGCAGGTCCAACTGCCCTGGCAGTAGGAACGGGTAAATGTCGGTTTGGCACAGGCCAAACTGACACACTCGTCATATGGCGGTCTGCACCGCCACCCTGGTAGTGGTCAAAAGACTGCTGCTGGCGTGGCGGTTCAGTTACCGCCATACTCGGAATGACCCCCTTAATGTGCATTTCAAATAAATGATTATACATGCACCTATATTCAAAAAGCACATTAAGGGCCTCATTACCTCCATGTTGGCAGTGACAGTTGTACCACCAACAGGCTAGCCCAGAAAACCGCCAAATTATGCCCTTGGCAGTATTCCCAACAGAATAAAGCCAAAGCACTGCCGGCACTGCCACTGTGGTCAGACCGCAACAGGCGACGGAAGGCACCGATAGGGCGGCGGAGACCATGTTTTTGAGGCAGCACACCACCAAGATTTCTACTGTGGTCGCACCACCATGGAAACCCAGGCGGAAATGAACTGCATGTAAGAAGACACTCACCTTCAGGAAGCCATACTTGTACGGAGCCGCTATGGAACCAGTACTAGATGTCATCCCTCTGCTCCTGCTCGCACAAAGACTTCAGAAACTTCGCTGCCACTGAGAACAGCAACCGTAAGTACACACACTTACCTGTAAATGTTGTATATTGTCAATGTTTGTACACTCACACAATATACCACCAGGAAGGGGGTGCCAGGGCTACAACCGCATGTTACTACACACTGACATGCACATGCACATACAGCCACACATACACCCGCACACACACAGTACACACACTATAGCCAACACACACACATGTAAAAAAAAAACACTTACACACAGAAACACTGCACGGGCCCAGTCACACACAATACCACACAACAGCAAAACATGTCACGGTAATACAACAACCACACCATCATCAATACATTGGTAAGCACTCACAATAGACACTACCCAGAGACACATCACATATACAACACAAGCTACAACCAACAGGGAACAAACACACACAGTCGCACAACCATACAACTTACCAATCGACATACACATCACACAATGCACATCATATCTATCATACAATGTACTAAACATGCACACGCACACAGTCAAAGCACACTAAGCCACACAACACAGCCAAAAACATGTCAACACAAACACCACTCAATACCACGACAACAACATTTTTTAAACAGACCCATGCCCATCACACACCCATCACTGTGGGACAAAAGCACTGCACACAACCTCACATATTGCCCAAACATTACAGGTAGCATAAACAACACTTACACAAAAACTGACACACAACCAATGTCAGCCAGGAGCAACTCTACATGAGGAAAAGAAATTGTGATAAAAATGAAACCTCAAAACCAACAACAGGTTGGTTCTTATATATTAATAATTTACCAAGGTTAAAGTCAAAGGCCATAGGCCTTAGGCCAGTCCATAGGCACACGTTTCTGCACACAATGCACATATGGGTGCCCGAACTTGACTCCTGACTGCATGTAAGCTCTACAGGTAGGTGCTTCAAGGGGGCAGACAGGCACCTCAGGGATTATCAGGAGGGGTGGTAAAGGAGGGGGGGTTAGGCTTAGGTTTGGGTGGGGAGGCTTTGGTATGTGGCTTTGGAGGGGGCTTAGTGATAGGCTTAGAGGAGGGCTGGCTTTTCTTGGGAGGGGTAGACTTCTTTGCAGGGGAGGGGCATGGGTACTTGCCGGTGGGATAGGGAGGCCTTGGAGATGGAAGGGACGGACGTTGGGAGGGAAACTGAATGTTCAGGGGACTTGTGTAGGGAAAGGAGTAGGAGAAAGAGCAAACTCTGAAAGGAAAGCTTTTTCAGACACATAGGGATCATTAGCAAAAGGGTTTGGGTGTGGAGGGAGAGGAAGTGTTTGAGGTGTTGTGTATGTCTTGGTTGCTTGTTTGTGGGAGGTATGCATGTGGGTACTGGGTATCTGTTGGGTGGGAGAGAGGGCATTTATGTGTTTGGGGATGAGGGGGGTGGAGGTGCTTGGGTACGTGGTTGTGGTGTCTGCGGGTGTGGTGACTGGGGTGGATATCCAAGGGTGCTGTCTGGGGGCAGTATAGTTATAGTGGCTGGATCTGGGAATGTTGGTGTGGTGTCTGCAGGTGTGTCAGGTGTGCTGTCTGTGATGCTGGTGATGGTGGGAGTATCACAGCAGGTTGTGACTGTTGCTGTGTGTGCATCTGAATTGTGCTTGTGTGCATGCCAGTGGTATGTCCTGTGGTGCTTATGTCTGTCTGGGCTACCGCTACCCTTGGATGTTGAGGTGGATGCATGCCTTTCTGTTTGTGTGCCTTGGCTGGGTCTGGGAGGAGGGGTTTGAGATTGGTAAGAGGAAGTTGGAGGGGGGATGGTAGACAAAGGGTGACTGGCTCTTGTCCGTATGGAGGCCAGAGCCTGAAAGGATCTCTGTAGGCCAGCCAGTGCACCGCGAATGTCCCCCAGGAACCCATTACTCTGTTGGAGTTGAGTTGCAAGTCTCTGGATGGCATTCACAATGCTCGACTGACTCACAGAGATGGACTTCTGGAGGTCAATAGCCTCCTCACTGATGTGCCTGCAGCAAAGGAGACTCCCAGCCTGATGGGTGAGCGGGCATGCCAACTGGGTGGGGAGCAACAGGGAGGGCAGTGGTAGAAAGGGGGGTGGCAGACAGAGATGGTTCTGGGGTGGTTCCAGATGGGTCTGCCACAACCAGAGAGTGTCCACTGGAGGAGGATTCCAAAGATGATGATTTGGATCCTGTCTCACCTGTGGCACTACTGTTGCCCTCTGGGCCACTGGGTCCCTCGGTGTCAACGGCATCATGACAGGCAGAACCTGTACACATGTTGACAAAATTCAGTCTAGACTGTACCTATTAATAAGATGTTGTGGCCTATTTAGCATGCCCACAACACATTGGAATAGGTAATTGCTGTGTAGTACTTACCATCCAAAGAACATGTGCATGGTACTAATATTATGAGCTTTAATATCAATGATATGGGTTGAACTAGGCGACCAGTTATACCACCATGGTTTCCCAAATGCAGGATGTCCATTCTGATGAAACATCACAGGGGGCAATGCATAGTCCTCACTTACCAATGAGGACACCTTCTAACAGGTCTGAGTTAGTGTAGTAAGTGTGGCATGTGAAATGTCAGATTGAGATCACACCCTCACAATAAGTTGACACTCATTTGAAACCTCAGTACTAGTAGGACTGTTTTCAACTTGTCAGACTCTGGGGCATTGGAATGGACAGAGGGCAAAGACCAGAATATCTCACCATTAGGATATTGGGAGTATGAATCTGTAGGCGGACCAGAACATACAGCAGGTTGTTAAGAGCAGTATAGTGGTACACGTATGACACAGTCACATGTGCATCATGATATCCTACTGTAGAGAAGAGATGATTTAGGTGAGTGACATGTCCCTATACACAATACAATGAGCACACCTATGTACCAGTGTCGAGTACTGTACATCTAGGTGTTCATGGGAAACGTTTTGCCTTTTCCACTTACCATATTGTCACAGCTTAGAGTCTTTCACATCATACACTGACCTGGCAGTGGGATGTAAATGAATGTAGTCAGTACATACCCACCTTGTGGCTGGTGTGCTGCCTTCAAATGCACATCCAACTCAGGGTAGGCCACTGCCAGTATGTGGAACATTAGGAGGTTAAGGTCCGACGAGCACCCTGTACGCCTTGGGAGGACATCCCCAGCTGGTCCTCTGCAGTATTCCGGGCCCAGAGTCTCAGGTCCTCCAACTGCTTCCTATAGCAGCTGCTCTGCCTGCTGTGGAACCGCATGGTCCACACTTTCTTGGCAATGGCACACCAGATCCCCTTTTTCTGATGGGTGTTGACCTGCATGGATGACATAGACAAAAGGAGAAAGTAATGTCCACATGCTCCATCCCAAAACAAGTAGGGTGAAAAAGCAAGTTAATGCAAGCAGCCAAACATACCCATCCTCACACTTCAAAATAATTTTCAAGTCACCATCTGCAGTCAGGCAGTGTGTGAAGTGGAGTCAGGCATACAACATGCATAACCAGTACCAAGTTTTGGTTAGAAACATATGACCAGACCACAAGAATGTGCTTAAAATGGTATATCTTAACAACTATTTGTCACACCAATATTGATGTTAATGCTGTCATGAACACTTGTGGTTCAGGGTACATATGTTACGCACTACATACTATGTATTACGGGTAACAGTATTTTTATGTACATGTACACATGTCCATCTACCCACACATGATAGTTCAATCCTTAATTCCTCCACATTTCATCTGCATCATCATACACTCAACCTTTCACCCATGTGTAGTTCACTGGACTCACCTGCTCCTCTGGTGCACCATATAGCTGTCCATACAGGGTATGACCTCCTCCAAAAGCTTGTCCAGCTCTTCTGGAGAGAAGGCAGGAGCCCTATCACCCTCAGGTAGTGGCATGATTGCTCCCAGAGGCAGAACACAGCATCTCCGGTAGTAGAGGTCTCATTGGCAGCATTGTGATGAGTCAAGTGAGGGATTGTGGAGCAGATGGTGGTCACGTCCACCATATACATGACCGTCATTGCCGGTGGACATCACCATTGGCCCAAGTCTGCCAAAGGCAGCAATGTGTTCCACTGGCAATGTCCATCGCGGTTGTAACTGCCCACCGCCATGATGACATCCACCGGCTGAGTCAGGTTACTTCCTGATGTCCTATGCAGTAGGTCAGACAGCTGCCAATTCAGGGCTCATAAATATATCATGAAGTAAGGAAAGTTGTGTCATTAACTGAAAACTCATATCTATGATAATGTGAAAAGTGCTGGCTTACTGTTTACAAGTATCAATGTGCATGTCATTAGTAGAGGAAGTGAAATGGGGTATTTTGGGCTATGTACATGAAACAGTTTTGTCACCATACTAATGATAATCTGAAGATAGTATAGGTGGAACAAATATGTGTTACATGTCAAATAGGTGGATGTAACTTTTACTGTTAGTGACATGTATCTCCATTTAAAGAACATGTGAGGGTTTAGGGGATTTGACTACAGCACACTTTCATAATTTGCCTAGGTATGTGCTGAAAACCACATGTGTACTGTTTCATGTTACATGATTTAGATATACAGTATATACGTGACATTGGTGTCATCATACTTATAAAGTATTGATTGAGTCACTCACATAAATTCTAGTGTTGTCACATATAGTTACCCTGGCCTGAGCAGATCAAGACAATCTCCAGCGTGCCATCCACTAGGAGCACTGCAGACCATGGAGGAACGACATGTAATCCAAATATCTCACCTGGATAGGCATCTAATTATGGATCCATGTTGTCAGCTGGAGCCATATCTGATGCCTGCCATTCCAAGTAGCATACCTCTCATCATTCAAGTCATGTCAGTGCTGCACTTCCTGCCCACTGGATCCTTTCAGAATACAGTGACCCTAACAGCAGGGATGCCTCAGCCCATGTTCAATCTGGTTTTGAAGGCGGTACTGTCTGCATTGTTAAAATACCTGGACAGCTACATCAGATTTTCCCATTGTGAGGATTTAGCCTATGTGAAGGCACATTTCTATGCTCCAGGACACATTTCACATGTGGTTGGAGCCATAGATGGCACCCATATAGCCTTGGTTCCTCAAGTGCTAACCACCAGGTATATAGGAACAAGAAAAACTTCCACTCCAGAAACATCTAAGAGGTCTGTTTGGCTGACCTACATATTTCACAGGTTTGTGCAAGGTATCCAGGATCAGTCTATGATTCTTTCGTCATGTGGAACAGCAAAATCCCATTGCTGATGACATAACTATACACAGAGATGGCCTGGCTGATTGGTAAGTTATAGATGTCATGTGTGTGTGTACCTTTTTTCCTGCTACCATATATGTGGATGTTCAAGACTAAAGTTTGGATTGGTGTCACTATACCTTACAGGGGACTTTGCCTACCCAAATCATCCTTGGTTATTGACACCAGTGAAGTACCTAACCACACCAGTGGAAGTCAGCTTTAACGAGGTCCATGGAAAGACAAGGTGTGTCGTGGAGCAGACCTTTGGGCTCCTTAATGCAAGATTTTGCAGAATAGAAAGTCTGGAGGAGCCCTCCTATACTCACCCTACAGGTTGTGTCAAATAATTGTTGTCTGCTGCATGCTTTACAACCTTGCCCTGAGATGTCATATCATTCATACCACATGATGGGGAGCCTACAGGTCCTGTTGGTGGAAATGCAGATTTGCCAAGTGAGGATGAGCATGATGAGGATGAAGCTGGAGATATCAAGACAGATGTCATCAACCAGTACTTCAACTGACTCAAGGTATGTAATGTGATGTTACAATTGTAATTTCATGGGGTATTGCTTGGGTTATGCATGTCATGTAATGTTCTATTCACCTCAATCAGTGAGGTCTTAAAATACTCCAAAGGCCATGATTCAGATATGCATGCAGATTGTTACTTGAAGTTGTGTACATAACTGTTATTTTCAGAGTCTATTGTTTTGTAAATGCACAATCAAAGTCACATTTGTAGTCATGCTTTGACAGTGTGATGTATGTGTTCCACTCTGGCCTATACCTAATCCTTGTCAATCACAGATTTTCAGATTAGCTCTTTGGCTCATCCTCATTTGGGAATCTCAGACAGAGTCACAGGCAGATGGGATTTGCAGACTGACATGAGAGGTGGACATGGATTATACCAGGTACTGTTTAGCATGAGATTTGTGGTGTGTGCTCTATACTCAGACTGTCAGGACAGTGGGATGGAAGTGACCTTTTCCATAAAAAGATCTGTTTCCTATTGCAGGTGTCTCAAATGGTTCCACATGTGTGTCAATTTGTGTCTAACACATGTCATAATGTGGTATCCAGACCCTCAACCATCGTTATCATTTGTGTTGTATGTATATTAACTTGTGCATAGCTGTCAGTGTGTTTCCTGATTGCATATCAATGTGCATGTGTCTAAAGACTGACATAGGTGAGTGGCAAGCCGACAAATACCTGATCATGGTAATTGAAAGGTTTCATGACTGGGAGATTAGTACTGACCTCTTTCTGTTTCATGGGGTATGGTGTGTTGTATGTGATAAGGCTTTAGCTCATGAACCAATCTGTCTGTCTGCCTCCTGGGTTGGTGAAAGATTGACATGTCCCTAAATTCTGTATTCTGTGGGTAGGTAGTGAATGACACCTAATCTGAAACACTGAAGTCCACAGCAGCACTTCACTATGTGCCATTCTCCAAATAAATATGTGGAGGTGTACAATACAGGTGATTTGTGTCATGTCTATGTTACAATCCCAAAGCAATATGTATCATGGCTATCCATTACATGTGTGATGTCCATGGCAAGGGTTTAACATCACAGAGGAACATTTAGCTACAATAGTTGGCATACATGATAGTTGTATATGGCTGATACATCAGACTTACACAGGATCTGTGGATAAGTGGTATTTATTGGAGAGTGCACAACAAAATGAGTAATTTGAAACAGAAATCACATAAAATTAACAGTGAACGGTTCAGTCATGGTGAATTAAATCATCAAGGTAGCTGCTACACCATTTAGAAATCAGTGTCCTGTCACCAGAGGAATATAGAGATATGCTTCTGAACAGTCAACAGGGTTTATCAGTGTCACAAAAGGGGAACAAATCAGGAGAGGTTCACTTCCTGGCTGTGGGTTTGGTCTTGGCATCTGCCCCTCCTGAATGTCTGGGTGGGCGTCCACATTTGTGGGGGGATTCTTATGCTACAGAGGGTGGGGTGTCTGAGGCATTCCCTTCTCCTAGTAGGGCCTCGATTCCACTAGCAGCCACATGTATAAAAGGGCCTGATATCTCATTGCTAGTGGAAGAAGCCTGATGTTGGGTACAAAACCTACTCAGGGTAGTGTTCTTGTCCCTCAGCACCGCAGCAATGGAAGCCAGGATGGCATTTTGGGACTGCCACTGCTGCATGGCTTCTTGGTGGTTGTCCCTCTGCAGCTGTTGGATCTCCTCCATCATGGGCCATCATGGTCAGTTCCTGGGGATTTTGGTAGGCTCCCAAGATTTGGGAGATCGTCTCCTGGTCAGTTGTGTCCCATGGGGCCCCCATCCTCTGGCCCACACCATCCCCACACCATCCCTCTCATGCACCCTACCCCCATATACTTGTGCCCCTGCACAGTGTGCCTACTCCCACCAGTGGAACTCCCACTGGTGGAAGAGCCATCATTGTCAGGGGTGACATTAGGAGACTCAGGTACCTCTACTGGGGGACACACAATGGAAGAGACTGCCTTTGGGACACAGGTTTGTGGGCGAATGGTTGCCTGTGATGTAGTCGCAACAGGGCTTGGAGGAGTCTTTGTGGGCAGGGTGAGTCTGAAGCTGTTGACTGACCAGCTGTCCTTGATGGGCCAGCTTCGTCCTCAGTGTCCAAACATCCAGCGGTGTTTTCCTCAACGGAGGCCTTCATCTAGAGTGGTAGTGTCAGGCTCTCCATTTTGATGATGGCAAGGCTACCTGTAGGAGAAGTGGAACACACAGTTGCTGCAAGTGATGCAACAAGTGATGTATACATTAGACAACTAAACATTATATGTGAGAGTCATACACTGCCTTTACATGATCCCCTGATATGACAATGACAGCTGCTTTCAAATCTGGGTTGGAGCAATGTGGGGCATAGAGATTTTCAATTGCATACAGCATGCTCCAAACTCTTGGAGTATGCTGGTGTTTAGATGGCTGCTAATACCCTCATATCTTGTCTGAGTAAAGACATAACAAAGTACATTTCTCATCTAGTAAGTTGCTTGGCATCATTGAGTCAGCTAAAAGCTAAGCAATGCACATTGGTGTCAGAGCTGGCACACCATATAGGAGTTACAATTTGACCTGGGCCTCTATCTGGATGTAATGCAAGTGCATCCATTTTGTCATTTAGTTGTCCAGACATAGCTGTGATTGCCATGAGCTGTTAAATGGTGGACTATTCAGTATGGATTACTTTGATTGTTAGTTTCATATGCAAGACATTTTAAATTTAGTACACTCTTCTGGTTTTGTTAATGGTGGAACAGTGCCTTCTGGTAGTTGTAGTGCTGTCAGTTCCCAGTACTTCACTTGCACTTCCCAAACACTGTGGCCCAAGGTGAGTTCACTTAACATGCAGCATGGCAGAGAGGGTTATTTGGAGATTTGAACTGAAAAGTGGGAGGCGGTTTGCTCATTGGGGTGGGGAAAGGTGATCAGTGAGCATGCAAGACAAAACTGTTTGGTAACATGACTTCTGTTGTTACTTACCTGACGCCATTCCCCCAGGTATTAATGTCAGGCCCTCAGGATGCAGGATGTCCAAGACCTTCTCCTTCCAAGATGTGAACTGTGAGTGAGGATGTGGGGGCCCACTGCCATTCTTGAGGAGTGCCAGCTGGTGCCTGGATGACATGGAACATACTTTTCCCCTGAGGTCGTTCCACCTCTTCCTGGTGTTGTCCCTTGTGTGTGAGCATTCACCCTGTCGACTATCCTTCGCACACAACTCCATTTTCCTGGCTTTTGATGTTTGCTGGACCTGTGGTCCGAATAGATATGACTCTACCCCTACAATTTCATCCGCTATGACCCTCAACTCATCATCAGTGAAACATGTCTGTTTTTGTGGGGACATGGTAGTGGTAGGAAAGACAGCGAGGTAGGGAAAAAAGGATGACAATGTTAGTGATGAGATGTAGGTGCTGTGATGTGAGTGGGTGAAGGTTGTTGTGTATTGTGTGGGTTGAAAAATTATGTTTTCTGTATGTTGTGCAAGTTTGGGATGAGTACTGAGTGAAATGTGTAGGGGTTCCTATTATTTGCTTTGCTAGTTCCTTTTATTTTTGATAGTCTCTGGCTATGAGTGGTGGTTGCAAAGGATTGTGGGTTTTGTAGGGGTGTGTTTTATAGTGATGTGTAGGTGTGTCGGTGTGTGAATGTGTGTCAGACCGATGTGAGTTCAGACCGCCGCGGTTCACACTGCCAATGTTTTCCGCCATGGAGAAACTGTGCTCCTTATTTGTAGATCATAATTTGAATGGATGATTTTCATTGGGCTGGAAGTGCTGGTGGTCAAACCACCTTTTTTCCTGCTGCCAGTGTGCTGGTGGTTTCAGGAAATTGGCTGTTTTTTGGCAGTCTGAGCTGTGTGCCTCTTGATATAGTGGTCTGACGACTGCCAACATGGTGGTCTTTTGGCGGCCACCACTGCAGCAGTCTTACCATCAGACCGCCAAAGTCGTAATGAGGCCCTAAATGTTTGGTTAGAAACAGATGTTACTTCTGGTAGTAGAACTTAAAATGTCAAATTAACCACGAATAATAAATGTGTGAAAGCAATTTAAATGAACATTAGTCCACACATTTATAAAGCTTCAATTTCTCAATATTTGCATTTCATTAATGCATTTAAATGTTTACACACATTAACATTATTAAAGCACACAGTAAATATACTGTCAAAAATAAATGTGTGTAAGGAGTGGAGTCTAAATTGCGCTACACTAACACCAATAATGAGTAAATGCCTGGTATGCAACCAACTGAAGCCCAGTCTTTCCTTGGGAGAAGTGGCAGGCTAAATGGCTTAGTAATCACTCATGCAGTCTCATCAAAACATTCCTAATGTTCATACCACATCCTCTATATGAAACTGACGTGTTGCAATATATTATGTAATATATCGGAGAGAAAAGCTGCAGGTTAAGTGTGAGTTCAAAATAAGCTCGGCATTTTTCTGTGAGAAATTCCAAGCTTACCCTTGATAGTTTTACAAAAGGAGCAGAGCCTTCCCTAGGAAAATTGCATGTAATACATTATCTACAGAACTTAAAAGTATGAAAGTTTCAAAATAAACAAGTGAACAATTTGAAGTCCGATGTAATGAACCGAAAAACAAATCAAAGTGATGCCATAATGAAGAAAAATTGATGTAGAGATCAGGAGTTGTTAACACTGAAGTGCATGAATGCCAAAAAACATTCAGATATGGGATTGAAGAATCTGTTCAACAGAAACAGAAACAATTAGAAGTGTTTCTGTCCTACATGCATACACGTCTTTAGCAGCTATAGCCCTTTTTTTAAAATTAGCTGGTGAAAATAATGTCCTGATTTTCCATAATGGTTCTTCAGATATCAGTGCACAATTTCCAATTGCAGAGACTCTCACAAATTTAGACAAAATTCTTCCACGTATTTACTGGTTTTCTCAAGGTCCCCAAAATATTAGGGACATTTTTCTTGGACAATAGGGAATGGGTTGATCTTGTATAAAATCTATCACCACTTTTAGTCAAGTTGTCAGATAAAGTTTAGCTGCAATGGTTTTGTTGCTATGTATCCAGTGGGCACTATCTTCTGGCTCTTTCTTACTCTCTGTAAGAAATTGGTGACCATCTACCTTGAGTAATAATCACAATCCTTGTCAGGTGAACATTCAATGTCACTAAATTATCCTGGTCTCATCCCGTTGGTGGGTGTGGCAAAATACAGGCAGGCTTAATTTAGGGCGATGTGTAAAACATTTATGCAGTAACAAAACAATGATAAAGTCAAAACACAACAAAATAAAAATCCCAAACTCAAATAGAAAAATAGAATAAAATACTAAACACAAGGACAGCAAAACAACAAAAGTCAAGTAAATGGGAGCCAGAGATATGATTTTTTAAAGTTTTTAATAAAATGAGCACCATTAAGTGTCAAGCACCAATCCCAGTCACCTAGTCATGGAAGATCAGGACCTAGACACTGTTCCAGGTTATGTTTGATGGAGCATGGGTTGGATACAGAAACCAGGTTCAACTTAGGTTCAATCCAATTAGAGGTTTTACCTTGGGGAGAAGGGCCAAATGTAGGAAACGTTTTGCATGGCGCAAACTGCGAAATTCGCAGTTTGCGCCATGCAAAACGCGCATCGTGATGTACATTCCCATTTTGCGAGTCGGTACCGACTCTCAAAATGGGAATGCGACTCGCAAATAGGAAGGGGTGTTCCCCTTCCTATTTGCGATTCGCATCGCTATGCAGAATTGCTTTGTGACCGCGAACGCGGTCGCAAAGAAATTCACAGTTAGCACCCATGTGAAGTGGGTGCTAACTCATTCGCAAAAGGGAAGGGGTCCCCAGAGGACCCCTTCCCCTTTGTGAATGGCTCTAAAAATATTTTTTTCAGAGCAGGCAGTGGTCCTATGGACCACTGCCTGCTCTGAAAAAATGAAACCAAATGCTTTAATTTTCACGAGTGTATTGCAAATTGTTTTCCTTTAACGAAAACGGGCTGCAATACCAAAAAAAAAAACTGCTTTATTGAAAAAGCAGTCACAGACATGGTGGTCTGCTGTCTCCAGCAGGCCACCATCCCTGTGAGTGCAAAGAATCGCAAGAGAGTCACAAATTGCGACCCACCTCATTAATATTAATGAGGTGGGTCTTTGCGACCCCCTTGCGATTCGCAGATGGTGTCAGGGACACCATCCTGCATATGGGATTGCGACTCGGAAATTGCAAGTCGCTCCGACTCGCAATTTGCAAGTCGCAATCCTGTACTTACCAACATCTGGCCCCTAGTCTCAAAACTGGAAGTCTAAAATCTTCAGTGGGGCAAGGCAGCAGGCTACGGCTGAGGACAGGAGAGCTTGATGAAATCGGACAGCCATTGGATCTGGTCCTCATGAAGCTGCTATTTCTTGATGAGAAAGCTCAAAGTAGGAGAAATTCAAAATTTGCACCTGTGGAAGAGTCCTCACAACTTGATAGTTTTGGCACCTTCACACAGGTCGTCTTCTATTGTTCTTCCTCATGTACAGAAGGTGTTTTGAAGAGGGTGCCAGGGAATGCCTGGCACTACATTATGGATGAATGTGACTCCTGATCCCTCGGTAAATAATTGGATAAATGTCCCCCCACCCACTTTTGCAACAGCTCCAGTCAGTCCATCTACAAAAAATCCCACAGTGCCCCTCTCCTCCTAAATTTAAGATAGAAAAACCTTTCTTTTCTTGTGCAGACCTGTGTCCCCAACCAGAGGTGTGGGCAGGGTAATGAGCAGCCCTTCCCCTTTGTTTACTCCAAACTAGTTCTGTGGACAGCTTCCCTCCCATTATGATTGGTGCCTGCCTGTTTAGGCAAATAAAAGAAGGAGCCTGTCCGGGTGTCATCTGGCATCTTCTTGTGACAGGGCAGCCCCCTTTGAAGTAACTTAAATTCATGAGCATAGCCCAAACGGTCATCTGGCCAGAGGAACAAAACATCTCCCCACACGCAGGCCTTAGTCTATACTCTGAGAGTACTTTTCACACCTCATTAAGGGCTTGAACACTCAGAGAGCTACAGCTGGAGCCTAATGCAAATTAGACCTAAAACTTAAAGCAAGGAAAAGGTAAAAATACAACTTCACCATTAAATTGAGCTTTTGGTAAATATTAAAACGTTTCTGAATCGTATTTCTCACTGGTCCCTTCGTTGAGATAATAGAATTACTATTTAATACTGCTTCCTAATGTTTCTATCTGGGCCAGCCAGTCTTCCTAAATTAATAGGGATGGGTTCTAGTCACTGTATAAATATGCTAACATTACCTTTTTCATGTCCTGCTTTTAAATACCATGCTCTTTGTCTTGTGGGCTACAAGGTCTATTTAGGCACAGCTGATTAATATTTAAAAGGATGGTTTAGTCTAATTGAAAACATTTATTTTGATAGACCGAATAGAATGTTTTCAACTGTTTCGGTCAGGCTACAATGGTAGGCCTGAAGCCAGGTTTGCACTGTCACTGTAGTGGATGGCATAATATGTGCTGCAGTCCAATATTGCACTTAACCTCCAGGTCCATGCTACACTTTGTACCATATACCAGAGACGTATAGTCATATTAAATATGTCAATTAGGAGTATGCCAATTCATCCATTTCAAAAGAGAGAGCACTGGCACTTTATTAGTGGATAGAAAGGGTAAAGTGTACAGGATTCTACATCCTGCAGAAATAGATAGTGGAAAAATCTGGGGGTACACCTCCCAAGCGATGGTTATTTTTTTACTCTCTCTTAGCCCCATGAGAGAAATTCAAGAGCAGGCTGACTTTTGTTTTGTCTTTTTAGTCAGCACTTTCCTAGATTCCTTAGCCTTTTAAGTGATTACCAGATCCAGATATTTCAGGGCATAGGCGCAGAGTCCTTTGCATGTGAAGAAGAATTCTTAAAATAGTGAAAATTTATACAACAATGTGTAGAATTAATATGTAGGCTTGATGAAAATGCAATTTCTTTTAATTCAAGTGAAAGTAGTAGGCTGACATATTTACACATTTTAGGCTTGAAAAGCTGATATTGCAATTTTGCAAGTTTGACATAGGTTAGGAATGTAAAATGTTGAACTTTTGACAATTAAACATGCTGTCAGCACAATGATTTCAAGTAAAAGAAGTTTGTTTTTACCTTCCCAATAGGCATATTTTCATTAAATATAACGTTTTAAAACGTTTTAGCTTAACTCTGCTAAATATTTCAAAGCATACAATGGCTTAGTGTACGAAATCAATAGATAGCCTGTGATTTATTAAAATGAAAAGTCTAACCATGATCTGAAGTTTTCTCAAGCAGGGTCAATGATGAGAACCCTTACAGACGAACATGACATTTTTATAAAATGTTGCATTTAAACATTGTTGTTTATGGACTATTGCTTCCGCTGTAAGACGATGATGAAATGTTCCTGTTCCCATGAAAACACTGATTATGGATTGGCTGAAAAAGATAAAACATATTACAGAAGTTTAGATATGATATTTTATATTCCTGAGTGTTCCTAGAGTAAGCTCAGAGGCTCTTTCCCAGGCACTTAGCCAAGGACATTTCCCAGGATTATTCTCTTCGGACCCATTCACTTTCCTGTCCGAATCCATGCGCATTTGGGAGTTCTGTTTTTGTTGATTGATTATTGAGATTTGGAGCTCTATATGGGTTCTGACTGACACCTTTTTCTCATCTTTCCCAATTCCATCCTGAGATTTAGATTAGGGACTTTTCCTTTATTAAACATTAATTTATTCTGATCAATATTATATTTGACTAATTATTGAATTGCTATGGATGACATTCTATGCTGATTTGAATAAAGATTTGAGCAATCAAAAAGACATAAATAAACCTTTTGACCTCACTCCAACTCTCATTATTGACTGGAAAAGTAATAAGTGAAACTGTGTGACTGTTTAATTAATGTGCAGCTCCTGGTTAATCTCATTTGCATCCAAGATCTATCCGCCTGTGACTGAGAGGGTAAGCCAGAATCGGTCAGAGTTGGTAAACCAAAATAAACCAATATCTATGATATATTCCCATTCCACATATGTAGATTTATATCTAGATGTAGAGTAATTAGCCCCCATCTCCATAAACAAGGAGACTCCTATGACTGAATGTAAGATTGAAAAGTTGCTCTCAGTAGTTTCCCTCCTGTTTGTGGAGATCTCTGTCCTCAGGGCAGATAACTCTCCATAAAAGGTAATAGGAAATTCTAATAAATTAATTCAATTAATTCAAATTAAAAACAGATTATTTATTTTTTATTTAGCAATATGAAAATGCATTTTTCTAACTCATATTCACCTAGGGCTAAAACAGTAACAAAGGACACCTGCATTAAATTAATATTACATTTTGACCTAATTGTATTTTTGTTGTTTGTTTAAAGAAGCAACTGTAAATGAAAATAAAATAAATTATAACTTTCCCTCTGCCCAAACACTGCATTATTTATTATTTGTGTTAAAAAAATCACTGTCATGAATGCAAGTTATGTATTATTTTATTGTGAATTTATTTTTGCATATGCTGTCTTTTTCAACATATTTTTAACTGTTATTATATATTAACAAATGTACAATTCATTTAATATTTTTACTAATTTTGCTGGAGTACTTTTGAGTCTGTTTTGTCCTTAATAGTGCTACTGTAGTAGATTTAAATATGTACTTTATAAATGTCAACAGTCTTATGCTGTAGGTGTGTGTTTTGACTTATCATTACCTTCCCAAATCCCTCTTTCAATTTCCCTTAATTTCACCTATTGTGTAGTAATTATGCTTCCTTTTCCTCCTATCTTCGTGTCCTTCCAATAGTACCATTAAGTTGTATATTAAAAAAATCTTATGCTTTTAATGAGTACTTCAAAATTTCTCTCCAGGTGGGAAGCCTTCTGATTCCAGCAAAACTTACACAGCCCCTGAGATGCTTATTTAATAGCAAACTTATTAAAGAAAGTTAGAAAATATGCATTCATAGATCAACAGAAATTCACATAGAAAATTGTTATTTAGAGGAGTAAATCAAATGGGCATTATTATAAATGGATTATGTGGCAGAGAAACGTGGAAGTGTTTTTAGAGACAATGCATCCTTCTAAAGATGCAAACCGAACATCAGGGATCACCCCAGGACACAGTGAGGGAGGAGAACAGAGATGGAGCACGCATGCACTAAAGGAGACCCAAACTGTGATGAACATATGTGATCATAAACAAGTGTACATCAATGAATGGTCTCTTCAAATGGGGAATCTTCTCCTGGATAGCAACAGCTGGTGATGCTACATCCTCACAATGAGCCAAGAATTGTGACCTATAAATACTTTTACACTCATGCAATAATGATAAAACTGATGACCAAATGGTTTTATAACCAACTCCAATCCGGAAAACTAGGCCATGGTAAATTTAGTGGCAAAAAACTGACACTTGCTGATTACTAGGAATGAATCCACACCACACTTGTATAGCACGGATATCCTCTAGGCATTAACATTCTAACATTTAGTTCTTGCTGTTGAGAAAACTTGGACCATTTAAGAAAATGGGGAACCCCTGTTTCCTTTATATGCAGCGTCTGTAAAACTAGTGCCATATCACACTTAACTAGATTTATTTACTATTATAAAACCCATGAGCACAAAACAATATGCAGCACCAAGTGAGTGTCTGGCCAAGTCTAAGTAAATCTGGTGGCCTAAATTGTTAAAACCTGGATGGTGAAAGTGATGTCTTCCCAACTGCAACTATAAGAATTTAGGCCCGTATTTATACTCCGTTTGCGCCGAATTAGCGTCGTTTTTTTCGACGCAAATTCGGCGCAAAACTAACGCCATATTTATACTTTGGCGTTAGACGCGTCTAGCGCCAAAGTATGGGCAAATAGCGTCATTTTTTTGCGTGAACGCCTTCCTTGCGTTAATGAGATGCAAGGAAGGCGTTCCCGTCTAAAAAAATTACGGCGACGCAAATGCGTCGTATTTATACTCCCGGGCAAAAATCACGCCCGGGAGTTGGCGGGTCAAAAAACCCCGCATTTGCGCCACTATTTAACGCCTGGGTCAGGGTAGGCGTTAAGGGGCCTGTGGGCTCAAAATGAGCCCACAGGTGCCCTCCCCTGCCCCCAGGGACCCCCCTGCCACCCCTGCCCACCCCAGGAGGACACCCAAGGATGGAGGGACCCACCCCAGGGACATTCAGGTAAGTTCAGGTAAGTATAATTTTTTATATTTTTAATTTTTTTTTGGTGGCATAGGGGGGCCTTATTTGTGCCCCCCTACATGCCACTATGCCCAATGACCATGCCCAGGGGACATAAGTCCCCTGGGCATGGCCATTGGGCAAGGGGGCATGACTCCTGTCTTTACTAAGACAGGAGTCATTTAAATGGCGTCTGGGCGTCGAAAATAATGGCGCAAATCGGGTTGAGGCGATTTTTTTGCCTCAACCTGACTTGCCCCATTTTAAGACGCCCTAACGCCATTTTCCCCCTACGCCGGCGCTGCCTGGTCTACGTGGTTTTTTTCCACGCACACCAGGCAGCGCCGGTCTGCTAGCGCCGGCTAACGCCATTCCATAAATACGGCGCCCGCATGGCGCTTCAGAATGGCGTTAGACGGCGCAAAATTTTTTGACGCTAAACTGCGTTAGCGCAGTTTAGCGTCAAAAAGTATAAATATGGGCCTTAGAGTCTGATGAATGTAAAGGCATCTTGCAAATTGCATGTGCAAATTGAGCGCTAAAGTTTTAGCACGCAACTTCCATTTTGCAGTGCAAACTATGTACTAATATGTCATATTGAAAAATGTTTAGTCGCGGGGGTGGGGTGGAGAATGTCCTGCCTAATGAATATTAATTCAACAGGTAGGTATTTGCAACTCCCCCTGTGATTGACTATGAATGTAGGGATGGTGACTTGCAGTGAAATGTGGACCATTTTCCCTGCATTGAATTCTCAAATGGGAAAATTGTTCTCTTTGTACCAGGCTTTGTTCCTTAATGGAATGGATGGTGCTTTACAAATAAGAATGTTGCATATTTCGGAAGACATTGGGGGATACATGCAGTTGTCCCCTGGGCCATAGTCTGCTCTTCCTTAGGCTTTTCAACACAAATTCCAAAAGGGAGGCTGTCCAATGGGGACAAGTTCCCTGTTGCAAATGAGGTAATACCTCCTTAGAGCTGTCAGTAAATGTACAATGGCTTGTGACGACAGTTGGGGGTACAAATTATTGAAATCCTTTATGGAAAATCAAACTTTGGATGGGAGGCACCTCTTTCTCACCTTCTCTTCTTTCTCCTAAATGTGTCATGGAATTAGTCACAAAACAACTTTTGTGATTTGAAAAGTGGCTTAGTGCATTGTAAAAACATTTTGTAATTGCAAAACTTTTGATGTTGCAAATTGCAGAGATTTGTACTGGAAAATAGTGTTCTAAATCAGCTTATTGATCTTTACCTAGCTCCGTACTTGTGATTTCCCATTTAATATTGGTTTTGAATATATAAGAAAATTAGGTTGATGCACAGATTTCTAACTGAAATGATAAGCATATACAGATAATTAGTTACAATGCTTAGTAATTGACTTACATTTTTGTCCAACAAACCCTCTAGCAGTGTTGGTTGACAGGAAGGTAAAATGAATTTCTACTTTATCAGTGCAATACTTGTTGTCATTTTGGTAACAGATTGGAGTTCATTAATACGTGCATTCAGATAAATGACCCAGTGAAGCAGGTACATTACATTTTCTGAAAAGTATATTTACAATCTACTAAATTATGTATCCTTCTATTACTCGGTCTTCTTGGATTTTGAGATGGAGTTCCACCTTCACAAAACATCTTATAAACCAGGTTTTGAATATTTAGAATAAGAAATAAATTATTGCATAATATATATTGTGTACATGTCATCATAGGTGATGTGTGTGAATGCCCAATGAAGTTTTACGAACTTGTGATTGATGTTGTGTGAAAAGGTAGTCTTCCATGAAACAGCCAACTTTGAACTATAATTTTGTTGGCCCTGAATTTACATCTGTTTGTGCCCCCAACTATTGAATAGGAGCATTCTCTTAATTCATCTTACTACAGTTAAGAATGGAAACTAACCTAATATGATGGCCATAACATATCAGCCTACATTCCTTTACTTACCCCTATTCTGATGGAACTCCATTGGCTCTCACTGCCTGCTAGCACCATCCTCAAAATCAGCTGCATCATTTACAAAGCCCTTATGGCCATCACCTCTGCTTATCTCTGAAAAATCATCATTTCTGGTGGCTCGCAAACACCACACTGTATCCAGGACTTCATCAGACTGCTGACTAAGAAGTATAAAACAGAAAAAACATAGCTGTGGGCCTTTTCCATCTACGCACCCAGAATCTGCAACAACATCTCCATGTTCATCAGGACTGCCCCAACAGTGCTCAATTTAACAAAGAGTTAAAGTCTCATCTCTTTAATAAAGCACTAGATCATAATGCTTTAATTATCCACATCCCAGTTGCCTCTCCTATCACTCATTGACTTTATGTTTGTCTTTGATCCTATACAGTGGTCCATTGCCTTTTGGCTAGGTTTACGCTATAGAAATATCATGTAACATACATATAAAATGTATGCATTTAGGACATTATTTGCTACATCTAAGCAATTAAATATGAATGGAAATTTCAGATGTGCTTCCTTTTCCACTCCGCAATGAGGTAGCAAAAGGTTTCATCTATTAAGCTTTAAAAAATAACAATTCAACCAATTTGGCAGATGTGATTGCCATGATATACTTCTGGACTGCTTTCTTCAACACCGTTTTTACACTGTGTCCTGACATTTAATTATGAAGGAGAGCATGAATATGGTTTATCATTTTCTTTTCTTTTGTGAGGTTTCCAACAGAAATCACAGGAGTTTCAAAACATTTTCTGGCTTGATATGTTTAAGGCTCAGTGCTTTTATCACTAAGCGCCCCATTATGGGTTTGGCGGATCCGACAAACTCCAGACAGGGTGTCCCCCACATACACAGTGACCTCCCTACCAAAGCTTTTATGGGTTTCCTGCTAGGTTGATGGCGGGTGGAAACCTAAGTTTCCAACCTGAAGGCCTAGTGGGAAATAGGCTACAGCATTGTCTCTGGCTCCTAATCGAGCCAGCGGCAATACTGTTGCCTGCAGGGTGCACCAGCATTGCAATGGTGCTAGATGGTGGAGGGACCTGCACTGCGGATTAGGCCCTCGGCCACCTCCAGACCACCGAGATCCAAGATCTGGTAGAGCTGGTGGTTCCCTGACGGTCCGACCACCACATTACAACTGCAGGGTGGCAGTCTATTGATCGCCCTAAGACTCTATAATTTTCACCTCAAAGCATTTGTGAGCTGAATTGTAATCACTGCTGTGGAAATGGTACTTATGAACATAAGTACTCTTAAGGCCACTTTAGTGTGATTGTCCCTATATCTATCATCTCTGTGTGTACTTTTGCTGATATTCAAGCTCATTGTGCAAGTATAATGTACAAGGCACTAATGGAACATTGAAAAATAGAAAGCAGAAACAACTTCATTTTTTTTTACAATCTGTGTTCCAGGTCTGACTTGAATTCATGGCTGTAAGGTTCAGCCCATATTACAGGGAATGCACTTACCTGATGACATTGCTGAAGTGAGCAGTATGGAAACACACCATTCTTTACAAAAAACTTTGAAGTTCCAACCCATAGTGCCCTACCTGCTTGCAGTGCCCAGGTGAGCACTCTATTGACAATCATATTATGCATTTCTTAATAATTTAAGTGATAGTTGGGAAGAACAATGAGTAGATATATGGCATGATACTTTTATAAAAAAATAACTTTTACTTTGTAGTCTGTTCTTCGGCCCTACATTTAACTATTATGTTGGATATATGTTTGTATTTATTTTTTATATTTTGTGAATAATGTATTATTACTGCGCGTGTTCTCTGTCATTGTAGGTTACAAACTGCATAATTTATATTTGCCCCACTCATTAAAGGGTGTGTGGTAGATGCTTAAGAAAGTGCCCAGCAGGATTTGGCATGCTGTAACATTGCCATTTAATTATATTAAGATAGCTGTTTGATGGACGCTTGGTGATTCTTTAAATCAAATAACCACTTTTACCATGATGGCAGGGTATTTGGGTTCATTAATCCTATTAACTGATTGGCTTCAATCTTCTCTCTCATTATTTTATTGGATTAATATAGTGCTCTACATATAGTAATGTTAAAGGCTTGGTGAGGATTTTGAAAGACTAGCAATGTATTTTTAATATTTATTCAAATTTTTGCACGATGTATACATTTATTGAGACCATTTGTCTTTTAAATTAAAATAAATGATTCTTGGTTTATTTCCAGTATTACATGTGATATCAGGTCCAAAATGCATTTATGAGTTCTTTCCATTGAACGCTTTTAATGATAATGAAAATAGAGGCTTTGTAGAAAAACTAATCCTCTAGAAACTTTTCACCCTTGCCCTTTGGTAAATATGGTTCTCACTCAATGACCGAAGCCCATCAAGTTTTAGTGGAATCAGGTTTTTCTTTAATCATGTACACAGTTTATGTTTTCATAAGAAAGAAACAATTCATAGCAAAGTATTAATTAGATATGTATGCATTCGCATTTACATTTCACAAACCAAGCTGGCTATCAACAGAATACTGTAGATGTGTACAACAGTTCAGCATCAGAATGCAGATATTTGATTTACAAAATGGCATCACTTTTCATAATTATGCTATGATATGTATATTAACTTAAGCACAGAGGACTCAGAAAAGCCATTTCAGAAACCTTTGGCCAAAGATTTATTTTGTGTTCTTTACTCAGGGCTCCATTGTGGATGTGGCAAAGTCTGTACACAGAGGTATAGATTTTAGTAGTGAATTTGGAAAGCACAAGGGTAGTGGTAGAAAACTGAGAAATAATAACTAATAAATATGTGGGATTAAGGCAATGGTTAGGTGCTGGCAGGGCAATACAACATAAAACCTCTAGAAATGAGTGAAACAATTCCAAGTAATAAAATATACACCTGCATCTCCAGTAAACTTCGCACTTGTATAGCACACTACTCATCCGTTAGGGTCTCAAGGCGCTGTACACATACTGCTGCAGAACCCCTCCTGGCTTCTCCCTGTGAGGCACCCACTCCTGGACAGCCCCACAGTGAAGCCAGGCGTCCAAGTGCTGTGAGGGCCATTATGGAGATTATACAAATTTACCAAAAAAACTTGTGAACGCTTTACAAATGGCTCAACCTTTGTATACCATTCCACTGGCTTTACTCTCAGTTTTGAGAAATCCTTGGAGAATGACACGAGATCACTCCTCCTCCAAGGCACATGGACATAATCTACACCAGTCACTTCCCTCACTGGAAATTTCTCACTCTTTCCATTAAAGATGGAGGCAGCTCTCTCTTTCGTTTCTTTTGATCTATCTTCTTCACCCATCTGCCTTCCCACTTATCTGGTTCACTCAATATGCGGATGCTACTGATTAAACCCTTAATTTGCATTTTCATTCCTGATGTTTTTATACTACAAATTTCGTTCTCATCAAAACATACATGATAGCTTTCTACAATGATTTGGTCCAGCCTAAATCTACATCATATGTTCGGGCCATTTCAGACAATTTGTCATGAGGTAGTCCTGCATGCTTATTGATGTATTTACACATGAATACAAGTTTGTTATCTAATTAGGAAAGATCAAGGTTTCTTTATTTCATCTCATCCAGTTCTAGTTTAGTCTGACCACACCCTCACCAGGGGCTGAATTATTTAATTGCTTAATCCCCTTCACTTTCTCTTGGGGACCTATTAAAAAATCTAATTAAATCATCTAGTTTTTGTTACTGAGTACCATTCTGTTCTACAGCAGTATTGGACACTATCATTTCTCTGGGACTATTGTTAATGACACTTTGAGGTGAATTCCAAATAGACATGCTTTTGCGATCTTGGAGTAGACTATATTACAGGAAAAAATTCTGTCTGATTCAGGGTTGATGCCATGGAGGCAACATAGGGAGTATTCACTTGAGTCAGGACAAAAAGAGTTTCTCCGATTTCTGGGACAAAAGAAGCATTAGCTGATGTTTCTACTCCGGTACGGACTGTCAAAGTATGTGTTGTTGTTCCTGCTGACTCAGGTTTATACAAAGGAACTGCAGGACCAATAGTGAATAATTTAGCGATTGCATCTTGGGCATTGGGAACCATGAAGAAAACAGGGGCACTAATCTTTGAATTCTCTCCAATCAGATTCTGGCTCATATTTACTGGTACAGCAGCTATTCCAGAGTTTTCAGTGGCAACTGCACCATTCACTTCCTCAGATTGGGCCATTTTATATGGAGGTGGGTGTGTTGATGACAATACATCTAGAAAATCATCGCTAGAGTCACTATCACTGTCTTTGCCTGCACTCTCTGGGGTACCTATCTTCCCTCCTTCTTATTTCCTTTCTTCTCTTTCTTTTTTTCAAGTTCTTCACTCACCAATGCAGAGTACAGTCTAGTTCCCTTTCCTATATCAGCTCACCACTGCTGTTGTTCAGCATCCCATCTAGAATGGGCATAGCTATACACTGCTTTTCAGACTCTTCTCTGATACTTTTCCATTTCCCTAACATGAGTTGTGTGCTGCCAAGCCTTAAGTGGTTTACAGTGTGCGCTCCTAGGAGGTGTCTTAATTTTGTGTAATACCCTTCTAATTTTTCTTGATTCTCAAATTAAATGTACCATAGTGTGGAACCTTCAGTGCACCTTCTTTCTCTGTGATCTTATGCCATTAACTCAGCCAAATACATGTGTGAAGGCTCAGGTTCATGGCTATATATTAACCAGGTGTGTCTTTGAGTGGTACTCTTGCCCCTTTCTAACAGGCATTTTCACATCTCACCTAATCAGATTTCGTATAGCCTTTAAGAATTTCATTTTCAACAATAATTTAAATAATCACAAATAGGAAGAAATTTCAAATCAGGAATAGATGTTTTTTGCTCACAATTTTCAGCTGATGTTAACAACGAATTACAGCATTCCACTAACACCAACTATCCAATCTGAGCCATGCACGTTGTGAAGTCCTTCTCACTACTCCTAGAAGCATGAAGTTTCACACTTACACGAACAAAGGAAGTAGAGAGATCTGTTCCCCTCAAAGTTTTGCAATGTGCTCTAATATCTAATGGAGTAAGCATTAATTGAAACAAACAAATCCTTTGGAAACAATCATCTCTTCCCACACCACCAGGAACTAATCATTGCATTTCATTTGCAACATCACCTGAATTTCCCGTCCAATGGAACTTGGACAGTTACTGCAACATTGAGCAACCCTATTTCTCATACATGATGAATAGGAGGCTTCATCGGCTCATTAGCCCTTTGCGTTCCTCTTCTCAGGCCTTACTATCAATAAACTACTGAATACAACAATACTCCTTTACCTAGTTAATGCAACCTTGAAAACACACCTGCAAAGGAAAGAACACACTAACCAAGCAAAATACAGTTAAAAATCCAGGTCTTTAGTCAGGCTAACTTTAAATAAATATTTAGGGGCTCATTCCGACTTCAGCGGTCTTTTCCTTAGATTGCCGAAGTCATGAGCACCAGAGAATCGCCATATTACGAGCAATGAAGGATTTCCGCCAGTGGTCGCGCTGGCGGTCGGTGGTGCAGAGGCAGTTCCACTGCTGGCCCCGCCCTGCCAAAAGGACTCCACCAGCTGTATTACGACCTGTAATGCAGCCTGGTGGTGTCCTGATGGTGTGGCGCTACCGGCAGTCGGAGAGTCGGGTCCCGTTCCCTCAGGGAGGAGCACCTCATCAGGCGAGGTAAGTGTCCTCCTCAAGGGGAGGGGGCAGGGGTAAATGGATGGGTGTGTGTGAGTGTTTGTCATGAATGGGGTGTGGGAGGGGAGTGTTTGTGCGTGTGTAAATGCGGTGATGGTGATGCGTGTGTGTGTTAGTGTAAGCGTGTTGTGAATGTGAGTGAGTGTGTGTCAGGGTGTGCATGTCTGTGGGTGCGTGTGTATATGCGGGGGTCGGGGTAAGTACGGGGATCAGAGGGGTCACTACTGGGATCGGGGTGGGAGGGTCACTACTGGGAGTGGGGGGTGGGGGAGTCATCTGCCAACAACAGGAATGCAAATTTCTGTTGCCAGTAGCCTTTCCACCAGGGATTTAGTGGTGGTGCTTCTGCAACGGAATCCCTTGCGGAAAGGGGACTCGGAATACCGGCCGCGGTATTGGGTGGCACAGCGGGTCAGAGATGAACATCTCTAGACCAGCAGGTCCAACTGCCCTGGCAGTAGGAACGGGTAAATGTCGGTTTGGCACAGGCCAAACTGACACACTCGTCATATGGCGGTCTGCACCGCCACCCTGGTAGTGGTCAAAAGACTGCTGCTGGCGTGGCGGTTCAGTTACTGCCATACTCGGAATGACCCCCTTAATGTGCATTTCAAATAAATGATTATACATGCACCTATATTCAAAAAGCACATTAAGGGCCTCATTACCTCCATGTTGGCAGTGACAGTTGTACCACCAACAGGCTAGCCCAGAAAACCGCCAAATTATGCCCTTGGCAGTATTCCCAACAGAATAAAGCCAAAGCACTGCCGGCACTGCCACTGTGGTCAGACCACAACAGGCGACGGAAGGCACCGATAGGGCGGCGGAGACCATGTTTTTGAGGCAGCACACCACCAAGATTTCTACTGTGGTCGCACCACCATGGAAACCCAGGCGGAAATGAACTGCATGTAAGAAGACACTCACCTTCAGGAAGCCATACTTGTACGGAGCCGCTATGGAACCAGTACTAGATGTCATCCCTCTGCTCCTGCTCGCACAAAGACTTCAGAAACTTCGCTGCCACTGAGAACAGCAACCGTAAGTACACACACTTACCTGTAAATGTTGTATATTGTCAATGTTTGTACACTCACACAATATACCACCAGGAAGGGGGTGCCAGGGCTACAACCACATGCTACTACACACTGACATACACATGCACATACAGCCACACATACACCCGCACACACACAGTACACACACTATAGCCAACACACACACATGTAAAAAAAAAAAACACTTACACACAGAAACACTGCACGGGCCCAGTCACACACAATACCACACAACAGCAAAACATGTCACGGTAATACCACAACCACACCATCATCAATACATTGGCAAGCACTCACAATAGACACTACCCAGGGACACATCACATATACAACACAAGCTACAACCAACAGGGAACAAACACACACAGTCGCACAACCATACAACTTACCAATCGACATACACATCACACAATGCACATCATATCTATCATACAATGTACTAAACATGCACACGCACACAGTCAAAGCACACTAAGCCACACAACACAGCCAAAAACATGTCAACACAAACACCACTCAATACCACGACAACAACATTTTTTAAACAGACCCATGCCCATCACACACCCATCACTGTGGGACAAAAGCACTGCACACAACCTCACATATTGCCCAAACATTACAGGTAGCATAAACAACACTTACACAAAAACTGACACACAACCAATGTCAGCCAGGAGCAACTCTACATGAGGAAAAGAAATTGTGATAAAGATGAAACCTCAAAACCAACAACAGGTTGGTTCTTATATATTAATAATTTACCAAGGTTAAAGTCAAAGGCCATAGGCCTTAGGCCAGTCCATAGGCACACGTTTCTGCACACAATGCACATATGGGTGCCCGAACTTGACTCCTGACTGCATGTAAGCTCTACAGGTAGGTGCATCAAGGGGGCAGACAGGCACCTCAGGGATTATCAGGAGGGGTGGTAAAGGAGGGGGGGGTTAGGCTTAGGTTTGGGTGGGGAGGCTTTGGTATGTGGCTTTGGAGGGGGCTTAGTGATAGGCTTAGAGGAGGGCTGGCTTTTCTTGGGAGGGGTAGACTTCTTTGCAGGGGAGGGGCATGGGTACTTGCCGGTGGGATAGGGAGGCCTTGGAGATGGAAGGGACGGACGTTGGGAGGGAAACTGAATGTTCAGGGGTCTTGTGTGGGGAAAGGAGTAGGAGAAAGAGCAAACTCTGAAAGGAAAGCTTTTTCAGACACATAGGGATCATTAGCAAAAGGGTTTGGGTGTGGAGGGAGAGGAAATGTTTGAGGTGTTGTGTATGTCTTGGTTGCTTGTTTGTGGGAGGTATGCATGTGGGTACTGGGTATCTGTTGGGTGGGAGAGAGGGCATTTATGTGTTTGGGGGTGAGGGGGGTGGAGGTGCTTGGGTACGTGGTTGTGGTGTCTGCGGGTGTGGTGACTGGGGTGGATATCCAAGGGTGCTGTCTGGGGGCAGTATAGTTATAGTGGCTGGATCTGGGAATGTTGGTGTGGTGTCTGCAGGTGTGTCAGGTGTGCTGTCTGTGATGCTGGTGATGGTGGGAGTATCACAGCAGGTTGTGACTGTTGCTGTGTGTGCATCTGAATTGTGCTTGTGTGCATGCCAGTGGTATGTCCTGTGGTGCTTATGTCTGTCTGGGCTACCGCTACCCTTGGATGTTGAGGTGGATGCATGCCTTTCTGTTTGTGTGCCTTGGCTGGGTCTGGGAGGAGGGGTTTGAGATTGGTAAGAGGAAGTTGGAGGGGGGATGGTAGACAAAGGGTGACTGGCTCTTGTCCGTATGGAGGCCAGAGCCTGAAAGGATCTCTGTAGGCCAGCCAGTGCACCGCGAATGTCCCCCAGGAACCCATTACTCTGTTGGAGTTGAGTTGCAAGTCTCTGGATGGCATTCACAATGCTCGACTGACTCACAGAGATGGACTTCTGGAGGTCAATAGCCTCCTCACTGATGTGCCTGCAGCAAAGGAGACTCCCAGCCTGATGGGTGAGCGGGCATGCCAACTGGGTGGGGAGCAACAGGAAGGGCATTGGTAGAAAGGGGGGTGGCAGACAGAGATGGTTCTGGGGTGGTTCCAGATGGGTCTGCCACAACCAGAGAGTGTCCACTGGAGGAGGATTCCAAAGATGATGATGTGGATCCTGTCTCACCTGTGGCACTACTGTTGCCCTCTGGGCCACTGGGTCCCTCGGTGTCAACGGCATCATGACAGGCAGAACCTGTACACATGTTGACAAAATTCAGTCTAGACTGTACCTATTAATAAGATGTTGTGGCCTATTTAGCATGCCCACAACACATTGGAATAGGGAATTGCTGTGTAGTACTTACCATCCAAAGAACATGTACATGGTACTAATATTATGAGCTTTAATATCAATGATATGGGTTGAACTAGGCGACCAGTTATACCACCATGGTTTCCAAAATGCAGGATGTCCATTCTGATGAAACATCACAGGGGGCAATGCATAGTCCTCACTTACCAATGAGGACACCTTCTAACAGGTCTGAGTTAGTGTAGCAAGTGTGGCATGTGAAATGTCAGATTGAGATCACACCCTCACAATAAGTTGACACTCATTTGAAACCTCAGTACTAGTAGGACTGTTTTCAATTGTCAGACTCTGGGGCATTGGAATGGACAGAGGGCAAAGACCAGGACATCTCACCATTAGGATATTGGGAGTATGAATCTGTAGGCGGACCAGAACATACAGCAGGTTGTTAAGAGTAGTATAGTGGTACACGTATGACACAGTCACATGTGCATCATGATATCCTACTGTAGAGAAGAGATGATTTAGGTGAGTGACATGTCCCTATACACAATACAATGAGCACACCTATGTACCAGTGTCGAGTACTGTACATCTAGGTGTTCATGGGAAACGTTTTGCCTTTTCCACTTACCATATTGTCACAGCTTAGAGTCTTTCACATCATACACTGACCTGGCAGTGGGATGTAAATGAATGTAGTCAGTACATACCCACCTTTTGGCTGGTGTGCTGCCTTCAAATGCACATCCAACTCAGGGTAGGCCACTGCCAGTATGTGGAACATTAGGAGGTTAAGGTCCGACGAGCACCCTGTACGCCTTGGGAGGACATCCCCAGCTGGTCCTCTGCAGTATTCCGGGCCCAGAGTTTCAGGTCCTCCAACTGCTTCCTATAGCAGCTGCTCTGCCTGCTGTGGAACCGCATGGTCCACACTTTCTTGGCAATGGCACACCAGATCCCCTTTTTCTGATGGGTGTTGACCTGCATTGATGACATAGACAAAAGGAGAAAGTCATGTCCACATGCTCCATCCCAAAACAAGTAGGGTGAAAAAGCAAGTTAATGCAAGCAGCCAAACATACCCATCCTCACACTTCAAAATAATTTTCAAGTCACCATCTGCAGTCAGGCAGTGTGTGAAGTGGAGTCAGGCATACAACATGCATAACCAGTACCAAGTTTTGGTTAGAAACATATGACCAGACCACAAGAATGTGCTTAAAATGGTATATCTTAACAACTATTTGTCACACCAATATTGATGTTAATGCTGTCATGAACACTTGTGGTTCAGGGTACATATGTTACGCACTACATACTATGTATTACGGGTAACAGTATTTCTATGTACATGTACACATGTCCATCTACCCACACATGATAGTTCAATCCTTAATTCCTCCACATTTCATCTGCATCATCATACACTCAACCTTTCACCCATGTGTAGTTCACTGGACTCACCTGCTCCTCTGGTGCACCATATAGCTGTCCATACAGGGTATGACCTCCTCCAAAAGCTTGTCCAGCTCTTCTGGAGAGAAGGCAGGAGCCCTATCACCCTCAGGTAGTGGCATGATTGCTCCCAGAGGCAGTACACAGCATCTCCGGTAGTAGAGGTCTCATTGGCAGCATTGTGATGAGTCAAGTGAGGGATTGTGGAGCAGATGGTGGTCACGTCCACCATATACATGACCGTCATTGCCGGTGGACATCACCATTGGCCCAAGTCTGCCAAAGGCAGCAATGTGTTCCACTGGCAATGTCCATCGCGGTTGTAACTGCCCACCGCCATGATGACATCCACCGGCTGAGTCAGGTTACTTCCTGATGTCCTATGCAGTAGGTCAGACAGCTGCCAATTCAGGGCTCATAAATATATCATGAAGTAAGGAAAGTTGTGTCATTAACTGAAAACTCATATCTATGATAATGTGAAAAGTGCTGGCTTACTGTTTACAAGTATCAATGTGCATGTCATTGGTAGAGGAAGTGAAATGGGGTATTTTGGGTTATGTACATGAAACAGTTTTGTCACCATACTAATGACAATCTGAAGATAGTATAGGTGGAACAAATATGTGTTACATGTCAAATAGGTGAATGTAACTTTTACTGTTAGTGACATGTATCTCCATTTAAAGAACATGTGAGGGTTTAGGGGATTTGACTACAGCACACTTTCATAATTTGCCTAGGTATGTGCTGAAAACCACATGTGTACTGTTTCATGTTACATGATTTAGATATATATACGTGACATTGGTGTCATCATACTTATAAAGTATTGATTGAGTCACTCACATAAATTCTAGTGTTGTCACATATAGTTACCCTGGCCTGAGCAGATCAAGACAATCTCCAGCGTACCATCCACTAGGAGCACTGCAGACCATGGAGGAACGACATGTAATCCAAATATCTCACCTGGATAGGCATCTAATTATGGATCTATGTTGTCAGCTGGAGCCATATCTGATGCCTGCCATTCCAAGTAGCATACCTCTCATCATTCAAGTCATGTCAGTGCTGCACTTCCTGCCCACTGGATCCTTTCAGAATACAGTGACCCTAACAGCAGGGATGCCTCAGCCCATGTTCAATCTGGTTTTGAAGGCGGTACTGTCTGCATTGTTAAAATACCTGGACAGCTACATCAGATTTTCCCATTGTGAGGATTTAGCCTATGTGAAGGCACATTTCTATGCTCCAGGACACATTTCACATGTGGTTGGAGCCATAGATGGCACCCATATAGCCTTGGTTCCTCAAGTGCTAACGACCAGGTATATAGGAACAAGAAAAACTTCCACTCCAGAAACATCTAAGAGGTCTGTTTGGCTGACCTACATATTTCACAGGTTTGTGCAAGGTATCCAGGATCAGTCTATGATTCTTTCATCATGTGGAACAGCAAAATCCCATTGCTGATGACATAACTATACACAGAGATGGCCTGGCTGATTGGTAAGTTATAGATGTCATGTGTGTCTGTACCTTTTTTCCTGCTACCATATATGTGGATGTTCAAGACTAAAGTTTGGATTGGTGTCACTATACCTTACAGGGGACTTTGCCTACCCAAATCATCCTTGGTTATTGACACCAGTGAAGTACCTAACCACATCAGTGGAAGTCAGCTTTAACGAGGTCCATGGAAAGACAAGGTGTGTCGTGGAGCAGACCTTTGGGCTCCTTAATGCAAGATTTTGCAGAATAGAAAGTCTGGAGGAGCCCTCCTATACTCACCCTACAGGTTGTGTCAAATAATTGTTGTCTGCTGCATGCTTTACAACCTTGCCCTGAGATGTCATATCATTCCTACCACATGATGGGGAGCCTACAGGTCCTGTTGGTGGAAATGCAGATTTGCCAAGTGAGGATGAGCATGATGAGGATGAAGCTGGAGATATCAAGACAGATGTCATCAACCAGTACTTCAACTGACTCAAGGTATGTAATGTGATGTTACAATTGTAATTTCATGGGGTATTGCTTGGGTTATGCATGTCATGTAATGTTCTATTCACCTCAATCAGTGAGGTCTTAAAATACTCCAAAGGCCATGATTCAGATATGCATGCAGATTGTTACTTGAAGTTGTGTACATAACTGTTATTTTCAGAGTCTATTGTTTTGTAAATGCACAATCAAAGTCACATTTGTAGTCATGCTTTGACAGTGTGATGTATGTGTTCCACTCTGGCCTATACCTAATCCTTGTCAATCACAGATTTTCAGATTAGCTCTTTGGCTCATCCTCATTTGGGAATCTCAGACAGAGTCACAGGCAGATGGGATTTGCAGACTGACATGAGAGGTGGACATGGATTATACCAGGTACTGTTTAGCATGAGATGTGTGGTGTGTGCTCTATACTCAGACTGTCAGGACAGTGGGATGGAAGTGACCTTTTCCATAAAAAGATCTGTTTCCTATTGCAGGTGGCTCAAATGGTTCCACGTGTGTGTCAATTTGTGTCTAACACATGTCATAATGTGGTATCCAGACCCTCAACCATAGTTATCATTTGTGTTGTATGTATATTAACTTGTGCATAGCTGTCAGTGTGTTTCCTGATTGCATATCAATGTGCATGTGTCTAAAGACTGACATAGGTGAGTGGCAAGCCGACAAATACCTGATCATGGTAATTGAAAGGTTTCATGACTGGGAGATTAGTACTGACCTCTTTCTGTTTCATGGGGTATGGTGTGTTGTATGTGATAAGGCTTTAGCTCATGAACCAATCTGTCTGTCTGCCTCCTGGGTTGGTGAAAGATTGACATGTCCCTAAATTCTGTATTCTGTGGGTAGGTAGTGAATGACACCTAATCTGAAACACTGAAGTCCACAGCAGCACTTCACTATGTGCCATTCTCCAAATAAATATGTGGAGGTGTACAATACAGGTGATTTGTGTCATGTCTACGTTACAATCCCAAAGCAATATGTATCATGGCTATCCATTACATGTGTGATGTCCATGGCAAGGGTTTAACATCACAGAGGAACATTTAGCTACAATAGTTGGCATACATGATAGTTGTATATGGCTGATACATCAGACTTACACAGGATCTGTGGATAAGTGGTATTTATTGGAGAGTGCACAACAAAATGAGTAATTTGAAACAGAAATGACATAAAATTAACAGTGAACGGTTCAGTCATGGTGAATTAAATCATCAAGGTAGCTGCTACACCATTTAGAAATCAGTGTCCTGTCACCAGAGGAATATAGAGATATGCTTCTGAACAGTCAACAGGGTTTATCAGTGTCACAAAAGGGGAACAAATCAGGAGAGGTTCACTTCCTGGCTGTGGGTTTGGTCTTGGCATCTGCCCCTCCTGAATGTCTGGGTGGGCGTCCACATTTGTGGGGGGATTCTTATGCTACAGAGGGTGGGGTGTCTGAGGCATTCCCTTCTCCTAGTAGGGCCTCGATTCCACTAGCAGCCACATATATAAAAGGGCCTGATATCTCATTGCTAGTGGAAGAAGCCTGATGTTGGGTACAAAACCTACTCAGGGTAGTGTTCTTGTCCCTCAGCACCGCAGCAATGGAAGCCAGGATGGCATTTTGGGACTGCCACTGCTGCATGGCTTCTTGGTGGTTGTCCCTCTGCAGCTGTTGGATCTCCTCCATCATGGGCCATCATGGTCAGTTCCTGGGGATTTTGGTAGGCTCCCAAGATTTGGGAGATCGTCTCCTGGTCAGTTGTGTCCCATGGGGCCCCCATCCTCTGGCCCACACCATCCCTCTCATGCACCCTACCCCCATATACTTGTGCCCCTGCACAGTGTGCCTACTCCCACCAGTGGAACTCCCACTGGTGGAAGAGCCATCATTGTCAGGGGTGACATTAGGAGACTCAGGTACCTCTACTGGGGGACACACAATGGAAGAGACTGCCTTTGGGACACAGGTTTGTGGGCGAATGGTTGCCTGTGATGTAGTCGCAACAGGGCTTGGAGGAGTCTTTGTGGGCAGGGTGAGTCTGAAGCTGTTGACTGACCAGCTGTCCTTGATGGGCCAGCTTCGTCCTCAGTGTCCAAACATCCAGCGGTGTTTTCCTCAACGGAGGCCTTCATCTAGAGTGGTAGTGTCAGGCTCTCCATTTTGATGATGGCAAGGCTACCTGTAGGAGAAGTGGAACACACAGTTGCTGCAAGTGATGCAACAAGTGATGTATACATTAGACAACTAAACATTATATGTGAGATGCATACACTGCCTTTACATGATCCCCTGATATGACAATGACAGCTGCTTTCAAATCTGGGTTGGAGCAATGTGGGGCATAGAGATTTTCAATTGCATACAGCATGCTCCAAACTCTTGGAGTATGCTGGTGTTTAGATGGCTGCTAATACCCTCATATCTTGTCTGAGTAAAGACATAACAAAGTACATTTCTCATCTAGTAAGTTGCTTGGCATCATTGAGTCAGCTAAAAGCTAAGCAATGCACATTGGTGTCAGAGCTGGCACACCATATAGGAGTTACAATTTGACCTGGGCCTCTATCTGGATGTAATGCAAGTGCATCCATTTTGTCATTTAGTTGTCCAGACATAGCTGTGATTGCCATGAGATGTTAAATGGTGGACTATTCAGTATGGATTACTTTGATTGTTAGTTTCATATGCAAGACATTTTAAATTTAGTACACTGTTCTGGTTTTGTTAATGGTGGAACAGTGCCTTCTGGTAGTTGTAGTGCTGTCAGTTCCCAGTACTTCACTTGCACTTCCCAAACACTGTGGCCCAAGGTGAGTTCACTTAACATGCAGCATGGCAGAGAGGGTTATTTGGAGATTTGAACTGAAAAGTGGGAGGCGGTTTGGTCATTGGGGTGGGGAAAGGTGATCAGTGAGCATGCAAGACAAAACTGTTTGGTAACATGACTGCTGTTGTTACCTGACGCCATTCCCCCAGGTATTAATGTCAGGCCCTCAGGATGCAGGATGTCCAAGACCTTCTCCTTCCAAGATGTGAACTGTGAGTGAGGATGTGGGGGCCCACTGCCATTCTTGAGGAGTGCCAGCTGGTGCCTGGATGACATGGAACATACCTTTCCCCTGAGGTCGTTCCACCTCTTCCTGGTGTTGTCCCTTGTGTGTGAGCATTCACCCTGTCGACTATCCTTCGCACACAACTCCATTTTCCTGGCTATTGATGTTTGCTGGACCTGTGGTCCGAATAGATATGACTCTACCCCTACAATTTCATCCGCTATGACCCTCAACTCATCATCAGTGAAACATGTCTGTTTTTGTGGGGGCATGGTAGTGGTAGGAAAGACAGCGAGGTAGGGAAAAAAGGATGACAATGTTAGTGATGAGACGTGGGTGCTGTGATGTGAGTGGGTGAAGGTTGTTGTGTATTGTGTGGGTTGAAAAATTATGTTTTCTGTATGTTGTGCAAGTTTGGGATGAGTACTGAGTGAAATGTGTAGGGGTTCCTATTATTTGCTTTGCTAGTTCCTTTTATTTTTGATAGTCTCTGGCTATGAGTGGTGGTTGCAAAGGATTGTGGGTTTTGTAGGGGTGTGTTTTATAGTGATGTGTAGGTGTGTAGGTGTGTGAATGTGTGTCAGACCGATGTGAGTTCAGACCGCCGCGGTTCACACTGCCAATGTTTTCCGCCATGGAGAAACTGTGCTCCTTATTTGTAGATCATAATTTGAATGGATGATTTTCATTGGGCTGGAAGTGCTGGTGGTCAAACCACCTTTTTTCCTGCTGCCAGTGTGCTGGTGGTTTCAGGAAATTGGCTGTTTTTTGGCAGTCTGAGCTGTGTGCCTCTTGATACAGTGGTCTGACGACTGCCAACATGGTGGTCTTTTGGCGGCCACCACTGCAGCAGTCTTACCGTCAGACCGCCAAAGTCGTAATGAGGCCCTAAATGTTTGGTTAGAAACAGATGTTACTTCTGGTAGTAGAACTTAAAATGTCAAATTAACCACGAATAATAAATGTGTGAAAGCAATTTAAATGAACATTAGTCCACACATTTATAAAGCTTCAATTTCTCAATATTTGCATTTCATTAATGCATTTAAATGTTTACACACATTAACATTATTAAAGCACACAGTAAATATACTGTCAAAAATAAATGTGTGTAAGGAGTGGAGTCTAAATTGCGCTACACTAACACCAATAATGAGTAAATGCCTGGTATGCAACCAACTGAAGCCCAGTCTTTCCTTGGGAGAAGTGGCAGGCTAAATGGCTTAGTAATCACTCATGCAGTCTCATCAAAACATTCCTAATGTTCATACCACAGCCTCTATATGAAACTGACGTGTTGCAATATATTATGTAATATATCGGAGAGAAAAGCTGCAGGTTATGTGTGAGTTCAAAATAAGCTCGGCATTTTTCTGTGAGAAATTCCAAGCTTACCCTTGATAGCTTTACAAAAGGAGCAGAGCCTTCCCTAGGAAAATTGCATGTAATACATTATCTACAGAACTTAAAAGTATGAAAGTTTCAAAATAAACAAGTGAACAATTTGCAGTCCGATGTAATGAACCGAAAAACAAATCAAAGTGATGCCATAATGAAGAAAAATTGATGTAGAGATCAGGAGTTGTTAACACTGAAGTGCATGAATGCCAAAAAACATTCAGATATGGGCTTGAAGAATCTGTTCAACAGAAACAGAAACAATTAGAAGTGTTTCTGTCCTACATGCATACACGTCTTTAGCAGCTATAGCCCTATTTTTTAAATTAGCTGGTGAAAATAATGTCCTGATTTTCCATAATGGTTCTTCAGATATCAGTGCACAATTTCCAATTGCAGAGACTCTCACAAATTTAGACAAAATTCTTTCACGTATTTACTGGTTTTCTCAAGGTCCCCAAAATATTAGGGACATTTTTCTTGGACAATAGGGAATGGGTTGATCTTGTATAAAATCTATCACCACTTTTAGTCAAGTTGTCAGATAAAGTTTAGCTGCAATGGTTTTGTTGCTATGTATCCAGTGGGCACTATCTTCTGGCTCTTTCTTACTCTCTGTAAGAAATTGGTGACCATCTACCTTGAGTAATAATCACAATCCTTGTCAGGTGAACATTCAATGTCACTAAATTATCCTGGTCTCATCCCGTTGGTGGGTGTGGCAAAATACAGGCAGGCTTAATTTAGGGCGATGTGTAAAACATTTATGCAGTAACAAAACAATGATAAAGTCAAAACACAACAAAATAAAAATCCCAAACTCAAATAGAAAAATAGAATAAAATACTAAACACAAGGACAGCAAAACAACAAAAGTCAAGTAAATGGGAGCCAGAGATATGATTTTTTAAAGTTTTTAATAAAATGAGCACCATTAAGTGTCAAGCACCAATCCCAGTCACCTAGTCATGGAAGATCAGGACCTAGACACTGTTCCAGGTTATGTTTGATGGAGCATGGGTTGGATACAGAAACCAGGTTCAACTTAGGTTCAATCCAATTAGAGGTTTTACCTTGGGGATAAGGGCCAAATGTAGGAAACGTTTTGCATAGCGCAAACTGCGAAATTCGCAGTTTGCGCCATGCAAAACGCGCATCGTGATGTACATTCCCATTTTGCGAGTCGGTACCGACTCTCAAAATGGGAATGCGACTCGCAAATAGGAAGGGGTGTTCCCCTTCCTATTTGCGATTCGCATCGCTATGCAGAATTGCTTTGTGACCGCGAACGCGGTCGCAAAGAAATTCACAGTTAGCACCCATGTGAAGTGGGTGCTAACTCATTCGCAAAAGGGAAGGGGTCCCCAGAGGACCCCTTCCCCTTTGTGAATGGCTCTAAAAATATTTTTTTCAGAGTAGGCAGTGGTCCTATGGACCACTGCCTGCTCTGAAAAAATGAAACCAAATGCTTTCATTTTCACGAGTGTATTGCAAATTGTTTTCCTTTAACGAAAACGGGCTGCAATACCAAAAAAAAAAAATGCTTTATTGAAAAAGCAGTCACAGACATGGTGGTCTGCTGTCTCCAGCAGGCCACCATCCCTGTGAGTGCAAAGAATCGCAAGAGAGTCACAAATTGCGACCCACCTCATTAATATTAATGAGGTGGGTCTTTGCGACCCCCTTGCGATTCGCAGATGGTGTCAGGGACACCATCCTGCATATGGGATTGCGACTCGCAAATTGCAAGTCGCTCCGACTCGCAATTTGAGAGTCGCAATCCTGTACTTACCAACATCTGGCCCCTAGTCTCAAAACTGGAAGTCTAAAATCTTCAGTGGGGCAAGGCAGCAGGCTACGGCTGAGGACAGGAGAGCTTGATGAAATCGGACAGCCATTGGATCTGGTCCTCATGAAGCTGCTATTTCTTGATGAGAAAGCTCAAAGTAGGAGAAATTCAAAATTTGCACCTGTGGAAGAGTCCTCACAACTTGATAGTTTTGGCACCTTCACACAGGTCGTCTTCTATTGTTCTTCCTCATATACAGGAGGTGTTTTGAAGAGGGTGCAAGGGAATGCCTGGCACTACATTATGGATGAATGTGACTCCTGATCCCTCGGTAAATAATTGGATAAATGTCCCCCCACCCACTTTTGCAACAGCTCCAGTCAGTCCATCTACAAAAAATCCCACAGTGCCCCTCTCCTCCTAAATTTAAGATAGAAAAACCTTTCTTTTCTTGTGCAGACCTGTGTCCCCAACCAGAGGTGTGGGCAGGGTAATGAGCAGCCCTTCCCCTTTGTTTACTCCAAACTAGTTCTGTGGGCAGCTTCCCTCCCATTATGATTGGTGCCTGCCTGTTTAGGCAAATAAAAGAAGGAGCCTGTCCAGGTGTCATCTGGCATCTTCTTGTGACAGGGCAGCCCCCTTTGAAGTAACTTAAATTCATGAGCATAGCCCAAACGGTCATCTGGCCAGAGGAACAAAACATCTCCCCACACGCAGGCCTTAGTCTATACTCTGAGAGTACTTTTCACACCTCATTAAGGGCTTGAACACTCAGAGAGCTACAGCTGGAGCCTAATGCAAATTAGACCTAAAACTTAAAGCAAGGAAAAGGTAAAAATACAACTTCACCATTAAATTGAGCTTTTGGTAAATATTAAAACGTTTCTGAATCGTATTTCTCACTGGTCCCTTCGTTGAGATAATAGAATTACTATTTAATACTGCTTCCTAATGTTTCTATCTGGGCCAGCCAGTCTTCCTAAATTAATAGGGTTGGGTTCTAGTCACTGTATAAATATGCTAACATTACCTTTTTCATGTCCTGCTTTTAAATACCATGCTCTTTGTCTTGTGGGCTACAAGGTCTATTTAGGCACAACTGATTAATATTTAAAAGGAAGGTTTAGTCTAATTGAAAACATTTATTTTGATAGACCGAATAGAATGTTTTCAACTGTTTCGGTCAGGCTACAATGGTAGGCCTGAAGCCAGGTTTGCACTGTCACTGTAGTGGATGGCATAATATGTGCTGCAGTCCAATATTGCACTTAACCTCCAGGTCCATGCTACACTTTGTACCATATACCAGAGACGTATAGTCATATTAAATGTCAATTAGGAGTATGCCAATTCATCCATTTCAAAAGAGAGAGCACTGGCACTTTATTAGTGGATAGAAAGGGTAAAGTGTACAGGATTCTACATCCTGCAGAAATAGATAGTGGAAAAATCTGGGGGTACACCTCCCAAGCGATGGTTATTTTTTTACTCTCTCTTAGCCCCATGAGAGAAATTCAAGAGCAGGCTGACTTTTGTTTTGTCTTTTTAGTCAGCACTTTCCTAGATTCCTTAGCCTTTTAAGTGATTACCAGATCCAGATATTTCAGGGCATAGGCGCAGAGTCCTTTGCATGTGAAGAAGAATTCTTAAAATAGTGAAAATTTATACAACAATGTGTAGAATTAATATGTAGGCTTGATGAAAATGCAATTTCTTTTAATTCAAGTGAAAGTAGTAGGCTGACATATTTACACATTTTAGGCTTGAAAAGCTGATATTGCAATTTTGCAAGTTTGACATAGGTTAGGAATGTAAAATGTTGAACTTTTGACAATTAAACATGCTGTCAGCACAATGATTTCATGTAAAAGAAGTTTGTTTTTACCTTCCCAATAGGCATATTTTCATTAAATATAACGTTTTAAAACGTTTTAGCTTAACTCTGCAAAATATTTCAAAGCATACAATGGCTTAGTGTACGAAATCAATAGATAGCCTGTGATTTATTAAAATGAAAAGTCTAACCATGAACTGAAGTTTTCTCAAGCAGGGTCAATGATGAGAACCCTTACAGACGAACATGACATTTTTATAAAATGTTGCATTTAAACATTGTTGTTTATGGACTATTGCTTCCGCTGTAAGACGATGATGAAATGTTCCTGTTCCCATGAAAACACTGATTATGGATTGGCTGAAAAAGATAAAACATATTACAGAAGTTTAGATATGATATTTTATATTCCTGAGTGTTCCTAGAGTAAGCTCAGAGGCTCTTTCGCAGGCACTTAGCCAAGGACATTTCCCAGGATTATTCTCTTCGGACCCATTCACTTTCCTGTCCGAATCCATGCGCATTTGGGAGTTCTGTTTTTGTTGATTGATTATTGAGATTTGGAGCTCTATATGGGTTCTGACTGACACCTTTTTCTCATCTTTCCCAATTCCATCCTGAGATTTAGATTAGGGACTTTTCCTTTATTAAACATTCATTTATTCTGATCAATATTATATTTTACTAATTATTGAATTGCTATGGGTGACATTCTATGCTGATTTGAATAAAGATTTGAGCAATCAAAAAGACATAAATAAACCTTTTGACCTCACTCCAACTCTCATTATTGACTGGAAAAGTAATAAGTGAAACTGTGTGACTGTTTAATTAATGTGCAGCTCCTGGTTAATCTCATTTGCATCCAAGATCTATCCGCCTGTGACTGAGAGGGTAAGCCAGAATCGGTCAGAGTTGGTAAACCAAAATCGATAAACCAATATCTATGGTATATTCCCATTCCACATATGTAGATTTATATCTAGATGTAGAGTAATTAGCCCCCATCTCCATAAACAAGGAGACTCCTATGACTGAATGTAAGATTGAAAAGTTGCACTCAGTAGTTTTCCTCCTGTTTGTGGAGATCTCTGTCCTCAGGGCAGATAACTCTCCATAAAAGGTAATAGGAAATTCTAATAAATTAATTCAATTAATTCAAATTAAAAAAAGATTATTTATTTTTTATTTAGCAATATGAAAATGCATTTTTCTAACTCATATTCACCTACGGCTAAAACAGTAACAAAGGACACCTGCATTAAATTAATATTACATTTTGACCTAATTGTATTTTTGTTGTTTGTTTAAAGAAGCAACTGTAAATGAAAATAAAATAAATTATAACTTTCCCTCTGCCCAAACACTGCATTATTTATTATTTGTGTTAAAAAAATCACTGTCATGAATGCAAGTTATGTATTATTTTATTGTGAATTTATTTTTGCATATGCTGTCTTTTTCAACATATTTTTAACTGTTATTATATATTAACAAATGTACAATTCATTTAATATTTTTACTAATTTTGCTGGAGTACTTTTGAGTCTGTTTTGTCCTTAATAGTGCTACTGTAGTAGATTTAAATATGTACTTTATAAATGTCAACAGTCTTATGCTGTAGGTGTGTGTTTTGACTTATCATTACCTTCCCAAATCCCTCTTTCAATTTCCCTTAATTTCACCTATTGTGTAGTAATTATGCTTCCTTTTCCTCCTATCTTCATGTCCTTCCAATAGTACCATTAAGTTGTATATTAAAAAAATCTTATGCTTTTTAATGAGTACTTCAAAATTTCTCTCCAGGTGGGAAGCCTTCTGATTCCAGCAAAACTTACACAGCCCCTGAGATGCTTATTTAATAGCAAACTTATTAAAGAAAGTTAGAAAATATGCATTCATAGATCAACAGAAATTCACATAGAAAATTATTATTTAGAGGAGTAAATCAAATGGGCATTATTATAAATGGATTAAGTGGCAGAGAAACGTGGAAGTGTTTTTAGAGACAATGCATCCTTCTAAAGATGCAAACCGAACATCAGGGATCACCCCAGGACACAGTGAGGGAGGAGAACAGAGATGGAGCACACATGCACTAAAGGAGACCCAAACTATGATGAACATATGTGATCATAAACAAGTGTACATCAATGAATGGTCTCTTCAAATGGGGAATCTTCTCCTGGATAGCAACAGCTGGTGATGCTACATCCTCACAATGAGCCAAGAATTGTGACCTATAAATACTTTTACACTCATGCAATAATGATAAAACTGATGACCAAATGGTTTTATAACCAACTCCAATCCGGAAAACTAGGCCATGGTAAATTTAGTGGCAAAAAACTGACACTTGCTGATTACTAGGAATGAATCCACACCACACTTGTATAGCACGGATATCCTCTAGGCATTAACATTCTAACATTTAGTTCTTGCTGTTGAGAAAACTTGGACCATCTAAGAAAATGGGGAACCCCTGTTTCCTTTATATGCAGCGTCTGTAAAACTAGTGCCATATCACACTTAACTAGATTTATTTACTATTATAAAACCCATGAGCACAAAACAATATGCAGCACCAAGTGAGTGTCTGGCCAAGTCTAAGTAAATCTGGTGGCCTAAATTGTTAAAACCTGGATGGTGAAAGTGATGTCTTCCCAACTGCAACTATAAGAATTTAGAGTCTGATGAATGTAAAGGCATCTTGCAAATTGCATGTGCAAATTGAGCGCTAAAGTTTTAGCACGCAACTTCCATTTTGCAGTGCAAACTATGTACTAATATGTCATATTGAAAAATGTTTAGTCGCGGGGGTGGGGTGGAGAATGTCCTGCCTAATGAATATTAATTCAACAGGTAGGTATTTGCAACTCCCCCTGTGATTGACTATGAATGTAGGGATGGTGACTTGCAGTGAAATGTGGACCATTTTCCCTGCATTGAATTCTCAAATGGGAAAATTGTTCTCTTTGTACCAGGCTTTGTTCCTTAATGGAATGGATGGTGCTTTACAAATAAGAATGTTGCATATTTCGGAAGACATTGGGGGATACATGCAGTTGTCCCCTGGGCCATAGCCTGCTCTTCCTTAGGCTTTTCAACACAAATCCCAAAAGGGAGGCTGTCCAATGGGGACAAGTTCCCTGTTGCAAATGAGGTAACACCTCCTTAGAGCTGTCAGTAAATGTACAATGGCTTGTGACGACAGTTGGGGGTACAAATTATTGAAATCCTTTATGGAAAATCAAACTTTGGATGGGAGGCACCTCTTTCTCACCTTCTCTTCTTTCTCCTAAATGTGTCATGGAATTAGTCACAAAACAACTTTTGTGATTTGAAAAGTGGCTTAGTGCATTGTAAAAACATTTTGTAATTGCTAAACTTTTGATGTTGCAAATTGCAGAGATTTGTACTGGAAAATAGTGTTCTAAATCAGCTTATTGATCTTTACCTAGCTCCGTACTTGTGATTTCCCATTTAATATTGGTTTTGAATATATAAGAAAATTAGGTTGATGCACAGATTTCTAACTGAAATGATAAGCATATACAGATAATTAGTTACAATGCTTAGTAATTGACTTACATTTTTGTCCAACAAACCCTCTAGCAGTGTTGGTTGACAGGAAGGTAAAATGAATTTCTACTTTATCAGTGCAATACTTGTTGTCATTTTGGTAACAGATTGGAGTTCATTAATACGTGCATTCAGATAAATGACCCAGTGAAGCAGGTACATCACATTTTCTGAAAAGTATATTTACAATCTACTAAATTATGTATCCTTTTATTACTCGGTCTTCTTGGATTTTGAGATGGAGTTCCACCTTCACAAAACATCTTATAAGCCAGGTTTTGAATATTTAGAATAAGAAATAAATTATTGCATAATATATATTGTGTACATGTCATCATAGGTGATGTGTGTGAATGCCCAATGAAGTTTTACGAACTTGTGATTGAAACAGCCAACTTTGAACTATAATTTTGTTGTGCCCCCAACTATTGAATAGGAGCATTCTCTTAATTCATCTTACTACAGTTAAGAATGGAAACTAACCTAATATGATGGCCATAACATATCAGCCTACATTCCTTTACTTACCCCTATTCTGATGGAACTCCATTGGCTCTCACTGCCTGCTAGCACCATCCTCAAAATCAGCTGCATCATTTACAAAGCCCTTATGGCCATCACCTCTGCTTATCTCTGAAAAATCATCATTTCTGGTGGCTCGCAAACACCACACTGTATCCAGGACTTCATCAGACTGCTGACTAAGAAGTATAAAACAGAAAAAACATAGCTGTGGGCCTTTTCCATCTACGCACCCAGAATCTGCAACAACATCTCCATGTTCATCAGGACTGCCCCAACAGTGCTCAATTTAACAAAGAGTTAAAGTCTCATCTCTTTAATAAAGCACTAGATCATAATGCTTTAATTATCCACATCCCAGTTGCCTCTCCTATCACTCATTGACTTTATGTTTGTCTTTGATCCTATACAGTGGTCCATTGCCTTTTGGCTAGGTTTACGCTATAGAAATATCATGTAACATACATATAAAATGTATGCATTTAGGACATTATTTGCTACATCTAAGCAATAAAAAATGAATGGAAATTTCAGATGTGCTTGCCTTTTCCACTCCGCAATGAGGTAGCAAAAGGTTTCATCTATTAAGCTTTAAAAAATAACAATTCAACCAATTTGGCAGATGTGATTGCCATGATATACTACTGGACTGCTTTCTTCAACACCGTTTTTACACTGTGTCCTGACATTTAATTATGAAGGAGAGCATGAATATGGTTTATCATTTTCTTTTCTTTTGTGAGGTTTCCAACAGAAATCACAGGAGTTTCAAAACATTTTCTGGCTTGATATGTTTAAGGCTCAGTGCTTTTATCACTAAGCGCCCCATTATGGGTTTGGCGGATCCGACAAACTCCAGACAGGGTGTCCGCCACATACGCAGTGACCTCCCTACCAAAGCTTTTATGGGTTTCCTGCTAGGTTGATGGCGGGTGGAAACCTAAGTTTCCAACCTGAAGGCCTAGTGGGAAATAGGCTACAGCATTGTCTCTGGCTCCTAATCGAGCCAGCGGCAATACTGTTGCCTGCAGGGTGCACCAGCATTGCAATGGTGCTAGATGGTGGAGGGACCTGCACTGCGGATTAGGCCCTCGGCCACCTCCAGACCACCGAGATCCAAGATCTGGTAGAGCTGGTGGTTCCCTGACGGTCTGACCACCACATTACAACTGCAGGGTGGCAGTCTATTGATCGCCCTAAGACTCTATAATTTCTCACCTCAAAGCATTTGTGAGCTGAATTGTAATCACTGCTGTGGAAATGGTACTTATGAACATAAGTACTCTTAAGGCCACTTTAGTGTGATTGTCCCTATATCTATCATCTCTGTGTGTACTTTTGCTGATATTCAAGCTCATTGTGCAAGTATAATTTACAAGGCACTAATGGAACATTGAAAAATAGAAAGCAGAAACAACTTCATTTTTTTTTACAATCTGTGTTCCAGGTCTGACTTGAATTCATGGCTGTAAGGTTCAGCCCATATTACAGGGAATGCACTTACCTGATGACATTGCTGAAGTGAGCAGTATGGAAACACACCATTCTTTACAAAAAACTTTGAAGTTCCAACCCATAGTGCCCTACCTGCTTGCAGTGCCCAGGTGAGCACTCTATTGACAATCACATTATGTATTTCTTAATAATTTAAGTGATAGTTGGGAAGAACAATGAGTAGATATATGGCATGATACTTTTATTAAAAAATGACTTTTACTTTGTAGTCTGTTCTTCGGCCCTACATTTAACTATTATGTTGGATATATGTTTGTATTTATTTTTTATATTTTGTGAATAATGTATTATTACTGCGCGTGTTCTCTGTCATTGTAGGCTACAAACTGCATAATTTATATTTGCCCCACTCATTAAAGGGTGTGTGGTAGATGCTTAAGAAAGTGCCCAGCAGGATTTGGCATGCTGTAACATTGCCATTTAATTATATTAAGATAGCTGTTTGATGGACGCTTGGTGATTCTTTAAATCAAATAACCACTTTTACCATGATGGCAGGGTATTTGGGTTCATTAATCCTATTAACTGATTGGCTTCAATCTTCTCTCTCATTATTTTATTGGATTAATATAGTGCTCTACATATAGTAATGTTAAAGGCTTGGTGAGGATTTTGAAAGACTAGCAATGTATTTTTAATATTTATTCAAATTTTTGCACGATGTATACATTTATTGAGACCATTTGTCTTTTAAATTAAAATAAATGATTCTTGGTTTATTTCCAGTATTACATGTGATATCAGGTCCAAAATGCATTTATGAGTTCTTTCCATTGAACGCTTTTAATGATAATGAAAATAGAGGCTTTGTAGAAAAACTAATCCTCTAGAAACTTTTCACCCTTGCCCTTTGGTAAATATGGTTCTCACTCAATGACCGAAGCCCATCAAGTTTTAGTGGAATCAGGTTTTTCTTTAATCATGTACACAGTTTATGTTTTCATAAGAAAGAAACAATTCATAGCAAAGTATTAATTAGATATGTATGCATTCGCATTTACATTTCACAAACCAAGCTGGCTATCAACAGAATACTGTAGATGTGCACAACAGTTCAGCATCAGAATGCAGATATTTGATTTACAAAATGGCATCACTTTTCATAATTATGCTATGATATGTATATTAACTTAACCACAGAGGACTCAGAAAAGCCATTTCAGAAACCTCTGGCCAAAGATTTATTTTGTGTTCTTTACTCAGGGCTCCATTGTGGATGTGGCAAAGTCTGTACACAGAGGTATAGATTTTAGTAGTGAATTTGGAAAGCACAAGGGTAGTGGTAGAAAACTGAGAAATAATAACTAATAAATATGTGGGATTAAGGCAATGGTTAGGGGCTGGCAGGGCAATACAACATAAAACCTCTAGAAATGAGTGAAACAATTGCAAGTCATAAAATATACACCTGCATCTCCAGTAAACTTCGCACTTGTATAGCACACTACTCATCCGTTAGGGTCTCAAGGCGCTGTACACATACTGCTGCAGAACCCCTCCTGGCTTCTCCCTGTGAGGCACCCACTCCTGGACAGCCCCACAGTGAAGCCAGGCGTCCAAGTGCTGTGAGGGCCATTATGGAGATTATGCAGAGTTAGACCCATTAATTAGATTAGGCACAGAGGCAAGAATTATCTGGTCCAAGGGAATTGAGCCCAAGACCCACCAAGGTGGGGTATTGAACCCTGGTCCCAGGCCACAACTCTGCAGCAGGGTCTGCTGCTCTAACCATTGTGCCACACTTACGCAGTAGCACTAGGGACAAAACAGGCTCACATCTACTCTAGCTGTGCTTTGGACCAAGTCAAACACCACATATGAACAAACCCTGGTTTTGCAAACCAGTGGAGGCAGGCAATAAGACTAATCTCAACAACATCCAGGAACAATTGTAAAATAAAATACAATCCATTATATTTTAAATACATTTCTTTTTAAATGATTTAAATATTACAATATATTTTATGTAAATTGTTTATTATAATTTCAAATATGTCAATTGTAACCATTAAATTACATTCTAATTCATTTATTTAAATGATAATTAAAACTAAAATTAATTTTGAACAATATTAACATAAAAAATGTAATACATTCACAAACATTGTTCATATAAATATGTAACAACTCAGGTGTATGGGGTGATTAACATTGTAACTATCATCATCTTCATCATCATCAATAAACTTTCTTCGGCCACGTAAATGAGCATTAATGCACAGTATTAAAAAACAGATGAAATCTCATCAAGATCGTAAACATTTATAATGAATTCAACAATAAAATCACCAGTCTCGCATTTAAAAATCATTTGCATACTTCCACCTTATTCTCAGAGCCTGAATAATAAAATTGAAAACTTTGAAGCAAATTTTTGGAGACTTTAAACGCTGTACAATCATAAAACCTTCCTGACATGTTATAGGACGTTTCTCTCTAAAAATAGGACATACAACTGTTTTCTAAAAACCGAATACAATGTGCAAAACAGCATGAAGTGCACTGTGGACTGCTTAGAAACCCCATCACATGGGCAGCAGGGCAATGACAAAAACCATGACTATGTGACTGGAAAAGCACCCAAAAAATGAATTGTATTGGCTCTAAGCCGTGTTAAGTAAAATCTATATTCTAACCGCTTTATCCAAGTCAAATAATGGTCCATGCTGCCAATACATGTTGAAATTGGTATGAAGAATTGCACTGAAAACATGTCAGCCACTTTTGGCCATTCTCAATCTATCCCTATGAGCCAGGTACAGTTCCTTAATGTGAGCCTTATAGTTCGAGCTAATATTCTCAGGGTTTTCAAATAGGTGATTCAGACTTATTACCTGCAGTGCACTCTTCTCATAAGAAATACATGGGATACGGGAAAAATTCAATTCTGTAGAGGACCGAACCTTATCCCATAAAACAATGGGTACTGAGCCCACCCAGTCCTCCATGAACCCCAGTCCCGCTTCACAATGAGAAATAAAACTCAAAATGGATATGGGAGTCCTAACATTCTGCTCAGAAACCTGTTTTCTATTATCTGGGTGACATATGCCCCCATACCTCTGCACCATATATGCCCGCATAAAGGCTTTTATATAACTGGATCAATTCTTTTAGGGGTTTGTAGCCTAACCTTTTTGCAAACCTAAATAACATTTCACACAACGCCTACATTGTTTGAGACCTCTGAGTAAGTAAACGATCCCAGGATAAGTCTGCATCAAATGTAATTCCGAAAGAACTAAAGTGCTTGATTTTTTAATGGGTATACCACCCAAATAAAAAACAATTGTCGGTGCTTTTTGGGCCACAGGTTAAAATATAAAATTTATCATAGTTAACCAAAAGTGTCTGCAGACCATTGACAGTACGGGCTAAAAGAACTGTGTCATCTGCATAGAGTAGGACCGGGGTTAGTCCTGAGACAATTTTGGCCACATCCAAAGTGCATGTGCTTAAAAAGGAATCAAATGTATTAATATATAACAAAAATAAAAAGGGACCAAAATACAGCCCTGTCCCACCCCCCAAGTGACTTAGATAAGGGGTATCAAGTCACCCAGCTGGGAGTACCGCACTCTCATATAATTGTCTTGATGTACATTTTTCAGAACAGCCAAGAGATGGAGATAAATACCTGCTAAAGCCATAATGTCTCAAAGGCTTTCCCTGTCCACTAAATCAAAAGCAGAGGAAAGGTCCATAAAAGCCCTATGAATGGCTTTTACACATATACTTAGGATCAGTGAAAGATTTAGGGCTTGCTCTATCATTCCCCTACCTGGGCAAAACCTGTATTGGGCATCAGTAAATAACAAGTTATCTTCTGCCCAGGTTTCCAATTTCCCCAAAATGACCCTGTCAAAAATCTTCAAAGAGGAATCAAGTAAAAAGATGTGATGATAGTTATAAACGACATTTTTATCTCATTTTTGGTAAATCAGAACTATGACCTATTGTTTCCACGACTCCAAATTCCACCCAGTTATCAGCGACCTAAATATGTCAGTCAGCAAAGGGGTCCATACATCAAGATTATGGTTAAAGAATTCACATGTGACCCCATATGGCTGTGGTGCCTTTCCTGTTGTGGAACATTGAATTATTGCTTGAACTTCTCCCACTGGGATAGAATTACTAAACTCTGCTAACAGAACAGAATCTTCTGTAAGGGACAGCATGTGATCAAACCATACTGCATTAAATAATTTAGAAAAGTGAGCAACCTACTCCTATCCTATTATATGACAGTCTATAACTGAGGGGTTAATTTCTGTAAAAAAGAGGTTTATTAACAACCTCTCAAAATAATCTATAATTTTTCATAACAGCAGCTCGCTCCAGTTCCTCCCAGGCATTTGCTCTGATCTCTCTCTTTCTATTCTCATTAGCCACTCTATAGTTTCTTCTGGCTGCTCACACTATGACTGGATCTCATGGTAAAATATTTGTAACTTGTTTTCAAACCTTTAAGGGGTTTATATTCTGAATCAAAACAGGCAAGGGGATTGTGTGTGTGTGTGGGGGGGGGTCCTCACAAGTTTTCTCTTTTCAAAAGGACTCTGGAATGAACATACATATTTTGGTAAAGTTAAAACAGACAATGTCTGGTTTAAGGTAATCCTTTAGGCAATGATTCACATGTCCCATATTGTTGCCAATCAATTCTATTAACATTTTATTGGCATTTATATATTTCCATTTTCTACAGACCCCCTTATTTGTGGTAAAAGTTATTGATGGGTATTTCTCTTGTGTCAAAGGGACACTAAGTACATTATTTAACTCAGTCATGATGGGGTAATGATCACTGCCCGGGGAATAGCACATACTTTACTTTCCTATCCTTAGGTATTGATATTCCTACTGTGATCTATAGCACTCCTCTTACCTCTCTCTGCAAAAATATGACCAGACGCGAAAGACAGATTATTAGCCAGTACTATTCTGGTTAGTGCTTCCCCATATGCTGTATGCTGAAAATGGCCGGTATGATCCTCCTGCCCATTTGTAATCCCACAAACACCACTCCCATTGTAATAGCATTTAACTATATTAAAATAACTTACCCATAATAAAAAAGTGTTAGGGTCTTTTTCCATAATTTTATAAAGCAGAGCTCCTAGCTCTTCAACAATACCCACTGGCTGGTACCCCCAAAAATTTATAATAAAAGTGAGAAAGGACAATATTATACACAGAAGGATAGGATAGTTTCAAAATTTGAAAATACAAATTTGAAAAGACTTCCTTGATTATAAGATTCCCTACCACTGTTGAAACAAAAGTTGTAAGTCGCATCCCCCCTACAACCACAGAAGGGACAGTACGGGAGCAAAAATATCTATGCCCATTAATAGAAGGGCAATCAGACAACCATGTCTCTTGGCAGCTTATAATCCTTAATAGCCCCTCAAAATATGCCAATTTCTTCTAAAAATGGTATGATTGTGGCAGCAATGGTATCCATCAATGTTGTCACCATGCTCTGCCATGCTTGATTATGCCCAGCTTTAGATACAAATGATGTAGAGGCCTGCTGCTTAAAAACATCCCTGGTCTGTGTGGTCAAACTAGCACCTGGGCTATTGGTTTCATTTTCCACTGTGCATGTTTTCAGCCTCCTCTTCCTTTTCAGTAATGGCTCACTCAAGCTGCCGTTTAGATCAGGGTCAGATATAGGGTGTGTTGAGGGAGTAACTAGACCGTGTTCTACTTGCCTTGCTGACTCCAAAGGGGAAGGTTCAGGACGCAGCATGGTTGCTTTACCTACCACTAAAATGTGAGCCGTCTCAACTACTGGTGAGTTTGGGCATTAATTAACTAGACAAATATTGTCCCCAACTCAAGTGACAGACGTCTTTCTGCCAATTCAATCTCCTTTGATGTGACACCAACAGCCCATACTAAAAAACGAGTCCAGAAAAGTACCTTCTTTTAAGGATTTAGCAGCAGATTCTTTACCTGCTACCATCTTCAGTTTGCCCATGATCTTGATCTGAACTGCAAATTACAAAATGTATGTAAACTTACTTGAGCAGTCTTGCCAGTGAACACAAAACCAAAGGGGGATGGCCTGGCCTCTCTGATGGTGCAGGGTGTCCAAAATGCTGTTAGCACATTTGCTGCTGGTTAACTGCTGTCCCCGCCTCTCCTCCCCTCACCCACAAGATGCTGGGGGACATAGGCCCTCATTACAGCCCTGGCGGTAAATACCGCTTACCACCGTGCAGAAGACCGCCAACATAACGATGCAGCATTGGAATTCTGCTACAGGTATTACGACCCACAGCTCGGAATCCGCCACAATACAGACACCCACACAAGTCCGCCACACCAAAGGTCAGTGATAAACTGGTGATACCAAAACCAACACCGTCACGCCAACAAGAATATGCCCACACTATCACAACCCACGAATAAACGCGGTGGTCTTTCAACCGCGGTAAACCATTGGCGGTACACACCGTCGCGCTCAAAATACACACACACTTACAAAACACAACCACATTGAACAATTCAAATTACACACACCTCATACACATACACACACCACTCCCAAACACCGAATCCAATATAAAACACACACCCACAATACCCACAAACCCTTACTACCAGAAATTTGAAAGCAGGCCAGAGAGAGACACTACCAAAAACAACACCAGCATCCACAGACACACAATACCATCACTTACACAACATCCACGCACCTCAAACAAAACACACCAATGCATCCCCTCACATATCACAACAGACATCACCTCACACATCACCCACACCACATCATGGCACCTCAAAGACACCCCAGGTTCTCTGAGGAGGAGCTCAGGGTCATGGTGGAGGAAATCATCCAGGTAGAGCCACACATATTCGGATCACAGGTGCAGCAGACAACCATTGCAAGGAAGATGGAGCTATGGCGAAGAATTGTCGACAGGGTAAACGCAGTGGGACAGCATCCAAGAACACGGGATGACATCAGGAAGAGGTGGAACGACCTACGGGGAAAGGTGCGTTCCGTGGTCTCAAGACACCAGATTGCTGTACAAACCCCACCTCCTCCCCCACAACTAACAACATGGGAGGAGCAAGTCTTGGCAATACTGCATCCTGAGGGCCTCGCAGGAGAAGCAGGAGGACTGGACTCTGGTAAGGCAAATCTTTATTACCTTATCCCCCTCACCCCACCTGCATGCCATCACATACTCCCACCCTTACCCTCACACCCATCACCCCAACAACCCACAGATACCCCACCAACACAACCCACACATCCCAAAACCAAGACCTGCATGTAACACCAATGCATGGACACCCATCACCCAAGCATTTCCAGTACAGACACTCACTCATGCCCCAAAATTACCAATCACACAAGGACCAAGCCAGTAATGCAAGCAATGGAGTAGAAGGTCACTCACCCATTGCACATGATGGCAAACACAGATACAATAACTATGCATTTACACCCCAACAGGACCCCTACCCAACATCACCAGACATGAGGTGCCAGACATATCTAGTCCCACCACAGGGAGGCCCACAGTGATGACAGCAGCTCTGCACGTCTGGATCAAGATGACCAGCCCGGCCCATCTGGGACCTTGGGACAGTCGGTTCCCCTGCCACAGTCACAAGCCACCACAGACCTCCCCCCTCAGGAAACACCAGCACAGCACCCACCAAGAGGGCCCATCCCTCTGTCCCCATGACACGTCAATCAGCAGTGTGTTCACCACTACAGGGAACACAGGCAAAACCCACTAACACAGGACGATCAGGGACCTGGGGGCAGTGGCAGTGGGCACACGGTTCAGGGGACAGAGGCACAGGATAACAGGCAAACTGGCAGGATTGCTGTGCGACATGGGGGGACAGGCCCAGGGAACTGACACTCCACGAGGCACTCTCCAACATCATGGGAGCGTACCATCGTTCCCAGGATACTATGGCAACGGTACTGGGCAAGTTTCAGGAGACCCAGCGGCTGCAGGAGGAACACTACCTTGGGATCAGGGAGCACTTGAAGTCCATTAACACCACCCTGGTCACCATTGCAGGGGTGCTGGCAGACCCTCTCAACACCAGGAGGGATACAGTGGCACAACAAGTGGCCCCTAACACTAGCCTGGACGATGAACAGCCCTCCACCTCCGCTGGCGCTAGTCGACAGGAGGCACCACAACAGGAACAACAGGACACCAGCACCCCACCCCCTGCAGATGGAGAACCACCCTGCAAATGGTCCCTGAGATCCAGGAACCAGACAGAGAACATTGCCAAGACCCCCGCCAGGAAATGAGACCCCCCTGAATGTCACCCTTCTGTCCCACTATGTCACCCTGTCCACCCTTAAACTGCCATTGCTCCACTTCCTATGCCCCTTTGGGCAATGCACCTGTGAAACAAATAGACTGGACTCTGCCATGGACATTCCTCCACCATCACCCCAGCCCATTTTACAACCCACCTCCACTTATTTGCACAGGAATAAACACACTTCAATCACAAAACAATCTGGAGTCAGTCTGTGCTTTCACAAATGTGTAATTGCAACAACTATGGAATATATCAGTCAATGTACTTGTTCACATACCAATGTAACACAGCTGTAGGCCAGGAGTAAACAGAGCAGAGGGCACAAAGTGGGACCCTGATCTGTGAAATGGAAAGTCAAAGTGACAAGTCAGGGTCCATACACTGAGTGAAAATTACAGACTTATGCTAGCTCAAACAACAGTATGAAGTGTGGGAAGCAGTTACATCTTCTTACCTGTGTCTCACTGGAAGTATTGCATGATGATGTTGTTTCGGTTGTCGCTATCCTCTTCTTCTGCATCCCCTTCTTCACTGTCCACAGGCTCCACAGCTGCCACAAGACCACCATCTGGCCCATCCTCCTGCAGAAAAAGCACCTGCTGTCGCAAAGCCAGGTTGTGCAGCATACAGCAGGCCACGATGATCTGGCACACCTTCTTCGGTGAGTAGTATAGGGAGCCACCTGTCAGATGGAGGCACCATAATCTTGCGTTCAGGAGGCTGAAGGTGCGTTCGATCACCATCCTAGTTCACCCATGTGCCTCATTGTATCATTCCTCTTCCCTTGTCCTGGGATTCCTCACTGGGGTCAGTAGCCATGACAGGTTGGGATAACCAGAGTCACCTGCAAATGTTGATGGACACACACTAACCCTTAGGGACAGCCCCATACCCAGACACCTATGTCAACTGTATTGGGACCTTGCCCTCACCTATTACCCACACACTGTGCCTCTGGAGTTGCCCCATCACATAAAGGATGCTGCTATTTATCAAAATGTAAGCGTCATGCACAGAGCCAGGATAGTTGGCATTGACATGGGAGATGTACTGGTCTGCCAAACACACCATCTGCACATTCATCAAATGGTAGCTCTTCCGGTTTCTATACACCTGTTCATTCCTGTGGGGGGGGTACACATGCCACATGTGTCGCATCAATGGCACCAATGATGTTGAGGATATGTCCCAGGGCATGGAAGTCACCTTTCACTGTGGGCAAATCCTCCACCTGAGGGAAAACGATGTAGCTGCGCATGTGTTTCACCAGGGCAGACAACACTCTGGACAGCACGTTAGAGAACATTGTCTGGGACATCCCTGAAGCCATGGCCACTGTTGTTTGAAAAGACCCACTGGCCAGGAAATGGAGTACAGACAGGACCTGCACTAGAGGGGCGATTCCTGGGGGATGGCAGATAGATGAAATCAGGTCTGGCTCCAACTGGGTACACAGTTCCTGGATTGTTGCATGATCAAGCCTGTATGTGACTAGGATGTGTCTCTCTTCCATTGTCGACAGGTCCACCAGGGGTCTGTACACCGGAGGATGCTGCCATCTCATCACCTGCCCCAGCAGCGAGCAGAGAGTCATCCAACACTGAGGTATCACAATTTGTTATTTGCGGAAACGTTATTAAACCACAATGTGCCAGTCCCGCCACGGACGTGACCGCCATTTTCTGTCTGTTCCCTCACTTGATACCTGACCTTCAACAGCAGAGGACCTACACTGCAAGTGCTGCCGTGTCCTGTGTCTGGAAGCGACGATGGCTCATGTGTCTGGGGAAAGGGCCCATTGCCTTCACTTTGAAGGATTTGGAGAAACTAGTGGATGGGGTCCTCCCCTAGTACACACAACTGTACGGTCCTCCAGACAAACAGGTGAGTACACTGTGAGCATGCATGCATTGGCAAAGCATGTTTAGAGTGGTGGGGAAGGCAAGATACATGGGGGAAGCTGAGGCCTGCATGTGCGGATGGTGAGTGTATGTGCGTCAGGGCATGGGTGGGAACTGGTGGGCAATGAGTATGACGGTCCGGACGGGTAAGTAATTTCCTTTACCCCTGTACCATTCATCTAGGTCAGCGCCCACCAGAAGAAGGGTATTTGGCGTGACATCGCCAAGGACGTCTGGACCCTGGGGGTCTACCACAGACGTAGCACCCACTGTCATAAAAGATGGGAGGACCTGCACCGCTGGAGCAAGAAGACTGCGGAGGCCCAGCTTCGGATGGCCTCCCAACATGGGAGGGGTGCCCGTCGCACCATGACCCCCCTGATGTTCCGGATCCTGGCGGTGGCCTATCTGGAGTTGGATGGGCGCTTGAGGGCATTACAGCAGCTACAAGGGGGTGAGTACACTCTCATTCAGCTGACTCTGCGCGCATTACGAGGTGTCTGGGTGGGGGAGGTGGGCAGTTGGTTCCCCTAGGCCAGGGCGAACTTGGTAGGCAAGGTCCATTGTGAGGCAGGCTATGTGTCACCCCAACCCCACCAGTGGTAAGAGTCATCTACACCTAGTCACGCTCCTATGACTTCCAGGTGTGCAGCAATTGGTCTTAGGTCTCGTACCCCATGGCAGCTGAAATTTCTAGGAACTGTCAGTGCATGGCTTAGTGCAGAGGGATGCTCCATGTGTGTTGTGTCCGCCAACGGTAGTGGTGTTGCATGCGCTGAACATGTCTTTCTTCTGTCTTCCCCCCCCGCTTTTTTGTGGTCTCCCTGTTCTTGTGTGCAATAGCATCATCAGGCAGAGGAGCATTGGCACCGGAGCAGGAGGAAGCTCCAACCCACTTGGCCCTGGAAGGTGAAGCAAACAGAGTCTGAAGCCACCAGTGGGACGGAGGGCGAGGGGAGCTCCACGGCGGGGACAGGAGCAGACAACAGTGACAGCGACTCCTCCTCTGATGGGAGCTCCCTTGCGGTGGCGGGCACCTCTGTGCCCACCGCATCAACAGGTACAGCCGCCAACCCCCACTACCAACAATGCCCTCCCTGCAGCCCCTCAGCGTGTTTCCCGTGCCCGCTCACCCAGGAGGGTGGGCATCTCCATCGCCCCGGGCACCTCAGGCCCTGCCCCAGTCAGCCCTGCTGCCCTCAGTGAGGAGGCTATTGGCCCCTGAGATCCCTCACTGTTGGGCAATCTACCATGGTGAATGCCATCCAGGGTGTAGAGAGGCATTTGCAACAAACAAATGCATACCTGGAGGGCATTCATTCTGGACAGGCAGCCCAACAGAGAGCATTTTAGGCACTGGCCTCAGCACTGAGGGTAGCCATTGTCCCTGTGTCCAGCCTCCCCCCTCCAACCTCCTCCACCCAGACCCAATCCCCTGTACCTCAGCCTATCCCAAGCACACCATCAGACCAGCATGCACACACATCAACACACAAGAGTGGACATGGCAAACATAAGCACCACACATCCCACAGGCACTCACACAAGCACCATCCCCATGCAGACACACCAACATCCACTGCCTCCACTGTGACCCCCTCCTCCACATCCTACTTCTCCCTCCCTGTCTCATCTCCACTCTCACCTGCATGCACTACATCCTCAGCCACTACCTCCATCACCAGCACACCCATCTCCAAAGACCGCTCACGTGCACTCACCACCCCACTACCATTCACACATCCCCAGTCTTCTCTCCCAGTGTGTCAGTGAGCCCTCCTCCCAAAGTACACAAACGCAGGCACACACCCACCCAACAGCCATCCACCTCACAACAGCCTCCGGCCAATGCACCTTCACCCAAATTCAGCAGATGTACCCCTCCTACAACCACTACCTCTACCTCCACTCCCAAACCCCCTCCATCTTCCTGTCCCAGTGTGTCTAAAAAATTCTTCCTGGCTAACATTGACCTCTTCCCTACACCTCCCCCGCCCGTCCTTCACCTTGGGCAAGGCTTTCCAGGTCCCAGTCCAGCCCACACCTCAGCCACCACATCCCCAGGCACAGTGGTGCCAGCAACTGCGGGCTCATCGAGTGCGCTACCCAACAGGGCTGCCAGTGTGCCATGCAGCGAAGGCAAGGACATTCCGCCACGTGCCAAGGTGAAAAAGGCGCCCACATCCCAGAGGGAGAAGCTGAAACTACCAGCCACCAAGGGCTCAGCAAAAACCAAAGGGGATAGTGGCAAGACAACTGCGGCACCATCAAAGGTGGGGAAGGGCCAAAAGCAGAACAGCAGGTCAGGAGAGGGCATGGTGATACCGACTGAGGGACCAGTGTTACCCCTTCTGTCCACGACCATGCCAACATCTACGGCGGTGAACACCGCTAGCTGCCCCGCCGTCACAACCACCACCTGCACCGCCGCCTGCACTGCCCCGGCACGTCTACAGCCTCAGCGACAGTCCCCATCCTCTTCCCCAGTGGGCAGCCATAGGAGGCTGCAGAAGCCGTCCTTCTTTGTCCCTCAGCAGGTGCTGACCCATGCACCGCCGCCACAGACACCGCCGCCAGCACCGCCGGCACAGACACCGCCGCAAGCGCCGCCGCCACGAACACCACCGCAAGCAACGCCGCCACAGACACCGCCGCAAGCACCGCCGCCACAGACACCACTGCAAGCACTGACACTGGCACCACCGCTGACATGGCTACCATCCCCAGTGGTCAGTCGTCTGAGGCTGAAGGTGAGTTCCTGGACCCTGGGCAGCTTCCATGAGGCATGACTTCCATCACTGTTTGCACCTGCAGGTGGAATGCGAAGCCGCAGCAGTGTGGGGTATGTCGCTGCCTCCATGGCGTATCATGCTACCTGAACCTCGGCAATCTCGTGGCACGCACACCCAGGTGAGGGAATTGTACCGGCCACACTGCAATTGGAGCAATCTGGGCACCATGCCCCCTCCAGAACCAGTGGAGACTGACATTCACTACCTCAGTCCTTGGCAGGATGAAGCACTCTGGGCACTGGGCCCCCTCCAGAACTAGCAGAGATTGACATTCACTACCTCAGTTCTTGGCAGGACAAAGCACTCTAGGCACCATGCCCCCTCCAGAACTAGTGGAGATTGACATCCACTACATCAGTCCTTGGCAGGATGAAGCACTCTTGGCACCATGCCCTCTCCAGAACCCGTGGAGATTGGCATCCACTACCTCAGTCCTTGGCAGGATAAAGCACTCTGGGCACCAGGCCCCCTCCAGAACCAGTGGAGATTGACATCCACTACCTCAGTCCTTGGCAGGATGAAGCACTCTGGGCACCAGGCCCCCTCCAGAACCATTGGAGACTGTTATCCACTTGAGAGACTGTGGCTTTGCACTCCCCAGGATAAAGCAGTGGGCAAACCACCCACTGGAGAGACTTGTGAGACTGTGGCTTTGCACTCCCCAGGCTAAAGCAGTGGGCAAACCACCCAATGGAGAGACTTGTGAGACTGTGGCTTTGCACTCCCCAGGATTAAGCAGTAGGCAAACCACCCACTGGAACGACTTGAGAGACTGTGGCTTTGCATTCCCCAGGATAAATCAGTGGGCAAACCACCCACTGGAGAGACTTGTGAGACTGTGGCTTTGCACTCCCCAGGCTAAAGCAGTGGGCAAACCACCCAATGGAGAGACTTGTGAGACTGTGGCTTTGCACTCCCCAGGATTAAGCAGTAGGCAAACCACCCACTGGAGAGACTTGAGAGACTGTGGCTTTGCACTCCCCAGGATAAAGCAGTGGGCAAACCACCCACTGGAGAGACTTGTGAGACTGTGGCTTTGCACTCCCCAGGCTAAAGCAGTGGGGAAACCACCCAATGGAGAGACTTTTGAGACTGTGGCTTTGCACTCCCCAGGATTAAGCAGTAGGCAAACCACCCACTGGAGAGACTTGTGAGACTGTGGCTTTGCACTCCCCAGGCTAAAGCAGTGGGCAAACCACCCAATGGAGAGACTTGTGAGACTGTGGCTTTGCACTCCCCAGGATTAAGCAGTAGGCAAACCACCCACTGGAGAGACTTGAGAGACTGTGGCTTTGCACTCCCCAGGATAAAGCAGTGGGCAAACCACCCACTAGAGAGACTTGTGAGACTGTGGCTTTGCACTCCCAGGATAAAGCAGTGGGCAAACCACCCACTGGAGAGACTTGTGAGACTGTGGCTTTTGACTTCCCAGGATAAAGCAGTGGGCAAACCACCCACTGGAGAGACTTGTGAGACTGTGGCTTTGCACTCCCCAGGATACAGCAATGGGCATGGAGCCCCCTCGTACAGCAGTGGCGTCGTGCATTCATCAGGCTGAGGTGCCCCCCTCCCCCTGAGGTGCCTGTGTATTTTCGATCTGATGCCCCTGCAGTGTTCTCTCCGTTTCGAGTTAGGTATCATGTGTGGGCTTCGCCCATGCATTTTGGGCCCAGTGAGCCACGGACAATGATTGGTACACTATCCGGACTTGTGTTGTTGGTGTACATATTTGCATATACTGAAATTTTACTTTTGGCTAATGGATTTTTAATAATTACAATCGTTACAATAATTTCCTTTTGTCCTTACGTTCTTCCAGGGGGCGGGGGAGTGTGTATTTGTAATGTTGATGCATGTATTTGATTGTATGTTGTTGGGTGTGAGGGTGAGGGTGAGGGTGGGGGTGTTGCGTGTTGTGTGTGTGTGTCACTCTCTTTCCTACCCCCCTCCCCTGTGTTGTAGGTGCAGTACTCACCGTGGTCGTCGCCGCCACCGTTCGTACTCCTGGTAGATGAGAAGATACACCAGCATGGGCAGGACGTGTAGTTCAGGCTCCATGGCGTCCTGGTTCCTCGTTGGGTGTTGAGAGGTGAGTGTTTTCCCTTCTGTGTACTGTTTCCGCCGTGCTTTTGATCGCGTTGGTTCCGCCCCGGAAAAGGTGGCGGATATGCGTCTTGAAATACGGTGGACGGTACTTTGTCTTCCGCCTGTCTGTTGGCGGTTACCGCCACAGTGTTTGTTTCTACCGCCGTGGGGGTCGGAGTGTTAAAGTGGCTGTCTATGTTGCCGGTTTCCGCCACGGTCGTAATCCCATTTTTTTTTCTGACGGCCTGTTTGCAGTATGAATGCCGCTTTAACACCGACCGCCAGGGTTGGAATGAGGGCCATAGTCCCACCGCAGCATGGAACATCAAATAGAGCTCAGGAGAGATTATAAAAGTTCATTGCAATTAATAAAATAAAATTATATAAAAAACTCTATTTAAAATATATTTAAATAAGATGTTTTTAGCTAGGGCTGTGTCTTGTTAATGTATTAGTCCTAGGTGACTGGGTGTTAGGGAAGGATGTTTTTATATATTTTTAAATTAAATTAATGCATTCTTTTTTACATTTTTACTTTCTGTTCCATATTGGTTTGTATACTGAGTTTGTCGTGGAGATCACCACAAATATCTGGAATGGTTTTAATTATAATCTTGTAATCATAAATTTCTCAATTAGTCTAATTCTAGGCAGTGGTCTCTGCATGAAAATTGTGAATTCTGTCTGTGAGGGAATGTCCAGCTAGACATAGGTGGAGTCCTTCATGTACAGAGTTCCCTACATGTAAACTTACCTTCATGAGTAAGACCCACTTAGATTGAGAGATTTGCCCAGAGACGTGACTTTCAGTCATGTGCCATAGCTAGTTTAGAACCTACAACCCTAGATTCCACAGTTGACAGCTGAGTCACAAGATCACATCTCCTCCCCTATGTACATATCCAATGCAAACTCCTTCTATAATGCGTACAGTTGTGCGGACTATCGAAGTAGTTGGTTGGTACACGAAATACAGACAGACAATTGTATTAATACATAAATAATCAGTTTTTGGGAATGTGCCAAAGTAATACAATATGTTGCCTTGGGTTCTTGAGATTTTTTATTTCATTCACTATATGCTCTCCACCCTGTGCACCTCCCTGTCCCCTTATCCCTCACCCACTCTCTCTCTTGGAGAAGCTTCCCAAACTTCCTCATGGACTTTGCCAGCCCGTTTTGGACACCCCCTGGGATGCACATAATACCTAAAAGAAAAACCGAAAAGAAGGAAAAAAGAAAGAAAAAAGTAGTCAAACCTATAAATTAACTAATGCTATCTAAATCGGCCAGTGACCTTACTCCTCTGTGAAACTGCCCTTCTTGATAGTCTGTATTAACTCATCGGCCTCTTTGTGACCTTTTAGGTTATACATTTTCTTATTATACATAACTCTGAGGGTAGCAGGAAATCTAAATTAAGCGGTGGCACCTAGCTTTCTGAAATTGCGCGTCTAGTCGCTTCCCCAAGTCCCATTGCCTATTTAAGGTAACCGTAGATATATAAAATCTATACTAGAAAGCGATCCAATTCATCTTCAAAGTGCTCATTTTCAAAGCTTTTGATAAAATCTGCTTTATCACTGAATACGTATGGAAGTTGACTAGGATCTTTTGGGGTTTACTTCTGTTGTGATTCTTTTTAAATGAGTCCCAATTAACTCTTTGGATGTCTTAGCATTGTCTTGGTCTCAGTCATCTAATTGGATCCCCTCTTTGATCAGGTTCAGAGTAGGCTTTTAAGTCCTTTTCTTCTGTCTCCTCTGGGACATTAAGTATTCTTAGATTATTCATCCTAGAATTATTCTTGAGTACCTCCAGTGTCCCCTGGTAATCCAGTTCACTAAGTCTCAATAAGCTAATCTCTTCCTTGTTTTTCTCCACTGAGTCTTTTACATCCTTCACTGTATCCTCTAGGGCCTGGATCCTTGCTCCCAGAGAGTCTAATTTCTTTTAAAGGCTCTCACATGCCCCTTGTATTTCTCTCCGATTTGCCTAAGAATAGCAAATCGTTTTTTAGTTTGTGTTGACTGAGACAATATCATTGATTCATTGAAATTATGGAAGATAACAATGAAGTGGTTGTACCGTCTACTAAAACAGACACAAAGGTCTGGGCTTGAACCCCATTTTGAATTGGCACACCAGCTGACACTTGGGACTTATTTCCAACTGTTGAGGCTAAATGCTCGTTACAACCTACGCCTCTAAGTCCAGGTACCTATTGGGCCCAGCCAGCATCATCCCTGCAATATTCCTTACCTCTGGCCTGGGATAATGCCATGTATTGTCAGTCTCAGAAAACTGAACCAGTTTCATCATGGAACATTACAGCATTGGTTCACTAGCTGGCCCACCAGGAACTACTTTCCTAGGCAAAACCTTTAAAAAAGTCTTTAATGAAAGGGTGATTCTCAGCTTCTGTTGCTTAGCAGGAGTGTCTCTGTTTTTTGCGACTCTTAACATACCCTACTCTACTGTTACTATTGATGTAGAGCCCCAGTCATAGTAGGTAGCTGTTTCAATAACAGGCCTTGTCATGTTTGTTATTATCAGTGCTGTGGGCAAGAGTTATTGTTTAACACTGCAAGGAGAGCCCTTACATACTTCTTTATGGCATTTCTCAAAGAGCAATTATTCCTTCCTTCAGAGACTTTCATTAAGTGCTTATACTCAGGAACAAACAAATCCGCAGCAACAAACTATCAATTATACATGTTTTAAGTAACAAAACACAAAAATCACTGGGTTGTACTTAGAATATTCAACTGTTGGACAGAGCTTTGGAGAACAATGGCTAATTTGACTTCAGTGAGACAGAGAAATGATGGTAAACTGGGCTGATTGTAGACGCCCTCTAATTTATTGCCACCATTTTCACTTCTGCTGGTGTTTTCCCGACTCTGATGGTGCCCTGGGCACTGCTTAACAGTCCCAGGGCCTGTGCTTTAATTAAAACGGATTTGCAAATTAGGCTGATTATAATTGGCTGTACCAACCTACCTATAAGTTTCTAGTATATGGTGTGGCATGTAGGTTTAGGGGTTCCAGCATAGGTAGTACACCCACAAATGCAATGATGTGGTACCCAGTGTCATTCTAAAGGCAAGCCTGCCTTGCTGGCTGCTAACCCTAAATTTGACTTTGGAATTAAAAGTACGTTCAAAGTCCTAAGCTACCTAATTGTTACATATAAGTCACCCCCAAGGTGTGCCCTAGGTGCCCACGGGGTTGGGTGTTGTGTAACTATAAGTAGGGTCTTTATAAAAGATGTTTTATAAGCCCTGGTGAAGGTAAAATAGCTAAATTTGTTTTTCCCATTTTAGTGAATGGGCTCCATAGGCTAACACGAAGAGACTTTATTTTACAATGATAAAGTCTTATTTTCCATAGGAGGGAGCTACATATGGCATGTTTAGTATCAAATTAAAATTTACAATAAAACCAAAAACTTGCCACTTTTGAATTTAATATAACTAGTACCTGGAAAACGTTTTAGAACTCTTACTACAAGTTACCAGTTTTACCCCTGCAGTCCCCTGCACTGATTGGTCAGCCTCTGGCAACCTGAGCCAGGCTGCCTTGATATGGTGTAAAGTGGCCTGGGCTAACACAAAGAAAGCAACTGGTGGGTCCAGATCTGCCTCAGCAGATGGTAGAACAGGTTGGGGGATAGCAGCCAAACTGTTCTTCAAAGGAGGGAAGGACATTTGGGACAGCCACTGTACTGCCCCCATTCCCTGCAAACCCAGACATTTGCCCCCAGATTAGATTAAGGAAGGGGTGTGTTAAGGGAAACTAAGCCACACCAGTGGGTGGGCTCAGCCAGACCTTACTTCTAAGATTGAATTTTTTGCCATCTGGGATTTTAGAGGAATGTTGCTTCCTGGGATTGATTTTTGCTACACTTCCCAGGAAATGGTCACTCAAGAGGGTGGTGTTCTGCATGTGATTGGACAGAGCACCCCCCTTGCTTTCCAGCCCAGGAGCAAGGAAACAATTGACAGAGCTGCACCACACCTCAGATCCCTACAGGAGTAAGACAAGAAGAAGGATTGCCCTGCTGGACCACTGACCTCCACCTGGATACTGTGCTCTGAAGAAAATAGCTGACCAGAGTCCTTTGCATCAACCCCTGAAGAAACTGACCAGCTGACCATTGACTAGTGGCCAGGGATCATTTTCAGCCAGGTGCATTCTGGGAGTTGGAGTCTTAACCTTCAAGGAGTAACTCAGAGTTTATGGAATCTTTGGGTGACTGGTGGCCGCCCAAGGAACCTTGGAGGAACGTCTGGAAGAAGTTCTAAAGGTTTGTAGAAGTTTGGAGTAACTTTTGAAAAAGCTCCATATGTGGACCGACCCGATGCCGTGAGTCAAGCTGGCTTATGTTGACTGCGACCCATCGGGACTTGCAGGTTCGTCCAGCTGAAAAGCTCCGGAGCCTCAGCCTTCCACGATTTCACTGGGGGCTCGTGGAAAGGCAATCTGACAATGTTGCTGTGAAGGGTCATCCGACGTAGGAGGGAAAAAGCTCCAATAAAGTTTCTAAGTCTGAACGAAAAATGTTGACAGAGGCTTCCCACGCAGTGGGATCCAAGCAGGGCTCCACGGAGGGCAGCTTGAATTTCAAATTAGTACCGAATGAAGATTTCCATCATGAAAAATTGTATAAATCAGAATGTGGAATTCTTGACCAAGATCTCTTGTGATGCAAATCCTAAGAGGGCTCCAGGGAGGTTGGATTCAACTTGTGACTTCGTCCTGGTCCACAAAATCTTCAAGAAAAAGACTATACCTGAAGGCAAAAGTTTGACTGAGGCATCCTGGTCAATTATAGTCGAGCAGGGCTCCATCGCGGTCGTCCTCACATTTTGACTTTGCCCCAGATGAGTGCAACCAGATGTCCATAGTGGTGCTTTTAGTTTATATGCGCTAAAAACATTTAATCCTGAAAAATTCATATCTCAGGTTTCCTTTATTGTATTTATGTGCTTTTGCTGTCATTTTAAAGATAAAAATAAAATCTGTTTAATATGTTAAGCCTAACTGCTTGCTGCCAAGCTACCAAGGGTTGAGCTGGGATTAATGTATTGAGACCCTGACTGGACCCAGTGGGGGTTTGTGGCCTATTGCTAACTGTAGGTACTTACCTGCCCTTAGAAATAAACCACAAGAAAGATTTGCCTTTGAAACAGCATTTCGTAAAACAGGAAGGAAGTGCCCTAGGGTCTTCAACTTCCTCTTCCTGTCCAGCAGGCTCTTCTTTGTTCATCTCCTGCGCACTTTTCACTTGGATTTATAGATCACTCACCTTGTCTCCTGGATATACCTCTGTTTGTTTGCTTGGGCATGCACCAGTATTTCTTTGTATTTTAAATTATTTTTATATTTATAGTGGTTGGTGGCCTGAGTTTAAGTATGAGCCTCGTTATGATTTATTTTGCATTTCATTGATTTTTCTCCTTTTGTAAAGGAAAATTGTTGCACGGCTTGGTACATTTTCTACATGTTTGTAACATTTGTAATATTCATTTATTTTTCTATGTGGCCAAGATTTCCGAAGGGCCATCTAGCCAATAGCCCCAGTGCTCTTAGTCATCAGTGCAGGAATGTTCAAGTGGTATATGTTTTTAAAACTTCATTTAGGACAGGGATGGCAGTGGATTGAATTAAAAAATGGCTACTGTATGCATTTTATTTATTTTTTCTTTGCAAAAAGTGTATATGTTGTGGGATAATATTTGCTGTAATAGGACGATGTGTGTTGTTGTGAAATACTTACTAATTCTTGATGGCATAGGAGGATGTGTGTTGTTGTGAAATTCTTATTAATTGATATCACTTTTTATGTTTTGCATTGCTGAATTAATGTTAGTGTTTTCTTCAGAGGTACCACCATGCCTACTTCCGGTGAGTATATGTGTGTGTGTGTTTTTCATCATCCAACATTTGTCTTTGTTCTCCATGCTGTACGACCATGGGCCATTTTGTGTAGTCTATGTCCACAGGCTTTCATGTGCTGTGTGTTCTCCATGCCTCCTGGTTCGCAGTTGTTGTTTGACCATGTGTCTGGCGGCCATTTTGTTCATCCAGCCAGTGCATCTTTGCCATAGGCTTGCATGTGTTCTTTGTTCTCCTTGCTCGTTGTTTTACTTTGACCATGTGGCTGGCAGCCATTTTGTGCATACAGCCAGTGTGTCTTTGCCATTGACATGCATGTGTTCTTTGTTCCCCATGCCTCCTTGCTTCTTTATGTTGATGTTTGACCACTTGGCTGGCAGCCAATTTGTACATCTAGCTAATGTGCCTCTGCATAGGCCTGCATATGTTCTTTGTGCCCCATGCCTCCTTGCTGTTGTTTGACCATGTGGCTGGTGGCCTTTGGTGCATGCAGCCAGTGTGCCTTTGAAATAGGCTTGCTTGTGTACTTTTTTCCCCATGCCTCTTTGCTCCTTGTTGTTGTTTGACCATATGGCTGGCAGCCATTTTGTGCATCCAGCCAGTGTGCCTTTGCAATAGGCATGCATGTTTTCTTTGTTCCCCATGCCTATTTGCTCCTTGTTGTTTGACCATGTGGCTGGTGGCAGTTTGTGCAACTAGCCAGTGTGTACATGTGATACCAGTTTAATATTGATATGCTTGGGGATCATTATAGTATATATATATACTTAAAGAATATGATTCTGATGAACATTGTTTATATTATTTCCTTCCTTTTTCGCATTTTTTATATTGCACCTTCCTCACAATCGGTTTCTTTCTTTTTGTCATCCCATACAAGCATTGGCAATTGTTGATCATTTGTTCAATTTGTATTTTAAGTTTTTATTTTAATTTAGTATTTTAATTTTTAATTATTATTGTATTTTTTATTTTAGTTTTTTAATTTAGTTTCTTGTTTTTTATTTTAATTTTGTAATTTTTTTTAATATTTCTTGTTTTTTTTTATTATTTCAATGCCTTGATCCATCCATCCATCCATCCATCCACCATAGGTGCACAGCCATGCTACATCACTGAGTTTCTTTAGGTGTTTAATTCCTTCTGGACACCCTGGCTCCAGTGCACTGCAGACACGCCAGCAGCAGGATTCATTTTTTAAAGATTATTCCATTTCACCTGGACCACCTTACCGTCATAGGTTTTTAAGGATTATTCCTTATTTACCCATGCACCTCTTTCTGACTACCACAGGTGTCTCCTTTAAAACAGATGGAGATAAAGCAAAGTGCTATATCTGCATGTTGCGTTGCCTGATTTGAAATAATATTTTATGGTGATGTGGTGTGGTTTGACTATATAATGTTTGATTAAATTGGTATGTATTACATAAGTAACCAACTGCCTAATTATTGTAGTTATCTGTACTATTTCAACCTGCAACAATGTCATGTTTCACTAGCTACGTTTTTTTCTTTCTTGGTTGCTTTTAGGTGCACAAGAGAAGAGATGTCACATCACTCGCAATACTGCAAAAGAGAAGGCCTGTACAGTGATTTCAGTTCTCCAGTCTCTTCTGGTTGTGCATCCTAATGCCACTGCCAATGTGTGCTGCTTTACTCTTCAGAATATCAAAGCTATGCACTTCAGGATATTTTAAGGCACAATGTAAAGCAATCACTCTCAAACACCTTCGTAAGTAGAATAATCAAGTTTATTTAAGGGGCAAGTTCTCAGCTAGCAAAACTAAACCACACTAATATATATATATATACATCAGGAGAATAACATGAGAATAATGATAAAGATATAAGCACTCTGTGAATAATTGCAAGAGTAAGTGCATATAATACAAGCACACACAATATACCTCAATGCTCAATAGCATGAAAATGACTGCAAGAATAAGTGCATATTACGCGCGCACACACAATATACTTCAATGCTCAATAGCATGAAAAGGACTGCAAGAATAAGTACATATTACGCGCGCACCCACAATACACTTAATAAATTGAAAAGCTTCACCGAAAAGAGAGTCTGCATCCCTCCGCCGTACACAAATCTGGGGAACCCAAATCAGCTGGCACAGGGAGCCTCTGTTCGGGACAATCAGTCCTCCTGGCGTTGCGTCCAACCCAGAAGAGAGTTCCTAAACCAGCCCATCCAGGCCCCCAACTTTTATAGTATTTACTAACGCCCAGGAGTCTTTTCTAGAAAAAGACCCCCTCCTTTACAAATTGTGCAATCGGCGGTACCTTGTTCACCCTTCGAGACGTCTCCTCAGAACGGGCCAAGTTCCCAGGAGAGGACTCCAAGGTGAAGCTTGCATTCCTCCTTGTGTACAGGCGCATCCCCCTGTTGTTCTAACTGATAGCTCGTGGAATGTAAATAGCGCCCTTCGTACCAGGCAGATGGAGCGAAGTTGAGCAGAAAAACACCCCACCCTTCAGCTTGCCGAAGCTTGTGGAAAAACACAGAACAGTGCCTTACGCACCGAACCAGACTCGACAAAATGGAGTCGTGAACCAAAATGGAAGCGAAGGCCAATGAAAGCAGAGGCCAATGGTCCACACCCTGCACCACTGTTTACCTTGCACGTAGTGCTGCCGCATGCACGTAGTGTATGTAGCAATACATTTCCACCCTTGGACCATTTGGCCAACTTACAACTAAGTATATCCTATAAGCTGAAATGGCAATGCTCTTGGGCGAAACTGAGATAGAAGGTTAGGCACACACTGAATACAACAACATAATGAAATTAAAATAACGGTTATGATAATGATTACACCAAAGATATAACGCAGTTGGCCTAAATTAGGCAGCCATCCAAAAGCCCAATCCCACCACCCCTTGTCAACATCCTGCTGCACCCCCTTCACCAACTTATGCAGGGCCTCTATGTGGGAGTTGATTGATATGGAGTGGTCGGATAAATTGAAGCAACATAATCCTTCAAAATCACTGCAGCCATGGTTGTGTTTAAGCAGTAAATAATCAATAGCAGCGCGATTCTGCAAAGCAGCTCTTCTAATTCCCTGTACATCTAATAACAGCTCAGCTAAGGCAGCTGACGTATAGTTAATATTCTTGACTACTAAACATGCAAGTTTATTAATAACTCTGGTATTATATACTGCAAGTCCTGGCACCCCTACGATAGAACCAGCTAAACTAACATATTCTGTTTTGGACAGCAATGAAATTTCAGAATCACAGTCCGTAGGTAATTGAATAGTGTCTCTGGTATAGCGAGGGTGTAGAGCAGTATCCATAGGAAACATGAGAAAGCCTAAGCGTGACCAGGCACAAGGCCCTCCGGTTAGATTGGCTGGAATATAAGTAAAAGAAAGATTACCACAAGAAAAGAGCCAACCTTTAGGCAACTTAACATTTTGAATGTGGCTGGCAGCAGGCACCACATGTTGGCAAAACATCGAATTATTTACATTCAAACAGGTTAGGTCAGTCCGTGAGTGGCACAACGTCCGTTGTGCAGCAGTTAAGTTTTTGTCTCTTTTCTCCAATTTGAGCTGAGCACATTTACCTATTTTCATAGGATCACAGGTCAATGAATAGCACACATCCCCATTTGAGATGTTAAACGTGAGTATAGATGTCATGTTCCTCCACAACCGCCTGCCCACCTCCGGGCAATGACGGCAGTACTCATAGAGTGACAGATGGGAGCGAACGTCACTCACATCCACCATTCCATCCTGGTTTGTATTGTTAAAGATGTGTAATAATACAGCAGCAGGAGTGGGCACTGCCACTAGACAAGTGGTAATCAAATCTTGAACGCTTTGCATGTTACTCATACAGAAGTGAGATATATTCAGCACTTCCTGCGCTAGATGAATCCAAACATTGTTCGGTTGATGCAGCAGCGTTGGCATCTGCGGCTGACGGTTGAATTTTTGGGCTATGAGCCACTCCCGCTCCCCGGTGGAGTCTCCCGAACGGGCTCCATACACCACACTCATGGCACAGGCACTCCACAGGATGATCTGAAAAGAACAAAGGACAAAACACGTATTATCATTCTCGCAGATAGCATTTGTCAGCGGGAACATGTTCCCATTTGTCTTGACCAGGTCGCATAACTACCAGGACATTGTCTGGTCCAGTGGCGATGACATCAGCGGGTTGAGGAGGGTTATTTGGGGATTCAATCCACACTTTGGCCCCTGGGTTCTTGTCAGTAGATCCGAACCCTCCTTTGCCTCTCACAGTGAGAAGAGCTGGGGCGCTCCCCTTCTTAACAACACCTCCATAAACCGGCATAATGACAATTTGGGCAACGCGATCACCAGGTTGCACCACTAGGTCTGTGTCACCACTGTTCAAGAGAATGACTTTCAACTCGCCTTGGTAGTCTGCATCTATCACGCCTCCTAAAACTTGGATGCCCCTCAAGGCAAGCCCAGATCGAGGGGCGATCAGACCGTAATGCTCAGGGGGAATCTGAATTCCCACCCCAGTTTCAATCAGAGTGATGTCTCTAGGTTTCAATCGATGCATGTGTAAAGCATGTAAGTCAAGTCCTGCAGATTCTGGTGTAGCTCGATATGGGGCCAAAGCTCCTGGAGCTGTTTCCCAATACACAATGGTATTGCTCGTTGTAAACGGATTAATCTGTAAAGCAGGTGTCAGCATTCTCATGAGAGGTGTCTCGGCATTTGTTAGGGGTCGGTTGTTCAAAATTTGCAAAGCATCATACAAATTATCCCTCCACCCCTTCAGTGTCCCATCATTCAGTTTACGCAATTGTTCTTTCAGCAACCCATTCATTCTCTCAATCAGTCCCGCTGCTTGTGGGTAGTAAGGTATGTGAAAAATCCACTCAATATTGCGTTGTGCACAATAGTCCTGCACTAGTCTGCCCTTGAAGTGGCTGGCGTTATCACTTTGAATCTGGAGTGGCACCCCATAGTACAGAATCAACAGATCTAGTGTTTTCAGGGTGCTCTGCTGAGTTGCGCGCTTGCAGGGAAAGGCTATGAGATAACCAGAGTAAGTGTCTACCACAGTGCAGGCATACTGACACCCTCTGCTCACTGGCATTGGTCCAATGTAATCAATCTGCCAAATCTGTCCTGGCAATTTACCTCTACCTAGCTGGCCTCTTACCACCTGTGGGACCGGTCTGTGCTGTGCATGCTGACAAATGGGACATTCAATGATCGCTGTTTTAATCAAATCTAGGGGAAGATGCATCCCTCTAATCTCAGCCCACCTGTGAGTAGCCTTTTCTCCAAGATGTCCGCATTTCTGGTGTGCCCATTTAGCCATTCCCACCAAATCAGAACTCTGCGCCTCCACTTCAGCCTCTTGAATCTTGGCTCGATCGTCTGCAAGACAATTGAACCATCGGTCTAATGAATCAGTTGGACAGTGAGCGTCCACATGATAGACAGTCACGGTGCTTTGAGGTAACATTTCCCAGATCTCCTGCCATAACTCCTTCCCCCATACCTCTTTGTTATGGATTTTGTACTGATGTGCATGCCACGTGGGAAGCCAAGTAGCTAACCCATTGGCGGTAGACCAGGAATCTGTATAAATGTGAAATTTTCCGGGTAGCTCCTGTTTTAAAGCCTGATACACAGCATAAAGCTCTGCATACTGGCTACTTTTTCCCTGTCCTGTAGTTGTCAAAAGCTTCTTGGTAAAAGGATTATAGGACACTGCCTTCCAGTGCCTTTTCGCTCCAACATATTTTGCTGAACTATCTGTGAACCACACATGTTTTTTGTCATCTGCAGACAAGTCTGCGAACGGCTGGCCCCACCCTACTGGGGATTCACACACTGAAGGTACATCATGCAACATTTCGGAATTCTCCACTGGAGCCTGCGCTACCTGCTCATGCAAAACGGCGGTCCCTTTTGGACCCGCTCGTGCCCTGTCCTGGACATACCATTTCCATTTTATAATGCTGGCTTCTTGCGCATGTCCAATTCTATGAGTTTTTGGGGAACTCATCACCCACTGCATGATGGGAATTTCAGGCCTTAAAATCACATTGTGTCCCAGTGTAATTTGCTCAGTATCAACCAGGGCCCAATAGCAGGCCAGCAGCTGCTTCTCAAAGGGAGTATACCGCTCTCCTGCCTCAGGTAACTTCTTTGTCCAAAATCCCAGGGGCACCCTCTTTCTTCCTTGTTTTTGCCACAAAATCCAATTGGCATACTGCCCCTGGACTGTCACATTCAACTCAATGTCTCCCTCTCGAATCGGCCACAAATCCAAAGCATGCTGAATGGCGTCTTTCGCCAATTCAAACGCGTGCTGCTGCTGTTTTCCCCTTTCAAACGCATTTTTCTTTCGTGTAACTTTGTACAATGGGGCCAAAATCTGAGACAAATGTGGTATATGTTGTCTCCAATACCCGAATAGTCCAATAAAACTCTGGGCTTCCTTCCGATTTCGCGGTACTGCGAATTCCTTAATCTTTTGTTTCACTTTTGGCAACACTTCTCTGTGTCCCTGATTCCACTGAATGCCCAAAAATTTCACGCTCTGAGACGGTCCCTGCACTTTCTCGGGGTTAATCTCCCACCCTTGATTCTGCAAATGTTCCACCACCCTGTCTAGCTGAATTTGCACCTGTTCTTGCGTCTCTCCCTGCATCATCACGTCATCTATATAGTGAGAAATTTGCACTCCAGGAACCACTGGTACTTCATCCAAATGCTCTGCCACCAGCCGGTGGCAGATAGTGGGGCTATGTAAATACCCCATGGGTAATCTACAGAAGGTGTACTGACGCCCCGCCCACTGGAATGCCAGCTGAGGCTGGCTCTCAGTAGCTATTGGTATCGTAAAGAAGGCATTGGCAATGTCAATGGTTGCATACCAAGTCCCACTGTGTTTCTGTATGTTCTCAATCAAGGTAATGGTGTCTGGGACCGCTGCAGTCAGAGGAGGTGTATGTTTATTCAATTGGCGATAATCAATGCAAATCCTCCAACTGTTATCACTTTTACAAACAGGCCAGAGGGCATTATTCCACGCAGTGGTGATGGGAACTATTACCCCGGCCTCTAGTAAATCATGTATAGTCTGGCTAATCTCCTCATGTCCTCCCGGTATTCTGTACTGTTTCATTTGAATCACCTTAGTAGCTTGGGGAAGTGTTACCGGAGGAACCTTCAGCAGCCCCACCCTTGCGGCGGCTATTGATATAAATCTTTTGGAACCAAATTGATAACATCCATCTTCCAAATGTAGGGTCATCCCTTTCAAAATGTCAATTCCAATAATGTATTCGGGAATGGGCACAATCAGGACAGTGTATTCTCTCTTTGGAAGTGCCCCTATTTTCATGGGAACCACTATCTGCACTGCCGGGGTTTCTTTTCCGCCCAATCCCGTAATGGTGAAGTACTGTCCCCTGAATTTTCTTGGATTACCATGAATCAAAGTGGCCTCCGCTCCGGTGTCAACGAGGGCTCGAACTTTTTGAACATTTCCACGTTTCCAATAAATTTCTACTTTGACATGAGGTCTGTTATCTTTGCGAGCCCATCCATGCACCGGAGTTTGGCCTGTTTCCTAATCTATTTTCACTCTGCGCACATCAGAGTCTGCCCAAATCAAATCTGGATACAGTTTGCGGTAATTCTCAGGGAACTCCTCCTCCCTGTCTCTGCTTCGCAACCTCTCTGAGCTTACCAGCTCCCTCTCCCACTCTCTTCCTCGAGTTTTCCCAGAACCTGTCAGTTCCCGGTCTCTCTCCCTGCTCCGGGTTCCCTCTGCGCTTCGGTGCTCTTCCTCCCAATTTCCGTCCTCTGGGGATCTCTCTCTACGGTGGGGTTCTCTCCCTCTCTCTCCCTTTTCACCCTCACGCTCCTCCCCTCCTGCCTTTCTCTGGTTCACCACTTTGTTATCCTTCTTGTTCCCTTTCCTGCTCCCCTCCTTTTTATCCAAACCGCGTTTGCGGTACATTTCCCACATGTTCTTGGTGCTTATCCCATCAATTTCATTCCTGGTTACCCCATCTCGCAGCAAGGCCTGAAACATGTCTCGCCTTGTCACCCTGTTGTTATCAGTACGATTCTCAGACCGTGAATTCCTCTCTGGCTTAGCCCATTCTCCTAAATCACTTAACTCACGCACCGCTTCTACCACCTGAGACAATGGGTTACCCGTCTGATTAATTAACAAAGTCATGATGACATGCTTATATGCAGGAGGAGCGGCCCTAATCAGCCGGTTTCGCACAGACACACTTAAAATTCCATTCATCAAATCATGGGCATTACCCATAAAGATAACTGTTTTCATCCCTTCTTCCTTCAATCTCTGTACTGCATCTCTCAAAGTATACCAAGGTTTATCATTAGGCGGCCAGTCTGACTCTGTCGGATACTTCTGAGCACACCCTTGCGCAGCTAGCTCTAACAAATTGGTCATGGGACCATTCCCTGGATAGGTTCTAAACTCATTTTGAATAACCGGGTCTGTACTTAACATACAAAGCCTCGGGGCGTCGCCGTGATCCAATTGGACCCCCTGGCCCCCCATATCGTGCACCCGCACCAACCACGTAAGCAATGTTTCCCCAGACCTCTGTCGAAATCTGTCTATCACATCACTTAGTTCTTGCTGTGTATAATCCTCCAGGGCATCCAACATCACCCCTCCAGGATTAGCTGGGCTATGCTGTAACTTTCGCCGATATATGGGCTGCGCACGGACAACATTCCTGCGCTCTGTCTTCTCCTGTCTAACATCTTGGCAGTCATCGCCCCCGGACCCATCTGAAAAATCAGATGTATCCCAGATGTTTCCATCCCAAAATTCAGGGTCAAAGGCTAATCCTGCCTGAGAGATAGCTAAATGCACCTTCTTTTTATTAACTTTCCCTCTTCGTTTCTTGTGTTTATATTTAGCTACGCTAACGGCCGTTCTCTCTGCAACCAGTTGGTACATTTCCAACTTATCACTTAATAATTTATTTTGACAAGCTAGCATGGTAGAGGAATTTCGGGCTTCTACTAACTCCTTCTCCAGCTGCTCGTGGTGTTTTTGTAACTGTAAACATTTTTCATACAACTTTCGGTACGCAGAAAGCAAGATCCAGCCTCGCCTCCCCAACGCACAAACCTCCCTTCCCTTGTCAATTGAAACTTTCCGTAAACATATAAGAAGATCTTCAGGTTCCACATTCAACATACACGCATTCCAATTTTCACACAAACCAGCACAACGTGACCATTCCTGAGCTAAAAGTTTATACGGGGCAGTTTCCCACCCCGGTATTTCTATGTCTGGATTTGCTACATGAGAACCTGCTTTTGATCTCGCTTTGATCTTATTAAGCATTTTCCCTTTTTTTTTTTTTTCGAATCCTGCAAACGACTACGCCAATTTGTGCTGCTTTACTCTTCAGAATATCAAAGCTATGCACTTCAGGATATTTTAAGGCACAATGTAAAGCAATCACTCTCAAACACCTTCGTAAGTAGAATAATCAAGTTTATTTAAGGGGCAAGTTCTCAGCTAGCAAAACTAAACCACACTAATATATATATATATACATCAGGAGAATAACATGAGAATAATGATAAAGATATAAGCACTCTGTGAATAATTGCAAGAGTAAGTGCATATAATACAAGCACACACAATATACCTCAATGCTCAATAGCATGAAAATGACTGCAAGAATAAGTGCATATTACGCGCGCACACACAATATACTTCAATGCTCAATAGCATGAAAAGGACTGCAAGAATAAGTACATATTACGCGCGCACCCACAATACACTTAATAAATTGAAAAGCTTCACCGAAAAGAGAGTCTGCATCCCTCCGCCGTACACAAAGCTGGGGAACCCCAATCAGCTGGCACAGGGAGCCTCTGTTCGGGACAATCAGTCCTCCTGGCGTTGCGTCCAACCCAGAAGAGAGTTCCTAAACCAGCCCATCCAGGCCCCCAACTTTTATAGTATTTACTAACGCCCAGGAGTCTTTTCTAGAAAAAGACCCCCTCCTTTACAAATTGTGCAATCGGCGGTACCTTGTTCACCCTTCGAGACGTCTCCTCAGAACGGGCCAAGTTCCCAGGAGAGGACTCCAAGGTGAAGCTTGCATTCCTCCTTGTGTACAGGCGCATCCCCCTGTTGTTCTAACTGATAGCTCGTGGAATGTAAATAGCGCCCTTCGTACCAGGCAGATGGAGCGAAGTTGAGCAGAAAAACACCCCACCCTTCAGCTTGCCGAAGCTTGTGGAAAAACACAGAACAGTGCCTTACGCACCGAACCAGACTCGACAAAATGGAGTCGTGAACCAAAATGGAAGCGAAGGCCAATGAAACCAGAGGCCAATGGTCCACACCCTGCACCACTGTTTACCTTGCACGTAGTGCTGCCGCATGCACGTAGTGTATGTAGCAATACACAATGGAAAGCTTTAAGATGGCCAGAAGAAAGTTGCTTCCAAGAAAGTGGTCAGTGAGAAGAAGCAGCTTTCCACTAATGGGAGATGTGTGTCTACCACACCAGGACCTGGAAAGGAATCTGGGAGCAGAACTGCCATATAAACAGCACCACCCCTAACAAAAGCCCAAGACCTTGTCTGTCAGTGATGTAGCCACTGCAGTCATGGTGACACCGACAACAGTGACGCTGAATTTGATTTGTCCCTTCTCAAAGTAGTACCCAATCATTTCAGGAAACAGAGATAAGTGGACAGCTGCCGCAGCAAGGCAATTGTAGATCATCCCGAAGTTGGAGCAGAACAGGAGGTTGAACTTCCTGCTGAGCAAGAACCTCCTCTTTTAGAATCAATTGCTCCCAGATCTGTAGCAAGAAAAAGGAAGCGTACTATTCCAATATCTTCTCCAAGCACCACATCTGATAATGATGATAGGGACGTGGAATGAACACCAGCAGAATCCGGGAGAAACCAGGAAAGGCAAGGGAAAAGAAAAGTTTCTGAAAATCTTTGAATCATGAAAGAGGATGACAATGATGAGCCAGTCGTTGTGGAGGCCTGCAGAGAGGAGTACATCATTACTCCTTCTATTCCACCTGCTCCGAGGGATGTTGCACAGGTAGCACTGCCAGCTCCCATATTTGTGAGGCCCCAAATGAGATGTGCACTAACCCTCTACCTTTGTAGAAGTATGGACTGCAGAGAGGCAATCGACACACCCACCCACCTCCAGTTCTTTTTCAGACATTGGCAGTGGCCCAGTACAAAAGTACTCCCCCCCCCTCTAATTTGGGACTTTTTTTACAATAAGCAAACAGAAGGAGAACATTGCAATATGCTCCATTTTCCATAAAAGTGTTTGCTAGGATAAGCCTGGTTCACATTATGGTACTGGAAGTCAGATGACCCATATGAAAAAGCATCACACAATCCAGTAGGAGGTGCACCTTAAATACATTTGTGAACATGGTTGTGGTGGTGAAGATAAAATTGGTGAAATCACAGTGGAAGGAGTGGAATAAGGGGGGACATCCTCACGCAAAGCAGCCCTGTTCTGGGTGAACTATCTGGGTTTGAGGATGAACTTTACTTCCCGGACTGAGTATGCTGGTGCCACCATAGAGCCTTTTAATTATTTCTCAATGAATTTCTTTCTATCTTTCTTTGCAAAAAACAAATAACTAGTGGTACATTATCCTTGTGTCAGATTTATAATGCCCAACAATTTTTTAGTGACATACATGGTCGGATTAGAGTTGGACCTGTGTGCAGTGAAGAAGCTCATACATTCTCTTCAGGACACTGGAAACAATGCCTGCCTCCCTCTCATGCCATTGCCTATCCCTTCTTTGCATGACCTAGCAGGGCTGCCCCAGATGATCATTGATGATAAGACTGTCAGTACCAGTGCCAAATTCCAATATGTTGCAGTCATTAAAGAGGTGATAAAGGGCCAGATGTATCAAGATTCCAGGTAGCAATTTCCAAACTGCAAATTTTAAGTAATCGCAATTTTAGAAATACATCAATGTATCAAATTTGAAAACCGCTAAGAGTGATTTCTTAAAATTTGCAAACCCCAGTTGCGAGATGCAAATACTGAATCGCAAAAAAATTAGCGATTCGGTAACTGAAAATCGCAAATAGCGAAAACAGCAAACCAGAGCAGCCTGATGACATCACAAGCAGGAAGTGAGTCATCCCATGCTGTTTCCAGGAGCCACACCCATAGGAGCAGTGAGAGAGACACAGCCCAGCACCAGGGAGTCAGCATTGTGAGGAAGCCAGGATCAAACTGCAACATGGCCAATGCTGGCAATGGGAAGGAGAAGGGAGACAGGAAGAGGAAGCTGAAATTCAGTGAGAAAGAATTAGCGGTCCTCATTGAGGAGGTTGTTGGGAACCATGATAGACTTTTTGGCAAGACCTCACTCCAAGTACCTGAGAGTGAGAAGCGGAAACTCTGGTCTGACATACAGACATAAATATGCGCAGTGGGTTTTGAGCAGCGCTCTGTGGAGGAGATACGCAAGTGATGGTACGACTTGTGGTCCCGTGCCAAGGAGAGGGTGGCCAACAGGCTTAGGGAGGCAAGGAGCAGTGGAGGCGGACCATCCACCCACACACCGTCCACCCCTATGGAAGACCTAGTGAAGTCCACATTGCTGCCAGAAGCTGTCAGTGGTGTAACTGACATTGACACCTCAGGGACACCCAGCACCAGCAAAGGTAAGGCCAGTAATTATGTGTATCCCCACATGTGCATGTACACATTCCCCTTAGGAAATAGAACATAGCTTGATGCACAATGAAAAGTTGTCCATGTCACATCTTACATACAACACAACAGTGCCTTATGGGAGTGGTAGTACACAACCCCAATGTGAATACATAACATAAATAGCAAGATAGTGGGCAGCCACATAGAGAAACACCACAAACGACTCAGGGTGACACAATTTAATTGTACATGAAAAGCAACACTGTGGAAATTTGTGACAAATGCTAGAACTGACATGCTGCATATTGTCCTTGCAGATGACTCGGTCCCTCCTGCTGCAGGATCTGAAAAAGTGGGGGAAGCAGAAACACAGCCACACCACAGTCAGACTCAAATACCAGTGAGTCCTACAGTATTGTACTGACTAGACGCAGGGCAAGGGTGTTACCACTGCCAGAACACAAACCCACACCACCATCAGAGGTGAGTCCCACAGGAAGACAGCAGTCCCTGCACCAGCAGCAGCGTCAGTCAACTCCCCTCAGGAGGCGCCACGATGCAGGCAGACAGGGCACAGAAGAAAGAGTAGGCCCATCAATCTTTGGGGGCCTGGAAGCTTCCATGCTGAAGATGCAGCGCCTGCAATGCAAACATTTGAAGTCACTGCACAGACAGTTTGTGTCTCACAATAGCAATATGAGGTTACAAAACAAGGACTTGGAGACCCTGATTGAGGGACAGCAACGAGTAGCTGAAAACACCAAAGAGTTGACACAGGCCATTGGGGAACTATGCACTGAGATACGGCAGGAGCGCGTCAGCCAGCACAGACGCCATCACCAATATTTGTCAAAGTTTTATACCTTTTGTAGATCAGTAAATCGGCTTGCAAGTTCAACTGCCCAGATATCACAGCGTGCCGTTGCCACACAGGTGGAGATGGCACATTGAAGTCGGGACATTGCACAGGGATTGGTGCAAATTACCAATGTAGTGAATGCCATGCAAACAGCACGCAGTGCCACAACCAGCGAACTTGGTGGCAGTGAGGAGTCCTCTAGCCTCAGCAGTCTGATAGTCCCCGTGATTGATCCGAGGCGTCGCAGTGCCAGACACAGTACTGCAGGTGAACCTGCTACTAGAGGTGACAGCGAGGGTACGGAGCACTCAAGTAGAGGGTGTGCACATAAGAAGTGATGTTTAGGACTACAGGGAACCACCTCAACATGTAGAAATAAAGTCATGCTATGACGCTAATAGTGTGACACTGTTAATAGTTCATGTCTGCCCATTGTGAATAGCTATGTCCTAATGACACATTGTTTACTTGAAGTCAAGTTAATAAAGATGCTAACTACTGAAATACATATTATTGAAGTGGATTTGTCATTACTTACATCAAAAATGGTTGCGTGTTATGTCAGCACGTCTTTGCCTGCCTTCTGCTGCACTGATCCTGTCTGCTGGTAGAAGGGGTGGTAAGGGATCATCATCCTCATCTGAGTCTTGCTCTGTTAGTTTCACTGGTATGCCCCTGGTGGTTGCTATGTTGTGCAGGATGGCACATGTGGCCACAATTTTGCCTGTTGTCTCAGGGCTGTACTGTAGTGCACCTCCACTCCTATCGATGCACCTGAAACGGCTCTTCAGCAGCCAAAAAGTGCGCTCCACCACATTCCAGGTAGCCCTATATGCAGCATTGTACCTCCTCTCTGCTGGAGTGGCAGGGCTCAGGTAGGGCATTAGCATATAGGTGCGCACTCCATAGGTACTGTCTCCTGAATGCACAGAGAGTAAAATGAGTACATTTGCTGTCTGACGTCATGCTTACATTAATGCATTATTCAGAACTATCAAATTACCTAGTAGATATCCTTCCCCAAACTTCCCAGCTAGCAGTCTTGTGTGTATCCTGCTGTGGCGAAAGATGTAGGAGTCATGCGTGCTCCCTGGGTATCTGGCCACGAGATCGGTAATGATGTAGAAAGTACTGCATTTCACCTGTATGTTCATACAATTATGTTTTTTACAGTTGCGATACACATACTCGGTGGCCGATGTTGGACAGATTGCTACATGTGTCCCATCAATGGCACCTAGGACATGTGGGAACTGTGCTATCTGGTAAAAAAATTACTTTAGTTTGTTGTAATGCCTGTGGGGTGTTGGGGAATCTTATGTAAAGTTGTATTCTGCTCAGCATGGCATTGAGAAATGTGTTGAAAAATCTAGAGAGGGCACTCTGTGATGCCCCTCCAGCTGCTGCTATGACCCCTTGATGGCTCCCTGAGGCTAGTAGGTGCAGGGAGCATCATACCTGCAAATGGGTGGGTATGCTATTGGTCCTTTGTGTTGTGGGCTGCAGCATGGATTGTAGCTCAGCTATCAGGTCAAGTATCATTGCTGAGCTTAACCTATACTTATCATAAATTTCCTCCTCAGTCTGCTCAAAGAGGGTAATGCGTACTGTGAAAATGCGCTCCTGTCTCCTCCTCCCTCTCCTCAAACCTGCCAAGATCCTCATTCTCCTTGCCATGACGTAGAGTGCAGCCATTGTGGAAGAGGGGCTGAGGCACTCTGGGCCTCTTTATATAGGTTGCACCTGGTTACCACCTGGTTTCAATTTGTGGTAAATTGCATGTGCAAACGGCCATTCTGCGAATATTCTCTATTTGCGATTTTTCGCTACATTGAGTTGTGATTCTGTTTTTGCGTGTCGCAATTGGCATCTCGCAAATAGCGGCATGATTTAGGAGTTCACCATCTGCGAATCACTATTTTGTGTCACAATTAGCATTTCGCAAAAAGCGATTCGGTAAATCATATTGCTATTTGCGACACACACATTTGTGTCTCATTTGCTAAAAATCGCAATTTTTGCGGTTTCTTATTTTCCCACTGCGAATGCCTTTCATACATCGTAAAACGCATTTTTGCATACGCAAACGGCATTCGCACCATTTGGGAATGCAAAAAGGCTTGATACATCTGGCCCAAAATGTTGTATCTACCACTGCGCTTGGACTCGATGAGGTAACTACTAACTATTTTGCCAATGATATAACAAAGATATATTGAGTGAGTGAGGATTAATGATGTATGTTGTGGCAAAAAGTGAGGGAGGGAGTTCAACAAATATGCAAACTTCATTTCAATGATTTGCAATGTTTGGGGGTGATCAATTTTTTCTGTAAGTGATTGGCCTCAGTGAAATTTACCTGTAGGGTCCAATATGGTTCTTAAAAGACCAGACTGATCACTTTAGTTACCAATCACAAAACTACACAAAATACAATTCTGTTTCTCTATGTATTCTTCAACAACAGAAGACTACTCACGTCTACCTCGCTTGGTTTGGGACTTGGACGGAGTTACTCAGAATCAGGAGGAGGAAGATGAAAGGACTCAGGGCAGGACCATCTCAACAACTAGAAGGAGAAAGTTTGTGACTTTAAAGGGAAACCAAGATGATGATGAAGACTCTGAGGTCTAGTACTCACTCAGCTCTATGGACTGGCCAGAAGTGTGTTAATTTGATAAATGCTGCTAATTGTGTATTTACTGCACTGCTGGCTCAAACATGAAACTCCTCTTTATGTTTTTGCTCTGCCTCTGACTCTTCTTGGAACACTCCTGACTCCTCATGAAGCATAGCTTGCTTCTTTTTGTCCTTCTCTTCTACTCTATTATACAGTTACAGTTTTTCGATAAGCAGGCCTTGCTGAAAGCTCAGCACTCTAGTTTACCTACTAGACAGGTTTAGCCAGGAACCCAAGAGTGATGGACATTATGAGAAGAATGAAGATGAATCCCCAGTTTGGCAATACAGTATAATTTTCCTTTTAACAATCAGAATTTTTAGAACTGGGTGGGTTAACATCAATCCTCCATAATTTTTATTTTTCACACCTAGAAGACTGGACATTTAGAGATGTACTATCTTGGGTTTCTCTGTGACTGAAGGACTGTTTACAATGCACTTAACTGAACTGTGTCAAACTCATCACTTCATCATTTCCTTCCACAACGTATTGATGATGGTGTGATGCTCAACACCCCGATAAATATTGTTGCTGTTTCTTTTGCGCAGTGTTTGTCTTTGTCACACTTTTTCCCAAATCCCCTTTCCCATCCATTCATTGAGCCTTAACCCTCTTCCCCTGGTCTGTGTGATTTTTATTGAGGTGTGATTTAATTTACACCATAAATGGATCACACACTTGCTGAGGCGGATGTGGTGAAAGTGACAATAACTCACTGCATGACCTTCTATAATCTGAACAATATTCCACACCAGTTCCATTTACCCACCCACACATCATTCATCAACATCGTCATTCAGGTCTTGTGTTGTGTGCTGCCTAACCGCTTCATCTTGTAAAACCATTCCTGAATTCTTCTGACTCGAAGATTTCATTTCCTAGATTAGTTTTCATTAAATAATAATTCCCCATTGCTCAGAAGAATTTGATATTGCTAGTTTTTATTATCATATCTGGTCTTCTTTGTTGTGTGTCAAATACTGTCATCTTGGTAGTCTGGTCTCAGTCTTTCTAAAGTTATGATATAATATACAGGCCACTAAGTCTCTGTTTTATTTTAATCTAGTTCACAATGATAGATAACCCTTTGGTTAATCCTGCAGTTGGAGTTTGCACAGTTGGCACCTTGTGTCTTCCCTGTTAGTGTGCTAACTTGTTACTACTACTGCCACCCCTTCAGATAGGATGCTACCTTAGGAAAACCCTGCAGTAAGAAGACTGTGGTATCAATCCTCACTTCATCTATCAGGTAAGAGGAGAACTAAGGATTGAAATGAACTTGTTTAGTTAGTAATTAACTACTAATGAAGACAATGTTGTTTGTGTGCATCTAGGTTTTTGTAGGTAAAATAGGCATTGGCAATCACCCCCTAGTGGGCAATATAGCTACAGAGTGCATTAAAGTAAGGATATAAGTAACTGACAAACACTTGTTCTTAGCAGATTAAAAAAACAGGCTTCACTAGAAGACAGCAGTGCAAGCTAAAAAAACAGAATAAAGATTTAAGCCATAAATGAAGTAACATAAATGATCCCCTTTTATTTTTTACAAATAGAAAACCCACCCTTTTCACCCGAACCAGCCTCCCCCTCTCCCCTAAACAAATGGCCCATCCCCAACTAAAGTCCAACGAAAGTGCACAACAAAAGTCCACAATGAAAGTCCCAAAAAAGAAGTAAAAAGTGCAAAAAACAGGTCCCAACTCCCTTTCCCACCCTCTACACCCACAACAAGAGTCCCTCCAACCAAAACAAAACAATTAAGAAAGGGTCAGAAGAGGTCATTCTTCACATAGGTCCAGAGATTACCAAGGATTGCCTCAATGTGTGCCACCCTGTGGTCCAGTCTTGCAAAGTGTTGCAAGATGCAATGTTAGAAATTGAGGTCCTAGCATGAGGGTGGCAGGAGTTTGGGGGAGTGATGGGCTGATGCCAGCTGTGGTGGCGCTGACAGAGAGAGGAGGCATTGGCAGTTGGGTGAGCTAGGGCCAGTGGGCATGGTGACTGCTGCCTGGGCCTCGTCCTCCTCCTCTTGAAGAACCACCAGCTGAAAATATTACTTGTGGATGCCCTTCAGCCTCTGCTACCGCAGCCAGGCTGCTATCTCCTGGTAAGTAGGATATCCACCAGGAGTAGCTATAGCAGGAAAGCAAAAGGTATGACAAGACAAAAAGACAAGTTATAAATAGTGCTTTGTGCAAACAATTTTGTAAAATGTAGAGTGGCATAGTAGCAGTAAAAATGTATACAGGCACAGTAACAATTAAAGAAAAATTACTCGGAATGAGGAGCAGTGAAAGGGAAATAATAATAATAATATAACAATTAGGCTTTCTGGGGCTAGCAGATCTGCCGGCTTCCGCACTGATGGTGTGCTGATACCCTTGTCTCTTCCTGGACCCGCTTCAGATGTTGCCCTCTTCTTCCTCTTGCATGCTGAGGTAAGAAATACAGAAGATTAGAAAAAAAGATTAATGGTACAGTTAATCTCCCCAAAAATATTTTGACAGGCAGAGGCAAACACAGTAACATTGTACTTTTCTAAATCAGATCACCTAGAATGGACTTGACTCAAGCTAACTTATTACTTTTACTTTCCTAATTACTACACCGAAGCCCTACTCAAATTTCCTAAACTACATTTACAACTTCTCAACCACCATTGATGGGGAAACTCATCCTCCATTTCTTTTTAATGCATTGATGCATACTATGATGATATCATATTACACATCACCGTGAGATTCCGATTGGGAGGGACAGCATAAACAACACAAATAAAAGGCACAGGGAAGGGAATGCTAACTTACAGATATTACTTATTACTATTAGCACTATCTTATTCTTGGTGACAGGAAGAGTCTCAGTCTGCATGGCTTCTTAAATATTCAGCCCAAATGCATGCTACTGAGTAAGATTAGGAAACGCTGAATGAGACCTGTCTAGCTCAAACTGAATACATAATAAATACTCATCGTAACGTAACCTTAACTTACCTCTGAGAATCAGCACTGCTATTAGAAAAAGAAATAGCAAGATGGAACACACAACAAATAAATAACTATTACTCACCAAGCCCTGATACCTTGATGCACCAACTGGCACACCCTCCACTACAGCAGCCCAGCTCAGGAAGGGCATAACTGCTCCCAGGCCTGCCGCCTGCTGCCAGTACGGAGGGGAGGTAGCGCTTCACAAAAAGACAAGTGCTGCCACCTCCACCTCTGTGAAAATGGGGCTGGACTGCACCCCTTAGCAGTGTAGACATCTACAAGATAGGCAGCTAGCAGCCACACCAACTCTCTTTGCCACCCTGCTCAGCCATGTTGCTGCGTGGAAAAAAGAAAGGGGAAGAAGAAATAGAAGGAAGGAAGAAAAATATATATAATGAAGTAAAGGGAAAGGCAAAAAAAAAAAAGGTGTTCAAAAAGTCAGAAAAAAACAGAACAAATAAATTATAGAAATATAAAATACACAAACACAAAGACAAAGACTCACACTGATGAAATAAAGGAAACTGAGGAGTGGATAATTTAGAAAATGGTGGGATTACTTAGGTTTAGGAAGGATTACAATTCAGGTCTGGCACCATGCACTGAGAGACAGAGAAAAGAAAATGGCTGCACCCATGTGAACTGTGTGGTGCCATTTGTGCAATATTTGAAACGCAAGAACATTAATCACGCTCCTGAACATGAGAAAAAGTATTGCGCATGGGTGCATCAATGAACTCCGCCCACTGGTGGAATTCCTTGGAGCTCGCAGAGTTTTTTAACCACTTTGCGGAATTCCACGTAGTGGAACTCCGCAAGCTCCGTCCACCCCTAATTGTTACTTCTTTCAGGAGTGAGTCTTACCAAAATCAAAAATGCAAGAACACAATTCAATATCCTGCCTTCTGGCTTTTTTTTAACCATTTCTGAACTAAAATGGCATTTATGTCTAATTATGGGGGATGAGAACATGCCCAACCAAATACAGAGGACAATATGACATGTTTGCATAAATGTTTTTTCTAAGCAAGGTTTGACTGGCACTATTTCATGTCCTTGGTGGTAAGATAAGACTGCACATGCTTCAAACACATTTTAAAATTGTATTATGTAAACAGGATTTACAAGTGGAGATGTCTGATAAGAATGTTTGTGCAGATCTGCTCTAAAGAATTTTGTTGTGGTGTTGATACTTTCTGCTCCTTTTGTGCTACGGTGCTTTGGCACTGCATTATTGAAAGGTAATTGTGTTCTTTTGTACTGCAGTTGTGATTTAGCTTTCTTCTTTGACTATTTGGTTGTGATATTCCATGGTATATTTTAATTTTGTTTTTATATTGCTTTGTGTGTGTTATTTGGTTATGTTCAGTTGCTTACATTAGATATGTCAACAAACGGTGCTATATTTCCAGCCAAAAGCAGCACATACCTATGGCAAGCATTTACAATTGTCTAATGTGGAAAAATAGGTCTGCCTCAACTCTTCAACTGGTTAAGACCCCAGTCAGCTCAAAACTGTGCTAGAGATTTTGCTTTAACATAATGCTGTCAGTAGTTACTTTATGTGATATGGCTCACAATTTTTGTTATCATACATAGTTCTTGTATAATTTTCATTTCAAAGGAATATATACCTATTAGGAGTAATATCTGACATGTGCTTAAATTTGGGTGCAAGAAATCGGTAGAATTATTGAATGAACACACCAGTCTCTGATCTGAGCATACGGCTGGCCTGTGAATTCAAATAATAGAAATCATTTAGGGTTGCCATCCCAAGTGGCCTTGTTTCAGTTTTGTTAGGTAACACCATTCATTTAGGCTTCTAGTGATCTCTGGTTTTAATACATGTTTGTCAGCTAAAACATATCCCTTGTAAGCTTCTTTAGTTTAGAAGGAAGCTCTGCACCACCAGTTGGGTATGGGTGAGAGTCCAGAAGTTCAATATGTTTTACCCCAGAGAAATAGATTTAGACCCAGATTTAATAAGCCTTTGCATTGTCCTTGCATCATGAAGGAGATGAAAGGACAACACAATGACTTCAGTATTACTTACAAAGTCACACAAAAGGCTAAGGCCCTCATTACGACCCTGGCGGTATAGAACCGCCAGGGCCGCGGCACGCGGGAGCACCGCCGACAGGCCGGCGGTGCCCCGCGGGGCATTCTGACCGCGGCGGCTTAGCCGCGGTCAGAGAAGGGAAACCGGCGGTCTCCCGCCGGTTTCCCGATGCCCCCAAGGAATCCTCCAAGCCTGCGCAGCTTGCTGCGCCGGGTTGGGGATTCCGACTCCCCCTCCCGCCATCCAGTTCCTGGCGGTTCTCCCGCCGGGAACCGGATGGCGGGAGGGGGAGTCGCGGGGCCCCTGGGGGCCCCTGGGGGCCCCTGCAGTGCCCATGCCAACGGCAGTGCCCAACGGCATGGGCACTGCAGGGGCCCCCGTAAGAGGGCCCCAAAATGTATTTCACTGTCTGCCTTGCAGACAGTGAAATACGCGACGGGTGCAACAGCACCCGTCGCACCTTTCCACTCCGCCGGCTCGATTACGAGCCGGCATCCTCGTGGGAAGGGAGTTTTTCCCTGGGCTGGCGGGCGGTCTTTTGGAGACCGCCCGCCAGCCCAGGGAAAAACTCATAATACCCTCCGCGGTCTTTTGACCGCGGAGCGGTATTATGGAGGGCTGAATTCTGGCGGGCGGCCTCCGCCGCCCGCCAGAATCAGAATGAGGGCCTAAGTGTGCTGTGTTGTGTGGCTTTGTAAAGAAGTGTAATTCAACACAACAGCTTGTATTGTGTTATGCTACATGTCAAGCTGGGAAGCTTTCCATGGGTGAAGCTTGGATGCTTCCACCCATAGATTTAACACAATTCCATATTTACAAAACTTTGCAAACCTAGGATTGTGTCAAATCAGTAAATTTCCTAGATTATAGTGTAACGAAGAAAAACATCTGTTTGTCTTCTTAATGTTTCCTCTATGTGTGATACAGAAAAAGCAAAACTCTTCCAAATATTCTTGTTTGTGCAAAGAAGTATACCTTCCTCCTCAAAAACAATTCTGTGGGTAACGCAGGTATCCTTGCACAATGGTGCAAGGGTATCTGCATTGGCACTAGGCAGCGCATAGCATTTCTGCTCTCTCTCTGTTTTATCCAATAAAGTGCAGCAACTTTGTTCCCTGCCATGTGGTGGGTGACAGATTAGTTAATAGGCCCCTGAGTTAGAGACGCTGCTGCTGTGCTTCTCTTAAAGGATGACATGCTGAACTGTCTGAAGAGAATAGGAACTGCTTAACCTACAGGATAAGCCAAAGCCAAGTTCCTGATACCTGTGTAGAGGACACCTCTAGAGAGAGCCTTTACAGGATCCATGATGACCTGCAGTCTCGATCTAGACTAAAACTGAGAAGCAAGAACCGGTATCGGTCCTCTTGTTACTTTTAGTACATGTATAACCTGTAGTGTAACTAATACCTGTTTGTAAAGGATTTGATGGTTCAATCGGCTTGAGAAAAGGGAACTATATTCAGATAAATTTTTTGTCCAATCACTGAACAGCATTTACCCTCACAGGGCTCATGTTACATGTTTTGCAACCACAAAAAGGCTTTTCTCTATGCACAAAAACCCTTTTATGAGTCAGAAACAGAATTCTGATTTGTAAACAACAGCGGGCATTGTCAACTCTTCTTTTTGATTCAGAAAGGAAGCTATTTCATATGTGGTTCCAAATCATTGATGAGTTACCGACCTCAAGCTTGGTAGGAAACTGATTCACAAAGGTGAAGTGGTCCCTTTAGGAATGAAGGCAACCCCATACTCTTTGAGAGCCATGTTGACAGCCTCAAGGGCAATAGGCAATAGTCAAGGAGACAACTGCGTGCTCCCCCTAATGTTCTCCAAAGTGGAAAGCTTTTTTTTTTTTTTAAAGACATGTCTTCTTCTAAGGAACATGGGCTGCGTTTGAAAACAAAATGTCCATTTTGGAATATAATCAATGGGATGGTAGTCTGCTCTCCCTTCCAGGTCACCATCACTGTGATTTCAGCAAACCACAATGGGTCACATATTGCAACCCTTTGCGATGCAGTATTTTGTGAACTGACTTATTAGTACATAGATTACTTTGCAAAGTACTCTTGCAGTCACAAATCATTAGCACACAATTTGTGACCACTTACTGCAAATTACCTAATAGTACATCAGGCCTTCAATTCCTACAGTTGTAATTTTGTTTTTACTACTTGAGTCTTGTTTCATTTTGGAGTATTGTGTTTTAGCTCCGTGTTTTTTTTTGGGGTGTCTGCATGTTGTCAAACATGTTGTATCCTGAAAATGATAAACTGAACTTAACCAAACTAGATGGATGTTAATGCCATATCGTAGCCACAAAAGATTGTAGATCCCACTGTTTTTCTGTGGTGCTTTATTTTAATTATCTGTTTTAAAAATGACATTATAAAGACATTATATGTTTGTCATGTTGCAACACAGTTTGGTTTAAAATAGAGGAACTTTAGATACATCTTTCATTATGGCCTTTCCACTGGCAGTCCAATTAAGCTAAATTCCAAGAAAACCTCACGTCATCCATATCAAACTTGCTTTGTATTTAATCCCCGGTTAAAATGACACAAAACATATCTAAATAGAATAAACTTCAGACGAAAATATATTATGTTTGAAGATTTACAGATACTTTTTTGTGAGGTTTATTCTACTTGGTTCATAAGCTTCAACAGAAATATATATTCTGATTTTCTCATTTGTAATAATTTCTCCTTATAACCACCACTAGAATATTTTTAGATGCATTCTATGTAAAATTTGGCAAACATTTTATATTGTCTTGGTGTTTTTCACCAAAACAATGGGCCACAGGGAATGTTCTTTCATTATTACATATCAACTACATCAGCTCAAGTATATTTTTATGGATTATGGTGGAACCTATGTATCTCTTTTTTCAGAGACATTCTCTTATATAGACAGCATGGTCAGTTGTACATGTTAAATCACTTCTGATTTCAACCACTTTCTTAGATTATAGGAATGTGTATGTGGATATATGGATAATTTTCTCACAAGCTTTACATTTCACACATCTATGAAAATGATTGGCTGTGTTTAATCAGTGTAACTGTTTCTAAGTTCCCACCAGAAGATAAACATATTTATATTGGGCATTAATAATTATTCAAAGTGATGTATACAATAAAGTAATGTACTTGTAATAGAAAGTCATTATATGATGTTTTTAATTAAAAAGGTTATTGAATGTTATAAAATTAAATCATACATATGCGCATTTTTACATTTTGTGCCATTAATTCATATTCATTGATATGTTTAACTCTTTTAAATATTCTAATTTCATTTAACATTATTTCTTATGGGGTTTTATTTTAAGTCCCTATCTCCAACAAATTTTATGGGAGGGTGTTGCAGTACAAGTGGTTGCCCAAGTATAGTACTGAACTTACTGCAAAGGTTTGTTACTACAAAAGTGTATGTTACACCTATAAGTTATTCCAAGTGCAGTTGTGAATAGATCTTTGTAGTAAGTTTTGTAATGCTACTATAGTACCATAATACATACCTCATAGTTATGTATGTGAAGAAGACCCTTCATTTATATGTCTAAAATGTAGTATTTAAATTATCAACAAATTCATTCTTCACTGTTCTTCCTAAGGAAAACAATGTTGCCTATAAATCTAACATTTACTAGTCTGCATATTTAGACATTTTATAACTCCGTAGCACCTGGTCCTCCCTACAGTTCACATACAAATTGGCATAGCTGGGGGTAAAGGGTAAAGCAGGTGTTCATCACTGTTCCCAAAGCTGTTTGAACAATACATCCTGAAATAGTGCAATAGCCTCTTGTTTAACAAATGTTCACAAAAATTGAAACTGTGACTAAGTTGTATACTCAGGTAGAGTGATGTGATGTCCAATGTGATCAACAAAAAATGTCTGGCCATGCAAAATAATAGTTGTTTTTCGAAACATCCTTTGTGTGCTCCAGAAATTGAGGTACATGGTATATATCTATATTATCCTGAGCCCGTTGAAGAAGACACTGGATTTTATCTTAAAGCCACTCTTTCCCCTTGAACTCATCACTGTTGTATTGATTATGTCTTCTATTGTGTCATCATCCTGCAAGAAAATTAAATTCAGCAGAATGAAAGCATATCCACTGTCAGATTTAATAGTTTCAGATGAGGTTCCCAGATAATTTCTGTACCATACATTATTCAACACATTTTGCCAGTGTATCTTTAACCCAGGTGTCTCCATACAGAGTAGCTTACAACCTTGTATTTCTTTTTGCACCTGGTCATATTTGATTTTTAAAGTTAAGAGTTAAAGTTAAGAATAAGGTGTATTTATTTTACAGACCGCCTATACCAGGGCCTCATAATGAGCAGTGCTAGAGTCAGATTTATGGCCCAGGTGAGGCACAGAAATGAAGAATTAAAGCCCTGAAATATTTAACTGCTAAATAAAAGTCATTGGCAACCCAATATTGGAGGTGAGAACAAAATTATGTTTCTGGATGCTTTTAAATGTGAGAAAAATTAAATGAAATTACTTTAATGATTATTTTGATTTTCTCCCTTTTCAAAGTGTTACATTTAAAAACATCAAGCCTCTTACTCCTAATGGCCAGTAAACACTGAGCCTTATTTATACATTAAAAATACAGCCATTTGTGTAAATGGGAGAAATTGAAAATGAAGAAAAATATTTGAATGAAACATTATCCAAATGTTTTTTCTACTTTCAATTAAGCTAATTGTTTCTTAATGTTTATGAAGCATATGTTTTCAATTTCAATGCCTCCCATTTAAATAACTGCCTGTTTATTTCTGTAATAAGTGTGGTGCCTTGTCTACAGGCCACTAGGAGCAAGATGCCATCTGTTTGTAAATGTGACGCTTGGAAATGAAGAAATTTTAAATGATGACTTTTATGGAATCCATATAAACATAAAGGTATGTGGTAATCCAAAGGAAAACACTTAAATTGCGATCGCAGGTAAGGTTTATTATCCACCAGAGGCAACTTAAAAAACGTCCATTGCCCTCTGTGATCGGTCCTCTCCCCAACCATCACTCTCTGTCTTCCCCAACATTCCACCTCCCAATGTTCTGTTTACACAGGTGGAATACCACACATCAATCCCTTTTTTAACAATACCCCTTCCCAAATGTAAACCAAAAAAAAAAAAGTTGCTATATTTACGATAACTCTTAAAACTGTACATTAATTCAATACAACCATAAAACCAAGAAAATCGTCAGTACCACATATATTCCCTACATTTTGTAATTATGTAGCCTTACATAAATTCTATGATACAATTGATCATAATTTCCATGAAAAGAAAAAAAAGATTATTGTCCTACTCTAATAAGTACCATGTTAGCCCATTATAAAATCCTTAAATTTCCTAGGGAGCCTTAATTTACATTGGCTTCTATGATAAGTTTGGTGCGATTCCCTTTCCAAGTTCTCGGCACAATTTGGTATCAAATCCGCTTTCACATGATTACTCAAACAAGAACCATTACTTTAACTAGGAAGACTTTTAGAAACATTGTTCTCCAAATCAAAATGAGAATTTGTGTCACACTCATTATCCAAACGTTCTCTAATTCTTTCCAGGGTCCCCTTAAACATTGATGCTCTCCTCAAATTCCAATTTTTCCATCTTCCACACGCAGTACTTTACTAAAAACGTCTATCACTTATTAGGTTCTGACCACCTGGGAAAGCCTTTCCCAACTAGATTCAGAAGCTTAATCCTTACATAGTCCCCCTCACTCAACTTTGAATTGGGAATATTTCTTCTCACTCCAGCCAGTCTTCACTTTCTTTCTAACAGCAGAAAAATCCACTAAATGATCGTCTTGTCTCTTCCCTCTCAACCACCAAGGAATAAGTTTACATCCAGGCCTTCTGCCACGTAACAATTCAAAAGGTGAATCCCCAGTAACATAATTGGGAGATGTCCTGTATGTTAATAGAGGTAATGCCTTTCCCCATAACAACCCGCTCTTAACAGCCAACAGAGTAGATTCCTCCACTACTCTATTGAACCTTTCGACGTGGCCGTTGGTTTGAGGATGGCAATTGGATACTCTTTCGTGGGTAATACTACATCTAGATAAAAACAATTTGAATTCACTACTGATGAATTGCGGCCATTGTCTGACACAATCTCCTCAGATAAACCTTCTCTACAAAAGACTTAATCCAAAAAATCAATCACCACATTGGAATCCACTTTCTCTACCATTTTCATCTCTGGCCTTTTTTGAGAAATAATCCAAACAAGAGCAAAATATGATTTTCTCTGTACCACCTCAAAACCCCAAATCGATCCATTATGTTAATCCCCAGCTTTCTTATAGGACCAGCCGGTACCTCAATGTATTCATTTTCCACAACATAAGCTTTAGCAGTTTTATCACTGCCCTCACAAGGAACACACTCCTTTACTCATCTGTCTATCATGTCATCCATTTTTGGCCACCAGTAGAAATCTCAATTCTCCTCTTAGTAGATGATATTGCAAGATGTCTCACATGGGCTAGAGTAAACATTTTCCTCTATAACCTTTGTGGATGCACAACCTTGTCACCTCTCAAGATAATGCCATTATTGAACATTAATTCATCATTGACTTTATAAAATGAAGCTATATCACCTCACAATTTATTTCCTTTCATCTGGCCAACCTTTGACTAGATATTCACTTACCAATTTCAACACCTCATCTTTTTGTAAAGATTCTCTCCACATATCTTCAGAAATTGCACACAAAGATTCACCAGCCTCCCACTCCATTCAAATCCTCAATTGTATATGCTACATCACAATAACTTACATCCTCAATTTCCGAAGCATCAATCAAAGGAAAACTTGACATGCAATTGGCATGTATATTTTCTGTACCTGGAACAGGTATTTTGCAAATAAACGAGCAAGACGTGCTGTCAAAGTTCTTCCACTCCCCGCTGTTAACATATTAATTAAAGGTTTGTGATCTGTTTTAATTGTAAATAGTGTTCTCCACAAGAATTGTCTGAAATGTTCAACAGCCCATATACATTCTAATAACTCTCTTTCAATTACAGCATAATTTCTTTCAGATGAATTAGGGTACACAAAGCATGTGTTACAATCCATTCCTTTCCATTATCTTTTTGCATGAGAACTGCATCCAAACCCACACTGCTTACATCCACAGCCACTACACAATCTTTACTCACAGTGTACAGTTTTAAACAAGGAGCATGCATAATTTTGTTCTTTAAGAGTTCAAATGATTCTTGCCATAAGACACCCCATTCAAATTTCACATTTTTCGTCAACAATGCTCTGAGAGGGTGAACTTTCGTAGCATGGTCTTGCACAAATTTTACATAGAACGTTGTCAATCCCAGAAAGGACACAAGTTGTTTCCTTAGAGGTGGGTGTGGCAGCATTAACTATTGCACCCACATGATTTATTTTAGGTTTGAAGGCTTCTAAAATTTCATAGGCCAAATATTCAACGACCTTTCTTTGAAAACAACGTTTTTTCAATCTAACAGTTAAACCCTTCTGCTATAGCTTTTTTAATACAACATGTAAATTCTTATCCTGTTCTTCATACGTTTTCCCAAACACTAGGATGCAATCCTGAAAAGCTACAGCACCAGTAACCCCTTTCAGGGTAATCTTCATTAAGCGTTGGAATACTGAAGCAGCACTTGCTAAACCAAAAGGCATTCTCACAAATTGATACATTCCCTTCGGTGTAATAAAATCAGTAAGATACTTGGAGTCCATCTCCAGCTCACTCTGATGGTGCACACTCCCTAAATCAATAATCAAAAATACTGCAGCACCTGCAAGAGTAGAAACCATCTCATGCAGATTAGGTGAAGGATGTCTATCAATCCAAATCTCATTATTTAGACTATGCAAAACCACACATAAGTGGAACTCAACAGAGCTCTTAACAGAAACCACAACAGGGGATACCCAAGGAGATGATTCAATAGGCTCAAATAGTTTATCAAGACATAAGTCATGTAGCATCTCCTTCAATTTGTCCCTATATGCTACAGGTACTTTTCTTGATTTTTTGTCTAACAGGAACAGCCCCTTCTTTCAAAATAATCTTATGTTTGAATCCTTGAAATTTCCCTAACTCATCTTTAGGCAATTTTGGAAACAAACATTTTAAATTATCCACAAAACCAGAGTTGCCTACCTCTGGTGTGATAACCGACACAGCAGGAAAAGCATTGGAATTGAACTTCTTTCCTAACACTTGCTGGTGTGGCCATCCCAGAATGAAATGACCCTTCTTGGCCACGTAAGTCTTCCTTTTTGTTCTCCTACCATTAAATTCAATGCCATACCAAACGTATCCTTCCAAATCAATGTTGTGCACCGAATAGCCATTACGTTGTAGATCTGGGGGATATAACTCTTGTTCATTCCATAACTCATGAATTTCAACTCTATTAATATAGTATACCATGCACAAGAATCTTCCATCAAAGAAATGTTTTTCTATCCAATTCCACAGTGCATTTAGGAAATCCTTTAGCTCACTTATCAGGAAGAGAACCACCACACTATTTCTGAATCAAACTTGTCACTTGTAACAAGGTTTACTTTGTTGGACATACCAGCTCTGCACACTCTCCCAAATTTTAAACACATTTTGTTTAAAGCTGGACATCCTTTAAAATCATCTACATGGTATGGACTACCACATCAGTAACATAATATGCCATTTCCCCTCCTATCCATACCTTTAAAATCTAAATCTTTTTTCTGTTTAACATTAACCTTGTTTCTTACAACATTAACTTCTGTGCTGACATCAATGATCTTTTGATGTTGACCTCTGATCTCCTTTGCAAACATTTCAGATTATTCGATGTCCTTTGCAATGAAGTCTCTGTACCGGCCCATAACCTTTCATGGATTTGTTTACTTTTCGTTTTCATCATTATTTGATCTTGCAGAACTTGGTCATATGTGATCATCTCAAATTCACAAAAAACAGCTAGAACACTTAAAGCTGAAACATGGTCCTCAATAGATTTGTCTTCTTTTCGAGAATGGGAATAAAATTTGAACCTTCCCATCGCAGTAATTATTTTCTTTCCAAATCATTTTTTTTTACTTTTTCACTGCTTACTCAAAAACATCCATGTCACCTAAGTTTTCTAAAGGAAGAAGGTTGTTAATTCCTTCAACTCCATTCCTCCAAAACAATGTTTAAGTAAGACAACTTTCCTTTGAGATGAACAGTCTTCATCTTCTGATACATACACATGCTGGAAACACTGGAAGCCATAGTTCCCTTTCCCCTGCAGCTTGCAAAAATGGAAGAGGAGCCACAATGTTTGACATCTTGAGCAGGCAGAAAAAAAACCTTCTTGTAATTATAATATATATTTTTAAATTACCAATTCTAAATATCATAGGTCATTCAACAAGTAATTCTTGTTGATAGAATTACAATCTTGGTAACCCAAACCAAATTGTCAAGAAACAAAATGGTTGAATTTCATAAAATCAAAAATGGCCGCCATACATATCTCATACACGCAAAGAATTATGGGAAAGAAATCAAAAATATGGACTTCTAAAAATATTGCCCAATCCAAAATGGCCACTGTAATTTTCGCCCAATTCAAAATGGCTGCCGTAAAAGCATTGTATGCACAATGAATTGTAGGAAGAGAGTCTCTTGGACAATCTTCTTAAAAGGTTGTAGATATCAAAATGTCCGCCGTCAATTTTGCTAAATCGAAAATGGCCACTGTAACAATGTTCAGTGCCCAATAGATTGCGGGAAGTGAATCCTCCACTCGATAGAAGAAACAGCAGAAAAACTCCTCCAGTCTATCTCAAGAACAGCTGAAAAACAGCTGGAATTTTTTTTAATTTTTGCGCAGCCACACCTTGATGAATCTTCCCTTGGAGATATTGCTTCGCTGGAGTCACCTCTCCACAAAGAGACAAAGTGATGATTCTGAACAAACGATGCCTCTGGGCTCCCACTTGTAGCCAAATTAATGTAGTGATCCAAAGGAAAACACTTAAATTGCGGTCGCAGGAAAGGTTTATTATCCACCAGATGCAACTTTACAACTGTTCATCGCCCTCCATGATCAGTCCTGTCCCTAACCATCACTCTCTGCCTTCCCCAACATTCCACCTCACAACATTATTTTTACACAGGAAGAATACCACAAGTTATCTCTTCAGTTTCATTTTCTCCCTTTACACACAGATGGTGGCCACGTTGCCATATTTATAATTGAAAAATACAGCCAATTATTTTAAGTGGGACAAATTTAAAATGCAGATTTTTTTTTCCATATTATAGATTTTTGTAGAAAATTTGTCTGCACTTTAAATATTTCTCATGAAAAAAATTAATGGTTGTATTTTTGTGTCATACATATAACTGTGCCAAATGTTCTGTGCCACAAGTCCATACAATACAGGCTCTTAGTCACCCATATGCATATGTATATATCGCATTCATACGCACATATGTTCATATACCCCCTGCCAGAGTGCCCCTAGTTAAAGTATTTTGTTCAAATCATAGTATCTGGCTCTATCAACATTAGGCTTAAAGTCAATGAAGCTAGGCACGAGGATGTCTGGTAATAATGTGCAAATTGCTTATCCTTCAGTAGCTCACAATTATTGTCACTGATCAGAAGTAATTCTCACTACAGAGAAGTTTGGAGACCACTGCTTTAACTTAAGCTTACAAATTAATTTGAATACAATAATATGATTCTCAGTGCAATTAAATGTATTTTTAGGGCCAAAGGTCAGACCCAGCTGGATAATAGCTGGATTTCAGCTTGGGAAAAGACCTGCTTGGTTAAATTGATTAACATTTTATGTATATGTTTACCCAATCCATCTGTTGCTTCTTCGTTCCTTGTTTTGAACTCAGGCTCCTTGTCATAGCATAGACGTCCTCCCCTGCCTCTTTTTTGTCTTTGTTCCCCTCTCTGCTTTTGTCTCTTTGCTTGGATCCTCTACCTTTTGACTCACTTCACTTATTGTACTTTTTCCTTTTATTCTTGACAAAAACACCTTTGAAAAGACACTTTTCTATCTGTGCTGCTGGAAGCTGCAACTATTAAATTATCTGGTTGATATGTATCTGAGTTCTCATTGGATATGGCCCGATTTGAAGATGATTCATGTTTTTTAAATTGTTAAATTTTAAGTTTTCATGTCTCCTATTATAAAACCTTCTTGAAAAGTGTATCTCATTCATGATATGTAGTAATTTTTATTCCAATTAAATGTTCTCTTTTTTCTTGGCTTTGTATTTTTATAATTTGGGCAGTTGTATCTAAAGTCCTTTCTTAATTCTTGTATTTGTCTGATTGTACTATCAGGTATGTCTCTAACTCTTTCATTTCTTTTAAGATCGTTGCTGAGTTACATTGAGCATTCTTAGCAAACATTTAGCATATTTCATATATAATGTTTTCTACATTATTTGTTGCCAGCTCCTCAAATATTAGTGGGTCACGGCATTCATATCTTGGCACTTTTAATATGCATAGTCCCATGAGAACTTGACTGACATTGATGTATCGCTGTAGAGACGTTTAGTGCCACCATTTCATCATCTCTTTGTTTGCTAACTTCTCATAGCAGGTTTAGAAACCACAGGATTTAGGCTACACAACTAGGCTTGAAGTCATGTTTTCTTTTGCAGCCTAGTGGATGTCACAACAAATGATGTGGTACACTATTGACAGTTAACTTTCAATGCCATTGGTATATTTCCTGCACCATATACCATGGCCTTATTGGGAAGTTAAATATGTCAATTAGGAGTTGGACACTAAGAGTCATAGCACATACAAAGGAGACTGGACAGCAGTTCCACATGTGTAGAATTAAAAAGCCAAGGGGTGACCACACAAAAAAGACACTTTTTCACACCATGTTTTGGAAACAAATGCTAAAAATCTGACAGATGTGTTCAGTGTGATTTCACAGCTCACCACTCAGACTGAGGAAGGCCTGGCCCCAGCGATAGAACATTTTGGATGTGTAGGTATTAAATGTTTATGGTTATGGTATGTTCCTATACTGCCCACAAGTGATAACTATGACTAAATGATATGTACTTTAAACTGAGATTTCACATGCAGCTGTTTTCCTAACTTCAGAAAATGCATATCACCCAGTTTTTTTGTGGGTACCTTCAATCCTTAAAACCCCCATGCTCTGAAGACACAGGGGAGAAAAGTTAGGGGTCAAGTCTTGGGAGAGATATTACTGTGTGAGGGAGTTTACCATGTTTTAAAAAGCAATGCTAAAAATTTGCCAAACATCGTGTTGGGTGCAAATGTGCAGCAAGCCAATCCAGGTGAGGGAGGCTTGCCACCCAGCAATACAAACCATAAGATGTGTACATTTTAAAAATACATGTTTATGAAATGTATACATGCAGCCAAGGGGTGATACTTGTGACCACAAAATAGGCACCCTATACCTGGATTTAATTTGAAGCTTTCCGAATTTCCAAAATGCTCTACACACTGTTTATCACTTATCAGCTCCCTAAACCTGTACAAATCTGGTAGATCCATACTCAGGAGACCCAGAGGAACAAATCTGAAGGTCAATTCCTGGCAGGTATATGTTCATATGTGGGGAACACAGAAGACATTTCCATACTTTTAGGGAAAAAAGTTAATAATGTAAAAAATACCAAGTTTCTTCCTATCTTGCAGCCAGACAACTAGCGTGAAGGATTCAGTATATTCTAAACCAGAATTTTGCTTGCAGCTGTTTTCCAAATTTTCAATATGCATTGCAACGGTTTATTGATCTACCACAAAATAAAACTCATACATGCTTCATAGCCCTATGTCCCGGAGACACAGGGGAACAAAGTTAGCGGTCTTCCTGCACAAATGAAACAGGAGCGAATTACAAAATGTTGGAAAAAATGCTTACAATCTGACTAACATCATATTTAGGATGTTTTTCTGGCCAGCTTGTCACAGCTAGGGAGGTCTGACTTACAACAATACATTCCTTCCTCCATCTATAAGTAGGTAGTAAATTGTTTTTATAGTTGCCATTTCGTACTAAGGCCCACATTTATACTTTTTTAGCGCTGCATTTGCGCCGCTTTTTAACGCAAAAGCGGAGCAAACTTACCGGGATTACTGGCCATTTCCTTGGTTAGTGCTTCAGGATTATTGTTTGTCCTCAAGAGAAATGCAAAGAAATATTGAACACATTTGTTCAAAAATTTCAAATGTCTGTATTTTCAATGCATCTTCAGGCTGCAATGGGATATTGATGTCGGTTGTACACTAAGACATAGCCTTGTATGTACTGAAAACAAAAACATGTAATTTGTGAGTATACAAAGGGGCACATTCGTTTGAACAACCTAATGGCAACTTAAAAAAAAAATAAACTCTGTCAAAGAGATATACATACTCCCTGCAGTGAAAGGATTAAGCTCTAAACTTTATTTTCATAAATCTGCACAAGGAAAATCCTATGTTGACAATCTAATCAAACGTTTCTCAAACCAACAAAGGATCTTGATACCGGACCGCCAGCTAGGAAAATGTTATGGCAGAATTACTATGCATCTACAGAATTCGACCTATGCCTAGCAGCACATCTAAAGAGCGAATGCATCAAGGATTGTCCCACTGAGGGCTCTTGCAGTCTGGCCCGAGATAAAGTCCTCTCCAGTGTCTAACGTTGAACACACGTTTCATGACAAGTCGCCCCAGGTGCTCTTTAAGACCAATTCTTAGAGGTTGATGCCGGTCAAAATGTTATGTTCTTGCAAAGTAGTACGTCCCTTGGGTTGGCATTATATCAGCCTACCGCCCCACTCTAATCATCGTACAGTGGATCAATACAGTTTAGCCACTAGTTATATCAGTACTCATTTTTGGTTCTTAATAAATTCCTCGTATTCTGGAATTTATATTTCTGTGTTACTTTTATAGTAATCCTCGTTTAACAGCTTTGAATGTGTTGTGGATTTAGCTTTATCACGTCTGAAAGGAAGTAATATGTTCAGCCCAGGGCTGTAAATAGAAGATTTGATGCTTGGAATTGTGAAGATTCCCTCTCTCTTTCTGCATGACTTCTGATTTTAGCAACACTTTTAATTCAGATCGCTTCTATTACCATATTGTTTGACTGAAGGTAGACAAAAATTCTCATAAACACAATTCTGTCTTTTCATAAGTGCTAAACAAAATTAATGCAAGATATCATCATCATATCATAGTTTATTTCAAGCGAACCCATAAAACATAGCATTCAATGCAACATATTAAAACAATCAATGGATAAAAGTTAAAAGTAAACAGTGCATAACACATATAAAAAACAGTTAAAAATATACAAGAAAGTTGATTCCGGCTACAACAACTAATAAAAGCACATTTCGTACGACAGCTTCTTTGAACTGCTATAATGAAATGCCCATTGCTGTCCTTATCCTCCACTGGTCTGAAAATGGCTGCTAAGATCCAATAGTATGACCCAAATTAAGAAGCTCTAGTGCCACATAAGTGTTTTTTATGCTAATGTGGTGTTAAAATTCACAAAATCGCGGTGCCATATTTACACAGTGGCGCAATGCCTGCATTGCGCCACTTTGAATCCCAAGCCCCACATTATGCCTGTGCCAGGCATAATGTATGCAAGGGGGGTGTTCACCCATTGGGGAGGTGCAAAAATGGCGCAAAGAAATCTAAAAGATTTATTTGTGCTGTTTTTTTGCAGCATTTTTAAGGTCTGTTCTGAGCAGGCTTTAAAATGAGGCACACCATTTATTGAAATGGGCCTTTATGTACTTTGCAGGGCTAATGCCAAACTTTCTGGTGCTAGACGTACAAAGTACATCAATAACGTCAAAAATGTTGACGCCCTTTCCCCTACCCTACACGATGGAGCACAGTATATTAAATACAGCAAACACATGGTGGTTGTTAGGGAGTGCTATGGGGCGCACGAAAAGTGGTGCTGCATTGGATGCAGCACACTCATCTTAAATCTGCCCCTTTATGTGGCCAGCATTATGTCCTTAAAATGCGATAGGTTTCTCTATAATGTTTGGTCCCCAGAGAAATATATAGTGGTAGACTCCACTTCTGCCTGGGTCCGCCATAGGCTGGGCAGAAGAACAATAGGTGTTCAACATCTTCAGACCTAAAGCTGAAAAAGGGTAACTACGTGGTTTAAATGATTTGAAGTCCCATTTAGAGGTACCCACCCTATTTTATATGAGTGGTGTGCGTGCTAGAGGTGGTACATATGCATCCATATAAGGCTCATATTTAGGGTTGGGTTTGTAAGACAGACACTCTTCTGCTAGTACTCCTGCCTTGGTGTTTAGATGGTATGAGCCAACAACACAATGCCAGTACTTCTCTTTTACCAATGACTTTGTGCTCTTGTTTATTTAGAGTGTTTTTTCCCAATATGAGCCCAAGCCTAGTAGCTTCAGTTGATATTCTGGGGCCAGGGGATTGAGGCGCTGTTACTCATGCCCATGACGTCTTCTGGTGCTAGTCTGTATGAAGTCAGTTCCGAAGTGGACCATATCCTGGTCCAGAAGAGTAGAGGCTTCAACCTTGCCAGGTCACCAATTCTTTTTAATCCGGTCTTAGAAATGAGTGGAACAATGGGCTTCCATTGGGTAGCTTAAACAAAGATTTATCAAAACTGTTTTCTATAGATGTTAAACTGGTCAAATTTCTAACCCCCCACAGCTCTGAATTGTACAAGGATGCCAACAGCACCTTAGCCCTATATATTTAAATGGCTTGTGAAGCTGATTTCAGATAGTCGCTTTATAGCGCTTAGCAACTAATGAGGTATTATGCAAGATGGTAAGTTTAGACTTCTGATTTTGTGCCTTCCATTTTCTGGATTTATATTTAATCATTCCCAGGTAGTCAAAATTATCTACCATTTGGAGTCTCACTCCTCTCATACAAAACCCTCCCTTGAAAGATTTTTTTGATTTCAGGGCCATGATTTTTCTTATATCAGAATTTACTTCCAACCCTAGGATAGATAGATAGATAGATAGATAGATAGATAGATAGATAGATAGATAGATAGATAGATAGATAGATAGATAGATAGATAGATAGATAGATAGATAGATAGATAGATAGATAGATAGATTTGGATCAACCCCCTTTCTTCCCAGGGTTAGCCACAATTTATATCTGGAGACGAGGTCAAGAGCAGCCCTGAGGTCGGAAAAAAACATGTATAGGTGGTCTGGGAGGAGCCCAAGATATTTCCACATTATAAGATTTAAGCAAAAGACATGGTCAATTGATCTAATTTTAGAGCAGAACCCTGCTTAGAAAGGGGACAATACATTGTGTATTTCAAACCAGTCTTGCAAAGGATCTAAAATTTGGTGGCAAAAATCTTTGTGCAGGCTATCAATTAGTCTGATTGGCCTGAAGTTGCTAGTGAGTGCTCTTTTCCCCTTTTTGTATATAGGTATCATTTACGCACCAACCCAGAAGGTGGGTATATCATCACCTCTTACGATAAACTTGGAGAGTGCATTTATGTATGGATCCCGGACCTTAGGTTCCGACCGATATAGGTCCCCGGGGACATTACCCAGACCAGGGGTGCGGCTTGGTAATAAAGACTGGATGGCCCTGTGTGTCTTTGATGGAAAAAGAGAGGCATTATCATTCACTACTCTCACTTGTGACTGGGGAACAGCTTCTATTTCAGCCAAACCAGATGCCGAACATGGAGGGGCAGCATGTGTTTCTAAGAAACGATCGACCCACTGTTGGGGCTGCACATTGTGCTCTATAGGGCTTAAAATTAATAAGTCACTCTGAGCAAATATTTGCCAGAATGATCTATAATCTTTCTTTTTGGAGGGTTCTATAAGGACTATCCAGTTAGCCTCAATCTACTCCTGCTTCTTTTCAGCTATGGCTGATTGTAATTTGTTTGGGATTTCTTAATGTGTGCATGATTACCCTGTTTGATGGCCCTAATTATCAGCTCCTTGGCTTTGTGACACCCACACATATACCAAGAGGGGAGTGGTAAACTGGCCTTCCTTCCTTGCGACCACCTCCTATGTACAAAGTTCATGTAGTACCCTAAACAGATCATCTTGAAGCTTGCCTAATGGGATCTCATTCTGTGTGTAATTTTGAAATTTATACAAATAAATGCAGCATATGTTTGAGTTACTGTGCTAACGCTGGGGCTTATCACAGCTTTCCTGTTATTTGAAAGAATAATTGATATTTCTGATAGGGACGCTGGATTGGTGTTTAGTGCAAACAAGTTATCCTTCAGTGATAACTTGTGAGCATTGTGATCACTCTCCGTTCTGGGAATGACTCTAAGATCTACTGCATAGTGCCACAGGTCAATATCTAAGATGATTTCATCTATTCGGCTCTGGCTGTTCCCTCTTTTAAATGTGGAGGCGAGTTGTCGATCGGAGAGAAATCTGCCATTGCAGGTGCGAGGGCCAAATGTCAGGGTCAGAGACAGTAGCTGGAAGTTTCTAAGTGGGCTTGCCATCTCCCTTGTATGCCTCTTACCTCATTGTCCCCTTCAGTAGTAGATGTAAGTTAATCTAACAGTTATAAGTGGTGTTAAAGTCACCTGCTAATATAATCGAATATTTTCCAGGACGTTCGGAGAGGTGATGGAATAGTGATTTTAGTGTAGGTTAATCATTACTTCTTGGGGTTGTATACATTATACAGCCCTAAGATGTCGTTATTATCCAGCTTAATACATTTTATTATAATGTTGGCCATATTTTTAACTCAGACCAGCAACCTGCCTGATGGGCGACCCACTCTGGATAGTACTGCTTCATGGCTAAAATTGGTAAAACCTTGCATAAAAACTTTGTCCAATGCCCAGGTCTCTTGGAATAAGACTATGTCAAAGAGACTAATAAAAGCGTACCACTCAGGATCTATAACATTCCTTCGTAAGTCTGCTATATTCCATGATAGTACTGTGTAAAATCTACTACTCTCTGAAACAAGTAATGGTGCATTTGTGGGAATGATCCTGGGCCTCAGATTTCCAGCGCCACTCTGTTGAACATCAGTGATAGTAAAAGGAGCTACACCTTTCGGATCTCGGTCGGGGCTGTAGATTACAGCCACGTGCATCTAATATATTCTATGTGTGCGTACCTGTGAGAGGAACGTGAGTTATATTATTTGTTAGGGGAGCTTTAACAAGTTCACTGGGACAGGGCGAGCTTTTCAGACCCGGTGGCCCATTCGCGATTGGCTGTGCGAACAGTCAATCAATCATAAGCAGAAGTGACAACTCCATATCCATCATGCTTGTTGGGTTCACTTGAGTACACAAATTAGCTCCACTATTCACCTGTGTACCATGAAACTGGGGGAGAAGGGGGCGAGAAGAAGGATCGAGAGTTAATAATAAACTGGAAGATATATTTAATATGGCCCTTGATGTTCACATATCCTGAACATTTCCCCAAGTAAAGTAAAAAAAGATATTTCCATAAATGTAAGAAATACATTGATCCACTGACATCATTGCAGAAAGCTGAATTTTCTCCAGCCTATGGCTTGCAATTTCACGCTGGTATACTGTATTCAAACAAGGTCAGAACTAACAAGTTCATGAGTTGTCATTAGACCTTCCAGCAGAATAAAATAATTTTTAGAAAATAATTTACTCTTCTAAACAGAAGATGTCCGCTTTGAAGTCTGTAAGACTGCTTATGAATAGAATGAAAACAAACATAGTAACTAAAATTCTGTATAGTTTGTAAGCAAATATAAACCACCAAAACAGATTCAGGGGACAATTCACAAGGTATGCATGCAGGGCTTGGATGAACCATGAATGCTAGACAAGCTCCACTGGAACCAGTGGTACTGGTAAAAGTTGCTGAACAGGCTATGATTGTACAGAAAATTAACTTTATTATGGGGAAGACGCCCACTAAGTCTGATGGAAACTGCCTTCTGGATTGATCTTATGACTATGTATTCATATACAAGTAATACAAAAAGAAAGCCCAGGTTCATCTTTCCATTTTCACCAATCATGAGTTAGTCATTTCGGGACCAATTCAGAAAGGCATCTATGAGTATATTAAGTAGCACACCTGTAGTAGTACTTCATGTACTGGTAAATGCCTTTGTGAATTGGCCACATATTCTTTAAGCAACCCTATGTTAATGCTTTTGTTGCTGATGTCTTTTGTAAATTATCAATTTGTTTGCGATACAAGAATAACACTTTTAATACCTTGTATTTTCCAAACAATAATGCCAACTTAAAAAGGCATTTATGTGCACTTAAAGTAGTGACAGTCTTACTGCTTCACATACTAAAAAATAAAATTTACTAAGGAACAAACAGTGATATCTGCCTTTGTCATCTTATATCTCAAGCCCAATTCACAGAGGGTCCAAATCACAATGATTTACTTTCATATTGTTAAATTCTGGAGTAGGTAAGGAGTACTACAAAAGAGTAAATCAGTTGCAATGCACTACAGTTGTGCCTACAGCTACTCCATTAGTAGATCAGACCACACAGTCTTAAACCTACTCCATATCACCCCACCAAATTCCTATACCTAGAAGGCAATGCTCAAGGTGCTCTGCATTGTCCACAGAGTCTCACAGGAAAAAGAATTGTTACACATGCACATTAAATTCAAGAAATACGAACAAAACTGAACACTGCGTTCTGTGCTTGCACTACTTATCATCGTACCACCTTCCCATAAGAAATATGTAGGAGGCACTGCCTTCTCTATGCATCTCACAAGTTCTTGAGCTCATTACCAGTCAGCCTTAGAAGCATCCAGAAGTATATACACATCAGAGGTAGTTGAAAACATGTCTATTTTCAAGATAACTACACCACCCCACATCCAGGTTACAAAGCTCAGAAAGACAGTTGCACCTTTACACACAAGTTTCAGCTTACGATCCACAGTTTGGAAACAACCCAACCTGATTTTGATATGCAAGTAAACTAACATGTGGTGACCAATGGTTTTAGGGGGCATTATACAGCAATGTAATTTCATGTATACCATTTATGGCCAGTGTAAAAAAATACCTCTTTTTGGCACAATTACCCCAGTATTTGTAAATGGTGTTGATGTTTTTTTGGCTCTATGTACTGGAGTGGACCTGATTTAGATCTTGACGGATGGTTACTCTGTCACAAACGTGACGGTTATTCTGTTGGCTGTATTGCAATTTGTTATAGAATTGTGATACGGCAGATGGGATATCCACAAAGTTTGTGACAGAGTAAACCTATCTGCCAAGATCTAAATCAGGCCCTCTGCTACTGAGACCTCAGTGCATGTGCTCAGACCCTAAAGAATATATAATTTGGCTGCACTCCTAAATAGAAAATTTAACTTAACTTACTTTAAAACTCTTGTATATGGTGCTTTAAAAGCCTTGTATATGGTGTCAAGTGTACCCATTGCCTGTAAGTTAAATGCCACTAGTGGACTGCCTGAAACACAAATAGTCAGCAGGTAGGGACAAATATAATCATTGTTTTAAGAGAACAGTGCTCAATCCTGATGATTTCTTGGGACAATTTCTTTCCCTTATTTATTTAAATTATTTTATTAAAAGGTCAGCGGTGGCTCATCGGTGAACATTCTATAACATGGATATAAACATAACATAAATATATACATGACATCACAAACATTTATGACAAAAAAACAAATCTCGAATATTGGCGGTGTGCCAAAGGAGGGTTATGCCCAACATCATTCCTTTACATTGTGGTCACTATTACAAAATTGAAGTTGTAATCCTCTAAAAATGCAATGATTGTAGGCCTTAGCTGCACCCAGCTGTCAAATACCTTTATATCTATTTTCAAAGGTATTATGTAGTGCATATCAAATTTCTTAATTAGAGTTAATTAACTTGAAAGCCCTCAATCTCGCAAAAGATGTGTCAACTCGTTTCGGCCTCTTCAGTCAGGGCCTCATCAGGACTGTCGGAGGGCAATGACGCCTCTTTTTTCTGTTAGGCTTAATGATACTTGCAAATAGCTGCATCTACTATTGCATGGGTACTTTGTACTTTAAAGCAAGTAGGATCATTCAATAATCAAGCCTAGGGAGTGCTCCTAATAGCTGGACCGTTACCGCTATCGGCAGCTGACTATCTGCTACTCGCGTGTGTCCAGAAGCAGAGCTAGTGGACTGCAGCACATTTTGTGCCACCACTAAAGTGACAATGCAAAACATGACTGCAGACCTGAAAACAGTGCCTTTTGACAGACATAAATCTTTCTTTTTAATATTAATAAGTCACCCCTAGGTTAGCCCTAAGTGCCCATAAGGCAGGGTGCTTGGTATTTAAGAGTAGGACATTTAAATGTTTAAAATAAAACATGTCCTTAAAGTGCAAAAAGCTAAAATGCTTTTTTCAGTTTAGCAGGGGCAGCTGTTGCACAGCTAAGCATTAAGGGTTATTGGTCAAATTAAATAATGTTTCTCTATTGAAGGACCAGATTAAAAATTACTTCTTAAAAATATGTATTACAAATCCGATTTACCTCCAGTTCTTGGTCATGGGCTAAGTTTCATTTTTGCTGGCTTTAGGGCTCTGGGCACTTTGCCACTGCTGACAAGTGCTAAAGTACAAGTGCTCAAGGTCTAAATTGTATTGGTGATTGGTTTATCCATGATTGGCATATTTGATTTACTAGTATGTCCATAGTACAGTACACTATGTGTGCCCCGGGCCTGTAACTCAAATACAACTAGTGGGCCTGCATCACTGATTGTGCCACCCACATGAGTAGTCCTGTAAACATGTCTCAGTACTGCCACTGCAGTGTCTGTGTGTGCATATTAAATTGCCATTTCAACCTGGCAAGTGCGCCTACTTTCCACGCCCAAACCTTCCCTTTTACAACATGTAATTCCCCTCTAAAGAAGGGCCAAGGCAGCCCAGTGGGCAGGTTGCAATGTATTTATGAGGTAGGACATATACTGGTGTGTGAAATACTGCTAAATTCATTTTTCACTATTGCAAGGCATATCCCTCCAATAGGGTAAAATGGGGTTTGTCTTGAACTATCTTTTAAGTGTCATTTCACTTTGGGAGCAGATAGGGATGTGGAGTTTAGGGTCTCTGAACTCATGATTTAAATATACATCTTTTGGTGAAGTTGATTTTTAAATTGTGAGTTTGAAAATGCCACTTTTAGAAAGTAGGCATTTTCTTGCTTAACCATTCTGTGCCTCTGCCTCTCTGCTGAATACATGCCTTGGTCAGGATGACAGTTGGGCTGTTTGTGCATTCACTCTAGACAGTCACACAAGGGGAACTGAGGTGATCCCTAAATATTCTGATGCCTCATTACCAGGTTGATGGGTATTCCTGAGCTAGAGTGGTGGGAGGAGCAGAAACCTACACCTGAATTGGGCTGTGCCTGTCCTCACACAGAGCAGTATCCAGCTCCCTGGTGTGTGTTTGGGGCCAGGGCAGGGAAAGACAGGGTCTTGTGCCTACTTTGAGGGTGTAATAGGTATACGTAATGGACCTCTGAACCCACATAGTTACGGTCCTTCTGGACTGAGGAAATTCTGCCAGGAAGGAGAGCTGGATGCTGTAAGAGGAACTACCACTTTTCCTCTTGTTTTTTTGTGCTGGACTGCTGCTTGCTGCTTCTGCCCTGTGAGTGAAAGTACTGAATTTGGCGTTCTACATCCTGCTTCCAAAGGTTCTTCAAGAGCTTTGACTGAGCTTGTTAAGAAGTCTCTGGGACATCAGACTTCACCTGCCAGCACCCAAGCTCTCTTGCTGAGAGTCCTGACTTGCCAACTGGTGCCAAATCCAGTTCCTTGGCCCTTGGGAGTGAGTTCTGGTGAAACAAGGAAGAAACTAGTGCATTGCTTTCAAGAACGACTTCGGAACCCATGCCACTGTCTGACCCCACACCGCTGCCTGTCCCAAGCTGTGGTCTATGCTGAGTGCAATGACTGTGACCTACAATGCAGGCCCAATGCTGCAGCAGCGCCTCCAAACTCCTGACACAGGGTGAACCCAGAGTGCTGTGTCACCGAGGTCCATGGCACCTGACTCTGGCACAGCACCAGTGGCCCTGTGGTGTAATCATAACACCACAAAGTCGACCCCTGGTGTCTTGACCTGCTGGATTCATCAACCCCACCTTGTTGTAAGGAACAATCAACCAATCAATCAGGTTTTGTAAAGCGCGGCTACTCACCAGTGAGGGTCTCAAGGCACTGGGGGGGGGGGGGGGGAAAGGGGCCTCATCCAAAGAGCCACATCCTGAGGTTCTTCTAAGATGGTGAGCAGTGGGCTTTGTCTGAGGTGCAGGGTGAGGTTGTTCCAGCTCTTTGCTGCGATGTAGGTGAAGGATTGTCCTTCGGCGGTGGATTTACGAATGCGAAGGATGGTAGCCAGGGCCAGCTGGGGGAGTGGAGGGATCTGGCGGGGTGTGGAATGAGACAGGTTGCTTCAGGTAGGCTGGTCCTCCGTTGTGTATGGCCTTGTACATGTGGGTGAATAGCTTGCAGGTGATTCAGTTCTCAACCGGGAACCAGTGGAGGGTCCTCAGGTGCTGGGAGATATGTTACCAGCATGGGAGGCCCAGGATAAGTTTGGCGGTGGCATTCTGGATGAGTTGTATTTTTTTTATGTTTCTAGTTGAGGTGCCGGCGTAGAGAGCTTTGCCATAGTTGAGCTTGCTTGTGACTAAGGCTTTGCAGACTGTGTGCCAGCAGGAGGAGGCAACTGACTTTACCCGGTGGGTCATGGAGAGGGAGGAGTCAAGGATGATGCCTAGGTTGCAGGTGTGCTCAGTTTGTCCGGGGAGGTGCTAAGGGATGTGGGACACCATGAGTCATCACAAGCTGAGGTGGCATTTCCGAAGATGATGAGCTCAGTCTTGTTGGAGTTGAGCTTGAGACAGCTTTCTCTCATCCAGGTGGTGACGGCTTCCATTCCTGAATAGAAGTTCCTTTTGACCACGTCCGGGTCTTCGCTGAGGGAAATGATTAGTTGTGTGTCATTGGCATACAACATGATGTTCATACCGTGGCATCTAATGATGGTTGGGAGAGGGTCCATGTATACGTTGAACAGTGTGGGACTCAGTGAGGATCCCTTGCTTTTAAAGGGAGTAAAATTTTGTAATCCTCCTTTACCAAGGTATAGTTTGGTGTGGGATGTCAATCTAGTGTTAAACCTTTTTGTGTCATGGCCTGATAATACACTTCTTTCGTTGAAAATGCTGTCTGCAAAGCTTACCATGTTGTTATGCCTCGTTTCTATAAAACGTCTTTCTGATGTCAAATCACTCGATGTTACTGCTCGCCAATTTACTCCTTCAGGCGTCCTATTTTCAGTCCATTGACGTACTAAAACGAATCTGTCTACAGTGCTCTATCCATATTTTCCGGACCAGCCTAATCTATGGGTAGGCCAATGTTTAAAGATTTATGAACAAAAGACAGCTGATTTGAGACCGTCCTCAGCTTCCCAACTCCTTATTTCCTTAAAGAAACCATTTAAGCCTGTTTTCTCTCATACCCTTGCTCGTTGAGTTAAGTGGGTTATGTCCTTGGCTGGCATTGATACCTCCTCTTTTGGAGCCCATACGTCCAGAGGAGCTATGGCTTCTAAGGCCTTTTGGGCTGGTTCTCGTCTGGAGGACATTCTCAAATCAGCTGACTGGTCTAATGATAATGTTTTTTAATCTTTTCATTGCAAACCTGTTCTACATGCTTCTTTTTCTGTGATTAATTAGCTTTAAACAAGCATAATATGTGCCTCCATTCCTGCCATAAAATGTAGATTTTCCTAGTAACCTATGAAGGAAATTCTTAATTTTATTAAAGACATGGAGGCGAGTCTCATCCCACCACATTATAATGTCTTCTGTTTTTCTGCCTCCCTAACAGCATCATCTACGACACAACCTTCATCTCAAGGTTAATCCTGCTCTTTGTTTCCAGAATCGAAGCGATATGTCCTCCTCGGACCACTCCTTCAAAGCTGTTCTGGATTCTGTGGATTTCCTGTGAAGCCTGTATCAAGTAGTGAACTTTCTACAAGGACTTTTTTCAATTTTAATGGCAGGTTGTATCATATTATCTATTGTTCCTATGTTTTTTACTTTTTGATCCCTCGCACAAGAAAAGAGGGCTGTTTGCGGGCAAGATAACTATTAAGGGGGGTGCCCTCGCTGTTGACTGATTCACTATTAAAGACTATGGGGGTTATTCTAACTTTGGAGGAGGTGTTAATCCGTCCCAAAAGTGACGGAAAAGTGACGGATTTACCACCAGCCGTATTACGAGTCCATTATATCCTATGGAACTCGTAATACGGCTGGTGGTATATCCGTCACTTTACCGTCACTTTTGGGACGGATTAACACTCCTCCAAAGTTAGAATAACCCCCTATGTTTTGTTCCCCATTGGCTACTGTTCTTAGCCTTTTGGGTTTTGTAGTTTGACTGCGCTGCTATTAAAAATAAATTGAAAAGAGAAAGCATATACTGGCCCCTGTGTCTTTAATAAAATTAATAATTTCCTTCATAAGTTACTAGGAAAATCGACATTATATGGCATGGCAGTTAGATGGGGTGAGATCAGTATAGAATAGGTATAAAGAAAGATAGAGAGGGATAGGTAGTGTGTGTATAAAGTGGTGAATGACCTCTAGTCAGAGTTGCTGTGCAGATGCTGAGGTGGTGCTGTGGTGGTGTTAAGTGATGCTGAGGAGATGTTGCATTGATGATGAGGTGGTGCTGAGTGATGCTGGACTAGTGCTTTGCTGATGCTGAGGTGGTGATGTTGCTCTGATGCTGGGGTGAAAGGATGCTCAGGATGAGAAAGGTGATCCTGGAGATAAATATTGTTGAAGTTCATTGTAGTTTGTTGACACAATATTACTAATTTCCAAATATGCATTTGAGGCTTGTTAACAAAAGATGTAAGATTACTTGAGTTCATGTAGAGACCACTTGAGGAGCTTTGGGAAGCTGTGCGGGGAGCTTGTGGTGAGACAGTGGGTGGAGTCAGGGGCATGTGGGGAGAGAGTAAGAGACCTTGGGGTTTGTGCAGTGTGAGTTGGCCTGGAGAGACTCTGTGAGGAGAATGGAGCATATGGAGAGGACGTGCACATGGGAGGAACTACGAGCATTCAGACAGGCAATGGATGGCCTTAACCTATGTAAGTATTTGTACTTGAAGACAATTCAGTCTGCACTATAAATTCTTTGTGAGCTTGTAGCTCGCTGCATGCTTAAAAAGAACATGCCCCATGCTTAAAACTAACCTAGCTGGCTGGCTTCACCTTATACAATACATATCACAGAGGTATAGCAAGAGATACATCATGGCTAGAATAATCTCTAGTCTAAGTTTCTGTAATTCAGTCTAACTTGTCATCTTCTAGCAACATGTGAACATTAACTGTGTGCACTACCAGTGACTATGCATTGATTAAGGCGCATTTAACATCTTACTGTTAATTGTTTACAGCCCCTTCAGTATCGTGGTTACAGGGAGAGCTTGCCCTGTAATTTACTAATTATTAAGCTACATTGGTGTTTGTCCTGATTTTAGAGCTGCTCATACACACAACAATAATGTATGGCTGAAAACATTGTAAAGAGGGACTAAGGTTTTTAAGGGTCTCAGGGCACATGATACTTAGCAGAGAAAACCTTACATATGAAAGAAAACTCACAAGTGAATTGTCGTCGGTTGTCTTTTGAGGCAAATTGGGCAGCAAGCTGGGCCCTGGGCCTGGATCTGGCATAGACGGACGTGCCTTTGGCACGTTGTGTGGATGAAAATCAGTTGTCCTCATGTGGGCAGAGGATGGTTTGAACATGGCGTCAGAACAAACACTAAAGCGCACACAACAAAAATGGCTGCTCTAGAATGAGGCAATTGCAAAGAGATTCCAAGACCCGCCTGGGGCTTTAAACCGTCACAGTCCAATGTTTTACTGAGGTGGAAGTGAATACAATGCCCCTCTCAATGGCCTCACATACCCAACAGTATTGTTATTTGGCCCTCTGCACTCCAGTCTTTAGTTGCACTATTATTTTTTAAAGTTGCATACCAAAATATAAAGCATCTTGTTAAAAACTAAAACACAGCATTGGGTATGGCCTCTTTAAATGCAGTTCTCCTCCTCCTCTATATCAACTAAACATTTTTTTTAACCCAAAAGACACAGAGTGCTCACCCCCTTTCCCACCACCTTGTTTTGTGTAAGGTGAAAGGAGAGGACTGCAGGGAAGCAGGGAGCCCGGAGCAGATGGAAGGCATCTTGGGGAGGCAGTGCCAAGAAGGTCTCAGCACGGCAGACATGGCTGCCAACATTTACAGGGTCAGAGGTAAGAGGCACGGCAAATACATAAATTCCTGCCTTATTAGCATGTGTTTTGCAGTAATGTTAATTTTTCCTGTTTCAGACACAATCTTGTCAACCCGTGCCCTTGCAGTTTTTATGCATACTCACCGGGGGTTCTTCCTGCCACCATATTTGTATTAACAGGAAAAGCATGCATGTGTCTGTAAAGTTGAGGAGGGAGCAGAAATATTCCTCTTAATGTTTTGCACATGTGGTTGGAATTCATTTTATTTTTTGATATCGACATACATGGCAATGTGGCTCACTTTGTGAGGGTTTCTAGGCACTGTGCATGTTTTCCCCCTAAAAATAAAAGTTTTACCACACCCCGCTGACAAGGGGTTGTGTTTCAGAGTGGAGGTGAGAAAGGATCCCAGGTAAAGTCAATAGACTGTAGCAGGAATCAGCGAGTGAGTGCTGCATTTGCTGTTTTGCCTGGTTTTCAAAGGCTCTCCCGCACCAGCCCACACCCCCTGGAATGACCATGCTTAAAGATGAAGTGCAGCATACCACTCAGATCCCTTTGCAAAACACAAAAAAGTAGTTTGACAAACAAATACAAAATGCTAACCAGTGGAGGGACATTGTACTTGGTCAGTGCGCTCGCAGAGGGATAAACACAAAAAGAGGCATGACACATACATGTAACAAATAAATAGAAAGAAAAATTAGGAGAGTGACAATGGAACCAGCTAAGCTTGAAGCCCAGAGAGACAAAACAGAGGTGTTACAAGGGAAGGAAGTGTATGTCACAGATGCAATATGTCTGAAGAAAAGGGAGAAGGCTTTGCAAGATGGATGTCTTCATTTTTTGAGTCACTCTTGACATTTCCCCTTGGATCACTGGATGAAAGTTGTTGAAACTGTGTTGGAGGCAATATTATTCATAATGTTAGTGGGTCACACCTGGGTATCATTTGATAGTGACTGAATTTGTGATGTCCTTGTAAATTTAAAAACAATCTACCTTAATTGCTTTCAAGCATCTCTGAAGTACTTAGGGCCATATTTACAAGAAAGCTGGTGCATCACTGGTGATGCGCCACTTTTCTTGCGGCCCCCTTTGCGTCCCCTAACGCCACCATGGTACCGATATGTTAACAATACGACACACCATGACGCATGTTAGGGGCAAAAGGGTCATTTTTTTTATGCTATTGTAACTCTATTCTGGATTAGCATAAAATTAATGACACTAATCTAGTATAGTGTCAAGAGGCACATTGAAATCAATGGGAGCCTCATTTTAATGCCTGCTTTAAGCAGGAGTTACAAATGATGCTAGAAATGGCGCAATGGAATATTGTAGATTCCATTGCAGCATTTTTTGTGACCCTCTAACGAAGGAACACCCTCTTTGCATACATCATGCATATATTATGCATGATGTGGCGCAAAGGGTTTACAAAGTGGCGCAAACCTAGTTTGTGCCACCTTGTGAATATGGTAGTGGCCAGTTAGCGTCACATTGCGGCAAAAATGTTGCCTCAAATAAGGCGCGATGGGGCGCGAGGGCTTTGTAAACCTGGCCCTTAGTTTTGTACACCTGTGTTCTCTTTTTAAAGCTTTCTGGTAACATCTCATGTGTTATTTACAGTAATACTTGCTCTTTTCTTCAAATGATTCGCTCCATTTGCGTTCAAGCTTTGTCTGGTTCTTTTCAGCTCAGGAATTCAATATTGTACCATTGTCCAATTTGTTTATGGGTTTTTACGTTTATTTGGGTCTAGGCAGGGTACTATTGTTCAGTGCTTAATTGAATGGAGATTTTTCAAAAGAGTTTTGCGAAAATCTGAGTACATACTTCTCAGTCGAATTGAGCTGAATGTTGTATCAAGCACATCTCCACTAATGAGTGTATAGAATCTGATGGAAACATCATGTGAATTCTGGCTGTTACATGAGGTGCCGCACTAGAGAAGGTCTGAAAAGGGGAAAGAAGCAAGACGGTGATCTGATCACAACAGTGGTTGTGCAGATATGTTGGTGTGTCCTGTATTGTGTGTGCACACAAAAGAAATAATTTAGCACTTGAAAGGCTACTCCATCACAAACGTATTGGATGTTCCGTCCAGTGCGATACAAGTACATTAATTTCTACACCAATACCGATATCATTATGTTACAGTTTAATGCAAGGAGTCGAAAACTGTGGGATTCAACATCAGTTTAGCCGTGTCATTGCGGAATTATGAAGTGTGTCTGAAGGGTGGCTCACTATCTCTTTTGGGGATTGTCCAGACTCTTCCTGTATTTGAACGTCACGTGTCTTCTCGCTCAAGCCCGTATCTTTCTTCATTTATACTCCACTTTGCTGCAAGCGATTCCCTTAAGTGATGAATTGTTCCACAGTCATTACCCCATGCTATGTAAACCCGAACAACTGAATTCCTTAAGCTCTCAACTTTACATTACATTTTTCACTCCACGCCTCCAGGTTTACCTTGAACGAATTTCCGAAGGCAATGGTAGTTTAATTCGGTTATACGTAACTCTGCAATCTTTTTTTCTGTCACATTAATATGCTAAGCACAACATTAATGTGTGGGAAACCAGGGTCTGTCGGCCAGGCAGCCAGAGAACTGCACGGAAACAGCAGTAAAATAGCATCTTAGGTGTGTAAATATCCTATTTCTATAAGTATGTATTCTATATGTAAGACTTGTAATGCGTAGCTGTATTATTTTTAAGATAGGAGAACCCTGATGGCCTATTCGCTGCCCCTGTGCGTGCAGGGTTGCCGCTTTGCTCCATCCTCTCAGAATAAACATTCCGAGTACGACAAATTACTAAATCTCGATTTGTCCCTGTGCTGGTCACTACAGACTTTTGTTGGAAACAAGGTTCCCCATGCAACGAACCCTGGGCCACCCGGAAACATCGTTTGATTGATTAAGGTTTGCTAGCTCAAAGCGAAGCATACATCCGCAACCGTTGCCTAGTCATGCATCCAGTGAACTGTGTGCCCTTTTTTGCCCATACATAACCCTGTTCAAGACTGCTAATTTGATAAACGCACTAGAGAAACGAATATGTTAATATCTTTTAATTGATATTTGCTCATCTCTCTGGTGATGCGCTCACCCAACATTTGCCTCATGTGCATGATTAATGCTGATCCACCAGGAACGTAGGATAACCTCATGCATTTTGTGGGTAGAAAGTAAAAAAAAAAAAAAAAAACTTCACTTTGGCTTTTGTGAAGATAAAATCGTTTTCTAGGTTACAAACTATTTATATTTGTCTCCACTTCCATCTTTTTTTGCTATTATCCTTTTTGAGGTCAAGCCTAGGCAGTGCGCATGGTGCATGGCGCAGGGTTTGTAGCTACTCATGCAGAGTATATAGGAGGCCATTATAAATAATTGAAGCCCCCTTTTAATGCCTGCTGAGCAGGCGTTGAAAGTGCTGACAAAATGGTGCAAGAAAATCTCTTCAATTTCCATCAACCATTTTTTCGGCCCCCCTACCAGGGGGGATGTCCCCCTTGCATACATTATGTCTGAAGCAGGCATAATGTGGCGCAAGGGTTTACAAAGTGGTGAAATACATGCATTGTTCCACTTTGTAAATATGGAGCAGGGAAAATGCCACTTTCGCGCTGCCTTAGCGCAATGCTAAGGTGACGCTATGGGCTCTTAAATCTACCCCCTAATCTTTGACCATCATTGCAAGTTTTGACTCATTAATTGATAGTTAAAATCAATGAGCATGCTCCTTGAATTCTTAGATTGGGCTGCAGTCAATTAGTTCGCAATGAAATTCATCACCTTTTTCTTTCATGCTGCTTCAAAGTGGATCGTGCTGGGTCACTGATAATGGGCATACACGTGTGTAGTTGCCGGGTGCAAAGTCATTGCGTAGACACATAAAAATATAAAGATAAAATAGAGACTGATGAATAGTTTTCATGACACACACACCATCAAGCTATTATTCGCAGGTTGCACGCATGGTGATATAGAATGTGATGCCGAGACAGATTACTTTACTAGAAATGTTTACTAGGACTCCTTGTCTTTGTTAGAGGACATTCCTAAATAGTTAATTTGTGGTGAGTATGTACTTGTGAGTAACAGGTTATCATTGAGTGTGAACTATTTTGAGCACAAGGACTGACTATACTCTTTTGTCTTAGGTATATTGGTGAGATGGCACAGGTCTTCATGAGACCTGAAAAGTAGATACAGGGCGCCCCCTCCCTCGGTTATTTTAGTGCTGCAGACTTCGCTAAGATATACTGCAAGAATACAGATACTATTACAAAACACATCTGTTTTCAAATCACTGGGACTTGTTCAGTGTCTTGCTTCTTGTTGCTGTGTGTATATTGTTCACTTTCAGAACTCTGCTTCGTCTGAACTGTTATTGTAATGCACACATTTTGTCCTGTTTTTATAAATCAAATGCAATATTTTGTGGTTACATAGAAAAAAAGCGTCCTGTACCCTATTTGACAGCATACAGTACCAGATGAGTATTGAATTTGGATCACATAATCCACAAATGCAAGGAATTAATAAATGAGTCCCACGGGACTATGTTTGGGTATGGTTCTTGTGGACAATTAAGGTAGTCCTTTTTTAGTTCCTACTAGACCCTAAGCATCATCATCACCTGCTATAACACACAGCGTCACAATGTCCTCCTTATTCTAATTGCTCTTTAACCCCTTCGCTGCCAGGCCTTTTCCCCATCCTGTGCCGAGCCTTTTTTTGGCTATTTGGAGCAGTTCGCGCTTAGGCCCTCATAACTTTTTGTTCACGTAAGCTACCCACGCCAAATTTGCGTCCTTTTTTTCCAACATCCTAGGGATTCTAGAGGTACCCAGACTTTGTGGGTTCCCCAGAAGGAGGCCAAGAAATTAGCCAAAAAACAGTGAAAATTTTGTTTTTTTTTAAAAAAAATGGAAAAATGGGCTGCAGAAGAAGGCTTGTGGTTTTTTCCCTGAAAAGGGCATCAACAAAGGGTTTGCGGTGATAAAATCACCAGCTTCCCAGCTTTCAGGAACAGGCAGACTTGAATCAGAAAACCCAATTTTTCAACACAAGTTTGGCATTTTACTGGGACATACCCCATTATTACGATTTTTTGTGCTTTCAGCCTCCTTCCAGTCAGTGACAGAAATGGGCATGAAACCAACGCTGGATCCCAGGAACCGCAACATTCCTGAAAAGTAGACAAAATTCTGAATTCAGCAAGGGGTAATTTGTGTAGATCCTACAAGGGTTTCCTACAGAAAATAACAACTGAAAAAGAAAAATATTGAAATTGAGGTGAAAAAAACATCAATTCTTCTCTAAGTTTTACTCTGTAACTTTTTCCTGCAATGTCAGATATTCGAAAGCAATATACCGTTACGTCTGCTGGACTCTTCTGGTTGCCGGGATATATAGGGCTTGTAGGTTCATCAAGAACTCTAGGTACCCAGAGCCAATAAATGACCTGCACCCTGCAGTGGGTTTTCATTCTATGCAGGGTATACAGCAATTCATTTGCTGAAATATAAAGAGTAAAAAATAGCTATCAAGAAAACCTTTGTATTTCCAAAATGGGCACAAGATAAGGTGTTGAGAAGCAGTGGTTATTTGCACATCTCTGAATTCCGGGGTGCCCATACTAGCATGTGAATTACAGGGTATTTCTCAAATAGACGTCTTTTTTACACACTGTCTTACATTTGGAAGGGAAAAATGTAGAGAAAGACAAGGGGCAATAAGACTTGTTTTGCTATTCTATGTTCCCCCAAGTCTCCCGATAAAAATGATACCTCACTTGTGTGGGTAGGCCTAGCGCCCGCGACAGGATATGCCCCAAAACACAACGTGGACACATCACAGAAAACAGACCTGTTTTTAGCAAAGTGACTACCTGTAGATTTTGGCCTCTAGCTCAGCCGCCACCTAGGGAAACTTACCAAACCTGTGCATTTCTGAAAACTAGAGACCTAGGGGAATCCAAGATGGGGTGACTTGTGTGGCTCGGACCAGGTTCTGTTACCCAGAATCCTTTGCAAACCTCAAAATTTGGCTAAAAAAACACATGTTCCTCACATTTCTGTGGCAGAGAGTTCTGGAATCTGAGAGGAGCCACAAATTTCCTTCCACCCAGCGTTCCCCCACGTCTCCCGATAAAAATGATACCTCACTTGTGTGGGTAGGCCTAGCGCCCGCGACAGGAAACGCCCCAAAGCGCAACGTGGACACAGCCAAATTTTTGAAGGAAAACAGAGGTGTTTTTTGCAAAGTGCCTACCTGTAGATTTTGGCCTGTAGCTCAGCCGCCACCTAGGGAAACCTACCAAACCTGTGCATTTCTGAAAACTAGAGACCTAGGGGAATCCAAGATGGGGTGACTTGTGTGGCTCGGACCAGGTTCTGTTACCCAGAATCCTTTGCAAACCTCAAAATTTGGCTAAAAAAACACATGTTCCTCACATTTCTGTGGCAGAAAGTTCTGGAATCTGAGAGGAGCCACAAATTTTTTTCCACCCAGCGTTCCCCCACGTCTCCCGATAAAAATGACACCTCAATTGTGTGGGTAGGCCTAGCGCCCGTGACAGGAAACGCCCCAAAGCGCAACGTGGACACAGCCAAATTTTTGAAGGAAAACAGAGGTGTTTTTTGCAAAGTGCCTACCTGTAGATTTTGGCCTGTAGCTCAGCCGCCACCTAGGGAAACCTACCAAACCTGTGCATTTCTGAAAACTAGAGACCTAAGGGAATCCAAGATGGGGTGACTTGTGTGGCTCGGACCAGGTTCTGTTACCCAGAATCCTTTGCAAACCTCAAAATTTGGCTAAAAAAACACATGTTCCTCACATTTCTGTGGCAGAAAGTTCTGGAATCTGAGAGGAGCCACAAATTTCCTTCCACCCAGCGTTCCCCCACGTCTCCCGATAAAAATGATACCTCACTTGTGTGGGTAGGCCTAGCACCCGCGACAGGAAACGCCCCAAAGCGCAACGTGGACACAGCCAAATTTTTGAAGGAAAACAGAGGTGTTTTTTGCAAAGTGCCTACCTGTAGATTTTGGCCTGTCGCACAGCCACCACCTGGGGAAACCTACCAAACCTGTGCATTTCTGAAAACTAGAGACCTAAGGGAATCCAAGATGGGGTGACTTGTGTGGCTCGGACCAGGTTCTGTTACCCAGAATCCTTTGAAAACATAAAAATGTGGCTAAAAAAACACATGTTCCTCACATTTCTGTGGCAGAAAGTTCTGGAATCTGAGAGGAGCCACAAATTTCCTTCCACCCAGCGTTCCCCCACGTCTCCCGATAAAAATGATACCTCACTTGTGTGGGTAGGCCTAGCGCCCGCAACAGGAAATGCCCCAAAGCGCAACGTGGACACAGCCAAATTTTTGAAGGAAAACAGAGGTGTTTTTTGCAAAGTGCCTACCTGTAGATTTTGGCCTGTAGCTCAGCCGCCACCTAGGGAAACCTACCAAACCTGTGCATTTCTGAAAACTAGAGACCTAGGGGAATCCAAGATGGGGTGACTTGTGTGGCTCGGACCAGTTTCTGTTACCCAGAATCCTTTGCAAACCTCAAAATTTGGCTAAAAAAACACATGTTCCACACATTTCTGTGGCAGAAAGTTCTGGAATCTGAGAGGAGCCACACATTTCCTTCCACCCAGCGTTCCCCCACGTCTCCCGATAAAAATGATACCTCACTTGTGTGGGTGGGCCTAGCGCCCGTGACAGGAAACGCCCCAAAACGCAACGTGGACACAGCCAAATTTTTGAAGGAAAACAGAGGTGTTTTTTGCAAAGTGCCTACCTGTAGATTTTGGCCTGTAGCTCAGCCGCCACCTAGGGAAACATACCAAACCTGTGCATTTCTGAAAACTAGAGACGTAGGGGAATCCAAGATGGGGTGACTTGTGTGGCTCGGACCAGGTTCTGTTACCCAGAATCCTTTGTAAACCTCAAAATTTGGCTAAAAAAACACATGTTCCTCACATTTCTGTGGCAGAAAGTTCTGGAAACTGAGAGGAGCCACAAATTTCCTTCCACCCAGCGTTCCCCCACGTCTCCCGATAAAAATGATACCTCACTTGTGTGGGTAGGCCTAGCGCCCGCGTCAGGAAATGCCCCAAAGCGCAACGTGGACACAGCCAAATCTTTGAAGGAAAACAGAGGTGTTTTTTGCAAAGTGCCTACCTGTAGATTTTGGCCTGTAGCTCAGCCGCCACCTAGGGAAACCTACCAAACCTGTGCATTTCTGAAAACTAGAGACCTAGGGGAATCCAAGATGGGGTGACTTGTGTGGCTCGGACCAGGTTCTGTTACCCAGAATCCTTTGCAAACCTCAAAATTTGGCTAAAAAAACACATGTTCCTCACATTTCTGTGGCAGAAAGTTCTGGAATCTGAGAGAAGCCACAAATTTCCTTCCACCCAGCGTTCCCCCACGTCTCCCGATAAAAATGAAACCTCACTTGTGTGGGTAGGCCTAGCGACCGCGACAGGAAACGCCCCAAAGCGCAACGTGGACACAGCCTCATTTTTGAAGGAAAACAGAGGTGTTTTTTGCAAAGTGCCTACCTGTAGATTTTGGCCTGTAGCTCAGCCGCCACCTATGGAAACCCACCAAACCTGTGCATTTCTGAAAACTAGAGACCTAGGGGAATCCAAGATGGGGTGACTTGTGTGGCTCGGACCAGGTTCTGTTACCCAGAATCCTTTGCAAACCTTAAAATTTTGCTAAAAAAACCCATGTTCCTCACATTTCTGTGGCAGAAAGTTCTGGAATCTGAGAGGAGCCAAAAATTTCCTTCCACCCAGCGTTCCCCCACGTCTCCCGATAAAAATGATACCTCACTTGTGTGGGTAGGCCTAGCACCCGCGACAGGAAACGCCCCAAAGCGCAACGTAGACACAGCCAAATTTTTGAAGGAAAACAGAGGTGTTTTTTGCAAAGTGCCTACCTGTAGATTTTGGCCTGTAGCTCAGCCGCCACCTAGGGAAACCTACCAAACCTGTGCATTTCTGAAAACTAGAGACCTAGGGGAATCCAAGATGGGGTGACTTGTGTGGCTCGGACCAGGTTCTGTTACCCAGAATCCTTTGCAAACCTCAAAATTTGGCTAAAAAAACACATGTTCCTCACATTTCTGTGGCAGAAAGTTCTGGAATCTGAGAGGAGCCACAAATTTCCTTCCACCCAGCGTTCCCCCACGTCTCCCGATAAAAATGATACCTCACTTGTGTGGGTAGGCCTAGCGCCCGCGACAGGAAACGCCCCAAAGCGCAACGTGGACACAGCCAAATTTTTGAAGGAAAACAGAGGTGTTTTTTGCAAAGTGCCTACCTGTAGATTTTGGCCTGTAGCTCAGCCGCCACCTAGGGAAACCTACCAAACCTGTGCATTTCTGAAAACTAGAGACCTAGGGGAATCCAAGATGGGGTGACTTGTGTGGCTCGGACCAGGTTCTGTTACCCAGAATCCTTTGCAAACCTCAAAATTTGGCTAAAAAAACACAAGTTCCTCACATTTCTGTGGCAGAAAGTTCTGGAATCTGAGAGGAGCCACAAATTTCCTTCCACCCAGCGTTCCCCCATGTCTCCCGATCAAAATGATACCTCACTTGTGTGGGTAGGCCTAGCACCCGCGACAGGAAACGCCCCAAAGCGCAACGTGGACACAGCCAAATTTTTGAAGGAAAACAGAGGTGTTTTTTGCAAAGTGCCTACCTGTAGATTTTGGCCTGTCGCACAGCCGGCACCTGGGGAAACCTACCAAACCTGTGCATTTCTGAAAACTAGAGACCTAAGGGAATCCAAGATGGGGTGACTTGTGTGGCTCGGACCAGGTTCTGTTACCCAAAATTCTTTGCAAACCTCAAAATTTGGCTAAAAAAACACATGTTCCTCACATTTCTGTGGCAGAAAGTTCTGGAATCTGAGAGGAGCCACAAATTTCCTTCCACCCAGCGTTCCCCCACGTCTCCCGATAAAAATGATACCTCACTTGTGTGGGTAGGCCTAGCGCCCGCGACAGGAAATGCCCCAAAGCGCAACGTGGACACAGCCAAATTTTTGAAGGAAAACAGAGGTGTTTTTTGCAAAGTGCCTACCTGTAGATTTTGGCCTGTAGCTCAGCCGCCACCTAGGGAAACCTACCAAACCTGTGCATTTCTGAAAACTAGAGACCTAGGGGAATCCAAGATGGGGTGACTTGTGTGGCTCGGACCAGGTTCTGTTACCCAGAATCCTTTGCAAACCTCAAAATTTGGCTAAAAAAACACATGTTCCTCACATTTCTGTGGCAGAAAGTTCTGGAATCTGAGAGGAGCCACACATTTCCTTCCACCCAGCGTTCCCCCACGTCTCCCGATAAAAATGATACCTCACTTGTGTGGGTAGGCGTAGCGCCCGCGACAGGAAACGCCCCAAAGCGCAATGTGGACACATCCACATTTTTGAAGGAAAACAGAGGTGTTTTTTGCAAAGTGCCTACCTGTAGATTTTGGCCTGTAGCTCAGCCGCCACCTAGGGAAACCTACCAAACCTGTGCATTTCTGAAAACTAGAGACCTAGGGGAATCCAAGATGGAGTGACTTGTGTGGCTCGGACCAGGTTCTGTTACCCAGAATCCTTTGCAAACCTCAAAATTTGACTAAAAAAACACATGTTCCTCACATTTCTGTGGCAGAAAGTTCTGGAATCTGAGAGGAGCCACAAATTTCCTTCCACCCAGCGTTCCTCCACGTCTCCCGATAAAAATGATACCTCACTTGTGTGGGTAGGCGTAGCGCCCGCGACAGGAAATGCCCCAAAGCGCAACGTGGACACAGCCAAATTTTTGAATGAAAACAGAGGTGTTTTTTGCAAAGTGCCTACCTGTAGATTTTGGCCTGTAGCTCAGCCGCCACCTAGGGAAACCTACCAAACCTGTGCATTTCTGAAAACTAGAGACCTAGGGGAATCCAAGATGGGGTGACTTGTGTGGCTCGGACCAGGTTCTGTTACCCAGAATCCTTTGCAAACCTCAAAATTTGGCTAAAAAAACACATGTTCCTCACATTTCTGTGGCAGAAAGTTCTGGAATCTGAGAGGAGCCACAAATTTCCTTCCACCCAGCGTTCCCCCACGTCTCCCGATAAAAATGATACCTCACTTGTGTGGGTAGGCCTAGCGCCCGCGACAGGAAACGCCCCAAAGCGCAATGTGGGCACATCCACATTTTTGAAGGAAAACAGAGGTGTTTTTTGCAAAGTGCCTACCTGTAGATTTTGGCCTGTAGCTCAGCCGCCACCTAGGGAAACCTACCAAACCTGTGCATTTCTGAAAACTTGAGACCTAGGGGAATCCAAGATGGGGTGACTTGTGTGGCTCGGACCAGGTTCTGTTACCCAGAATCCTTTGCAAACCTCAAAATTTGGCTAAAAAAACACAAGTTCCTCACATTTCTGTGGCAGAAAGTTCTGGAATCTGAGAGGAGCCACAAATTTCCTTCCACCCAGCGTTCCCCCACGTCTCCCGATAAAAATGATACCTCACTTGTGTGGGTAGGCCTAGCACCCGCGACAGGAAACGCCCCAAAGCGCAACGTGGACACAGCCAAATTTTTGAAGGAAAACAGAGGTGTTTTTTGCAAAGTGCCTACCTGTAGATTTTGGCCTGTAGCTTAGCCGCCACCTAGGGAAACCTACCAAACCTGTGCATTTCTGAAAACTAGAGACCTAGGGGAATCTAAGATGGGGTGACTTGTGTGGCTCGGACCAGGTTCTGTTACCCAGAATCCTTTGCAAACCTCAAAATTTGGCTAAAAAAACACATGTTCCTCACATTTCTGTGGCAGAAAGTTCTGGAATCTGAGAGGAGCCACACATTTTCTTCCACCCAGCGTTCCCCCACGTCTCCCGATAAAAATGATACCTCACTTGTGTGGGTAGGCGTAGCGCCCGCGACAGGAAACGCCCCAAAGCGCAATGTGGACACATCCACATTTTTGAAGGAAAACAGAGGTGTTTTTTGCAAAGTGCCTACCTGTAGATTTTGGCCTGTAGCTCAGCCGCCACCTAGGGAAACCTACCAAACCTGTGCATTTCTGAAAACTAGAGACCTAGGGGAATCCAAGATGGAGTGACTTGTGTGGCTCGGACCAGGTTCTGTTACCCAGAATCCTTTGCAAACCTCAAAATTTGACTAAAAAAACACATGTTCCTCACATTTCTGTGGCAGAAAGTTCTGGAATCTGAGAGGAGCCACAAATTTCCTTCCACCCAGCGTTCCTCCACGTCTCCCGATAAAAATGATACCTCACTTGTGTGGGTAGGCGTAGCGCCCGCGACAGGAAATGCCCCAAAGCGCAACGTGGACACAGCCAAATTTTTGAAGGAAAACAGAGGTGTTTTTTGCAAAGTGCCTACCTGTAGATTTTGGCCTGTAGCTCAGCCGCCACCTAGGGAAACCTACCAAACCTGTGCATTTCTGAAAACTAGAGACCTAGGGGAATCCAAGATGGGGTGACTTGTGTGGCTCGGACCAGGTTCTGTTACCCAGAATCCTTTGCAAACCTCAAAATTTGGCTAAAAAAACACATGTTCCTCACATTTCTGTGGCAGAAAATTCTGGAATCTGAGAGGAGCCACAAATTTCCTTCCACCCAGCGTTCCCCCACGTCTCCCGATAAAAATGATACCTCACTTGTGTGGGTAGGCCTAGCACCCGCGACAGGAAACGCCCCAAAGCGCAACGTAGACACAGCCAAATTTTGAAGGAAAACAGAGGTGTTTTTTGCAAAGTGCCTACCTGTAGATTTTGGCCTGTAGCTCAGCCGCCACCTAGGGAAACCTACCAAACCTGTGCATTCTGAAAACTAGAGACCTAGGGGAATCCAAGATGGGGTGACTTGTGTGGCTCGGACCAGGTTCTGTTACCCAGAATCCTTTGCAAACCTCAAAATTTGGCTAAAAAAACACATGTTCCTCACATTTCTGTGGCAGAAAGTTCTGGAATCTGAGAGGAGCCACAAATTTCCTTCCACCCAGCGTTCCCCCACGTCTCCGATAAAAATGATACCTCACTTGTGTGGGTAGGCCTAGCGCCCGCGACAGGAAACGCCCCAAAGCGCAACGTGGACACAGCCAAATTTTTGAAGGAAAACAGAGGTGTTTTTTGCAAAGTGCCTACCTGTAGATTTTGGCCTGTAGCTCAGCCGCCACCTAGGGAAACCTACCAAACCTGTGCATTTCTGAAAACTAGAGACCTAGGGGAATCCAAGATGGGGTGACTTGTGTGGCTCGGACCAGGTTCTGTTACCCAGAATCCTTTGCAAACCTCAAAATTTGGCTAAAAAAACACAAGTTCCTCACATTTCTGTGGCAGAAAAGTCTGGAATCTGAGAGGAGCCACAAATTTCCTTCCACCCAGCGTTCCCCCATGTCTCCCGATCAAAATGATACCTCACTTGTGTGGGTAGGCCTAGCACCCGCGACAGGAAACGCCCCAAAGCGCAACGTGGACACAGCCAAATTTTTGAAGGAAAACAGAGGTGTTTTTTGCAAAGTGCCTACCTGTAGATTTTGGCCTGTCGCACAGCCGGCACCTGGGGAAACCTACCAAACCTGTGCATTTCTGAAAACTAGAGACCTAAGGGAATCCAAGATGGGGTGACTTGTGTGGCTCGGACCAGGTTCTGTTACCCAAAATTCTTTGCAAACCTCAAAATTTGGCTAAAAAAACACATGTTCCTCACATTTCTGTGGCAGATAGTTCTGGAATCTGAGAGGAGCCACAAATTTCCTTCCACCCAGCGTTCCCCCACGTCTCCCGATAAAAATGATACCTCACTTGTGTGGGTAGGCCTAGCGCCCGCGACAGGAAATGCCCCAAAGCGCAACGTGGACACAGCCAAATTTTTGAAGGAAAACAGAGGTGTTTTTTTGCAAAGTGCCTACCTGTAGATTTTGGCCTGTAGCTCAGCCGCCACCTAGGGAAACCTACCAAACCTGTGCATTTCTGAAAACTAGAGACCTAGGGGAATCCAAGATGGGGTGACTTGTGTGGCTCGGACCAGGTTCTGTTACCCAGAATCCTTTGCAAACCTCAAAATTTGGCTAAAAAAACACATGTTCCTCACATTTCTGTGGCAGAAAGTTCTGGAATCTGAGAGGAGCCACACATTTCCTTCCACCCAGCGTTCCCCCACGTCTCCCGATAAAAATGATACCTCACTTGTGTGGGTAGGCGTAGCGCCCGCGACAGGAAACGCCCCAAAGCGCAATGTGGACACATCCACATTTTTGAAGGAAAACAGAGGTGTTTTTTGCAAAGTGCCTACCTGTAGATTTTGGCCTGTAGCTCAGCCGCCACCTAGGGAAACCTACCAAACCTGTGCATTTCTGAAAACTAGAGACCTAGGGGAATCCAAGATGGAGTGACTTGTGTGGCTCGGACCAGGTTCTGTTACCCAGAATCCTTTGCAAACCTCAAAATTTGACTAAAAAAACACATGTTCCTCACATTTCTGTGGCAGAAAGTTCTGGAATCTGAGAGGAGCCACAAATTTCCTTCCACCCAGCGTTCCTCCACGTCTCCCGATAAAAATGATACCTCACTTGTGTGGGTAGGCGTAGCGCCCGTGACAGGAAATGCCCCAAAGCGCAACGTGGACACAGCCAAATTTTTGAATGAAAACAGAGGTGTTTTTTGCAAAGTGCCTACCTGGAGATTTTGGCCTGTAGCTCAGCCGCCACCCAGGGAACCTACCAAACCTGTGCATTTCTGAAAACTAGAGACCTAGGGGAATCCAAGATGGGGTGACTTGTGTGGCTCGGACCAGGTTCTGTTACCCAGAATCCTTTGCAAACCTCAAAATTTGGCTAAAAAAACACATGTTCCTCACATTTCTGTGGCAGAAAGTTCTGGAATCTGAGAGGAGCCACAAATTTCCTTCCACCCAGCGTTCCCCCACGTCTCCCGATAAAAATGATACCTCACTTGTGTGGGTAGGCCTAGCGCCCGCGACAGGAAACGCCCCAAAGCGCAATGTGGGCACATCCACATTTTGAAGGAAAACAGAGGTGTTTTTGCAAAGTGCCTACCTGTAGATTTTGGCCTGTAGCTCAGCCGCCACCTAGGGAAACCTACCAAACCTGTGCATTTCTGAAACTAGAGATCTAGGGGAATCCAAGATGGGGTGACTTGTGTGGCTCGGACCAGGTTCTGTTACCCAGAATCCTTTGCAAACCTCAAAATTTGGCTAAAAAAACACAAGTTCCTCACATTTCTGTGGCAGAAAGTTCTGGAATCTGAGAGGAGCCACAATTTCCTTCCACCCAGCGTTCCCCCACGTCTCCCGATAAAAATGATACCTCACTTGTGTGGGTAGGCTAGCACCCGCGACAGGAAACGCCCCAAAGCGCAACGTGGACACAGCCAAATTTTTGAAGGAAAACAGAGGTGTTTTTTGCAAAGTGCCTACCTGTAGATTTTGGCCTGTAGCTTAGCCGCCACCTAGGGAAACCTACCAAACCTGTGCATTTCTGAAAACTAGAGACCTAGGGGAATCTAAGATGGGGTGACTTGTGTGGCTCGGACCAGGTTCTGTTACCAGAATCCTTTGCAAACCTCAAAATTTGGCTAAAAAAACACATGTTCCTCACATTTCTGTGGCAGAAAGTTCTGGAATCTGAGAGGAGCCACACATTTCCTTCCACCCAGCGTTCCCCCACGTCTCCCGATAAAAATGATACCTCACTTGTGTGGGTAGGCGTAGCGCCCGCGACAGAAACGCCCCAAAGCGCAATGTGGACACATCCACATTTTTGAAGGAAAACAGAGGTGATTTTTTGCAAAGTGCCTACCTGTAGATTTTGGCCTGTAGCTCAGCCGCCACCTAGGGAAACCTACCAAACCTGTGCATTTCTGAAAACTAGAGACCTAGGGGAATCCAAGATGGAGTGACTTGTGTGGCTCGGACCAGGTTCTGTTACCCAGAATCCTTTGCAAACCTCAAAATTTGACTAAAAAAACACATGTTCCTCACATTTCTGTGGCAGAAAGTTCTGGAATCTGAGAGGAGCCACAAATTTCCTTCCACCCAGCGTTCCTCCACGTCTCCCGATAAAAATGATACCTCACTTGTGTGGGTAGGCGTAGCGCCCGCGACAGGAAATGCCCCCAAAGCGCAACGTGGACACAGCCAAATTTTTGAAGGAAAACAGAGTGTTTTTTGCAAAGTGCCTACCTGTAGATTTTGCCTGTAGCTCAGCCGCCACCTAGGGAAACCTACCAAACCTGTGCATTTCTGAAAACTAGAGACCTAGGGGAATCCAAGATGGGGTGACTTGTGTGGCTCGGACCAGGTTCTGTTACCCAGAATCCTTTGCAAACCTCAAAATTTGGCTAAAAAAACACATGTTCCTCACATTTCTGTGGCAGAAAGTTCTGGAATCTGAGAGGAGCCACAAATTTCCTTCCACCCAGCGTTCCCCACGTCTCCCGATAAAAATGATACCTCACTTGTGTGGGTAGGCCTAGCGCCCGCGACAGGAAACGCCCCAAAGCGCAATGTGGGCACATCCACATTTTTGAAGGAAAACAGAGGTGTTTTTTGCAAAGTGCCTACCTGTAGATTTTGGCCTGTAGCTCAGCCGCCACCTAGGGAAACCTACCAAACCTGTGCATTTCTGAAAACTAGAGACCTAGGGGAATCCAAGATGGGGTGACTTGTGTGGCTCGGACCAGGTTCTGTACCCAGAATCCTTTGCAAACCTCAAAATTTGGCTAAAAAAACACAAGTTCCTCACATTTCTGTGGCAGAAAGTTCTGGAATCTGAGAGGAGCCACAAATTTCCTTCCACCCAGCGTTCCCCCACGTCTCCCGATAAAAATGATACCTCACTTGTGTGGGTAGGCCTAGCACCCGCGACAGGAAACGCCCCAAAGCGCAACGTGGACACAGCCAAATTTTTGAAGGAAAACAGAGGTGTTTTTTGCAAAGTGCCCTACCTGTAGATTTTGGCCTGTAGCTTAGCCGCCACCTAGGGAAACCTACCAAACCTGTGCATTTCTGAAAACTAGAGACCTAGGGGAATCTAAGATGGGGTGACTTGTGTGGCTCGGACCAGGTTCTGTTACCCAGAATCCTTTGCAAA